>NC_141471.1:36914605-37567105 GCF_009769465.1 Tauraco erythrolophus
CTCACATTTCTTTAAACTTCATTTTTCATCCCGTTAAGAATGACAGTGACAGCGCCCAGCTCCATTACAGAAGGGGCTATAGTCTCTGTCAGGATGTGGTGACAGCAAATGAAGCTTTGCACGACTTTAACTGCCTGGGAGAGAAGTCTGCTTTACGCCAGCTGCTCCCAGGCCTGGGCACAGCGCAGGCAGGTCCTGGTGGATCTGCAGCGCTTCAGGCATCGCAGCTGCTGAGAGACTCTCCTGGCTTCAAGAGCCCCCCTGGATACTCTAAACTATGGTGAAGTGTACTTGGTTTCTGCAGCCACCCAAAACCAGTTAGGTCACAGTAACAGCCTGTCTGCCTCTTCTCTCCTTTCCCAGTCTCTGGAGGTGCAGGGAAGGCTTGTGTTAAATAGTTATGTTCCCCTTCTGTCTCCCAAGTGTCTTACCTCTGTCTCTTCCTATATGAAGAGCCATTATCCAAAAACATATGAAAGGCTGGGCAGGAACATCAAACCAGCTGCCTCTCATGGTTTTCTGCAGCATTTGAGTTCAGATTCCTGGTCCACTTTGGATTCGTGGCTCTTCTGTCTTTGCTCCCTCTGCTTTGAAGAACATTCACTCTACTCACATCTAAATATTTTCCATTTTGCTCATCTTATTAAAATTATTTCCTCTCTCCCCCCTGCTTTTACACCAGTGTACATGTACACTGTGCCTTGCATTTATGCCTGATTTGTATTACTGTAAAAGAGAAGAGAATGAAGCCTTACAATTGTAAACAAGAAATCCCCAGAGACACAATATATTTCTATCCACTTTGATTTTTTTCCCTGAAAGTAAAAAGTAATTGGAAAAGCCTAATTGAAATGGAATTTTTTCTGAAACATTGAGTGAAGCTGTCCTAAATCAAAATTATAGCAGCTACTCATGTAACAATCATGAGACTGAAAAAAGTAAATTATTAAAAAAGCTAAGAAATATTATCAATATTGTTTTGCTGGCTCAGGAAACAACAGCAGCCTTTGAGCTGCAGAGTGGTATATTCTTTTTCAGGTTGGTGGCTTGCAGAAATCCAAAAAATCTGTCTTGCTGTTCCCAGAACAGATAATGTCACAAAAGTTAAAGCTCAGTGTGGCAGTAGCAGTGACAGCAGCCAAGTGAGGACTTATTGTTGGCTGGATAGAAATAAGAGATCATCAACAAATCCAGTCAGGGCTGCAGAAAGGACTGATGAGAATTATGTAGGTTTTGTGTAGAGAGTTGAGGATGGAGGAGAAGCGGAAGGAAGCAACCCAACCCCGCAGTCCCAAAAATGATTTAACCCTAAGCAAAACTATAAAGCCATGAAGGAACAAAATTTAGAATATATTTTTTTTCTACTAGATAGAAAAAAGGAAAAGTATAAGAGACAATCTTTCTGGAAAGATACTGGCAACATAATTAGCTAGGAGACATGCCTGTGGTTTTAATTATATATGAACATTAGTATACACTAAACATTCTGCAAAATGTCTTTTTAAAATGAAAAAAAGTGAGTGCAATAACAATTATTCACATTATTCTAAAGAACACTGCTGTAATCTTAAATGCTTTTAGACCTGCTGCCCTAAACTAGCTGTCAATGCATGTTAGTTGAAATATTCAAAAAGTTGTTGTCATTCACTCAAATATATGCCAAAGCAGAGCTTGCCTTCCTGTAAATGGTAAATTTTAATGCTGTTAATGAAGTCATGTTCTGCTAATGCACTCAATATTTTTCTTGGAACAAGAACCACAGCTTTCTGGATTTCAGTCTACAGTTGTTGTGCCATCCTTTCTGATTTTCACAGCTGCTTCTAAGTTGTGGGGTAGCCATTAAAGTTAACAGCAATGACAGCTTTGGAAAGATAGTAATACTGTATGCTGGAGATGATTACCACAGCCTTTATTACTTGAGTGCTTAGAAATAAAGGAGCACTGTAATGTCTAAATCCCACAAAAGCTGATTATTTCCCTCTCGAGCTTCAGACACAGACCAAAAAAATGCATGTGAATAGTAGGAAAGGAGCTGCAAAAACAGGATTGCTGAAAACAGTGTCCTGGGCTAGATAGCTTTATCCAACATGCTATTTCTCAGTTCTGAACTGCTAGGGATCATTACTGAAAAGTAAAATAAAATAATAAAAAAACCACTCAGTGTACTCAGTCTGTAATTATTATTGTAGTAATTTATATGGTGCAGACTTTTAATCTCTAGTTATCTGTACATACACTGTGAAACAGCGAGAGAATATAGAACACATATATATTTGAGGTAGTAATCAATGAGCAAACAGCAGAGAAATACCAAGACAAAATTTCGTTCAGAGAGAATTGAAAAACCATAACTTTTTCAGAAGGAGCTGGAGGGGGGGAGGTTCATCATCCATTCACTGTAGACAAGCTCTTTCTGAATAGACTATTTAATGCTGGATAAATGTAGGATGAAGAGTTGATCCCTCTAGGACATGAATCTGGGATTCCAGTTATACAATGTCTTTTTAACCAAAGTTGTTGCTTCAGTCATTAAATTAGTTTTTCTTGCTATAAGAGATTCAAGGCAACAGCAGCAAAACATTCAGTTCTTTTTAAGTGCTGGCTGCCTCTCCTACGTCTTCCGTAACATGGAATTCAAACAAAGAATACAAATACTGGCCTCTGAGCTTTTCTGAGACAAACTTTGACACTAAAGAGAATAATCCAGGAAAAGTACAGGTCAGCAAGAAACAATCAAAGCTGAAAACCAAAACCCCAGACCTTTACAAAAGGGAGAAGGTATCCTCCTCTGTGGCTTGAAAGAAATGGTACACATGAACAAGTCGCAGAAAAATAGAAAATCCTAAACATGCAGAGTACATCTGTAGCTACGGAAAAGAGCTCTGTACAGCGGTCAGAGTTCACTAGCCCCTCTCTTTCCTCTTCCACCCTCCATGTGTGTGAGAGAGAGACAAGGGCTTCAGTTAAAGAAAAATAAAAGAAGTATGAACCGGTTACTGTGTTCATGCAGGAACTCCCTTAGAAATAGCTTAAAACAAGCATCTGCTATGTTTTAGCAATCACTACAGCCATGTATTTGATTCTCTGGAGACATGCAGCTGTAATAGCTGAAGACAGCAAAGAAAGCTGGATGCATCACCAGAGGGTCAAACATTTCAGAATTTCATTAATATTTTCTTGTTCTTATATGAAACTCTAAAGTTGAAGATTCTCATCATGCTACTATAAAGCTTTTCTTCAGACTTATGCACCTGTGCTACTGGAAGTTAAAACAACTGCCTTTGAAACCTCTTGATGTTGAGTGCTGTCATAACATGTACAATTGATATTTACTACTATTTTCAGTGAAGTTACAAGCTCTCAAATTACATGAGGTCCATAAATGAAGAGAAAGTGAGTATATATGATGTGCATCAATTAAAATGAACTTCTGCAGGTGAAGTAATAAGAAATTCTTGCCCAATAATTACCCAATATTTGAAGTGCCTCAGAGTCACTTTCCGGCAGTCAGAGAAATAGAAAAAAAAGCAAAGCCCTTGTGATTATATTATTATATTCTTCTCTCATGAGGAAGGGACTGGCTGGGCCAGTCAGAGACTCTAAATTAAAACCTATTATCTCTTGCAAAACAAACAAATGAAGGAACAAACAAACAACAAACAACCAAAAAAACAACTCAGAAAAACCCGTGCCCCTGAATTTAGAAGATCTTACAGAAAATAAGGAGCCCAACTCTTTCAGTAAAACAAACAAGGGTGGTTGGATTGCCAAAGAAAGACCTGGAGAAATCAAAAGACTAGCTAAGAAATCACTGTTCTAGAGAGCATGCTGTGCTGCTCTTTAAAGTAAGAATCAAAATTTGTAACCCTAATGTTAGAAAGAAAGGATGTTTGGAAATCATAACACAGTAGAAAGAAAATCACACTCAACTGGAAGATCAGTGGAGACCATCCCTCTTTTTGAAGAAGTCAAACATGCCAACAACGTGGTGGAGGTTACTGCTGCAGCCATGCAGGAAAAGGAGCTGGAGCGAGGGGAGGTGAGGAGTAGCAGAGACGTTAATGGCAACAGGCAGTGGGAAGATCAAGATTAAGGATCACTGTGGGTGGCAAAACATCTCTCAGAACACCAGCCCAAACTGAAAACTCTCCCAGACTGAACCCCTACATCACAGTGCACAAACTAGTGAGAGCTTCTGTCTCTTCCTCCACTCTCTTTTTCAACCACAGTAGGAGTGGTCATAGACTTGTTGTGATTAGATCACAAAAGGGGACCGGGAAAGGCTTCCCAGAGCCATAGCAAAAACACCTCAGCTGCCAGGCATCAAACAACATGTGCACAACTTGTGACAGTGCTATCTCCAGGCTGTGGTGTGAAACCCTTGGTGTTTAAAGAGCCAGTCAGATGGCACTGTGGATGTGGATTCACTGGGCTTTGGGTCTTTGGGACCTTCTTGATGACTTGACTTTCAACTGAGTTCTGGACTGGCACAGTGGAGCTCAGAGAACTAGCATCTTTAAATTAAAATAAAATAATCTGCAATGTGAATATAATTTAGGCCGTGCTCCCCATCAATACATTTTACATATTCTGGCTAAGAAACAAAGGCTGTTTTTCCTGCTGACTCTACTGTACGACTACTCTCTCCTCTGCTAGAGCCCTTCTTTGTTGCCCTTTTATCTGTATTACGTTCACTGTAACTACTGAAGATTACTGACCTGTACGTTTCAGGTAATATCTGAAGCTGGAGCAAAATTTAAAGCTATGCCATCAACTGCAGAGTAACTCAAGCATGTTGCGTAAATGGGGACATTAGGCTCTAGTGTTACAGAACGATCAGAGTTTACAGCCCTGCAAAACATCATTTGATACATGCACTGAGTAAACATCACACCATTTCTCAGATGGCTGATTTGCTAACGTGGACTATAAATCACTAAAATAAGTGGAAGGAAAGTACAGACTGCTGGAGCCAGGTAGCATCAATTGGACGACTTCACAGAGCTGAAGCAAAACTAAAGGCATCCAACCAAAGGGATATTCACTGAACACACACAGAGTTGCCAAACCTTCAGCTGAAGGTAGGCAAGTTTGTTTTTTCTTGCTTCTCAGTTTCCACTGCTTTTCCTTTCATACTGCAATACCTGGCATCTACTCAATAGGCTAAAGCACAGGTGCAGTCTTTGTAACTCCTGAACACGTAAAAAGAATATGTAATATTTCACCCTGTACTAACCTTGTTTCATTTCCACTTTGTTTCCCCTTTCTTTGCTTAGTCTGTGTCATCTTGATTTCTATCCTGTGACCCTGTTCATTTGTAGAAGACTGCTCTATGTTCTTGATAGATTTTCTGATGTGGGAGTATCTTTCAACTGCAAAGCTCTCCCTTTGGATTGCTTCTTTCTGTGGAGAGTTGTTTCTGATGTGTCATTGCATGGTAGTACAGAGAGATGTCATCTTTCCGAGAACTTAGAGTGACAGCAAACATATGAGCTAAACTTTTAAAGTCTAATCACACTGCTCCTGATAGAGTTAGGCACTGAAAAACAAGCTTAACTTGCAACATACACGGAGACCATGGATTGATAGGAATAAATACAACACAGTCCTTTGAAGAGTTGCAAAGGCTTAATATTCGGGCGTGTGCCAGAAAAGCCATACTGATAGTTAAATTAAAATTCATATCTCCATAAGAAATATCCCACCTAAGCAAAATCCTGACTTAATCTTACAAATATAGTTTTTCTAGGACCTTAAATAGTAATAATGCTAGTATTTAGTTATACTTGTATTATAAAACGTAAAGTTTTCAGAGTAATTTGAGTCTATCATCAAATCCCATTCATAAAACAGTATTAAAAATAGAATTAAAGTGCATTTTTACTAATAAAGGTCATCATATTCCTACTTAACTGCTAGTGGAGAAACTATATTACAATCTGTATGTCCATTTCAAGCTAATACTTCAACTGATGGTATCAATGTGAGCTCTGCAGTAGGAACAAAGCCAGAGCACGCATTAGAGACTGCCACTCCTGATTAAGATTCTTTGAGTAGTCAGGAAGAAACATTTCTAACAGAATCTTTTACCATTTTAATAGGTTGAAATTCAATACAGGCTATTTCAGACTTGAGCTAGCCTGATGAAATACGAAACGTGAATCAGTTTAACAATTCAGAAGACCTTAAACTTATTGCAGACATATCAATGCATTTAGCTGTAGTAATCGCCTCCAGCGCTTTTGCTGAGCACTTGCAGCAAAACTGCCTTTTGTACAAATGAACTTAGTCTCTCAAACGAGCTGAGGTTTCTTCAAAATTACCTTCGATTCCTTTTGCAGCTTTTTAGTACATTGGCTCCCCCTCCTGTTCATTCGGTGTAAGTACTGAACTGATCAAATCGTGCCACTCAACACTTACCACGATTGCTGTTTGGAAGCATGTTTCTGAGGATCACGAAAAAAGACTATTTCGCAGGTATCCACGTGAAGGAAACAACCCTTGTTCAATACATAAGAATAGCTGGGTCCAAAACAGCGGTGTATACAAAATCATTAAATATAACATCAATGTGTGAGAGATAATTTTCAGTGAATTTAAAAAAATAAAAATTAAACCAGGAAAAAGGTAATGAAAGCAGGATTCTTCAAGTAAAGTCATTGCCTGGAAACTTTAAAAACCAGTCCACTACAGAGTGGAGAGATGTGTAAATTAAAGAGTACATTTGTATAGTAAAGTACAAGAAGCTGCCTGCAGTTCAGCCAATACAAATGAAGTATAAATTGCAACAGTAACAGGTAAAATGAAGAAGAGAAAGACCAGATGGGTAAGCTAACCAGTGATAATTTGTACATAAGAATCGAATTAAAACCATTCACTGTGGTAAAAGTTTGTGGAATTGAAAATATAAGTACCTTTCCTTCAAAAATAGCACTGGAAGAACTCCAGATCCAATATCAATAGCAGGTAAACTGACAGAATAATTGGAAATAAGATTACAGAGTCCTATAAGAAACATGGTAAGATATGGAGAGGTCTGATTTCCATTCCTCTCTGTTCTCCAAACAATGAATCAGCAGTGGAAGGAGAAATGCAAGAAATGCTTTCAGGGAAAGGCTGGTTACAGTCTGTGTAGACACATTCCTACAATGAAATCTGGGTAATGGAACCAGATATTTGAGGCTACCAGTGACATGTAGGTGATACCAATGATATTTTTAAAATTCAGTGTATGTGGTGCATTTTTCCCACTTGTCTGGAAGCACTACACATCAGGGAACGCTCACATCATCATGCTGCAGCTCACAGGAAAAAAAAAAAACAAAACAGAACCTGAGACATAGTGGAGGTAAAAGCCACATAAAACTCTACCTGCTTTAGTTAGCTCTATTAAAATTTTACCATTAAAAAAGAGCAATAATAGATTAAGAACCATCAGACACGTTAAAAGAAATTGTCACGACTGAATGGGGACATGAGCAGTGAATTTCTGCAGATTATTGTAAGGATGAGAACAGTACTCGATGTTTCCATCAACAGCTTTTGAGAGCTTACCACCAAAAGACTGGCAGTGTGGTAGGACAGGGACAGCACAGTCTTACGTACAAAAATATGTTTTAACACACGGAGAACGATGAAGGGGAAGATGCACCTGGAGAGTAGGTGATCCTGAAAGGAACAAGGCAGGGGCTCACATTGCCTGAGCAAGCTGCAGTGAACAGCGTTAATGACATAAAACTAGCAGAGTAATGGATTCTGATCTCCACTGCCAGGTTTATTTTTATCCAAGACTGTTTAAAATTAAATGCATAAACAACCTGGAAAGAACACACCTTCTTCCCTGCTCCAAGGTATGTGTTTTGAACACTATGCTATAGTTAGCTCTTGGCTCATTTTCTTTCCGGCTCTCCTTTTGCATAATGACAGCTCCAACAGAGGTACACGGCATCTTCTTCCAGCACACATGTTCAGTTTGGTGGCTAATGCAGACTTCTGGAAATTTGGGGATGTGAATCTGTATCCTGTCGCAGAAGCAAACATGTCATCCATGTCTCTTACCTCCTGTTAGACCTCTAACCAGAAACTAATTATTCAAAAGTTGACTGTTGTATTTTCTGTATTTCAGATCAAAAGAGTGATGCTGGAAAAACATGCAAGTACTTACATGCAAGCTCTGAATCATGAGCAGATGGTGATAACTACCTGGAGTCCTGACTCAGCCATTACAGTGCTGGAAAGGGACGGGATTTCACACTCTTCCCCAGGGTTAACATTTCCTACTATTAGCTCTGGGCTGCTCACCTCCCGGAATAACCTGTTTTTCAGGACATCAGTTTGAAACAGTTCAACTCATCCTCTATCCAGCAACAGAGAGACTTCTGTTGGCTTTGGCCCTGGAAGAGTTTTTAGGATGTGTTTTAGGTAAAGGCAAACGATGAGCCTTTCTACAGAGGTAAATGTGTGCACTTCAGTGGCCTTTGATGTACAGGAGAGACTAGAATATTTAACAGTTCTTAACTATTAGCTGTTTAATTTCTGTTCTCCCCCATAAGAAAAGCATAATGTACCACATTTGTTTTGGATCACTGATACTGTATTTTATATCAAAAAAGGAAAGTATTCCATAATCCCATACGAGACTACATCTATTAAAACGAGCAGATCTTTAACTGAAGGATTATCTACAATTGCATGGATGGCTACAAATGGAACTTTCCCAAATTAAGCTGTTTACTGTAGAGTGATTACATTTGAAATGTTAAACTCCAAATAAAAAAAGAGCTTCTGCATCACTAAATTTCAATGAGATGCATAAATAACAACTTCCATAATTTTAGAAGTATCCTATTTCATTTTGAAGTGTCATACTGTGAAAAGGCATACTTTTGAATTTTACCTTTTTTCCAGTCACTGACATTGACAATCTCTATGCATTGCGTAACTGCATGTGAAAATATTACAAGATCATTTTTGAAGGCATGCCCCATCAAATCCATAAATTAGTAGCCAAGAAGCATTTTTATGGGATGGTGCAATGTTTGGCAAAGGTGACTTGATTCCCTAATCTGGAACTGTAAAGGAACTACTGAAATGCCAAGTGTCTAGACCGATACCACTATCAGAAAGAAAAACACTCAGCTGGCTCTTTCGTAAAATAAAGGCAAACCCCACTCCTACTACTTTATAAAACTAGAAAGCAAAGAACTAAAGCTCAATTCCACAACCAAGCCGGACACCTCCCTCCCACCCTCCAGAAAACCCACCCAGGCACTTGCATTAAGCCTTATCTCAACAACTGACAATCTAACCTTCTTCCATTTTAGTATTCTTACTCCGCTGACCCACTGGTGCTGTGTTTGTCCAGTAGCCAACGGCTGCTGTTGATCTACTACGACAAATCTTGTAAACTGCTGCCGCCTAGGGCTGTATGGATAGAAAGAGGAAATCTTAAAGGTCAGAAGGATCTTTTCCCTAAAATGTAAACAAGCATGCACTCCCAGTCTAGAATCAAAAAGTTCCAACTTTCTCCATCTTCAGTAGCATGTATAAGCTGCACTTGTCTTTGTACCAAGGTCTCTGAGGGACGGACAGCTAGAACAAACCAAGCTAAATTGTGTTCCCTACTTCCTTTGGACAAAGGATCACCCTGCTTTCTTCTGAAGGACTTTTTCTGATGATGGATAACTTACCTTTTGTAAATTGTTGCCTGTGCAGAACTAAATGCCGCCCTTCTGCAGTCCATTTCTTCTCCAGCTCAACTAGAGAAGAGCATCTGGGAAATCACAAAGTATTTTTACACCTCATAAAGGTGCTGACAGTATAGAAAGTGCCACAGCTCTCTCCGTGTGATCCACTGTAATTATTTCAGAAGAGCGCAGAGCTGGGTAAGGTTATGTTCTGTATCAGTGACTGCTCTATCATGATTTTGGCACACTGAAAAACTAACTTCTGTACAGCTATAAAGTTGCTATGATAAACATCACTTCTGAAAAGTGAAACAGTAATAAACTGCTACAAGTTGAAGATAACTCTTAACAAGCTTTTAGTAGAGAAGCTGCTGCTGGTTAACATTGAAGTCTGCCTTCCTATATACAAGAAATGCTGCTAGTATATTTAGTTTGGGGGGAAAAAAAAATCACAACACATATGGTAGCAACCACTGAGACAACTTGTTAGTAATCTTAACTCTAAATCATTAATTCCGATAAACAGCCCTTTGCAACTCAGTCATTAAGCACACTACTCAACATAACTCAAACTCGGCCAGTCCTACAGCACAGCTACAGCTTTCAAGCTACTTTGAGTTTTCGCCCATCCTGTCCCATGTAGGAAACAGCGAAAGTGCAGAAAACACTGGTGGAAGAGCTTAGCTTTGCACTTCATCACACTACTTTACTTTCTAACTTCATCACACTTGTCAGTACTTCTCAGACTAACCCCATTAGCATTTATGTTTTTTCCCAGTGAGCTTTTGTTTGTCTTATTTCCTAATGATGCAAAGTTGGACACTCAACTTCTCTCTACATTCCCACTGTTTTTCACTTAATTTCAGACACATACAGCAAACAAGGTTTTTATTTTTTTTAATTTACAGTATTGATTGCTCTGAGTTATGCCTTACTGTTGGTACACAGTAAATACATTCATCTGAACAATTCACTTAGTACGAAAAAAATGCAGTTAAAACATTAAAAATACCACTTTACACTGTGCGAAACAGAACCTTCGGAAGTAATGACATTGGCTGCAGCCAGGCACAGAGGAAGACTGTTCCCTTTCAGTCTACCAGTGTATTCATTTCTGTACCCCTTCATCTGAAATAGCCTGTAACAGTAGATTTTGGGTGAATGCTTCTGCTGAATTAAGGAGACTTAATAACTCTCAGCTTGGTCTTTAGCACTTTTATTTCCAGAACAGGATGTTTTTCTGTTCTACTCATTACACTAAGAATGGTTGTTCTCAGAACATTTACTGGACAAAAGGCTTCAATAACACTTCAATACTGAAGATATTTCTGAAGGGGAGTTATACTTTACTGGTGCATGCAGCTGTCAAAGTCTGGATAAATTAGGTAACATGCTTCCCCTAGACAAAAGAAAAGTGGACGGGCATGACTGGCATTTCACACTTAAGTTAGATGAAATGCATTCTTATCGCAAGCTTTAGACAGATTAATATATACCACGACATCTAGCACTGATAAAATTTAGAAAAATATTATCTTGGGGTTTGGTTGGGTTTTTTTGTTGTTGGTTTTGGTTTGGTTTTTTTTTTTTTTTAAGTCCTTGTTGTTCAGGGTTTTCTAAAAGTCTTTGAAGTAATGTAACACAAGATGCGAAAAACCACCCTGCTTTTTAATCTGAAAGATCCGGGCTGTCAAAGCTATTATACTGTTGACAATTACTCATTTGATTATCTATACATATTTTTTTAAACAATGAAGAGGCAGGAAATGTTGATTTATTTTTTAATTCTATGATCAAGAATGACTGAACATTGTAGTCACCTAAATCATCCCAATTACATAGTTTCCAATAAGTTAATGGCTGCCAAACAAGTGTATACTTCAGTGACCCACCATGAGCAATGTTATATGATGGGTGAGACAGATTTTTAAGGTTAGACGCTGTATATGTAAAAATAGAAAGTTTAAAAACCAAAATCATCACAGACATTTCCATCTCCTTTGTGAAATAAATAAGGCAGCAGATAACTTTACTTTGCAGTGGCATCTTTGAGGTATGCTATTAAGTCTGCTCTCTCAGACTTCTTCTTAATACCCGCAAAAATCATCTTTGTTCCTGGGATATACTTCTTTGGATTTTCCAAATACTCCATCAGAGTATCCTCACCCCAGGTGATACCTAGAGAGAAGAAAAAAGATAAATCATAGAATGGCATAGGCTGGAAGGGACCTTGGAGACCATCTAATTCAACCTCCCTGTCACGGGCAGGGACGCCTCTCAACTAGATCAGGCTACTCAAGGCTCTGTCCAACTTGGCCTTGAACACCTCCACGGAGTGCTCAATAGTGACTTCAAAATAACGAACACATCTATATTCTTGTCCTCTGTATTGTTTTACTTTTTGGCAGATTTTAGTAGTTCTAGAACTATCCCCAAGAACTCAAAATTTTTGCCCCTAGTAACTCATAAAAACATCTTTAAGTTTACCTTTATTCTTATTAGCATCCGTGTAAGAGAAGCCCGCAGCTTGTCCAGTCTTGCGTCCAAATAGGCCATTCAGGTTGGGTCCAGTCTTGTGCTTGCCTCCCTTTTCAACTGTATGGCACTGGGAACATTTCTGGACAAAGATCTTCTTGCCCTTCTCAATATCGCCCATTTTCAGTACTAGACCAAGAACACACACAGAGGTCAGAATCGCAATTTCAAGGTCACCTATTCAACGGAAGCTTTAAGAAGCATCCTGTTGGTTTACAAAATCATATATACGGCTCATCAGTCTAGTAATTCTCCAGCATGCTTTCTATCCACAAGCTATAGCTCCTGGGTTTGAAGATTAGAACAGAATCATTAGACTATGTAAAAGGCATCAAGGTGATAAACACACTTGAAGAGCAGGAAAAACCTTCTCTCAGCCAAAGTAATTACCCCACAGCATTTAAACAGTACCGAGATAATTTTTGAAGAGTAAATTGAACACGACTTCCATATATAGCTTGTATATCTATAAGAGGAAAGTTTCCTAGTCACGCACAGTCTTGTATAAAGGGACAGGACTGCTGGCAGGTTTTCCAGTTTCAGGCGGAAAAGGGCACCAGCACCCTACCTTGGAAGAAGCCGAGGGCGGCAGGCGCAGAGCCGGCCCGCTCCCCTCTTGCTACGAGCCGGAAGCCTCCCGGGCCCCCGCCAGCAGCAACGCGGAGCGGCGAGAGCACCCAAGGGCACCCGCACTTCCCGCCTCCGGCTCTGCCTCCGCGGAGGCTGACCTTGAGGCGAGGAGCTGGCTCCCAGCGCGGCGGGGCCCTCCAGGCGAGCAGCTCGACGCGGGCTCGACCCCAGTGCGGCAGCTGGCGCCCTCGCCCCACAAGGGCGCGCGGACCAGGCCGCGCCGCCCCCCACCCCGAGGGGCCGCCGGCGGAGCCCAGGCAGGCCGGGATCCCCTCGCCTCTCCCACCCCCTGGCTGCGGCCGCCCGCGGTGGGGCCGCTGGGCCCCGCGGTGACCTTCCGCCGCACGCTGGGCGCCTCCTTGGTCCGCGGCCCCGGGGTCCCCCGCCTCGGCCCACAGAGGCGCGAACCGCGCTCTCAGGGCAGACAAGAGCGCTGCCCGCCCTCCGCTCCCGCCTGGCTGCCTCACAGCCCCCGTCCGGGCTCACGGCCCCGCCGGGCCGCAGCGCCAGGCCCGCGCCGACTCGGGCCCGAGACCAGGCCGCGCGCGCCGCTACCCCGCCGGCCGCGGCCCGCACCTGCCTGGCCGGCCGCCCCTCTGACGCTGCGCCCGCGGCGATCACCACAACCCCGGCACCTCCCGCTCCGTCCGGTGTCTGAGCCCAAGGACACGCCGTACTCCGCCCTATGTAAGCCGGTGTTGCCGCAACCAAGCTACGCCGGCGCTCGGCCCGCCCCTACCGGCGCGACAACCAATCAAGTGCCGCAACGGGACCTCTGATTGGTTAGGGACCTTGTCGGACAAGGTGGACGTCACGGCGCTGCAAACTAGCGGGGTAGGTTGCGGCCAGAGGGCCGCGGGCTTCCCCCTCCTCCCTGCGGAATGGCGTCAGACGTAACTCTAGTACG
Source organism: Tauraco erythrolophus (assembly GCF_009769465.1). Classification (NCBI taxonomy): domain Eukaryota; kingdom Metazoa; phylum Chordata; class Aves; order Musophagiformes; family Musophagidae; genus Tauraco; species Tauraco erythrolophus. The sequence goes on from NC_141471.1 coordinate 36,928,364, forward strand.
TAAAGACGGACGAGGCGCGCGGGAGCAGGAGGTGGGGTGGGGCTGGCGCCGAGCGCATGCGCACAGCGGAAGTTGAAGGAAGGGTCACGCGGCGCCCTGAGCGGGCCGCGACCTCGGCGGGCGGTTCCGGCGGGCGCGCGGCGGCGCGGGGGGCGGGTCCGAGGCGGGGCGGGGGCCCGGGCGCGGGCCCTCGCGCGGGCCCTCGCGCGGGCCCTCGCGCTCCCCCCCGCGCTCCCCCCGGCGCGGAGCCGGTTCTCAGCGCCGGCGCGTTCCGGCGCCTTCTCGCGGCGAGGAGCGGAGCGGAGGCGGGGTCGGCCGGGGCTGCTCGTGCGGTGAGCCTGAGCAAAGCGCTGCCCCTCATCGCGCGGGTCATCGAGTTCTACGAACTTTCCCAAGGGAGACGAAGGAATTAAGCGATGGAAGCGGCGCAGGCGGCGCAAGGGAGGCCAAAACCCTTCGGAGCTGGAGGGGCTGCCGGTGCGCCTTCGGGTGCCGCATCTCCTGTAGGTTACTAAAATCGTACGGTTGTGAAGATGAGAGCGTTACCGAAGGGACCGCCGCTAGACAAGAAGAAGGTGCCCCAGGTGTCTTCCCAGCAGGCTGGACAGCGTCGTGGTCCTTGAAGAGGTTGTGTCGATATCCATACATTGTGGGCTTCCAAACAGAATTTAAATAATTCAGACGTGACCACCGTCTGACTCTCCTTGTCAAGGAGGAAGAGGAGCTGTTAAAAGAAGCCCAGTGTAATAATGTCCAGTAATTAAAAGGCGGTGATCACAAGAGGTGAACTGTTTGCCTTAACTATGGACGTTAGAACTCCGAGAATTTCCCACTTTTTTTCCTGTGTGTGCTTCTGTGCTATGCTGGAACTGGTGTAAGTGTGCTCCGGTAGTTGCCCTGTGGAGCAGTGCTCATCTGAAGTGCCAGCATGAAGCAAGAGGGAATCAGCACAGGATAAAAATACGTTGAAGGTTCCTCTGATGGCAGAATTTTGCAGACGATTCCTAAGAATATTCAGCAAATTACCACTTCCTAGTTTGGAGAGAGTATGTTACTAGAGCATGAGACACATATGTTTGTACAGTTTCTAACATTTCATAACTAGGTATATACAAAATTTATTAATATGTCTGTAAACTTTAACAATGCTGTAATCTTCATGACAGTACACTTACCACAATAAAACTAATGTGCTTATGATACACAGCTAAATTAATTTACTTCATGGGGAGCGAGGTAATAAATGTGCAATGGGACCACTTTAAATTGGCATCTTGACTTCTGTTGTTGCCAAACTCAAATCTCCAATCGTGTCAGAATCCCAGAATTATGAGGTTGACTGGAAAGATGTTACTCTAAAAACTAAAGGCATTGTCATGTTTCTTTTATTTGCCATTTGGTTTTGAACCTTCATGGTGCACTTTACTGATGTTTTAGACTTTTCACCGTGATTGTAAGGACTGTAAATCTTTTTTTAGTACGGCTTTTGTGTCTTACATGATTTCAGGAGCCAGATGTATGTAACTTATTATCACAAGACTCACGATAAGACCCCTGGTCTCTCTTCCCTTTAAAGGAGGAAGGAGCTGAAAGTACTGTTTAAGCTCCTTTAAGAAATTACAGTCGTGTGAATTCTTAAGCTTCTTTAAGCACTTCATGTGGACTGATGCCCTCTGACATCCATTCAAAGGTTCCCTGTTTCTTCGTAGAATGCAGACTTCAAGGATCTGTAACGCTCTTCATTTCTGTTGAGTGTTGTCCTCCGAATATGTGAACTCCACACTGAGCATTGCATGTTGAGCTTCACAGTTACACCTTCTGATGCATGTGGAGGAACGTCGTAGCAAAGTTATTTTAGTTTTCCTCCAGGAAGCTGTTTTTGAAAACTGTGCCTTAATTCAAAACAGTTGAATTGTTTTTTGTTAAACTTTTGAAATAATGAAATAATGCTCTCAGGGAAAATACCGAACCTGTGAGGTTTTCAGCACTAAAACTTAATATACTAAAGGTCAGTCTGTAGAATGAACTGTTGTCTTCTCTGCCTTACACCTGACCACTCAGGTGTCTGCTGTGTGAGTGACTGCCCAGAGTCGTGGTGCAGTACCCTTTCATGAAGGTGTAAATGATACAAACGGAGTATATGTGGGTTTGCATACTGTATTGTTAGTGGAAGCAGAGGTTCTAATACAAAAATATACTAGTTTAGAAAATGTATTTTCACCAGTAAGAAGAGGTACTTCACATGGAGAGGACTTGGTTTAATCTGTTTAAGCCTATGTGAGTGTTACTAAGTGTGAATCTGGAGCAACAGAGTGGTGAGAACTGGGCTGTAAGTAAAGTAGGTGGTGCTAGAAGGGGGTTTGTTCAAGGTGACCAGTGTTTTATGTTTTGAACCATTTTGCCACGCGATAGAGAAATAGTCAATTTCACCCTTCTTTGCTAAATATAGCATCTGTAATGTACGTTAGCATGAAAGCCACACATGTAGGACTTCCTCTGTAGGACAGAATATGTTGTGGGACTTCTAGAGGCAGTGCTGAAGACCAAGTCAGAGCTTTTCTGGCTTTGTGGGTTTGCATTGCTGGAGTAAAGTAAGATGACTCAGGGTGCATTTTCAGTACAGTATTATTTTCCTACATATATTAGCGTTCATTAGAATGTTTGCCTTGATGTGGCTTGCCTAGAAGGTTTGTATTCTAGTCCGTCGGTTATTCGCTATGGTTATACCTGAAATACCTTTTGTCTTTTTACTACCTCAGACCATTACACACCAGAACAGTAGTTCTTTTGCAATTAGAATGATTGCTATGTAGTTCTGTCCTGAAGGAAGGAAAAATAAACCAAATAGGTGCTGAAGTCCAATGCTGAAGGAAACATGGCAAAGGAGCCAACTAGTTCCTTTAAGAGCTACACTGCAGATAAAACAAGACGGCTTTGGTCAACAGAACAAGATGGGTCACTGAAACACAGAAGAACGTGGTTTGTTTTTTTCTCAATTCTGTGATAAACTTCTTGTTTAGTGTTTGACAAATATCTTAGAACCCATTTCTCGTGTCGAGATCATCAGGGATTAGGTGATTGAGAACCTTGGCCTCTTTTCATCCTGTTACTGCATGGAAGTGGGCCAAGCCTGAGCTCCTGCTAGTTACCAGCTAACTGTGCCGCTGTTGGTGAGTCCATGGTTTGTGCTGCAGTTGCGGTGGTCTGAGCTGGTTTTAAGAAAGCTTTACCCTGAGTCATAAATCTTACCACATCACAAAACAGTACTGGCTAATTTGCACCATTATGATTTCTGAGTTGTACCGAAGCTGTTCAGAGGACCTGTTTGTGTTATTTTTTAATCTTTGCCTTTGAAATTGTTCAGGAGAAAGGAGTATCCCTCCATAGTTTTTTTCAAAGCCTGGTTTATCAACATGAAAGAGTGATTCTGGGCTGGACTTGAAAAATTCTTGGTGCCCAGATCCTTGAAAAATATTCTGCAGTGGTGAATGTCTGCTTTGAGGGTTTCTTTTCAACACTGTTAGGGTGCAAGTCCTGTCATTTGGAATATACTGATGGCCTTATGTTTATTGTATCTTTCACAGGGCATTTGGATGGAAGACAGGAGCCTGGTCACGCAAACAGGCGAGGAACAAAGATGGAAAACATTATAGACTGAAGAGTGAATGAAAATGCCTGATGAATGGTGTACCTCTAGTCTTTGCTGCTTGCTGTGTTTTCCACAGTCCAAGACAGAGAATGTGCTATTGTTTGGAACAGCTGGAAAGGTAGAGCCTCTGAGATGCTGCAGTTGCAAAGGGTCATTACATAGTAGGCTCCTTCTTAAGACAAAGCTAAATTTGTGCATAGCATCTACTTTTGTGTAGCATTTTTATCAAGCAAGTCTTGGTTTTATTTTAAGCTCTGTTTATAGTCTTTTCTTGTGGCAGTGTATTTATGCTTTGTGCAGTCATCTCAAACAACATTGTGATTTTTTAAATTTTTTTTTAGTGACAAGTATTATAATAAACTGAGTATCTGGATAGCATTTTTAAAAGAAAAAAGCTCTTCTTAAATTAGAAAGAACCGCTGCTGTATTGTCACATGCCTATGCTATGAATATAAAATATTTAGGAGTGGGATATAGAAATATTTTCTGCACCCCAGGGTGCAGATTGGCAGCTGAAGGATTTGATCGTAGTACATGAAGGCAGAACTTCGATTTATTTCGGTATCTGCTGTTCCTGTGGTTTTGGAGAATGAGTGTTGTAGGGCTGTGGATGCAACTGCTTGGCACTAGGGGATATAAGGGATATTCTACTATGAGAGGTTTCAGGTGGACAGAGAGGCTGAGGATTTCCCAGCCAGACTGTTGTAGACTCCAGTTAGGCTCAGGGTGAGGCAGTGCTGCTCACCATTGCGGTGAGCTATCACGAAAGTGACGGGTCACACAGGTAGAGAGACACCAGCCAATCCAGCCAGCGTGCGAAGCAGAGCGGGCAGCTGGAAGATTGCCAGAATATTTTGCAGCTGAATCAGTCGCACAATCATTATAATGCCATGACTTACAGAGTGATAAATTTACTGCTGAGTTTAACAGCTGTGAAAATACCAAAGTACTTGTCCATTCTTTGGTGCTGTGGATTTATGTCACAGGTGTGGAGATTGATTTGGTAGCCATTTATTTTATGGTGAAGTGTCCCCAAGAATGGTGTAGGCAGAGATCTCTGTCGTTTCCAGCATCTGGCTTGTGGGGAGCTGGGTGGATTAAGAAGATCCAGAGTTCAGAGTCGCTCTTCTTCAACTTAAAGCAAATGCAGACCTCCAGCTGAGAACATTGACTCAGTGCCTGTCTCTTCTGTGTTGAGATACTGGACTACCCTGCTCAAGCATTTGTTCCAGTAACTGCTTGTGAACTGATAGATGTCTAGTTATCTGTAGACTCCTGGAAGAGTATAATGAGGCCTTGGGCCTCAGTATAAGACAGACAGAAGTGTGAGATACAGCTTCTCTGTAATCAGTACATGCTTTGAGGCAAGTAACACAAAAGGGGCATCTTGTTTGGATGAGTATGAAGGAGTAGTGAGTACAAAACATAAGTGCATAAAGTCAGTTAATTTGCAATGAAGCATGGAAGAGCAAGAAAGGACTTCCAAACGCAAGAGTTGTCCTAAGATGGGACTGCATCTGCTTCTGTTTTAGTATTAGAAAACACATTCTGAATCCTTATAAACCAGTTCCCGTAGTGAAAGTAGGCTAAAAAGATAGGTGATTCAAGATAGTTATTTAAAAACAGAAAATTTTTGGACTCAAGACCAAAGTTAATTAAGTTAACTCGCAAGGAGATTCGTATTTGAAAGATTCAAAGGACCTAGCAATTTGTCAGAAGTTCAGTTTTTCTTAAAAATATGATTTTGTTGCTTTTGGAAAAGAACCTTAAAATTAACTTCAAGGGCTCAAGAATTGAAAGACAAAAATATGTCCTTTTATTAAGTCCATTATGTTTTTAACTTTAAAGCTAGTCCTATGCTATTGCAGAGTCTGCCACGGTTTACTGGAAAGCCTAAAACAATAGAGGTATAATAAATGTCCTTAAGCCTTGTCTGAGAGTCTGATTCCATCTGACAAAAAAACATGCTACAAGAACAGTAATTTCTATTGGCCTCAATTTCTATTTTTAGGTGGCAAGTAATTGCTCAAAGCTACCGCATTTTCAATTTTTTAAAAAATTATTTTTCTTCATAATGAATCAGTTGGAAGAGTTTCAGCCATATCCTGTTTGGCGAGGATGACAATTGCCTACATTGATAATACATTTGCTTTGTGTATCTGTGGGACCCAACGATTACTGTCCTCTCATTTACATGATCAACTGGGACATTATCTTCTGAATAATCCAACCTAGAGAGTAAGAAGTACTTCTGCAGCTGCTTAAATGAAGATATTGTCCAATTAGTCTCCAAAGCATCAACTTAGCCCTGAGAAAAGCTCCAAATTAAGACTCCTTTTGTAAGGAGATTTATATGGTTGAGTCTCCTTACGTAATGATGATATGCTAATCTAATGTAATCTACTAAAGCCTACACCGTTCTTGTATTTAAACTATAGGCCAGACAGGAGGACCTTTCATGAAAGAAGAGCAATAGCATGGCCTCATGATTCAGATGAGATTCTTAAAAAATAAAAGCTTTTCTTACCTTAGGATTTTAAAAGGAGAAACCATTTATAACATAAGTAGAAATAAGGCCATAAACTGGCAAATATAGCTCTATTCTCCCATAGAAATAAAACTGGCATGCTATGGCAGGCTTAATGCTTTTAAGTGTATACCCAGTTCTCTGGGGGGCTATGAGGGCTCTGTGTATAGCAGCAGGAGGAGCTGTTGAATGTGAAGCCTGACCAAGTCACAAGACAACATGTTTATGATTTATAGAACTACAAACCATCTTCTTCATTGAGAGGAAATCACTGCTGCAGGTGGTAGCACCCATGGGATGTTTCTGTCAGTGGAGAGGTGGGATTCCTCCCTGCAGAGATCTTGTGCTAGTTTTGCTGCCAGTTGTGTCAAGTTTTCAAGGCTTTTGTAACCAAGTAATCGCCTTGCTGGTAGTTTTAGAATCAGGTTGTAATATCCCAACTTCATTGTCTTCTTGCTTTTACATATGACTTTAGGAACAAGTCAAGTATTATATCAGAGCAGATAAATGTTTAGCACTGGTTTTGACAGAGATCAATGTTGGATACTTTTGTGGACACTAAAAACTGCCCAGGATAAGCTTATTATACTAAAGCATGAAGTCTCAGAGCAATGAGAACACTTAATCCAAACTACTAACATTGCAGATGTTTTTCTTATACTCCTAGAATATGCCTCTAAGCCTTTTTTTTTAATGATATTAAACTCTTTGTCTTCATCATATTCCAAGCAGAAAACTAAACAAGTAAATTAAAGCGTACTTTTAAGTTTCTTCTTTTGTCTGATGAATTTGAAAAAACAGTCTCAGAGCTTTTTCGTTCAGTGGCTTACAGATACATGATACAAATGACTGATGAAACTTTTCTGTAGTAAATATGTTATGTACTCATTGCTAAGTTGTAGCTTACAGTTTTGGAGGGTTTTTTTGCTTGTTTGTGTGTGGGTTTTTTTTTTGTTTAACTGGTTTGGTTTTGTTTTTCTTTTTTACCCAGAAACAACAAGTTCAGTTTTCACGTATCTTTCTTGGGGCACAGCTAATCCCCTGGTTTTAATAATTGTTGTTCTTTTCCAGACTTTTTTGCTTTTTGTTACTTACGAAATGTTCTGAACAAACTAAATGCAAGATAGACAAGGATTATGAAATAACATAATATTCTGTCTTCTCTGCAGCTTAATATTAATCTCCCCTGAGTGGTGCTAGAGGCAGAGCAAAAGGCAGCAGCCTGCATTTATTTTGAAATCATTCCTCCAGGAGGTAACAACTATTTTAAAACCCATTTGTAGCTGAATTGTCTTCAACAGTTCTTTGCAGTATGTTCATACTTCACTTTCATCTGTTATTATGCTGCGCAGTTACTTTTGTACTAAATCCTCTAGATACTCTCCTGTACTCTTCTTATGTCCTTATAAATACATTATTCATCTCAGTTTTAAGAACCAGAAGTCTGATTGTTTCCGAGATGTATAAAAGTGGGATAGAAAGTGAGTATCCTCTCCTAAGGGAAAGTAAGCTCTCTGACTCCTGTCACATCATTTTCCTTATATCCTCTTGGTAGCCACTGAGCCCTTTGTGCTCTGAATACTCGCACAGTAAATAGTGCACTGCTGAGGCATTGTGTCCTCACTGGCCTCCTGAAGATCTCACACACAAATAAAGTAATCAGGAATTTACATTTCTGCCATGATTCTTTGCTAATGTGTCTTCCTGTAAAGGAAAGTGTAGTGGGTAATGACTAGCTGGAAGCATGGTTCTGTTTGAGCCGTATATTCAGTGTATGATCCTGTCAGTCTCCTGAACTCTGGTAATTTGCTTGAAGGGAGAGAGGAATATATCTGATCTTTTAATGGGACAGCATAGAAGACTACAGTGAAAAAAACTCTAAATGAAAAATACAATGTCATTTTGCTCCCTCTTCTGGTGCTGTCTGGGAAACAACTGAATAATCCCTCATTTAATTAAGCAGTTAAAAAAAACCAATGAATGCCCATGTGCTATTTCTGCTTCTCTAATTCCCACTTGGCTGCAGCCCCTTAAAATATTCATTGAACCAATATTATCTATATTCCTGAAGTCTGGGTACCTGCAATATTAATCTGTCAGCACACAGAAAGCATCAATTTAAGCTTATTCTTTGCATCTTTTTTGGAAAGCCAGTTGCTAATCCCTAAGATAACTTTCCACTAAAGTTTCCTTTCCTGATTTCTTATTTTCAGAGGGCTTTAAAAATTATTTAAGATGTTTAAACATATTGCATTTGGGGACTTTTTTGTTTGGTTGGCTTTTGCTCACACTTTTCAGGAATTCTAGACAGTTTAGTAAGCACAACACAGCAGCAGAGCTGTTCTTTCCCTAGCTCTTGCTCTTAACTATTTTGATAACCACCAAGTTAGTGTCTGCTATTAATCCTTAGCTACTGTATTGACCATTTGCAGCCATCTAGAGCTAACTCCTAATAACAGATGACATGTTTTCTGTAGCTTTCTGTCACTTATGCTGCTGACCTAGGCTGGCTGCTGTTTTTATTTTACTCAGCCTTGTGTCTGAGTAGCTGGCTACAACAGCAGTACGCCCTTCAAGAGGTCTCACATGTAAAATACTGGGCAGAAATGCTTCTTTCTATATGGAGGAAGAAGCAGGATTTACACTGTTGTCTAAGTCTCTCATTTTAGTAAGGACTGCTTATTTTAGCAGACCATTGTCTGAGACTAGTTAGGGGTCTCCCAGGCAAAGGGAAGCAGCCCAGACATTTATTACTGCCTTGCCACCTGGGGGTCTTTATGCTTTGGAAAAGAAAATATTCTGCTCCACCCCAGTGCATAAGATATAAATGGGTAGAGATGTCTTGTGCTCTCTTCTCCTTTTTTTCTGTAAGCATCTGTCTTCCATTTGTGGTCTTGTAAGCAGTATGATAGTATAAACGGTGACTTGCATTAGTGTGTTTTTAAATTCTTTTAGGAGCTTTTGCAAGTAGGACCGAGGATGCTCACTGGCATGTGAATTTTTAGCTCTCTCAACTACAGTCTGAGACACTGCTTAAATACTATTACCCTGTTTTAATCATTTGTATTGCTGAGGCTTCTGATACTGGTGCAGAGTCAAAGCTGCATTGTGTAAGAACTGTTCAAACATAAAGTACATTTGAGTCCTATAGCCAAAGAATGGACTTCAGCAGTTACTGTGCTGAACAACCTGAGTGTTTGATGTTTAAGATATGTGTGTTTTAAGTGGAATAATGTTCAGATAAATTAGCATGGCCCAGGTAGGCCTCTGCCAATCACACTTTGGAAGCCAGAGGGCAATAAAACTGCTGAGTTTTGAATTAACGTAAGCTGCTAGTTTGGATTTTCATTTCCAGAGACCAGCTGTTGAAACTGTTCTTTAAAGCATTCATCATCATAAAGTGAAACATTTGTTTCTTCATTGCAATGGAGAAAAAGCTGGATGGCTTTTCCATTTCAGATACAGGGATTCAATTATAAGAAAATTGTAAATGCCATTTCAGAAGGGATTTCCTTACTTAGATATTTTTTTTTTTTTTTAACCCAGTAGAAAAAAAGCAGGACAATTTTGGGACTTTTTATCCAGGGCCATTTTTGAACTGTAATAAAATGACAGCATCTTAGTTGCTCTGCTGCTTGTATGTCTGTGCAGTTTGAACCCTGAAGTGGTGTAAAGCCAGTAGTGCTGTGGAAGAGTGAACTGGAATCCAGCCCTTCTGTCTTACCTGCAGAATTGCTTAGTCAGAATGAATTAGACTCGAGTATGTACTCTGCATGACAATGTGTAGGTGTCAGTGAATGGCTTAAGCCTTTACAGGTAATGATGCATTAGCAAAAAGCAGCTCAACTTTATTTGCTATGCTTATATACCACCTTAGGATTCGTTTGCATGAGTTGTGTTTAATACAAATAGTATCTTTTCACTTTTATATAGGCCACACAGAATATAAAAATTGTTAAAGAGAATAAACATGGACTTTTCCAATATAGTTTTATACATTCTTTAGAGTAAATCTTTGCATTAAAATAGAATCTGATAATGTTGCTGATGCATCCTTAAGGAAGAAAGACAAATCACTCATGCAAATGGAGGAGGATGAATCATAGAAGCTCTGCCAAACTGAAACTGGTATAGTTAGTAAGGAGTCAATAGTCTGCAATGGTAATAGGTCATTTGTCAAATACACAATGTGCAATAAAGATAGTAAGTCGATGAGTTCAGTGGGATTGTCCTGATTAACCCCAGCTGAATATCTGTATGTTTCAGTCTCTCCGGTGCTGCACCATCCACATGAGAGCTGCCAACTTGCTTTATGGAAACTGTTGCTCATACTTCTCAAGGCAAAAGGTCATTTGAATTAATGTCATGTGTTGGTGGCAACTCTAAATGATAAGATAAACCCCCAAAATTATAAGATAAAAACCAAGCAGATAATCACAATAACTTCATCTCCCTGCAAACCCTGAACAAGTCATTAATCCATTACAGAAGTTCTGTTAACCAGCTGTGTCTGGACTGATTTAGTTTACTGAACTTTTGCCTCTGTTTTAGAGTGAGCCTTGCCCTGTGCTTAAGTATTATCAAAGGGAAGGCTTAGTCCTGCTAGCTGAATCTGGTAATACTCTTGCCAGTATTACTTGTGGTGGAAGCATGAGATTCGTAGTAAATGCAGTACTTACTATTTCCACATCTTTGCCTAGTTCTCCAGTTAATCTGCCAACTGCTTTCCTGTAGTAGTTATCCAGGGTAAGGGGATTCACAGGACCTCTTCCTTAGTGGAGACATATTTTATTTTCACACATTTTTATTGATTAGGAAAATCAGAATTAATGCACAGTTCCCCTGAATTTACAGTTTGTGTGGCCTTTGTTGCTACACCACAGAAATTAAATTTCTTTGAGAAATTTAGGGGCTAACACTTTGTGGTCTTTGCTATCCCAAGTAAATTAATTTAACAAAAAATGCTTACTCATGAAGTCCCGACTACATGTTGTGATCCCCAGAGCCCTTTAAGTAGCATATTGGTTTTTCTTGGTGAGAAGTTATGTTCTAGCTCTTTAAAAGGGGAGTTGGAGGCCACTATCTTTGGTGGATTTGGATAGTTTATTTGACCCTTTTTTTCAGCAGACTTAGAACGGTGAAAGAGAAGAAGAAATAGGTAAGGAATAAACCAAATATGTGTGTGGGATGGAAAATACTATTTTAAAGGTTTGAAGTAACACATGTGGTGTCGCTCTCCCCCAGTTATCTGTTTAGTAAATGCTAATAAAAATAAAAATGTTGTGGAAAAATGTCTTCAGTGCGGTAATAATACTCAAGTGGAAGATGCAACAGGTACATAATTCAGCTGAACTCAATTCAAATAACTTGGAATCAAGTTCTCCATGGTAGCCACACATGGTAGGCAGAACATGATGTGCTATAAGCTTTCTCTTGTAGTCATGATTATAGACTGCCTTAAAATGGACTGCCACGTATTGTTTCCCTTGCCACATCCATAAGACTGTGTGTCTACAAAGACTGTATCTTTCTTTGTTCACTGCTATTTTTTCCTACACTATTAATGACTTTTACCTGTCATCAAACTTCAGGCTACATCCTTTTGGGAAGGGAACTAGTGTTTAGCCAAGCTGAAGAATAGCTGAATTGTTATCGTTCATGAACAAATTTGCCCTTCTGTTTTGTGGGCAAGCCCATTCTCCATCAGTACACCATGGTTGTAGTCAAAGACTGTCCACAAAGAGTATGTCTGTTTTCTTGTAGACATGGAAATAGAGACACCAGCCAGTCAGTATGTTGGCAGGACTTGTGGAAAGGTAAGGAGCAGCAAAGATCTACTATTGCCCAAACCTAATTCTTTAAAGGGCTACAGAGTGTAATCTGGGCTTCTGAATGAAGCCCCTCCCTCTCCCTCCCACAAACATGTGGTCAGCAGCTATTATTGCTGCTTCTTCTTCTTCTTCTTCTTCTTCTTCTTCTTCCCTCCAGAGCTACTTGACTAGGTCCTACAAGAACTAGTTAGTACTTAAAGGACTTCAGTCACAGGACAGCCTGCTAGCTTCTGATCTTGTTTATATATTGCTGAGGTGGCTGAAAACTGTCTCTAAAGCTTTTCACTCTTTGTGTGCGTGATGCCTAATTCATGGTCTGCAAGTGTTTGGAACAGTACAGCAGCTCTCTGTGTAAAAATGTCTCCCATGAAAGAGATGCAGAGAAGTTTAGTTAAAAAAAAAAAAAAAAAAGGCATTTTGTTCTTTTCTGTGTGAACTATGTACTTGGAAGTATGTGTGCTGTCCCAGACAGTGCACAGCTACCTTCTGGGAGTCAGGGGGAATACTGACAACTTTATGCTTATATGGATTACCTACAGGGGAAATATTTAACCTGTTCTAGTGGAACACCATTGATCAGAATATCAGATGGATCTATATTTTAAGCTGCAGACATATGCTCACTATAAAGACAGCTATGCTGGTGGAAGAGATTCTTTCTGTGAGCTGCTGCTAGTGTCTCTTCTACCTTGGGAGACTGACCTCATGGATCTACAGACAGAACTCATCTTCACTCTTTTGGTACAAAATCAGCAGGGTTAGGTCAGATCACCCGTTTAATCAGCATAAGTTAACCTGCTGTCTTTTTGGAAGCACTCAATATAATTATCTGCACCACCAGATCTGCAAGGCTAGTTGTCTCAGGCAGAAAGGTGGTGACAAGCAGTTGAAGACTGGATCTTATACCAGATAAAGCTGCCTCTACAGAAGGCCATCAGCCCTTGGTCAACTGCAGGAGCTCTGGATTGACTCACACACCAGCAGGGAAGATTCTTATTGCATTTTCTGTGCGTGATTTTTCAAACAGCAACAACAAACAATGAAGCTTGATGAATTTTGAAGCTGGTTCTGTACTCATAATGTCAGCATCAGAGGAAAAATGAAACTGCAGTGTGTGCTTGGAAGAGCTTGATTTCCAACCCTGGTTCTACCACTGCTTTTTCTCTTCAATCTTTCTGCCTCAGTTTCTCTCTTTACCTCATAATGATGCTGTTAACATTAACTACGTAATAGCTACTCTGAGTTTTCTAAAGGTGAGATATAGAAAAGGCACAAAGCTTTTAAATAAAACCTTCCAGTGGTAAAAGTCACCTGAGTGCGATCTGGGTTCTCTGTGCTTAACCAGAGATTTCTCCTTCAGTCACTGAGAACTGGAGCGTCCTGATCTCAGAGGAAGTCAAACTGTATGGAGGGAACAGCAAATGGAGTTAAAGGATTTTCTAAGTGCCAGTGGTAGCTGCCCCCCTAGCTAGTAATTCTGAACCTGCTAAGCTTTGCTGGAAATAGGTCTTGGCCTCCGATGATCCTCCTGTTGTGCAAAAATAGGCTTTGTAAGCCCACCTCCACACATGATTAGTGTTTCTTAAATTGACCAGTGATCCATGAAAACTGGCTAAAACCAAGTACTCCTAGCATTACATATTCTACAGAAAGATTTTGGATTTGGATGGACAAATACTCCACTAAAAATGGCTCATGTACACAATTAGATAGATAACAGTACAGCGCTGTGCTGATGACTGGGAATGGCAGATAATGCAAATTGACCTCCTGCTTCACCTTATCAGCTTTTACTCTGCTGAAAAGGTTCTTATCCATGCTAGAGTACACTTTTTCTGTTTCACGCAGTTATTGGCAAACCCTTCCAGGCAAGCACTGCCATGGCACACAGAGGTGCTGGCTTTCTTCTGTCCCAAATTCCCCATAATCCTGTGTGGTCAGCAGCTGCCAAGGACTCCTCATCGGTTTATGGAGGTGATCATCATTCTCAGTGCTGAGGTATCCTCTCCATGGAGACTGCAACTATCAGCACATAGAGCTCCAATTTAAGCCAAAATGCTTAGCTTGACCACTGATATATTCAAATTCTGGCTCTGTTAAGCTTCAGTAGAAAACAGTAATGACTTCAGGAGTGTTTCTAAGTGAGTTTCAAGAATAAATGGTAAACCAACAGAGTGCTGTCTTACCTCTGGTCTTCCTCAGAACAACCACATCAAAAGCCTTGGTAGGGATATTGGGATGGAAAGGCTGATGACTGCTTGCATCGATCCCGGTGTCTCAATCCTCAGGTGATGTGAAGTTTGGGAACATGGTGTACCTAAGGATGTGTGTCTGGTAGGGATGAGAGGTGGGAAATGGCAGGCACAGTGCTCTTGAGTTGTCAGGAAGAAGGACAGAAAGAAAGAAAATTTCCTTATTTCACATTTTGCAGAGTTTTAGCATTAAATATAACACTTTGCAAGAAGTGGGAGAGATGTGAAAATCAGAAAGGCAGTATATTAGTTCTTTAATCCCTTCTTGCTTGCACCCTGTAAAGAACTCACAGTGATGATTACCTTGCAGCTTTTGTACATAGTCAGTCATACCAATTCACATTTACTTTTATGTGGATTAAAGGAAGAAAAATGTGGACTTCTGATACTTGTCAGCTCCAATTGGTAGTAACTGAGTTTGTGCTTGTGAAATCAAAATTTGCCACTAAGAAGACATTTATTTCTGGGAGGAAGGAGGATAAAGCTAAACTGGAGAATTTTATGGGATACTGAGAACTGAGATTTCATGGAATGCCCGTGTTCCTGTGGCTGTTCTTCTCAGCTTTCAGTTTTTCATAATAGAATAATTAAAAAACTTACTAAAATCAGGGGAATCCTGGTATCTTCTGAGGAAAATGTAAGCAGCAGTTTATTGCAGTAAGAGAGATTAGCACCCTGTTTGGATTCTTCTAAACTTTACCACAATTGCATACAGCAGCTTACTGAGAGTAAACACCTTTCCCCAATTGCTGTGTAAAGCAAAGTAACAGCCTTACACAGGAGCCAAATCCATCCCCGTTCCATGAGGCTGTGCCTCATGACATAACAAGATGTCTTACCAAGCTGGGCTTTTCCGAGGCTTTATACTGCTTTATACATACTCTAGATCCCTTAGCTGGGCTTGGCAGATGCTCCCAAACAGTTTAATTCATATTAGGTAAAGAGGCCATGAGCAGCACAGTCAGGAAAAGCCAGTTATCCCATAGGCAAGTCAGGAAATCAGTATTTGTTAGGAGAAGGGTGTGCTAGGCAAACACTGCTAACCTGCTAAACCTATCATTGCATGCTTCATTCGAGAGAGAGGTTTTTTGCCTGCTGGGGTTGCTGCTGCTTATTGCCAAGGAACCTGCACTGTGTGCAATTATGGCTGTAAGAGGAACAACTTGCCTTTTTACTTCATTAAGGAAAGATAAGATAAAGATACAATATTGGTGAAAGGTACTTACTTAGTCAAACTGTCTGATGGTTTATGAAGCCTATATTAGGAAAGAAAAATAATAAATACATTACCTCAAGTGGCCCATGTTCATTTGCACCTCCCACGCTTTATCTGGATCAGTACAATCAATATACGTTAGGGACAAATCAATGTGTAAGCAGCGCAGACAATATTCTTACTGATACCACTCCTTACATGAGGAATGTTTTGTGTTGCCAGGTGACAAAGAGTGAAAAGACACCTTGAACAAGTGATGTGCAGAATGTCTTTTTAAAAGGAGTGAGGAAAAAAATGTAGCCTCTTACACTTTTGTGTAATAAGCTCTATATTAATTAACAATGGTATGTGCTATTAGTAGAAATAAATCCTTTTATCAGTCATGCAAAAAAAACCCACATCCTGTTTATACTTGCAGACAAAATACTTGTTCATTCCATGCTGATAAATTATTTATATTTTACTATGGAGACTTATTTTATGCTTCAAATATTTTTTTTTTTAAAGGAATCGAAGGAAAACACTAAAGGGCAATAATTTCATCACTAGTCACTTTCATCATTTAGAGTCTAGCTAAGAGTCTCTTGGCAATTATACCAAGTCAGAAGAATATCTAAGATTAAAAAAATAGTTTGCTTAATGGTTCTTTGTGGTATAATGAAAAAAAAAAATTTAAAATGCCTGAAATACAGTATTACTGGACTAATCTAAGTGGTTCACCTGGAGCTCCAAAATCTTGTGCCTTATTTCATGAGAAAGGCTTATGTACCACTTCTTGCTTGAAAGGATCTTTACTGTTTATGGGTAGGAGAAGTTGTCTGCTGATGGTCTTTTTTTAAGCTTTATTATTTGTACAGTGATCACACAGTCTTTTGATTCTGCAAGCCATGTACCAAAATCTTGATATTGCTAAAACCCCTTGTTTTTCTCAGTGAGGAGAGAGATGTTCCAGATTCATTCCCAAACAGGAGATGATGATAACTTCTCAAGGCTCCTCCCCTTGCTCAGTTTGAGGACAGAACTGTGTGGGATGTTAATAGAACTCACAAGGACTCCATCTTTTCAGCCTTAGCAGTTCCTGTGGGAACACTCTTCCTCCCACAGCTGGGGATTACTCAGTAGCCTGGTTAATGGCATAACAGTGGCATGGGAGCAGCACCCAAGCTCTCCTCAAGTCACCCATGACTCAAGAGCTGCAACTTGGCCACTCCATCATTAAATTAGTCTCTGTAAAAATAAGTGTGGCACAGTTACAAAGAGGAAATATGCTTCCTTACTCAAAGAATTTAAATAGTCTTGCGCTTATTTCTTTCCATACTCGACGTAGATGTTTCAAAGATAAGGTTCAAGTGCCAGATCAGTTTTGTTCACACGTTCTGATACAACATGTAGAAGTCATGCGTTTCAGTGTGAAATCTGTGCTGTGGTGCTATAGGACTCAGTGCAGTTAACAAGAGGTGTGATATCTCACAAATTACCATGCCAGCATAACTCATGCTTCAACCAAGCTGAACAAAAGATCTACTTTTAATGTGTGATGCTACAAAGATAACAGGACCTAAACAAAGTGTTAGATTCTGACAACCATTTCTATATTGTTGCATTTATAACAACCTGGGACTGTGATTGAAGCTTTGTGTCTGTCTTGAAATTTGAAAGCTTTTACAGAAATAAACATACTTATAGAACAGCAGTCTTTAGAATTTTATTCCACAGATACTTCTAATTGATTTTCCATTTCTACAGTTAGAACTGGTGCTGTATGTCTACTTGTGCTGTAGACATGAAGGAGAATATTTGTTAGTGTTTCTTTTAAATTGAAAGCCTAAATGGAAAAGAAATACTAAGAAGTGTTTTCCATTTCTATTTTCATTCACATTGTGTTACAGTGTGAATTGTTACATTCTTCATTGAATTAATTGGACATATTCCTGATACGAATATGCATAAATAAAGATGATCAGTCTGCTTTGTGCTCTGCCAAGGCAGAACTACTTAAGTACCTTTGTAGAGCACTTTTCTTTATAACATCTAAACTCAAGGCAGCAATAAAATAAGGATGAATATGAATTTTCATGACTCTATCATGATTTAGAGAAGCTTTGTGAGCTCAGGTAGTGATAGCCAGCAAAGCTTTCCATTTTCAAAGATGGACAGTTGTTTAGAGTGTTGCTTATGTTTTTTAAAACTCAAACTGAGTAATCAAGCCTGAAGCTACCCAGAATGGATGGCAGTACAGAAAGGTACAGCTCTGGCTGGAAAGGAAGAAGGGAGTAGTAGCTTTTCCAAATTTGGCACTGAGATGCTTTCACTGGAGTTCTAGTAGACTTTTGCTGGAGTCTGCCAGTATCACACAAGAAACAGTTGCTCAGTATTATGTTATCTGCACCTTTTTGTTCAGTCCACAGAGGATATGGAGTCTATCAGTCTCTTGAAAAGAAGTCAGACTCAAGCTGGAGGGACTTATGCTCCCAGTTTGGAAAGCCCCAGAACAAATGCAGGGAGTGGTCCAGATGGACACCATCCCATTTCCCTAGCAATGAGTGCACTGTGGGCATTCTTCAAACACTTTTCAAGAAAATAGGCATAAACCAAGTTTTATGTGAGAGTGAGTATCCTTACGCAGACACTGAGACATTGGCTTTGCCTGCGGTAGTTCCGCAGCTCCCCTCCTGATGTAGTGCAGAGACACACTTGTTCAGTAATGATAATAAAAGACACATTGGAACCCTTCATGAGGGGCTCCCACTTACTGCTATTTTTCCACTCTTTGACGCATGGTAGGAGCCTCTGAAGATCTGTTTCTTCTCTCAGGTGTGACGTTGGCCTGAAAGAGATGCAGCGTGGGGAGCCTCACGACCTTCAGCTTCTTTCTAGATCCGGCTACAGAACTTTTTGCTGCTTTTTCCTGTTACTTTTCTACGTACTCAGTAAGTTATTAAGAGAATAAGATGTGTCACTCTTGCCAGTTTTACCAGGAAGGAAATTATGACTCAAGAATAAAATGTTTCACATGTGTAAAGGGCCTTTCTCTGCAGCCTTTTATTCTTGCAAAGGGAGGTGATCACTTATCTTGCCTAACCTTAAAACCTGCTGGGTCAGGGAGCTGCAGGTCAGGAAACCACCAGAGGTTGAGGAGCTGAGGGACAGCCAGAGGAATGTGAGTGCTGTGTGATAAATAGTGAAAACAGATTAAAATCCACATGGAAAAAAGCCAGTTTTCATTCATTCTGTGCTGTCACTAAACCCACTGAAAACCTCTTAGGTGTGACTTGTCTGTGGAAGGACAGCTGCAAACGCTCTAGCCTGAGGTAGTGTTTATGCGTGTATAATGAGGATTCTTGGCGATGGCTGACGGGTGTTTTTCCAGGCCTTTCACAATCTTTGCAGTCTTGTTTGATGTGGACTTGAGGACTCATGACACCTTTAGAAGGGAGGAGACAACTACTTTTCTCTAGCACGTTTTACTAGGAGGGCATATGTATGTGGCCCGCTGCTAATACACTAACAGAAGCACATCTGCACAAATTCCTTCTAGCGGTGATTCATTCTAGTGCAGAACTACACGAGGATACATAGTGTACATGCTTAAGGCAAAGACATAGTTGTTCCATGAAAGTGTACAGAGTTATTGCAAATACCTGGTAATTCATTTCCCACAAAAGACAGTAATGGCCCAAAGGAGCCCTCACAGGCTATAAGATAAATAAACTGAGTGTTAATAACTCCCAGATAGCCCTGCAGAGCACCACTCGGAGGGTATTTTTCAGGAAAGGTTCTATGTGGCTGTCACCTCTTAATAGCCCCTGACAACAGGAAGAATATTTGCTCTGAAAGACCTTGGACTATGAACGTGAAAGATTTTTTTGTGTGTGTGTTTCGCTTTTTGTTTTAAAGGATATATTATTTCCTTCAATTTAAAAGTCTTTCAAAGACCAAGAAAATATAATCTTGAAGGAAAAGAAAATGCTCAAACTAGGACAAAGCATAGACCATTTTTAGAGACCCAGCATGTTTCAGGTTAAGATATGAGTGCAAAATAATGGAGAAGGTACATCAATGTGCTGTTGATCAAATATTCAGAGTCCAAGGTCATATACTTTTCAGCATGTACAGGGGCAGGGTTTGATCTACTCCTGCGTAAAACCTCCTTCCTCCTTATACAGCTAGCACAAGGAGTCACAGCAGTCCCTGGATGCTTCCTTTTAAGGAAGCAAATCCCAGAAAGGTGCCATGATCTCTACCTTGGCCTATGTATGTAGATGATCCATTCTAGTCAGCAACCGGCATGAGGAATACTCTTGCTATGGAAGTGAATGGGTCCCAGAGCGTCTTAACCAAGAAGCTTTTAAGGTTGGCCAACCTAGGAATTACTGGAAACACAGCTGGCCTCCTACCCCATGTGAAGTGCAGTTTTTAATTTTACTCCACAATTTGCCTGTGTTTCGGCTGTTTCAGGGATACCAGTGTAATTGTCACATAACAGGAGACTTATTTGACTAGCAAGTCACAGTGGACCAAATTGTTCCCCAGCATCATTCCACTGCAGTCAATGGAGTTTTCTTGGAGATGAATTAGGTAATAAAACAGAACCACTCGACTTGTCTGCGCAACATGAGAATGCCTACTTTGCATGGATGTTGGTTTTAAACAACTTTAAAAGTGCTCCATTATCTTGCAGAAGTGCATGGGCCGGTTCTTGTCACTTAGTGCTTAGGAAACTTGTAGCAAGAAACTTGCAGAGACACTTTCTACTTCCGTGTAGCTTGTAATCAAATTCTGCAGAAGCAGCACTGCCAATGCCTCTAACGTGCAGTGCTGGTCAAAGGCCATAGCTGTCCCAGTAAAAAGGAGTTTTGGCTTGTACACTCTTGTAGGTAGCCACACTCACTTCTGCTTGTGCTGCATGCTGTAATGAGATATTAAAGGAATAGGCCTGCAAAAAGCAGTGGATTACAAAGAGCAAGGTTGCAGGTTGACAATTAGCTCTCCTGCTTTTCTAGAGTGTCTGAGTTTACACAAAATAGGGGGCAGGCAGCTCACATGCAGAGAGGCTAAAGGGAGAGTGGTACGGTCAATGTGCCTCACAGCCCTATAAAGGTAAATGAGAAATCGTCACAGAATTATTCTCGGGTTTCTAATATGCTCTAGTTATCAATGATAATATGAGAGGTGTAACTTGTTTATTTTCTGCTTTTGAAGAATTTACATTTACACTTTAAATTATCTTAATCTAAAATCTCAGTAGTTTGATCGAATTCAAGCGTTTTGCTGGTGCCACCAAGTGGCAAAATGTTGGATTGCAGGACTCCAGGAGCGTCCACATTCACTGAACCTCGTGTCTCTTGAACAGCAGCGGTAAGGAAAATAGTCCCTGCCAAGCCTTCTCCAACAACACATAAATATATACACACCAGAAAAACGGACTGAAATACACATGGTGTCTTAGTTACTTCAGTTACTTCAGTTTAATCTGGGTTCTAACTAGTAGAAAGGCTACTATTTTTATTACAAATTGATACCTGTGAACAACCTGTAAAGCAAACTCAGAGATCCTTATTGAAAAGATGCTAAACTGAAGGGGCACAACGCCGTATTCTGAATTTCCTTCCCAACTGTGTTTCCTCTCCTTTGTTACTAGCTAATCCTTTTTCACAGAACGTGGCCCTTTAGAATTCATATCACATCTACACTTCACATTATACGTGTGTAATATCACCAGAGTGGAATGAATATTCAGTTTGCTGTTATATTCACTAAATTCACAATCTGGTTAACACACAATTTAAACTTACAGTTCATCATTCATATGCACATCACTTTTTTTCAGCTAAGTGACATCATAATATTGCTCAGTGGGAAGGCCTCTGTGAAAATAGGAAGCAGAAATGTATAAAGCTTATGCTCTATTTGCTGATAAAAATCCAAATAAATTGATATGGTTTTGTCTTGATTTCTCAGATAATCCTTAATATTGAAACTCATAGGTAGTGCCAGTGTGGAAATCTATCCTGGATTTCAAAACAGGAGTCATGCAGGGCTGGATTTTGAGAGGTGCTGAGCACCCACGCCTGAATCCAAAGTTCCTAAGAATGCTGAACATTTCCCCCTGTGAAAGCCTGGCCCTTGCAGCCCCTCACTGTGCACAGCTGACACTCTGTAGGAGCTGTGGGAATGCCTTGAATGGGTGCAGGTTCCAACTTCTGACCCTATAAGGAGTTAAGTTATTCCTACGTTATGGGAATCACTTTCAGCTCCTTCAGATGCCAAAGGGCTCCCAGAATCCAGCCAAACTGCATGGTGCTTTTCACTGAAAAGAGTCTGAAGAGAAGACAGCACCATACCTGTCTTTGAGTTTGAACGATGGAATAGCAAAGCAGTTGTTAGCATGCGACATTAATAAACAAAACAAAACAAAAAACAAATAGAAGAGTGAGCAAATGAGAGTGCCAAAATGAAGGAAATGCAGTTGGAAAAATCAGCCATAACCAGTAAGAATTTCCTGGTATTAGAAATAGCTTTATAGTTCTGACCTGGCCTTGCTAAAGCTGAGCTTCACTCAAAGCATCTAATCAAATGTCTGTTGCTAAAAGGAATGGGTGGCCTTTATTGCATGGGTGAAGAAGAGAGTTGGCTGCAAGAGAGGGAAAGAAATGATGCTGAATCAGCAGGGATTTGTTTGACTTTTATGGCTGACTCAATAGGCTCCCAAGGCTTGAGGGTTATAGCACAGTCCAACAGGAACGTGCTCATAATACTCTGAGTCTAACCATGAGTTCAGAATGATTATTGTCTTCTCTTTAATCACTTCCCCACATTAGCACTGTCCGGTGTAATGTGTGCTTCTGTGCCATGGGTGCTGTCAGTTGAGCAATGTGGGTATCTATGGTCAGACTTAGCCCTCCAGCTCTCCTGCAAGGCTGCGTGTTCAGAAGTGCTGAGCACATCCATCTTAAACTTAAGTCACTGAGACTCCCCTTGTCCCCTCTCAGCCCCATTACACCGCAGTAGTACCCGGAGTACTTCCATCCCGGAGGCCAGGTCCCATGCACCCTTCCGACAGGACAGCTGGTGCTT
The DNA here is from genome assembly GCF_009769465.1 of Tauraco erythrolophus. NCBI lineage: Eukaryota > Metazoa > Chordata > Aves > Musophagiformes > Musophagidae > Tauraco > Tauraco erythrolophus. The sequence goes on from NC_141471.1 coordinate 36,950,916, forward strand.
AGGGTGCTCCCTTGTGACAGACCGTGCCATGGGACAGTGCTGCTATGGAGCAGCAACACTCACTTTAGAGCCAAATTCAGGGATTTAAGAGGTCTGCATGCTGATTTGAGATCAATGCATATGTAGGATTGCCATGATACAAATTCTCTTTCCAGCGTTAAAATCAAAACCCCCTAACCTGGCAATGCTTAGCTTTTGACTTGTTCAACCACTGTGCTTGTGAAGATTCGCTTTACACTCCTTCTGTGTTTGATGCATGTGGGTGGCACGGCTCAATAAGTAATACATTGCATTTGAAGTCTTTTGGAGCAGTGCCTCTGCAAAGTAGTAGTAGTTGTATTTGTAGAAGGATGTCTTTATGTTCCTTGAACTTACTTCCAATCAAGAGGTGGATGACTTTTGCATTGGAAATTGCCTCTCCCGCTCAGAAGAGTGTGTAGTTGTAGCAGTTTGGCTGTAACTTGCAGAGGGGCCTGGCTGTGGGTAGGGGTTAGGACCAGGTGATCTACAGGGATCCCTTCGAACCTGAACCCGACTGTGACTCCGCTGCTTGGAAAAAGAAGCTCTCATGGGCTGTTCTCCCCGTGCTTTCCCTGCACCCTGGCATCTGCTGGGTAGCACTGGGCATCACTTCATTTCATTTTCCTCTTAAAACCAGCTTTGCCAGCCCCTTATTTCTTATGTAACAAAATTTCCTTTGGTTTCTGTAGCTTTATACATAGGAAATTTGCCAGCATGTGTAAAGGCCACAGATTAGTTATGTAGAGGTGCACTGGGAAATGTATTCTTCACTTTTTTTCTCATAAAATTTCATAGACATCTTACAAAATGATTGAAAAAATGAAGCACAAGCAAACACACCCCTCTTACCACTACTTTTAGAACCACAGAGTCTGTGACTGGTGCTTGCCCTGTGTACCATACTTTCACATCCCAAAGTCCTGCATGTGTGCAGAAAATGCCAATATAAGCATAATCTAATAATGTCTTATTACTAGAAAGTTATATTTAAATCAATCTTGACTGTGGGATTTTATTTAAGTATTTTTGTATGGTTCTTATGAAAAAGTAATATTTGCTCTATAAAAAACAAATAATTCTCACTGTGGATATTTCCTGAAGTTTTATTTACAAGCTGTATTATAAACATATTTATTTAGACTTCTCATACTTTCCCAGCTGAAATTTGTGCCAGTGCTATCAGAGACACAGCCATGAAAATACTTTGTTTGCCCACTTTAGCTTTCTTCTCTAGAATTATTTGCACTAGAGTAAGTTTCTAATTAATTTCTAGCCTGTATCTCTGGTAGGTTTTGTTGAGATCAGCGAAGATGGTGCCATTGGGGATGCTGTAGCTCTGCTACTTACTTGAGAGCTAACCTGTGTAATACAGAAACTCAGTGTGGAGGAAGGGCTGCTCTGTTTAACCCTGCAACAGCACTATCAGGACTGTGGGTACCGGGGTATACTCTGAACAACTCTTCTGCAGTATCACTTTACTGTGAGAGTTGCCCAAGACAAAAAACAAATGGATGTCATGAACAGGGTTTTATAAAGTAGCTTGCAAGCCTCTTCTCCCTTTCTGACTGCTAAGTTGATTTTCTGAGATGGATCATGTAGTTGTGACTCATCTACCTTCTCATTAGGTACTATGCCTGAATTGGCCAAAACTTTTTCTTGCTCATGATGTGAGTGTAGGAATGTAAAGACAGCTACACGGACTGTATGCCACCTGGGCGTTTTCCACCTTGTGGAAAAGGGAAGTCTTGTTTCTGCACCTCTTTTTCTCTTCAGAGTGAGATTCATTTGGGTGGATCAGGGGCTCTACACTAGTGTGCCTGAACAACAAATAATCCAAGGGATTGCATATTCAGAAAAGAAAAACACAAGAGCAGGAGAAGTTCTTGTTTCAAGCTCATTTTATGTTCTTGCACTGATCCTGTTACTGTGAGGTCATAGCACCTGGCCATGCTCCTGGGGTGGAAGCCTCATCAGCATCATTTAACAAGAGCAAGTGCTGGATTTTCCACCTGGAATGGGGTAGTCCTGGTTATATGTACAAATTGGGGGATGAGAGGCTGGGGAGCAGCCCCACAGAAAGAGATCTGGGATTTGGGTTGATGGCAAGTTGAATATGAGTCAACAGTGGCCCTGACAGCCAACAGGACCAACAGTGTCTCAGGGTGCATCCAGCACAGCATACCTAGCTGGTCGAGGGAGATGATTGTCCCACTCTACACTGCACTGGTGCAGGCCCACCTCGAGTACTGTGTGCAGTTTTGTGCGCCTCCATGTAAGAAGGACGTCAAATATTGGAGTGTGTCCAGAGGAGAGCGACCAAGATGATAAAAGGTCTTGAGGGCAAGACTTATGAGGAGCAGCTGAGGTCACTTGGTTTGTTCAGCTTGGAGAAAAGAAGGCTGAGGGGTGACTTCATTGCAATCTACAACTTCCTCAAGATGGGCATCGTCATTTGCCTATCTATCTTATCAGCTAGTCAGTCTTTTTTTATTATTTTGTTTTATTTTTTTACTAATGCTATCATGATGAACCAGAAGTTTTGGAACTGATTTCAGTGGAAGTGGCACCAACCCCACTATTCTAGAGAAGAAATTGGTTGTGGTAAGAGGCTAGGAGAAGGAGCCCTGACTTGGAAAGCACACCCCAGAGCTCTTTCCCTCAGCTGTTGCCTAGACAGATCTCTTCCTTTACAACAGCTTTCTGAAAAAGCTGAGCACTGACTTTACATGTTTATGCCTATGAGATTTGTGTATGCTGTAAATTAGGCCAGTAGTGACATTTTTAAGGTCAGGAAAGGTGTTTAGGACAACAGCCAACAGTAAATAATTATCAAATGATGGGCAAAAAATAAATATGGAAATTTGTTTCAGCAAAACACTGTGTGGAGATTTGTGGGTACCACTATATTACCACATTAATATTTAGGTCATTACGAAATGTGTAGAAGCTTAAATTGCCCATTTTTGAAATGCAGATATTTGCACATCTCAGTATACATTGCTGTCTAACCTGTTAGCTGTCTGTTGCTATTCTTATTAAAAACACTTCACTTAAACATTTTGACTGTGAGTAGCATATGTCTGGCCTACCTTGGCCAAGGGTCTATATGGCACTAATCATTCTTATCCAGCTGGACTGAGTTGAGATGATGAACTACTACTAATTAACTAATTAACTACTCAACTCAAGGTACCTATCCTGCCTACAAGAGGCAGGCCATTTCCTCCTGGCTGTGGAAGATGCAACAGTGTTCCTGGTGCTGCAGCCCAGGCTGGTGAGCAACAACTGGTGACCCTGACGTGATACATCGATGAGACCCTGGGAAGCCCCGACTCCCTCGCCGAGCTGAGAGCCCTGGCTGCAAAGGAGCCTGAGCCAAAAGAGCCGGAGCCGGGAGCTCGAGCGAGAGTCCTTCGGAGAAGAAGGTAAAGCCGCAAGCCCCGATGTGGTATTTGCGGAAGGGAAGCGTGCTGGAGTTGGATGAATGGGCTGGGTCTCTGCTCACCTTAAAGCCTTTGTGAAAACAGAAAAAATGGTAAAACAAAAAGGGGGAATTATGGCACTAATCATTCTTATCCAGCTGGACTGAGTTGAGATGATGAACTACTACTAATTAACTAATTAACTACTCAACTCAAGGTACCTATCCTGCCTACAAGAGGCAGGCCATTTCCTCCTGGCTGTGGAAGATGCAACAGCGTCCCTGGTGCTGCAGCCCAGGCTGGTGAGCAACAGGTCTACACCACAACCATGAGGTTGATGCCCTTTAACAAATGTACAGGGAGACTTATCCTTTGCCCTGTTGTCTTCTGGCAGTACAAGTAGTGCAATTCCTCCATGCTCCCTTTCGACTCCCCAGGGAAGCTTGCAGCAGTGAAGGCATTCCCTGGACTCTTTATATCAGAAAGGAAAAAAAAACAACACTATCCTTTAATGGCAGCAACAGTGATCGTTACTTGAAATATTTTGAACAATGACAACTTGACTTTATTTTCTTGGCTCTAAGTTACTCAACCCTATTCTGGGTCATGCTATTATGGTGAATCGTTGCTAGCAGAACTAAGCACAATGGTGATCAGCAATTGTTTAATGAAGGTTGAATCAAATCTGTTATGTTTTGATCAGTGAAAGGAAGAAAAAAGGTGATAGATAGGTGCAGCATGTACAACTTACAGTGTAATTGAGTCTCAGCTTCCAGCACACAGATACCTTCACTGTCCCTTCAGTACTATGTAGGTGGCATATGGATGGTGAATATATTCAATGGCACAGATGGATCTTTAGCATCTAATTTCCACTCATTTCAGAATTTGTTACTTGTGCCTTTGAAAACATCCCCTCTCCATCTTTAGAGAGGAGTGAGAAATGTTACTGTTTAGTAGCTGTAATTCACAGTGAATGCAAGCTGTGTCAGGCACTTCACATGGATGTGCTAGTGGCTGAGGATATTCGGTACATTTACATACATCTGTGTCCAGCAGTTTGATGGGTTTAGGTGCATGTTCACCTCACATAGTTTTGGTTTACAGTGTTGTGAAGATGGACACTAAACACACAGAAAATTTAAAACTTCCTTTTCTTTTGGATGGCAGCAGCTTTCCAGTCAGGAGAACACATGCACAGTCAACCATCATCTTACTGAGGAGGTAGGTCCTGTGAGGAGCAGGGAGTTGGACTCAATGATCTTCATGAGTCCTTTCCAACTTGAGATATTCTGTGATTTGGTAAGAACCAAAGTGAGTGACTTAAATTTGACTTAGTTGTCCAGGATTTTCTGAAAACCTTATCAAGAAAGTAATGAATTGTTGTGATATGTGATGGGGATGGTCACTCTCAGGATGTTTTACTGGTATGCTGTCTTCATTCATATGAAACCAGAGAGAGTGATGCTTAGGTGAATGGCTTGGGAACCAGCAGCCATGTCTGTGTGTGTTGTCAGCCCTTCCATGTCTGAGTGGCCCCAATTCTGTACTACCATCTTTTTGCGATATTGGGTGTTTCTTTACTGATGAGTGAAGCAGCTGGACATGGCTGCAGAGCAGTAGGAGGGCCTTTGTTGACTGTGGTATAGCCACTGCACCGCTATCACAGCACAGGCTGTGACAAATCATGCAGATATTCCAACTCACTCCCAATTACCTTGTGTTTCTCTGCCCTGTGTTCCAAAGTGTGGTGTTGCTCTAGGTTTCTGGATGTGTGATTCCTGATAGAGCAAGGTGTATCAGCTAAAGAAATCCTTATTTAAGCAGAGATGTTATTAATCTTTGCTGGTGTTGATCATTACATTGGAGATGGAGGGAGAGGATGTTTTTTGTTAAGCTTTACTGATTGCGAAAAAGTGCCACTCTGCAGGTACTAGCTAGATTCAGGCTTATGGTGTTTTTAAGGTGTAAGGTTCCCCTAATTCTGACTTTGTCTTACATTGATTCAAAGGTAGAATAACATCCCTGAGCCCACATCTCCTAAAATGTGAGGGGAAATAGGCTCGTTATTATGTGGCTATGAGCATTTCAATGAAGGTTACAATCCTGATCTTCGTTATGAGTATAGGCTTTTAAGGAAGAAAAAATAATGGCTGCAAAAACTTCTCAGAGTACATTTAGACTCAAACTGTAGCAGAATCCTAGATATCTAAACAGATCTTAGGGAAGCCTATGGAAGAGATCATGATCTACAAGACACAGACAGGGCTGCTGTGTTGTTCTCTCTGGTTTCCTGGCAGCACAGTGCCCTCCTATCATGTAATCCCTTCTATGTGGTTCAGCATCTCTCTGCTGCTTCCTGATGCTGTTCCTTTATCCATCTTGCCAGGTGCAAAGGTCAATGTGTTTGTATTGTATGATGAACCGAAATAAGAATCTGATGTGCCATAGATTATCAGAAAGCTTTTCTGTTTTTAAGTTTCTGAAGGAACTCAAGCATCCATTTCTTAAGTTCTGTCCAAAGTCTCATTTCCCCTTTCTGAAAGTAGGCAGGCAGATGCCAAGTCACCTGCAAGGCTGTGGTGTTTGTATTCATTAAGCTGACTCTCACTGGAAACATTAATAAATCATTCCTGTTGAGTGCTATCTGTAGGTTTCTAAGTTGCAGAGCAACCACTTTATCTTAGACAGAAAGAGAAGCATTGCACACAAAGTTCTGATCATCCATTCAGCCCAAACAGGACTTTGTTAAGCTTAAAATGTTTCCAAGTCTCCCTCTCACAAAGAAACATTTATAGCTGATACTGATCCAGTGATATTGAAGATCTCAAGGACACAGAAAAAAATGTCTCTGCCCAGAGAATATGAAATGAGGGCTAGGGTGAACAAAGTTTTAAAAAAGAGTGTATCATGAACAGTCCTTAAAGAGTCTCAGCAATACAGTCAATGATTTAATAGAGGCTATTACTCTTTCTAACTTCCACAATTGTAGATTTATTCTGAATTCTGACTTCTGACTTCCAACATTCTGGCCCTTTTGTTCCGACCAAAGAGAAAAAAAAAAAAAAACAACACCTAAAGTTGTGAGATCAGAACATTAGTTCACTAGTGTCTCTTTTATGTTTAAAAAGTTACATTTTTCCCTTCAAACTTGTTTTGTTGTGGGGAGGTCAGACCAGAGTGTATGAATACAGTGTCTTAGATTGTGAGCTTGTGAAGGGCTCCAGTAACTTATTTGATCAGTGCATGAAGCCAACACATCTAAGGGTGTGTTGCCCACAGCTTCCAGGAGGTCTGTGGGTAGAGAATTCTTGGAGGGATAGGATTAGGTTCTGCCTCTGTATGAGTTCACATAAGGTGCTTTCAGACTGGCATTTTAATTTGGATCAGGAGTGCACTTTTCACATGAATCTCCCAATGGTCTCTAATTTGCAGTGCCTTGATCTTGGAGTACAAGAACTGGGTTCCTTCTGGATGAAATTAACTGGAAGATGTGCTCCAGGAACACAACAGGAGGGCACGATAGCCACAAAAGGACCCTCAGTCCCTGCAATCAGACTAGAGGTAATACAAAGTAAAGAACACCTGAAATGCACTTTTTCTGGACCTCAGATCCTCAGCACCAACTGTTTCATTCTACACATCTCCTGTAGTTCACACTACTTGCCAACATAGACATAGTCACTGAGCAACATAGTGATTTGGAATTCAGTGAATTTTTTGGAAAGTGAGAATGGCAGAACTTTTTTTTTTATTAACTCTTGCCTAATAAATATATAACTAACTACATACTTCATCTTAGTATATCAACTGTAGTGATTTAACCCCAGCTGGCAACTAAGCACCACACAGCTGCTGGCTCACTGGCCCTCCGGTAGGATAGGGGAGAGAATCAAAACAGTAAAAGTGAGAAAACTCGTGGGTGGAGATAAAGGTAGTTTAACAGGTAAAGCGAAAGCCACGCAGGCAAGCAAAGCAAAGTTAATTCATTCACCGCTTCCCATCGGCAGGCAGGTCTTCAGCCATCTCCAGGAAAGCAGGGCTCCATCACTTGTAACCGTTACTTGGGAAGACAAATGCTATCACTCTGAACATCACCTCCTTCCTGCTTCTTCCTCCAGCTTTTATTGCTGAGCATGACATCATATGGTATGGAATACCCCTCTGGTCAGTTAGGGTCAACTCTCAGCTGTGTTCCCTGCCAAATTCTTGTGCACTCCCAGGCTACTCGCTGGTGGGGTGTGGTGAGAAGCAGAAAGGGCCTTGGTGCTGTGTAAACACTGCTCAGCAATAAGGAAAATGATCCTGTATTATTAAGTTTTCAGCACAAAGCCAAAACATAGCACCATACTAGCTAATATGAAGAAAATTAGCTCTATCCAGCCGAAACCAGGACAGTATCCACCTCTTATTCCATACCATTTACATGCTCAGGTCTCACACTATCCAATACATCCTTATTAACCACCACCCCCTTTCCCATCCTTTGATATAATACACAGATGGACCACCCTTGTAAAAAGTCTGTAAACAGTGTCCACAAATGGCCACAGAATGTCCACTGAGTTCATTTAGTCCCTGACTTTGGGCTCCATCTGTTATGGTGGTCACTCAGGACAGGAGAAATGGTGTGTTGCATGGAGTTACTGGCCAGACTGGAGCAGGTATATCTCTGAAGGCACTATAGCCCATCAAGAAGGTCACACTAGAATAGGTGCACCTCAGAGTAACTGTGATTGTGGATAAGTCTATGCCACAGCCAGTATACCCCTGGAGAGACTGTGGCTCCTGTATAAGGCTTCATTTGGAGCAAGCATACCCTTAAAGGACTGCAGTCTGTGGATAAGTCCAAGCTGGAGCAGGGGCAAGGGGAGGACTTCATTGTAATGTTAAACCCAATGGTCTGGTCCAAAGGTGGAAACTGTGATGGAAATACCTTTAAATTGTTGTAATCCATCATTTGTGTTGCGTGTTATAGGAATTGCTACAGCAGGAAGCACCTGAACCAAAGGAGGACAAGCCTTACAAGAAGCAGTGCAAGTGCAGCAGTGACCTGACCTGAGCTTGCTTTGAGGCGCTCCAGCATGACCTCATGTACAGCCACTGATGCTTTGACGTGTACCTTCTCCAGCATGGACTTACCCTTGGGCCACAATCCTTTCAGAGGTATACCTGTGGCCAGCAGGTAACCATGGCCACAAACACTTTGAGATACACCTGCTCTGGCATGGGCTTATCCACAGCCACAGACACTTTGGACTGTCCTGCTCCTGCACGGACTCATCCACCGGTCACAGTCCCTTAGATTCGAGTTCATACTGGAGTTCCAACCTGTCCAGTATAGCAGCACAGAAACAGAAACAGCAGCAATGCCCTGGCCACCTGCCAGGTCAGGCATATCACTGTTTGTTATCAGAATATTCCCAGGCACAGCAGAGTAAGATGATAAGCAGTACAGCAAGCAGTGAAAGCAAAATGCAGCCACTAATGAGCACTAGACTGTAATATACAGTGAGGCAAGCAAAGCCCTGGGGCAACCACAGAAGCCTGCCCATTAATAGCTAAACAGCAATAAAGGCTACAAATTCGATCTAGCACATTCCAATCAAATCTGTCGTTATCTCAAACACTTTGAGCTCCACGTTGGGTGCCAAATAGGACTGTCAGTAAGATGGAAACTAATAATTGATTTTGCGAACAAAAGAGAGAAAATCTCATGTGAAAGAACACTGGAGGACTTGAGGGATTCCAGGAACTCTGGAATCTGTAATGTATGTAAAAAATAGAAATTTAGATAAAAAAAAAAATTGTCATGAGTACTGAGCAACATGGAGGTTCAGCTTTTCAGAACTTTAAAAATTGCAGGAATCCTGCCATATCCTGCCCCCTAACAAACAGTATAATTGGGCCTGTAAAATATAGTGAAAATGCATTGATTCCTGAAACTTCCTCATTACACATTGATGACTGCAAAAGCAAAATGCAGGCTTCCTGTAATTTTAAATTTCAATTTTAAAGTTTATCTCAGTAATTCTAGGTCAACCTGTAATTTAGGGAAGGTTCAAAACAGGAGTAGGTCAAAGAATAACATGATAAATGTCGGTGATTAGTTTGTGAAATACAGTCTTTTTTTCAAATTAGAAATACAACTTACATGTTGTTTTTATTCTTTATGAAAGTTATTTCAGGAGACTTTGAGCTCCAAAGCCACTGTATAATGTGGTTTTTTTCAGGTGTAATCAACGTATTTCCCGGGGACAGACTATTGCACAAAGCAGAAAATGTTTTGTTTCATTAAAACAAAAAGAAAAAAATATGTCTTGCCAGAAAAACATAACCATTAGAAAATGCTTCCGGTAACAGCAAATGGATGTCAAATACTTTTAATGGAACCATTTACCTTGAAAAATTCTGTTCTTACTTGTCTTGTGAGACAGTTGGATGAGAGGGAATTTGAAGTGGAGTTAGTACCTAATTGGTCTCAAAGGTTCTTGATAGGATTTCAGTTCCCTCAGTTTCTCTATATTAGTGGATCAGGTCATGCAGCAGCATCATGTTTCATATTTGAGCTTTTTGGGGAAGATACAGGGATAAAATACCAAATATCAAAGGTTTTGTTAGTGTATCTGAATGCTAAGGAGGAAAAACAGATGAGTTTTGCCTAGTTCTGGCAAGCGTTAACAGGAAAGAATGGTTGCTTTTACTACTGCTACTGGTTGTTTGTACCAGGTTACAAAATCAAACAAAAAAAAGAGGCAGATTAAAGAGGTGTGATACTGTTGTTTTGTATTGCTTGATGAACAGAAGCTAGAACTTTCAAGTAGTGAAACAAGAAAATTTGGACTTACGCTCAGAACGTCTCACTTGTGAAAGTCTCACTTCATGAATTTGGATTCACTATAAAGTTCCAGTCTCACTCTGAAAAGGATGATACTTTTCATAGAAAATAATTTTTTCCTTAATTACCTTGATTTTTGTCTTTCTTCCTCTGTGCTAGGGGGAAATGCTTTAGTCTTCCTTTCACCTGAGTGAAGTTGTTTCAACACTGGTTGATTAGCTCTTTGTGAGGAGAGGTGCCATGCATTAGGTCAGTGTAAACCTCTCTGCTTTCTAGAACGCCATGCGAGCATTTATACCTGAACGAGTTGCCTCTGTTTTGAGCTGCTCTGTTGTGCAAGACAAAAGCATCAAAACTTGTACTTTCTACCCAGTGAAGCTCTGATTCACAGCATCGAGAGTCTTTTCTCAAAAAACACCATCAACTTCTCAGATGCAGTATATAAAGAAGCACTACTGCTCTTCATATACTTCATATGCTCATATTCTCTCGCCCCACCACCAGGAGCCAGCAGAGCATTCCCTTGTGTCTGTGCCCTGCTGCTTCTGGGAGAATCCAGAGGAAATTCCTGAGGAAGCCCTCAGGACCTTGCTTGCTCTATAACAAGCCCAGTGTGGGTGTGTAATAACGTTTAGTAGAAGTTCACAGGTACAAAGGGAAGCACTGAATTCACTCTGCTCTCTACAAGCTGTGACGAGGCTCCTTTTGACTAAAAAGCAATGGCTCACCACATGGAGAAGGCTGAGAGGCCTTTGTTTTACCTCCTTACATTTTGAGTTGTAACTTTAAGCCACTTCTGCATTGCTCTGCACTTAATGGTCTGCTAGCTTTTGGATATGGATCTTACAATGACAAGAGAAGCCTAAGGAGACTCTCAAGGAGAAAGGAGCGATATACATTCGTCTCACTGGTACGTGTTTGCTATACTCACTTTGGCAAAGCTTTGACAAAAAGGATTATTTTGATCAAGCCCTTTTCTCCTCAGGCATATGTCAGTGAAATGCAAAAGATTTTGCTTTGCCTTATTAAAATAGGAAACTGATTCGAAAATATTTGAAATATGTTATTCTTCTAGGATGTCTGGGGGTTTGGGCCATATGTATTTTAAAAAAAGAAGCTGATGTAGCATGTTCAAGTGAAAAAAATCAAATTAATTTTGTCATGCTGGTGGTTTCTAGAATGTTGGGTGGTCTGCTATGGTATCTGCATGAGCACTATGGGAATCTTACACTGATGACTCAGATTCAAGTACCAGTGGCTTGCAAAGAGACAAATGTCTGTTGTTGATTCTCAGTCTGCAAATGGGCAAGAAACAGAAGCCAGACTTTCCCTCCAGAAGGACTGCTGTGGTTCTGTAATGCAATGCAGTTCTGAGTCCACACTGTTCAGACCCTAGCAGAATTTCCTCCCTGTCCAGCTTGATTAACCTTTCTGGGAAAGGTATTTCTGACTGCCAGAATTACAGCTGGGGCCTATGACTAGTAGCCTTTTTTGCCCCTGCTTGTTGCACATATAGGGAGGCACCCTAAGTTCACAGCTTCTCTTTGCAGCTCCACAACAGCAACTGCCTGCTGAGGCGGGCATCTACGCCACCATTTCAACTGTTGTCCATAGCACCAGATCATGATCTGACTGCATTCAGCTCCAGATCCACAATGTACATACAGACTTACACCCATCTGCAGTCTTACCCATCGTACCAACACCAGCCCCTCTGATAGGTAGCAGTTGATACCCCTTCATCAAAAGGGTTCTGAACATATACGTCTCATGTCTCTGCAGCTGCACTAGTCCAAAGCCACCACACAAATCCTAAAACCTGCCTTCAACTCCAGAAACATAGTTCACTACATAGCATCTCCAGGCAGCTGGCTTGGAAACCTCAAGTTGCCACCTACCTTTAGCAGCAGGATCCAGACCAAGGGTTGAGGCATCCCTACAAGCAATGCTCCCTGGACACAGTGCAATGCATGCAGGACACCCACTGTCTGTCTAGTTCTGTTCCCTGGCAAACTGGCCCAGTTCCTTGGCAGAAGCAGCCAAGGGGTTTATAGCTCAGTGTGACCACTCTGCCTAGAGGGCTGGCAATAGATAGGGGAGGATAACAGTAGGAGAAAGATGATGAAGTCAGGTGGAGCCAGGTGCTGACAGGACCAAAGTCCCAAGTCCTTATCGATCCAGGGAAAATAGTCCCCAAAGGAAATAACTAGTTTCCAGGATAATGTCTCTCCAAAGCAGGAAACGCAGTCATTCCCATTTCAGCCTCAGAGCTTTCAGAAATTCACAGCTAAGAGAATGAATTGTCTCACTATGAGCCTTCTGATGAGGAAAAGCTTCTAGTGGGGGAAGGCAGGAAGGTACAGGAAAACGATGCATTTGTGGCCTGAGGAATGATACCTAAGTATAATCTCATTTCTAAATGTAACAACCTTTCAAATATTGTGTTTATAAAGCTGCAAAGAGGGATTATTCTAAAGCAGGAGACAATGTCTGGGGAGTAGCCCCTCTCCTCCCAAGCTTTATTGTCTGGCTGTCTGCAGAAGACAGGAAACCATGTAGAGCAGATCTACGAACTAAGCCTGCCTTCTCGTGCAGCGCAGTGCACTGTGAGTATGCTTTGACCTGTGTTCTGGTAGTACTTGACATCACAGTGAGAGGGTGTTGGGGATCTTTTGGGGTGATAAACATAGTGAGGCAGTTGGTGATGTCATTAGATGGTTACCTAGTGCGTGAGAGGGATGTTAGGTGATGGGCTGTTCTACCTCTTCTGAATGAAGCAGTAAAGGCAGCTGCAAGCCAAGCCAAAAGCCAGTTCATTACAGAAAATTCGGTTGGGAAGAGTTGAGTGAAGTCGTGTGGGTGTCAGTTCAATTCTTGACAAACTGGCTGAGCCTAGAACATTTCAAATAAGAAAAGCAGCACACCAGCAGGACTTCTGTGAACTGCTGCTTCTTATTCCCGTTCTCGGAGATATCAATATTCTTTGCTTAGGTCTTGTGTGGCATTTTCACACCATCCTTCGGAACAGTTGGACCTGGCCACTGGTGGAGCTTGGATTCTGATTAATTTGCTTGCTGGATGTTTCTGCTTTCCTGTGTTTGACAGTCATGGTGATAGATTTTGATCTGGTTTACTTTCTTCTGCTGACCTTCTCTTTTCTCTCAATGTGGTTTTTGTTTGAGTTGAATTGGTATCAAAATAAATGGATGCGTTTGAAAAGAGTGTTTTTGTTCTGTTGTTTCTTTCACCAGACAGGGCAAAATTAGCTGGAGGTCCTAGTTTTCTTGGAAAAGCAGTGTGCAAAAAGCTGGAAGCAAGTCTTTTGGCAAGTGATAACACATAAATAGCTTTTCTGAATACCTATTAAATGCACTGTTGTGTTATTATTATCCAGTGGAGCCAGTAATTGGTTTATTATGATTTTGGATCACTGGTTTGTTTTTAACATGAATGGCTTGGCCATCACATTAAAGTGAACTACACTTTAATGTTTGTGCCATGTACAAGTGCGATAGCTGTATCAGTAATTCCCAGAGTTCAGAAGTTCAATATATTCTGCAAAAAAAAATATTTTCAGTGTTTCTTTTTCATGTTTCGTCTTACCCTAGAGCTAAATGTATGGAAAGGCTCAGCAGAATCTTTTCCTTCATTTCATTAATTACTCAGCTGTTGAAAAACTCTGTTATTTCTTTCCAAAAAAATACTATGAAAGATTTAGAGTTGTGGTTTTAAGATACTATGGGAATGATCTGCCTTAGTTGTTATTATAAGAGGGTGTGCTGACTGGAGGAAACAGACTTAGGACATAACTTCTACCCTCTGAATCTTCACACAGAAGAGGTTACCCCACATGTAAATCTATCAGCACCTAAGTTGGATGTATCTCTGCCACTTGTTTGTCCAGGCTAGTGAGTTTCTTTGGGAAACAACCAATTGGGAGGACTAAGGACCTTGATACCTCTCTGTGTAGCTCCCTTACCAGGCTACAGTGGCTATTCTGTGCTGATGTGACAAAGGGGTCAGGGAAAGATTGATATCACAAAACCTCAGAATCACAGAATGGTTGAGATTGGTAGGGATCACTGGAGGTCATCTGGTCCAGTCTCTGCTCAGGCAGGGCCACTTAAAGCAGGCTGCCTAGGGTAATGTCTCCAAGGAGGAAGACTTCACAGCCTCTCTGGGCAACCTGTGCCAGTGCTCAGTCACCCTGACAGTCACAAGTGTTTCCCTATGTTCAGGTAGACCCTCCTGTGTTTCAGTTGGTGCCCATTTTCTCTGGTCCTGTCACTGGGCACTACTGAGAAGAGCCTAGCTCCATTTTCTTTGCACCTTCCTGTTAGATATTTGTACACATTGATGGGATCCCCTCTGAGCCTTTTCTTCTCTAGGCTGAACAGTCCCAGCTCTCTCAGCCTTTCATCATATGAGAGATGTTCCAGACCCTTCATCATCTTTGTGGCTGTTTGCTGGACTGTCTCCAGTATGTCCATCTCTCCCTCGTACTCGGAAGCCTAGAACTGGACACAGTACTCTGGGTATGACTTCACCAGTGCTGAGTAGAGGGGAAGGATCACTCCCCTCAACCTGCTGGCACACTCCTCCTCATGCAGTCCAGGCTACCATTGGCCTTCTTTGCAGTAAGAGACTTTGCACTTACCTTTGTTGAACTGCTTGAGGTTCCTGTCAATCTATCACTCTAGCCTGTTGAGGTCTCTTTGGATGGCATCATGACCATCTGATGTATCAGCTACTCCTCCTGGTTTTGTATCATCAGCAAACTTGATCAGGATGCACTCTGCCCTATCATCCACATTATTAATGAAGACATTGAATGGGACTGGCCCCAGTATTGACCCCTGGGGTATGTTGCTCATTACTGGCCTCCAACTAGACTTTGTACCATTGGTCATCACCCTCTGGGCCCAGCCATTCAGCTAGTTTTCAGTCACCTCATCTAGACCATAATTTATCAGCATCTCTATTGGGATTTTATGGGGAACAGAGTCAAAAGCCTTACTGAAGTCAAGGTAGACAATATCCATTGCTCTTCTCTTGTTTCCCAAGTCAGACATCTCATTGTAGAACATTGTGAGGTTAGTCAAGCATGACATCCTCTTGGTAAATCCATGCTGACTACTTGCAATTGCCTTCTTGTCCTTCATGTGCCTGGAAGTAGTTTCCAGGATGAGTTGTTCCATCACTTTCCCAGGGATGGAGCGAGGCTGACCAGCCTGTAGCCTCCTTCCTGCCCTTTTTGAAGATACAAATGGCATTTGCTTTCTTCCAGTCCTCAGACATCTCTCCCAGTTGCCGTGATTGGTCAGGATTTCGAGTGGCCTCAAGATGTTATCAGCCAGCTTCCTCAAAACTTATGCCATCAGGGCCCATAGACTTCTGTATGTATGTTTTAAAGGCTTTTCATACACTCTTTGTGCTTTTAGTCCCATCTTGTGTCATGAAGAATATAGTGAATAAGATTTTCAAAATGAATTCTACTTCTAAAATGCTGTGGAATTCAGAAAGCAAAAGCAGAAATGAGGTGACATTAAGAAGCATTATTGTTTAAGGATTCTCCCCAGGCTATTCAGGAGACCTAAGAGAAGCTGACCTCAATCCAATCCTAAAAATGACAATTACAAGCCTGACAACTTTACTAAGCTACCTACTCAAGCGTATTAAAGATGTTCTGCAGTTGCCTATGTCGTCCTTCCATTTCTACCTCTCTATGGCTTTTCTTGAGACCTTGCCCACAGTATTCCTCTCTTACCCCAGTGCCCTATGGACTGCTTGCTCCTACAGTCCCACAATCAAGGGCTGTTGAAGGTGTCCCCATGCTGTGGCAGTTATGTAGAAAGTGAGATAAAGAAAACTATCCCTTTTTCTGGGGCAAAGAGAGGAAGGAGTCTTGCAACAAGGCACCTTTTGAATTGGAAGCATAATCTGCCTTCTTAAGCAAAGTATTGAGCTCCCAGGAAGTAAAGTCACTTGATGGCTGTTGTGGTTTAGGCCACTCCGGCAACTAAACTCCACACAGCCGCTCGCTCACCCTCCCCCACCCCCTGGGGATGAGGAAGAGAATTAAAGGAGAAAAGGGAAAGAGACCCGTGGGTTGAGATAAGAGCAATTTAATACTACTACTAATAATATATGAATATATATATGTACAATTATAAATATATACCAAAGAGTGATGTATGGTGTAATTGCTCACCACCCCTCGACCGAGGCCAGTCCTGTCCCGAACTAACAATCCCGAAACAGATAAGTCCCGATACTGCAATCTCGGACGAGCGAGAGGCCCGAAAATAGAGAGCAAGAGAGAGAGAGAGCACTCTGAGAGTCCAAGAGTGAGAGTTCCAGAAGAGCAAAGGCCCTTCTTTCCAATGAACCCTCATTTATATACTGGGCATGACACTGCATGATATGGAATATTAATTGGCCAATTTGGCCCTCAATCCTAAGTCTAAGTACAAATCATAAGGGGGTTTGCGGAACCTTTGTCCTGACCATGCTCCCCCCAGCCTGTTGTGCTCCTGCCCACCGGCAAGAACATGGGAAGCTGAAAAGTCCTTGACACCTCAGTGCCATCTATAAACATCAGTGCACTATCAGCATTCTTCTCATAGTGAATCCCAGACTAAAACCAAACCACAGAACTCTTCTAGCTGCCAGAAAGAAGAGCTAACTCTGTCCCAGCTGAAACCAGGACAATGGCTCTGACAGACGGACAAAATAGTCATTTGTGTTTGGCTCTGGTAGATGTGTGATAGAATCATAGAATCATAGAATTGGAATGGTTAAGGTTGGAAGGGACCTCAAAGATCATCTAGTTCCAACCCCCCTGCCATGGGCAGAGAAACCCTCCACTACACCAGGTTGCCCAAAGCCTCATCCAACCTGGCCTTGAACACTTTCAGGGATGGGGCATCTACAACTTCTCTGGGCAACCTCAGGTTGAATGATCTCAGGTTGAGGTGATCTCAGGTCAGAGCTCTTTTATCCTTCCTGTTGACTAATACAGAAAAGATGAAGATTTGCAGAGAAAGTTATTAAACCTGTACCCTCTCCACGCTGAAGCTGAATATGGTTCGGGTGGTATAGTGTGATGTAGCCAGTGGAAACAGAAAATAGAAAGATCATTTCTAACTGATTGAAACTGTATTTCTGCTAACTATATGGTGGTGAGCTGAGAAAAGGTGAGGCCAGCTCAGCTAAATAGGGAGAAAATTAATTCATATTTTTCCCCTAATTGTGGTGGAGAAAATAGAGGAATGTGAGCATTTCAGTGAAGAGGACTGAGATGTCGTTCTCTGGACTTCTCACTGATTTTGATAGCCATGATGTTGTGAGAACTACACATGCATTCAGATCCAAAAAGAGCCAAAGCAAGCTGTTTACTGAAGTGAGAAATGATACATATACTTAGCCTTAAGCTGGTATTAAAAGGCAAAACTTAGAAAGCATTCCTACATGGCTTAATATACACATCAATAAATGCTCTATTCAGGCTTTACATCAATGCTTTTGTTATTATTATTATTTTTTCATTTAGTTGTTCTAGGAATAGTTATTTAAAAATGGAAAGTTGAATATGATCAGACTTTCTTAACTTTGAAAGTACATGAGATAGTTTTTGTAAAGCTAACTGTGTAGTTTGCTTTTTCCTAACTTCTTCAGCAGCCTTTTATGGCAATTTACAGCCCGGATTCTGTAAGGGAATACATGATTCTCCCCAAAATCAAGCTTTAGAAGAAATGTTCTTTCTGCCCTCTCGTGGCCACAGGCCAGTTTTGCAGCGACGGGAATTTCAGAGACTGACTTTGCGTTTCGATAATCAGAAATGTCTTGCTTTTACTTTAGAGAACAAACACAACATTTTATATCTCCGAGCCAGTTTTTCTGTACACAATGTACCTATGTATACCTTTCGTTTGAGTACAGCAGTTGACTATTTAGATTGTCGAATTAATTACGTACAGTTTTCTTAGTTTTACATCATAAGCCAGAATATGAAGATGTGAGTTGCATATTAGAAGAAACAGGTGAGGATCATTTCTTTTCTAGCCGCTAAGGTAGTTTTAGTTCAAGGGTCTGTGCCTCACTTTTGGCCTGTTCACGTGAAAAATGTGAACACACTCACAGCTTCTTCACACCTTCAGTGATTCTTTGACTTATTTCTAAGTTAAATTGCACTTAGTTTCCATGTCACATCAATCAATCAACCAATCCATTGGTTCCAGTGGAGGTACTTTGGATTTATCTCAGACTGAGGGCAGGATCAGACCACAATGCCAATTTATATTTTACAAAGATCCTATACAGTTTAATGATTACTATGTACCCTTGTATTAGTAATGCTATCAAATCCAGATTTAGAGCGGGTGGTATAGTTTCAGTTAAGGCCAAAGTGAGTGCTGCTCCTTATCACCTTTTCTGACAGTCAAGTATACAAAGACAGAATAAGGTATACGTGCATACACAGAGGCATCTCTAGTGCTCGTTAGCTGGTCAGGATCTGAACAAGGAATTTCGTAGCATATGTGTGAGAGCATATATTGCAATAGGGATTTAAGAAAACATTATACAAAACAGTAGATTATTTATTGTCAAGATAATACTAATGAGATAAGAATTTTTGCTGATATGTGTTGGAAAACAAGGGGGAAAAGAGCCATTACTTTACACATTGCCTGCAAACTTTCTTTAGTGTGGTCCTTTTCTCAGTCAGCTCAAGTTACTATATTCTCATCTCTGTGATTTCTGAGGTAAGTAGGAAAATAACTCCACAGGCACAGCCTGCGCTGCTGTTGTGCCAGTGCCAAACTGTGCACAATCTGCACTTAGCACAAGAGGGAAATAAGACCCAGAAAGAATTTACCACTAGTTATAAATTTGAGATGAGGGTGGGCTCTGCAACCCTCCAGGCCACCCCTGGGGATTCATAAATTCATATGCAGTATAAATATGTGCAAGAATACATTTGTTGGGAAATGTCTTGAAATATGAAACACCGAGAAGCACACAGTGGTACACTGAGCTGTGCCAGCACAGGAAGTGCCTTCTGACGACCATCTGGTCTTTTCCCCTCCTCTGCTCTTTCCACACAACTCTGACTCTTCTAGAGCAATTCAGGATCACCTGCGTTCACACTTTCTCATTTCAAGACTTCATAAGCCATATGTGATTCCAGTACAACTGCACCAGAAGTACCCCAGTGTACCTTCACTGGTATTTAATTTCTCCACAAGCATCTAAATTAAACTTCTGACTTTTCTTTCATAGCTGCCAAAAGAAATCAACTGCTGAATTAGGCTGTAACTTTTCATTTGAAATGCCTCTTGAGGTAGAGGCAAACTGGCAGCTCTCAGAATTGATGATGGTCTCTAAGGGCAAATAGGTACTTAGTCAAAAAGGTAACCACACTCAAAGACAAGCTCAGCACCCAACATGTGCTTTTTTTTTTTTTTTCCTTGAGCCTCTCTCTTCAACAGCAGGGTCCAAAGAAAGTTTGTCTCCATTCTTTTACAAATAAAATTCTCCATATTGGTCATATAATGTAGTTAGTTCTAAACATTTTTACTACCCCAAGATGCAGATGTATTTTAGGTACCCACGGAGTTGAGTAGCTAAGAGGAGCAGCTGATTTTAAAAAGTTCCTCTCTGTTCTCTTTCACTAATTCATGAAAATGGGCCAGCTAAGCACTGCTGGGAATGAACAGCACAGGGAGCTTATCAGACCTTACTCGCTCTGTTCAGCATCTCCACAAATTGTAAATCTATTTTCAACTGAAAAATATAGCATAAAGCTCCTCAGAGATACAAGATGACCTATTGTATACTTTGAATCTCAGTGATGCAAAGTAATTTAATGTTTTCTTTGATGTGAGGCAGGGTGGCTTTAGGAAAAAAGGGTCTAAACCCAAGCCGAGTTTTGAATTAGGATATGCCTAATAGTTGCCTCTGTTTTTGAACCACTGCTCATCTATCACTTGTTACCAGTATACGCACAAACATGGTATTTGCAAAGACAGACGCAATGACTTAATGTGTGCGACAGTATGTGTATTGCATGGTGCATGTCGGCATCTGTGCTGCGATACGCAGCATGGGAAGTTTAGCTCCTATTTCTAATATTTAATTATTTTTTTCATTATGGCTGAGGTGTCAAATATATCTGAGGAGGAAGGAGAATAAATATTTTACAATAGGTAGAATATGAAGCTGTAATTGAAAGGATTGAAAATATCCCTTATTTGGTTCCGGGCTGCCTCTAGCTATATATGTAAGATAAACCCTCTGGATCCATATGAATTGCAAGAATTCTGAGAAATAGAAGAGGGAAGTTTCTGATACATGCTTTGCTTTCAACTCTGTTTACTGAACCATAAACCGACTTCTGTTTGTTTTCTGGCGTGTGCCTACAACTTTCAATGTGTTGCAAGAGACAAAGTAGCTGGATATCATATTAAGGACAATGAACATGGTAATTGATAAGTGTGGTAGAGGTCAGCTGTTATGAGCATCAGAGATGAAAAAAATATATTGAGTGCGAAAACTTTAAAACCAGAACAGATGTCCTAAGTATGACAAAATAGGGGGAAAGAGCTAAGTGGTCAGCAAGTTCCAGAAGACAGGAACAGTTAAAGGCTCCTACCTACGTGCACCTTTACTGCTATCGACTAGGAAACCTTCTGCTGCGGCAAGTGACCTACATTTGATGAGGGACTTGAGGTCAGAGTTATAAAGGTGTATAAGGAAATGGAAGTAGATATTCCTTTGTGAAGTAACAGTTTGGTCTTAGCTTTGCATCTCCCAAGCTTGAACAACGATAGAATGACAAAAAAGTCCAAGTTGGTAAGGTCCTCTGGAGATCGTCTGGTCCAACCTCCTGTTGAAAGCAGGGCCTTTAAAGAAATCGTTATCTGCTGAGGTGCTGCTATGTGAGACAAGCATAGACATATCTGGGATACAGCAAAATGGATTTTCCTGTGCAAGATTTCTCTGACCTATGTCTCTATTAATCATGTGACTCCGTTTTTAAGACTTGGAAACAATAGAAACAACCTTCTGGTTTTCCTTTTACTTTATGCACCATCAGCAGGTTGGAGGATGGTCAAAAAGGGATGGAATGAACTTGAATAGCGTTTAATTCCTTCTGGTTTGAGAAAACTATTGAAACCATGTACTTTTCTTAAAATACAATAGTATCCTACAAATGTGTCTGAGTTTTCTGAAAGACTATCTAGAATACTTCTTCCGCCAGTTAACTCTATGGCTCCAAGTGGATAATTGGGATGATATTTGTAAAAGAAACCCATTTTTTGCTGATTTGCACCAAAATTTTGATTATCATTCCAGGTAACGTGATAGGACCGAACTTCTGGCTCATCGCTTCATAGAATTCATGGATCCTATCACTTCCTAAGATCCACGTCAAAGGATCTGGGTATGAAAAGAAGTAAAAATGTATTTTACACTGTGCATCATTCTTTGAGATAAAACACATGTAAGGATACTTTAAGCCTCTTTTCCTAATAGCACAGAATTTTTCATCCATATTCTGTGCTACAAAAGATCTGAGTGGCACTAGCTGAAGCACTTCTACACCTTATGTCCTCAGGAGAGCAGTGAAAGTGCGAATGGAATATCTATGTGTGTCCATGCATCTGTGCTAGATGTACTTTAGTGGGTGTCACTAATGGAAACATTTCCAGTTCTTGCTAATGTGTACTCTTCAAGAGGGGGCAATTTTTAAAACGTCTGTTTTAGTGTTTGGAAATTTCTAGTGGTCTGTGATGACCAAGGTTAACATCTTTTGAAGAAAATGCAAAAGGCAGTTGCAAAAGCAGTTGAAGTGAATCTAAGACTGAAAGATTTCCAATGCCAGATGCCCAAGTCTTTGGCTCCTTCTGAGGATAAAACAACAGTGTCTCTTTACATTCCACTACATCTGTCCAAATAATATATTGAAATCAACAACATGATGAGCCCTTGGACTTATAAATTAATCAGTAGATTGTCAGCTGTCCTCTCTATAAGCTTAAGTCTGAATCTAAAATAAGCCTAGTGGTATTTTTTCATGGAGGCTTTAATAACAGACATAAATATTACGTGTATAGCAGGAAAGACTGGGAGCTCCTGAACCTTACTAGAATTCGTGCTGGTAAGCCTTGATAGTCTGTCACTTGATTTACTTGAGTCCTTTCCTTGCTTTTTCCCAATTCATGAATAATATCTGTATATGGATAATAAATAATCTAGTGAGTAATAGCTATAGCAATGTATGTTGCCTGTTGTGCCCCTTCTCTTCCCGTTGCACTATCCAGTGATTGTTTTCTTGACTCACATGCTCTCAAATGAAACTGAAATTTTGCACAGCATAGCATAATTCCTCCTTTATGTACTTTTCACCTAGCTCTTCCTCTGCTGAGGGAAAATAAATCATCAGCCACGTCCTGTATCTGTGCTGTGGAACTTGCAATATGAAGGCAACCTAATTGTACTTGCTGCTGGGCCAGTGCTTGAGCTTCTGCTTTCCTCCCATAGCAGCCATCATTAATGCCAATTGATGTGTACCCTTTCCCTGTTGCTAGGTGATATGTGCCTTAAAAAAAGCAGCTCCTATTGCTGCTCAGGGATTCTCACAAATCTTGTTTGCTCTTGGTTCACATGGTGTGCAGTGAGGTCTGCAGGACCAGAACACAACTCAAAGTTCAGGGCATCTCCTTCTGCTGTTCATTTTAGTGTAAATCACTAAAAACCTCACAGTTTTCCTGACTACAGAAAGAACAATATCCTGTTCTGGTGGCAGGCAATGGCAAGACTTCTATTTCATAGGCTGGGTCTTGGACTTTCCCCCACATAGACAATTTGTTGACCAGTGCCCTTCAGCATGGACTTGGCTGCATTACCCAAGTGTTATGCTGCAAAATTAGTGTTTTGGCAGCACTTGTTAAGTAAAGTTATTTCTGAGACTCAGAAGCCCAAAGATTGCTTTAGGACTCTTACTTTCAAAAGTTAAAATGTCTTTTTTTATAATCTGTTTATGTCCCTACCTCTCTGATATTTCGAGTCTGAGTGAGTAGAGAGACTAGATATTCTCAGGACTGTGGTCTCACTACTTTGGATGCAATTAGAATCTCCAGCCACAGGTTGAATAGTGTTGTGTTTCAAGTAGCTGCGTTAACTTTGTAGAGGAACAGTAACCCAACCTTTGTCCTAACTGTGAATTGATCTCATAAAAAGGATCAATTTGAACCGTGTTTTTTCCAGGTTCCTCTAAATATATGTGGAATGTAAGGATGTCTGGTTACTGGTTATTCAACATAAACGACTAAGATAAGAGACAGGAGAAGTAATAAATAAACTCTCAGATACCCAAACCCTGAGGAAGAGGAGATAACAAGACAGTAACAAAGAGCAGAACTCTTAGATCACTGATTGATGGGACCTTAAAGGAACCACTCAATGCCTTGAGGAGGTTCAGCCAGAGCTTTGTAACTGGTTATCATGGATCTCATGGGCAAGAGCAAACTCACAATGGTATATTAGAGAGGGCTTGTAGGATCACATAAAACTTATTATGGGATGTTTTAGGGAATATGTGAAAGTGCTAAACTTATTTTGGGATATTTAGAGGACAGCGAATGACAGTCAAAGGGAGGGATCAAGATATATAGTGGAAGAGCAAGCATGGGAAAACGGAGAAGAGAGGGAATAAAGGAGTGAAGCTGCTGTCAGTGTATTTTGTCAGGCTGTGCCCTCTGCCTGGTCATCACAGTGTGTTCTATCTTCTTGTTAAAGTCAATAATTGCATGTTTTCCTGTGTGGATGTGCTCTCTGTTCTGTGTGCATGTGTGTGCACATGATCCCTTAGCAAGTTTCAAGCCAGGCTAGCTGGTGAGTAGAGTGAGTGGTCTGAGTGCCAGCAACTGGAGACAGAGACCAAGAGTTGAAGAGACCTGTAGGTCTGAGGGCTAGCAACTGGAGAGACTGATTGTCTGGATACCAGTTATTGAACAGACTGAGCATCTACCAGCTGCTGATGAAAGAACCTATCTGTGTGTGTGATTCAAATATGAATTTAAAGCTGGACTAACTGGTGAGCCGGAGAAGAGATGTGGGAGCCACTTACCAGAGAGACCATAGGTTGGGACAGTGGAGAGATCAAGGGTCTGAGAGCCAGCTGCTGGAGAGACCACCAGTTTGGAACAGCTGCTGGAGGGACCTCTTTGTGTGTGTTTGGGTGAGAGATCTGCTAGTAAGCTTTCAGTCTGATTAGCCTGTGAGTGAGAAGAGGATCAGCCCATTTGTGAGTCTTGTTGGTGTATATGTGGAGACCGTAAAGGTATTGCTGTCTTGTCTGTTGGTAGTCAGCTGCAGCTGTATAGTGTGTCTGTATATATGTGGTGTGGTTCTTTGAGGATGCCTTGCCTCACCATTGACCAGGCCGGGTGTCAAGGTAATGCAGCATCTGAGGGCCAGAAGAATAGACCTTAGACCCTGTAGTCCACCAGATTTGCCTTCGCTATAACAGGTATGATTTCAGCTTCCCTTCAAAGCTTACTGAAACTCAATTTTGGAGGAAGCCTAAACACACAATATACCACTTGGAAGGGAATGGTTTTCTTAAGAAATATGAAATATGGGCTTATAATGGAGTAGACCCTTCTGCATGTGTATCTGGCACCTGCAATGTCATTCACATTAACAGAGGAATCAGGAAACCCACAGGGCAGATTTGTAAGACATTAGAGAGGGCATTATCTCACCTAAAACACCCAAGATAATTGCATTACAATATGACTTTGGTTGGATGTTATTCCTCTGTGGGGGTCCAAAACGCTAGGTTTTATTTGTGGCAAATTCTTGGCAAGTTGCCTTTCAGATTTATATCTAACATGACTCATAAACAACAGGGAAAGTGCTTTCTCTACATTTTACTCGATTTTCTTTAGCTGTGTATGACATGAGAGGTACTAGTGATTTTGATCCTGTTTCTGTTTGTTATTCACATTGTAGGCTTCTTTTTATTTGTACCATGCTTCTTTATTCATACTATACTACTTTTAATTTTTCTTAAAATGCTTTCAATTATACAGCTGTTGTTCTGAAATTAGGTTTTACATCCAATAGGACATAAGTCGCACAGAAGTAAATAGAATTTATACTACACTGCCACTGAAATAAACTGCTACAACAATCACTACAATTATCATTGCCTTATACATCAGAGGTTTGTACAGAATAAATACATTATTCAAAACATGAAGACAGGTTTGCATTTCAGTTCTCATATGTTTCCTTTTCATGACCATTAGTTTTGAAAACACATTGCAGCTTTTCCAAGTCTTTCAGTTTCTGTCTTCATGATTTCATTCCAGTATTAACGTAACTGTTAGAATTCATATCTCTAAAAATATCAGAAAAATAAAACAAAATCTGTTATAATCAGGTGAGACAGTGAAAAAGGAATGAAAAGAATCAAATTAAATAAGAAAGAATCTTGGCTTCTGATAAATCAGTTTTCTTTCCTGGCCTGAACTTCTACTTTACACGTGTCAAATGCAAGTCAGGGGTAGCCGACTGAAACTGGATTCCAAGACAAATGGACAGTTCAGATAAAGCAGCAGATATGATAAGAAGGACCATTATTGAAGGGCTGATTTAAATTATTCTTAGTAATTGTCAGGAAATATTTTCCCTATCCTGAAAAAATTTCTGAGATGTCAAAAAAGATTTTTCATCTTAACTTGGAATGAAAAATCAAAATCTCAAACATTGTCTGAGTAAGACGATCTGAAAAAAAAATAGGGTTAGATGAGAAAAATACTGGTATTTTCAAAATACTGCAATTCAGCTTGGAATTTTTCCCTTTTTTTAAATTCTAATTTGCATAAATTTAGAAAATGAAAGAGTAATTTTTAGGTGGCTTTGTTTGGTCATTTTATAGTGTTGAAATGGGATATTTTAATGATTCTGAACCTTTTTTGCTGAAGCTTTAAGTTTTTCAAAATGAAACATGATCTAAAAAAGTGTCGTCAAACCTAATCTTGTCATATGAACATTTTTGACTTTGGCTATTTGGCATCTTCTCATTAGAAAAGATTTCTTAAAGAGGTTCTTGTGATGAGAGTTTTTGATTGCAAATCTTTCTTTCGGCAAATTGGATTCATATTGAAATGCTGAGGGAATATCCCTTGAGGAAGTCTGGTTGTATTTGATCGTCGTTAACCTGATTTAGTGTGCATTTTAATATATGGCTTGAACACTTGCATA
Organism: Tauraco erythrolophus; assembly: GCF_009769465.1. Classification (NCBI taxonomy): domain Eukaryota; kingdom Metazoa; phylum Chordata; class Aves; order Musophagiformes; family Musophagidae; genus Tauraco; species Tauraco erythrolophus. The sequence goes on from NC_141471.1 coordinate 36,977,475, forward strand.
ATATTACCTGGTTCAGATTCCTGAACATCTGGAGATAGATTGACGGAAATTGACTTCCCAAATCTCTGTGGCAAATTTAGAAGTGATTGACTGGAACTTTTAACAAATGGAGATCTCCCATGCCTGTGTGAGACCTTCAGAGCACGCCTAGGTATGTTCTCTCCAAAAGCTCTCCCAAATCTCAGAGGCAAATTAACAATTGGTTTAATGCTTCTTTCTTCTGGATAATTTCTTCCAAATCTAAGAGGTAAATTAGCAACTGAATTTGGTGTCTTGTTTACTGTAGGAGGCTTCATTTTAATGATATTTTTTGATCCCCAGTCTTTCATTTCTTCAAAATTGAGACTCCTCTGCTTTTCTTCCAAGATATTATCTTTAATCTAAAAAAAATAATTAAAAGAAGGATACTATTATTTTATAGGTCATTACTCCAACTTCCACACAGAGAATTCATTTTCATATCTCCTTAGAAAGCTGCACTAACTAACAGTAACGCTCTTTTTTTGGTAATCTAATGCTTTTTAGCTGTGTTTGCTAAACTCCATTGTAGCATGAGCTACTTGTTATGAATTACTTCATATGCGTTTTCAGTACACTGACCACAAGAGCACATCTCCATATCAGTATCCACGACTGTTCAAATGGTGTCAATCGAAAATATTTCTGGGCATAGGTCTCGGTACCTGTGCTGTCAGTTACGTGTGGACAGGAGTCATTGTCAGGTCCATGCTTGCTAATATCACCAACTAAAACTGTCTGGAGGGGAAGATGCTGGCTATATCTAGTGACTTGACCCAGACCCAGACTCTTATTCATCTGGTCTGGATCAACAGGAGTATGGGCCAAGCTACATGAAAGTGTAGCTCCTTTCTTCCTAAGCACTGGGTGGATGCTTCTGACCCAATATCCTGCTGGACTAGCAGCCAGGGAAATGAATGGAAAGCATTTGGGTCAAGACCACATCATGCCTGTTCTGACCTTGCAACATAGAGATTGCCCTGAGTCTTAAGTTGCTTTTGTCCTCCACTAGTACGCAAGATGCATTAGGAGCTCCTGGGCTCCTAATTTTTGTGCAACCAGCACAAAGTCTATTTTCTGTGTCTATGCTGGCATACAGTGAAGAACTGAGCCTAGTATATTACCTGTCTCATGATGTAAAGGGCAGCTGTTGCCTGAAAAATAGCTATATCAGCATGACTCTTTCCTATATAGCAGTGTTCCTTCCTTGAGCATATTGAAAATCACTTACTTTTGCAGCAAAAATAAGTTTCCAATCCTTAACAGCAACTATGTACAGATATGGTTTTTAATTTCAGTTAAAGACAGAAATACTACTAATCCTAATTTCAGTTCCTTATCCCCATTTGGTGACTTTCCAAGAGCTTCCCTAGCTAATGGGAGAGAAAGGGAATGAACCATTCTAGTTCATACTCCATTATTAAAATATTAAATAAACTATCCCTCTAATTGCACCTGCACACCCCTTCTGAAGTATATAAAAGGCAGTGAGCTGAAGACCGGAGGATTTCACTAGCATAATTAAAGTTGTATTTTGATTTGAAGGATCTTTATTGCACCAGTGATAATGAGTCAAAAAGAGAGGCTGGCTCTCATTTTCCAGGGAGTATTTGCAGGGCAGACAAGAAAAATAATACAGATGAACTGTGCAAATTTGATTTGGCATTTATTGAGGCATAATAAATGTGCAACCCTGCAAAGATATTTTTATAGTCAATTTCCAGAGTAGAATTTTAAGACCATTAACTATATTAGATTTATAATGTTCTCTGTTTATCATTATTCTTTGAGTATTACAAGCATGCCTTTATTAATTTTGGATTAATAATGTGTCTGTTATATTATGTGCATAAAAGACCTGACAGGAATGTTAATTGAGGCTCCACTGTGCGAGAAACATTTCAGAAAAAAGTCTCAACCTGATCGCAAGGCTGTATTGCAAGAAAATTGAAACATGAATTGATTTACACAGTATGTGTGTCCAAGCAAATGAATTTCCTGAAAATTCTTTCAACAAGCCTTTTTCATACTGCTAGTGCTGTAATGCTCAATATCATGCAATGAAGTTAGGAGAGCCTTCGCCAAAAAGTTCAAAGTGCTCGGGATCTGACCCACAGTTCCCCTAAATAATATCATAGTAATACAGATCTTACCTCATAATATTTATCATCATCATCTTCTCTGCTCTGCAGACTGGACTTCATCGATTCATCTAGGCACATACTGTTCGATATTAAGAAGAACACTGTAGCTAAAGCAAATAGAATAAACTCCTTGGTTGAAATTACTTTCATTTTTTTCAAATTAAGCTTACTTAAAGAGCTCAGAATCTGTACAGAAAAGAAAACTGCCGTCATTTTATATGATCAGAAAACAAAAAGATTTTTTTCCCTATGACATCAGTCTCAAAAGCTTCAATTCTTAAGATTAATTAGGGAAGTAATTTGTATATATTTGAAGAATGTTGGGAATTTCTTTTGTGAACCTTTTTAGCCAACATAGCTTCTTGTTAGGGACACACTGACTTTACAAATATTTTCTTCTGGTGAAATATGTCTTAATTAGCTGAATTTGAGCACCGTAACTGTAGGGACTTAACAACAGCCACAATGTTCCATCACTAGTAGACAAAACCACCTTGTTTCTTTCTTTCTTTCGTATCAGTGTCCTCAGAAGTATTCTTCTACTTAAATGGTCCTTTTGGACCATATAGTGCTTGTTTGTAGTTATGTACAGCTAGGGACGTTTGGCCCATTGAAATCAAGTGCCATCTATTGAAGTGGTTGATCAGGTCATAAGAGATGTTATGCATCAATGAGATCTATTGACGTACATAGTGTCTATTCTCTAAATTGAACATGTTAATTTGTCTTCAGACTCAATTAGGAACATGCTTTTAAAACCTTGCCCATCAGTTAAGTTTTTAGAAATTTCAAAGGTTATGTTAGATGTATATTCTTAAGGCCAAATTTCCAACAGCAGTTTTTAAAAAGACATCTGCCACTTTGCTGCACACAGTGAAAGCACTAGACTGCCCATGTGTGTTCTGTCCCAGAGGGGGTTCAGGCTGCATGCTAAATGTGCCCTTAAAATGCACACTGAATTGGTTGCTAGATAGGCTGGTGAGCCAGACTGCCTTAAAAAAAGCATATTGTATTGTTCTTCCATTTGTTATTCTTAAGTTCTTGAAATGATTGCCTAAATCTCATATGTTAATACTTAAAATCAGCTGCATGAGGAGAAATCTGATTGCACATGGTAAATACTCATACTGGAAACCTGGACTTTAGACGAGTTATTTTGCAATTCAACACTAGAGTTATAAAATGTCCGTTCTGTCACAGTGCTGGCAAAATTGTCCCAAGAGAATATGTTTTATGCTGTGGGCAGCATGGATAGTATGGACAGTTTATCTGTTGACAGTATGTTACCGTGTTTACTGCGCTGTGGAGCTGAAGGATTTGCAAGTAACCTCATTTGAGAATTAAGTTGGCTGTTTTTATGGGTTTGAAGTTGTGTGTCATGCATGGAGTCACTCGTACCTTAGGTTCTCTGAAACTGAGATCCTGGAGGCCTTAAGCAGCTTTGTATTAGAGCTAAAAAGATACTCAAACCTTCTTTCGCACTCATGAGAACCACAGGTCATATGTTAGAAACTGCTCTGACATGACTGCACCTCTAACTCAACCAAGATAACAAGAAACACTAAACCTATTGCCTACATTGTTTACTGGAGACACCTAAAATGAAAAAAGAAGAAAAATAAATTCCAATTAATGATCTCTTCAGGAGAAATAATAACTTCTCCTTCCTTCCCTCTCATACAATTTAATCCTTATCCAATAAGAGAAGCAGAAAGCCCCTGTTCTCCCATCTTGGACCATCTTGTCCCCATTCCCCATAGATACATAGTCCTTGTCTTTCCCAACTCCTCTAATTACTGTGGATCATCTAGGGTAGAAGTACAGTGTGTTGGGGGTGTCTCCTTGAAGGTGACAAGAGTAACCAGTTTCAGAGGGAATTTGAAGCCTTCTTGAGGAGAGGATGATATGAGGGGGCTGGGGAGATGTTGCACAATGCCTGCTATCAGACTCTCATACGTTCCAGTGAACGCTCTGGCAAACAGTGGACTAGATAAGCAGTGTGTATGATATTGCCTGTGAAATGCCGCTCTTCTAGCTCAGCTTCAATGGTCACCCATCTGCCATCATTCTCCATATTCATTGCAGATAGTGTACCTGCATCAGATAGGTGCTGGATTTCTCTGAAATCTGAGGGTCGAGTTCAGGCAATCAGGAGTAATCCCATGCCCAAGATAAGGGCCACTAGACTTTTGGACGCCGGAGCATTGGTTTGCCATGCTAGCTCAGCTACGGGAGTGGGGCTGAGACTAAGGAGTCAACCAGATGAGAGTGCTGACCTGAGAGCCAGATGTAGAGGTAACATCTGGAAGTACAGCTATGGGGGAGAGCTGAGGGAGGTGTGTCTACCCAGGTGGCTATCTGCTGGTATTGGAGGTGAACCTGCCTGGCACAGTGTGTATGGGGACATGTCTTCCTTCCCAGGGCAGAGGGAAATCCCTTTAACAGAGCTGGAAGTGAAAAGGGAATAGTTTCTTTCAGGTGATCTTCCTCAGGTGGAGAGGATGTGAAAGATGCTGCCTATTTTTTATGTGACAGGAAACGGTTAAATTGTTAAAATAGATGAGAATGGTATTATTAAGCTAATAATGTGCCTCTGTGAGAGAAGAATGTGTTTTAATCAGTCACTGGCTTTTCTGTGCTGCTTTCCCTTGTTGTAGACACTATTTACATTAATTTGCTCTTTGTGTCTTTGCTGTGTGTAATCCTTCTGGCCCTGTCTGACAGCAGAAAAGGTTGGTTTCAAAGATCTGGTGCTTCCTTCAGAAAACTGCTGGAAAAAGTGAAGTATGATGGGACAGTTCTTCATAATCTCAAGGGACAATGCTCCCCCTTTGCATTCTCTGAGACTGTTCTACAAGATGTTGTTTTAGAGTGGGATGTGGTAGATGAGGAGGGAAAAGATGCTGGACCAGTAATGGTTCATGAAGAGTGCTTGTATGTGCATACATAAACAAATGTATGTAGGAAGTAAGAAAGCAACATCTGTCCTTGGAGTGCCTTGGCGTTAGCCTTCCTCTCAAAATAGGTAACTTTTCTTTTCTTTTCTTTTTTTTTTTTTTTTTTTTTAATAATAAATATTCTTGTCAGGGTAATGGATTTTTGGGGATATCAAAATTTTGTTATTTGCAAATCTGGGCCAAATTCTTTGGAAAACATGGGAATAAAAGGATGTTAGTGGAGAAGACCTCTAAAGGGAGCCCATGTCCTCTTAGTGCTCTGGCAAGTCAGGGGCAACAATTGTCTCTATTCACTGAGGGCTGAGCGCGGGTTCCAGACTCTCTGGAGCCTCATGTCAGGGGCTTTCATCTGTGGGAACAGATGGATTTTCCAAGTTCCTTTCTTTAGGGTAACAATAAAGACAATGGATGCAATTCATGCGCTAATATCTAACGTGGTCATTTGCCATTGGACTTTCCTTTTACCTAGCTGCTGGTGTATGAACTTCTCTTGATAAATGGTCTTTCAGTTAACTGTGTGAAGATATTTGCTTTCTAAATTAAATGGAATTGGCACAATACAAAAACTCTCCTGCTTTGTTTGGAACAAAATTCTGTTTTCCCTAGACAGAAGAGGAAAATGTATTGCTGTTGTCTAAGCTGCATCAGGCTTTCTTGACATTGTTTGTCTTCTGTGTATGTTGATTTTCTAATCAACATATAGTGAAGTTTTCAGGTGTTTTGCATGCCAGGCAGTCAGAGAGTTGTATGTCCCTGTACTTTCTTATAGATCAATTTGCCTTTGATGGCTCTACAGCTGGAACTCTTTGGAAATTTCAAGTCAAGCAGTTACAATGATTGCTCATTATCTTTCCTGAGGAAGGACTTGTTAGATCCTAGCACTCAGCTACCAGAATGGATGTGAGCACTCTTCATCAATGTGACTGCAAATTCTGCTGTGTTTAGACCATCTTCAGTAGCAGTAAAAGCTGGCCCAGCTGACTTCAAACTGAGGCAACTGAGGCATCCTGCATAATCTATTGAAATTATTTATTTGTAGAGGGGAGGCATATTTGTTGGTGGCAATAAACAGTGTTGGCGAAGAGGACTGTCTACTCTTGAATTGCTCCAGCTTGATCCACAAAGGGTCTGATTAAGGATTATGGAGGGGAGGAGGGCTCTGAGTATTGTTGAAAACAACTTTTGTGTTCCTAGTCTCTTGTCCCACACTTGTTTTGACTTGCTATCTTACATCACTCATCAGCCAATCCATTCAGAGGACTTGACCATAACTGAACATCTCTTTTGAAAATTCCTCAGTTAAATAGGAGTGAGCCCTCCTGTCTACATGTGAAAAAAGCCTCACAGGCAGGGCCAATTTTAAGTTTTCCTGCAGGTGCGTGCTACAAACTAGGAAAATGTAGCGCTTGCTTCTTTTTTTTCTCTTCATTTAGTGTATGTTGGCACAGGAAAGGACATTTATTTTGGCTTAGTGGTACAACAGTAAGGTGGATCTGATCTGTGATGAGTTAATGCAGTGATGTGATGAATATCTACTTTTAAAATTTGACATTAAAATGTGATTAGTAGTAATGGCAAGAGTAGCTCAATTTCATAAGCAACTCAATGCACAGTAAGTTATTTGATTCTAGTGAAAGAACAAGTTTAATATTGCTCTTTCTTTATACAAAAATATACTGATATATCCTTATCCATTATTAACAACATATTGTGTGAAAATTGCATGTTATATGACTCATGCCACCAATAAGCATCTGCGCATTTCTGTAACGATAAATCATTCATAATATATTCATTTTGCCATTATGCATTATATGACCTATTCTATGGCTCATTTTGAAGTAAGAATATTTAAAAATGTATAATTTTTTTCATTGGCAAGAAATTCTGTTCATTTTTCACCCATTCCTATGGCATGCAGTGGTTTGTGTTGGCTTTGCTATGTTGTGCTTCAGTTCTGGTGCACAGTCCAAGGTGTGCTTGCCTGGAATATATATGGCTCAAAGCAGATAGTCATACCTCACTGCACTCAGTATCCTGTATACATATATAGGCCTAGCGTCCCTCTCGTACTGACTGAATATTTCAGTGGTCAGGGGAACCGATGAAGCTTGGTTTCCCATGACTTTGTGGTTGAAGGGTAAATGACAGTGTGTGTTCTCTGAGATCCAGTAAGGATTAACCTTACTGTAGGATCCCTGCCTGAGTAGCATGTCTGTCCTCTCTTGCCATGAAGTGGAATTTCAGCGAGACTTCTCCCTGCCGAATTCAACTGAACTTGGCTTCTAGACTTGAAAGTGACTTGACTGACAGTCACACACTTAGACGCAGAGAAACAGATTTGCTTCATTTCATTAGGAAACCAATACTAAGTCAGGAATGACTGCTGAAATGCCACAGGTATAAAACCTTAACATCTGTACAATTATTTGGGCACAGTGATAATTTCTGTCTTTATTAATGAGGCATTAGCTCAGCTTTTTGAATTTTACAGAAGAAAAGGGGAATGTACTCTACTATGAAAGCCCCTCATCTTTGTATACTGTAGCTTGGTAAGGAAAACCAAGCTTTGTGAAACAGCCCCGTCTGATTTGCAGAATCAGACCTTCAGTTTTAAACCAGATTTTCACCTACATGTAGCTCTGAGCTTTCCTGTTAGCTGGGTAGTAGTAAACAAAGGACAAATGCGCACAAATATCAAGGTACAAATAATCTTATTTTAAGGTTAACCCCTATGAATTGGTCTTCAGTGTTAGAAGATATTTTCTCCCTTGATTAGCTAAATCCAGGATATGAATGTGTAACTTCACATTTTAATTTTTTTTTTTTGTTTTTTCCTTGAGCTCTTGGAGCAGCAGAACAGCATGAGAGACAGAAAACAATGAGAGGCTTGAGTTATTGTGGTAACAAGCTGAAAACGACTTTATCTTCCTGGTAAATAAGGTGTGAACAATAATTCCGGATTAGACAGGTTCTTCAATTATACATTTGTGTTAGTAATAAAATAAACATGTTTTCAATAACATTTGCGATACAAATACATTCTTCTTTTTTACTAACTACTCTGCAGAGTATAATACTGTACTTACCAATCTACTACAGTGTGTAGCTGCTCTAGCCCATTCTTGTCTATTAAAAATTAAACCCTTTTTCCATACATTATTAAAAATGCTTTGGTTGGCTGCAAATCAAGAAAGACTTCATAAAGTCTTAGAAGAATGAGAAATCTGATTAAATGTAGGGTCCACAGGCAGCAATGGAAAGTGCATGAGAAAAAAAATACATTAAATTATGTCTTAAAAACTCTTTCAGGACTTTAAAAAATCATTAGCAGCTTTTATTCAAGTTAACTATTAACCAAGGGACTCTTAATAGATTCATTATTCCATATTCTCCCTTTCCTTCTTCAGCTTGGAACCTGTGTTAGTTATAGAAACAGATGCCTTCGTTCCTTGTTCTCCCCTTTTTCAGAATGATGTTTTTCTAGAAATATTGTGCTCATTTAATAGTTCTCCAATGCGTTGTATATAAACACTGAAGACTGTGAAGATTACACTATTTATTACCTGAATTGTGGGTTGTAGGGTCTGATTTTCACTTTAGGAAAAAAATGTAAGCAATTTAGGAGAGGAAAAAAAAATAAAAGAAAACACCTATGTTTCTTGGAGGGAGAAAGAGGCTGCAAGCATTTTACTGATAAAACTGGAGAAGCAGGTCCAGCTTATTTGAAATAAAGCTTCTCACTCTCTCTTTTTCTTCATGTAGCTTTTTAAAGGGAAAAAGGGAGAGAAAAATGTGTTCTTTTCATTTTTGCTGTTTTATGACAGTGACATTAGACAGTGTACTGGAATGGGAAGTAGCATTTCACTGGAAAGTCCTGACCTTTGCATGTTGTGGTGACAGAGCTGACTGTGCCATCGCTTAACCTTCAGCTGAGTGTTAGCCATGAGGACTGTAACATTTCTTTACATTATGGAAAAGTGACAGGGAACGTGAAGCAGCACAGCCAACACACTGGGGTCATGGTCTACATCTGGGAGTTAATTTTGTTACTTGCATAGAAATAATTCACAGTCCTAGCTCAAAAGGTCCCCATCCAACCACCATGAGCACAGGGAGAGGTGAGGTGGACTTCTGCCTCATTTTGGGCACACATCTCCCTGTGCCAGGGTCAGGGTCATCTCACCTGGGAAAGAAATGAGGACCTGCCAGGAGCCAGGAAGCCATTGAGCAAACCTCCTGCCAGGGCCACCTCCCAGGGAGAGGGTCAAAGGCTTATTGTCTGATTGAAGAAGGGCTTGGGAAGAGAGGTACCCACTTCACTGAAAACAAGCAAGACTAACAATGCAGACAGTTGTCTGATTATCGCAGATTTTGTGCAGCTTTCTTTGAAAGTAGTACTGGATGTTGCTTGAGATAGCATGCTAGGACAGCTGGACAGCTTGGCTTCTTTAGCACTGAAATTTTTATGATTTTGTGAAAAGAGAGTCACTCTTCTCCACTACTTTCCCACCCTCTCTTTTTTTTTTTTTTATTTTTAAATTGTCTTGTGCATCTGAAATATGGAGGGCAGATTCTTGTGCAGATCTGATCCCTATGGTATGACTATAGGATCAGAAGGTTTTTAATTGGAAAACTGGGAATGGTAAGGTGCAAGTGAGTACTGGAGCCCATGCGCTGGCTCTTCTGCAGCTCCTCTGTGATATCTGATATATCTCTGATATATTCAGGGCAGCTGAATAGGGAAAGACCATGAAGAAACTAAAAAAAAAAAAAAGCACTGAAGAGTACAAATCTTTCAGCTGAATAGAGGATGGAACATGCCATTTTCAACTGAAAGGATCTAGAGGGAGAAAACAGGATTACTCATGTTTAATTGCTGTGCTGATCTGAGGCCCGTATACACTGCAGCAGCTGTATGCCCTTACTTCGTTTTGAAAGAGAACATTTCAAAACTGTTACTCAGTGTGTCCCTGATTTATGAGTAAAGAACGTTTATTGCCTGAAGTTACCAGTAGTGCCCAACATTTCTGGGATGAGCTGACAATGGCCTGGAAGAGTCATTTATTAATTCTTGATGTATTGTCCTGGGCGTCAGATAAACATGTACTGGAGGAAGTTTTCATATGATAATGTTCCTCAGAATCTGTATCAGATGCCAAGTCAGTTCATTTGCTGCCAGTTCCCTGAACCTTGCATAGATTTTCTTAGAGACAAAATCAACGAGTTTCAGTCCCAGTAGCAAAGGATCTGTGGTGGCAGTTGCTGCATTGTAAGGGAAGTGCTAGGAGCAATGAGAGCTGTGTGCAGTGCCTGCAAAGGAAGAGAGCAAGAGGCAGGAAGAGCAGGGGGAGAAGAGCAAACCTGGGCAGTCTCTGCAGGGTGTCGATCCAAAGCTCAGTTCCTTGCTCTATAAAGTGTAATAACTAAGTAAATTTTGAGTTATAGGGCTATAATTGCATCGCTGGATTGTGGTATAAGGCCACCTGAGCTTTGCTCTTATGGTTTATTGTATCACCACAATCCCCTGGTGGATTTACAGCCCTGTGATTTTTTACAGTAGTGAGCTGTTTATTTTTCTGTTTACAACAGTACATCACTGGAGATATTGATAACAGTCACCTAGTTCTATCATACAGTTCCCTATACTCTTGCATTTGTTCATTCTTTAGCTGCAGGCTGCCAGAGGCTGGGGGCAGAGGGGGGGAGCTCCTTTTCTGCCTCTCTGTGTCTCTTTAAAGACTGTTTAATTTAGCAGCAATTTGTCCAGATGCAGGAGGGCGTAATTACTACCGATTTCACATTGCTGTATGACAAACAGCTGTATGACTCCCACTTTCACGTATTTTCTTTTCTCTTTCTTGCCCCCTGCTGTATATTAATTTCTCGATTAAAGTTCATCTCACCAGCTTCTCGCACAGGATGTCGCTGTAATAGAAGGCTGAGGAGAGGTCAGCGTGGTACATCACAGGCAGGCACCAGGCCTGAGCAAGAGGCAGGTCTTGATCTCATCCTAACGCCACGCTATGGGTTTTGGCTCAGAACAGATGGACGTAACCGTTAATTTGATTAGTTGTGAGTGTGGCAGGGAGGTAATCACAGCAAAAGGGGATGAGCACGGTAGGTAGCTAATTGAAGTGTCATGTGCTCGGCTGCTGTAGCGTCACAGACGTATTCCGCTCCACAGGTAACTGTGCCAATTACTTAGTGCAAATAAATAAATACAAGCATCTAACAAATCAGCTCAGCTGGACAATCTACCCATTGTACCCCGAGCCCTGAGAGCAGAGGCATCACAAACTTGACAGCAGTGCTGGGGAGCTGCTTAGGAAAGTTAAAAGCATTTGAATAGAGAGGTAGGGGATGCCCAGAAGCTTTTGGTTTTGATGAAAGTAACTGAACTTGGCATATAGAAAAACTCAGTATCTCTACTAACATCTTTCAGTACAACTTTCAGTTATTTTGCTACAGGTCAGAAAGTACGTCTGTGGCCAAAAGGAACTAAACCTCTGTCTCCACACGTAGACTAGTGGATATATAACAAACATATCTGCAGGACTGTGATTTTAGATGAACATGAATTATTGGAAAGGAGTTTTATTATTAATACTGAGTTATCACAAATTATAATCCAAAAAAGTACCATTGCAGAGTCATAGGATCAGTCATGTGGGGAATTTTTTGTTCCTTTTTGTTGTAAACAACAAGATGCTGGATGTGACGCATGATGGTTATTCTGTCTTATTCTTCAGCCTGAGACGTGGAGAAATATACTAAAAAATCTGTCTTATATATATATATCTGCTTTGCCAAGACCCCTAAGATAGGACATTTGTTTAGGAAAAAAGCCCACACATCTCCCTCCTTGACGCTAAATCTGCTGATTTAGATTATAAGTTGGTAACTTCAGGGTGTGTTTTAAATTGAACTATACCTAAAAACCTAAGACACCTAGACATTAACAAGCGGATTTTAGCTAGTCCCCTCCTAAGCACTAGTCAATGCAGTACATACTGCAATTTCATTCACGTGATGCATTTTTTGGTTAGATTTTTGTGCACTCTATCCTAGCTTAGGCCATGGTAGTGCCTAAAACAGCTCAGCATTTTCTAGATTTTAGTTATGTGCAGACATTCATTATTGGTAAAATACCTAAATCAGGCTGTTATGCAGTTTGGTTATTATTCTTTCATCGGGTACACAATGCTGTAGGCAAATTAAAAGAAACAGAAAAGCAACGCCAAAGCATTTATTCAGCAGTCTCTCAATTTAACCACATGGGGGCGTGAGATATTTATTTAAGAGAGCTTTTTAGGCGTGTAGTTGGGAAATATATGAGGATAGGAAGCCTTACTGGTAAACTAAGATCAGAATTGTCACTTTCTCTTCAGCTCTTTGCTTGCCATCAAAAATACTTAGCAAACAATTATTACAAATGACATTAACCTAAAATATAATAACAAACAAAACCACAGTGTGGACAGGAAAGAATATCAAAACGGATTTTAAATATCCCATTAGTTAACTTGGCCTCTAAACATATTGTTATGATGCTATTTTGATGCCTCTGTATACGAAATGTGAGATCTTCCATATAACCCTGCGCATCTGACTTAAATAACCTGAACATTTTAATTAAAGGAGAAGGAGGCTGTTGTGATATGGCAACTTAGATCTGGAGTAAATCCATTTCATTAATTAGCTAGATGACATTAATTTTTGTCATTCACTTGCAGGATGAGTAATATGCTCTATACATTTCAGCCCAGATCCAGCAAAGCATATAAAATCATAGTTAATGATGTTAAGTGCTTGAGTAGTTCTCCTTGAGCACATGCCTTAAGCTGAGTAAGTGTTGAAGTGCATTCCAACACAGAGAAAGTGGCACAATCAAACCTTTAATTAGTTTTAAAATGGAATTCAAAATGCAATGCAATTCTTTGCACTTTACTTGAAAAAAATGCATGCTTCATGCTTTGGAACTCTCTTGGGGCAGAGATGACTAAACCTATTTATCCACTTTGGTTTCCAAAGGGAGTGAATGCTCATTGTTTTCTGCTGTTGTTCTCCCCTAAATTTATAAATTTATTTTGCTCATTCAATTGGTTTGTTTACAGCAGAATATTTATATGAATACTTCCAAGTCTGTTATTTTATGGACTTTTTTATTTATAAGATATTTCACGCATTTTATTGGTATTTAAGAGAGTGGAATATTTTTACTTCTGCTTCTGTAATTTTAAATCAGAGCAAAACCAAGCAGCGGTAGCACCATATAAACAAGTGTTCACAGTACCTGAAAGCTTGTTTCTTTTCAAAATAAGCTGAAAATCAGAATTTTGTACTCAACGTTTCTGATCCAGATATTTAATACACTGCTCAAAGGAACCATAAATTTAGGTCTTGTATTTTGAGCCATTGTCTGTTTTCCACTCTGCAGTTTTCATCATGTGCTTTTGACATACTGATCTCTGTCCAAACAAGGTTACTGCACACAGGTGAATTCTAAGCCTAAGCGGGAACACTGGCCTCCTGTTCCTCTCAGAGAGAAGCTGAGAAAGGCACCTCTGAATTCAATTCCTACTTCACCAAAACTTGGAGTACTTTGTTCTTTGGCTTTGGTATGAACCCATCTTTGTGGTAGATATATTTCTTCAAGGAGTCTAAATTTCTACAAGGAGATATATTTCTACAGGGAGTTTAAATTTCTGAACATAATGTAGTTGGTACAGCCCAAGAGAATTCATTCTTGAACTAGCAGACTGCAGCTGTTGGGTACTTTTTCCTAAGCTACAAAACCTTCTTATTTCAATGCCGAGACTTAGATCCATTTTGATTGCTCCAACAATTTCATCTTAACATCTTGCATTTTTAAATGCTCTGTGAAAGCTTGCCTGAAAATCCTTCCGAACAAGTGCTAAAATAACTCAAGACCGTTGATCCACTTTTATAACAAAGAAACTCACGTGTTCCTTGCCTGTGTTCTCACTCAGAATTAAAACACAAGCATATGCGAGGTATTGTGACAAATAAACTGAGGATGAGTCCATATTGCAGCCTTATGCTGGCAAAATGCCCACTGACACTAAGTGTGCACTTTCTGTCCCCAAAACAAAGTCCGTAGTATGTCCGACTGTGTTTCTTTAATTTCCTAGTATGTCTGTTCCTTGCTAGCAATGAAGCATTTGCATGTATTGAGCTCTGAAGCTATCAGCTCATCTATATGCTCTCTAAAATGGATGAAGCAATGAACATGGTGTCAGGTACTGTTTTCCGGTAAGTTTTTCTGATCCACTAATGCATCAAATATATTTGAATTTACTATTCACATAACTTTTTATGGAACACTATTAAGCCAATTTGGTTGATAACCACCGTAACCTTTTTAGTAAGTTACAGCACAGTGAGGTCACTATTCCTGGATGTGGTTTGCTGTATCATGCACTACATGACATCGTTGTATGAAGGAGGAGAATGCAGTTAGTTAGGGTCTTTCTGGTTTGTTGTGTTTTGTTTGGTTTTGGTTTTTTTTTAATGTTGCTCATTATTAAATGGAGAACTGATTAGAGCGAATGATTTAATATTGCCCTGCCTCAAAAACAATGGAATCTTGGGAAGGGATCAAAGAGTCCCTCTAAGTTGGCTACTACTTTCCTGACTTAATCTTGTTTTTAAATGAAACATCTGACACATTCTCCAGCTGGGATGTTATTTTGTTCTTCTTGACAAAGTAATTCAAAATTTGCTGAAAAACAAGCTAAATGGAAGAGGGGTTTGGTTTTTTTTTTTCCATAGACATCTGGAGCTTTCTTTCAAAGCTGATGTGATCCTTCATCTGGACAAGAAAGGCTTTGATCCAAACTCTAAGATCCCCCTATCTCCCAGTTAATTGGTGTTAGTGAGGTAGGTTTGACAGTCCCTAACGAAGTCTCTGGAATGCCTTACTCTGTTAAGACCTGTCTATTGTGGCTCAGTCAGCTCAAAGACATCAGCTTTCTCTCGTTTGACTTCTGCCCCGCTGGGGATGGCTGCAGGTTTTATTTGCTTTCATTATTTTCTCTTGTAAAACCATTGAATGCCAACAAAGAAAAACACTTTTGAAACCAAGCAAAAACAATCTCTTACAGACATTCCTGATAAGCTTTGTTTTTCACAAACACTCACGGATAAGAGAAGGAGAAAGGGGGATCGCATTAACAATTGAGCTCTTCATTTTTTAAGATCTCGTCAACTTTTGGGGGTGATCATGTCTGTTTTCCTGTAATATATTTATAAATTGAAACAATAAAAGCAAGTATCTTTGCTCCTGCCATGCGTACATCAGTTATAAACAGTGCATATTAAAGTATTGTTCTCTTTAAAAAAAAATTTTAAATCCAAATTTTAGTGTGATTAATTTTAAAAAAATCTGTGTCCTTCTTTCATGGTACGACACAGCAGAATAAAGTAAGTCTTATCTTCTCCACTGCATAGCAGTTGGCATTGAGGGTGATGATTTGGCAAAGAGATCTTACTGTGTGGGTCTTTTTCTCAAGCTCCTGCAATAAGGTAAACTGCGCGCAGTGAATGAACAGAGCCTCACAGCCACGCTATTATCAGAATGAGAGAAGAGACAGGAAAGAAATAGACAAAATTCATTTCCTTTTCTGCTTTGGGGGCACTACAAAAGCCCTTGTCACTTCTCCATCAGGACACACTGCAACTCCATGTTGCCATACCCAGACTTCAAGGAACAGTACACCTAAAGAGCAAAAACCATATAGCACTTACAATTTCCTGGGTGAATAGTCCAAGTTGCTACAGCTGAAAAACTTGAAGCTTTGTAATCCATTCCTTTTCCAATGGAGCTAATTACTTTTTCTCTCAGACGGTCCAACAATTGCAATTATCCTGTTAAACTTGATATTTAAAAAATTATGTGCCTAAAAGTGTATCAATTTTTTCCTACAACAGTGATCAATCTCATAAAATACATTATGCTTTTGCTCAGACCCTTCCCACTTCTATACGTTTGCAACTACAACAGAGCTACAGCTTCACCAGAAAATGTGATTGTTTCACTTGTCTGTGAGATGGTGAGGGTCAACATCTCCTGATGGAAAAACATAGGAGAAAAGGATGCTTAAGTAGGTGATTCAATCAGATACTGTCATATTCCTGAGGATCCGGAGGCAGTGAGAATTTACCAGCTATTCTTTAAGGTGCAAGAAACAATATGATAGAGAACAACTCTTCCCATTTAAGTATCATGCTGAACTGTTGCAGTGTTGCTTTGGTTGCTGGCAGAAAGTTCTCCAAACCAAAAGCTATTGACTAATTCCATTACTAAAAAGAATCTCTGACTCCACATTAACTCAACATTACAGAATTACATTTTGGAAAGAGTGTAAGATCTTTGTGGTGTGTTTATTTTCTGTTAAGCTAGGGGGTAAGCTTACTCATGGCCCTGACATCTGATCATGAGAGCATATATGAATTTCAATATTGAAAATATTAAAGATGAAAGTAGAGATTCCTCATCCGCTAGAAATAAAAAACACAAAGCAAAAATCATTATTAGCTGATACATTTGAGAAACTATGTGACAGCTATAACCCTGCAGCTGTTATTGATCTTGGCAGTTAGAGGTTTAATATTGATTAGAAACTGATATACCACTGACATTCACATATCCATTTCTCTCAGAATATATGTCTCATCTTTTTTCTCTAGGTTCATCTCTAGAGCAAAGATCTCAGAGTTCAATGAGCTACTCAATAGTAGGTTCTGCATCCTACAGCTTTTCTTTAGTGCAGCCTCTTCCAAAAAGTTGATGGAAAGGCAGTCTCTTTGAACTACAGTGGACATATATGTCTGCAGAGCATAAGGTTTGACCATAAGTGGGAAGCTCAGATTTGGGGGAAAAAAGGAAGAAAAATTAAATGAGGCTGTAAAAATAATTTTTCAAGATGGGAAATAAACCCCACCCATCATTGTAAATACTAAGAGAAGCCAGTGTGTAAATGGAGACACTGACTTACGATTGCTTTTGCTAATCAGGGCCAGGACAAAAGACTGTTAAAAGAGCTAGTCCTCAGCTCAGCAAAGAAGAGATACTTAAGGATCAAACCTCTTCTCAGAAGTAATGCTGACATGCCCAAGTTTAAACTATCTGTGACAAATACGTCAGTGGACATTGAGATTGTTCAACTGTGGGTAACTTGCAGGTTTTGAGGAGATAAGGAGAGACATGTAGATCCAGTGGCTAAATGCTTGGGTGAGAAGGTCAGTTAGCCCATGCTGGGGTCCATGGTCCTGTGCCTGAAGCAGCTCAGAGGGCGTGGCCTGCCCTGGTCTGATCTGTTGTCCACACTGGGATCTTCTGCCTCCTGTGGGATGGAGCACCTGGTCTCTCCGTATGTGAGATTTGCAGCCTTCAAGCTGCCATTTACATGCTGTCGCAAGGGCTTCACGGCTTTTTGAAATAGCCTCAGACTGCCATTTTGCCAGTCACAGTTGTGCAAATGAAGGACGTTAGGATCATTACTCCAGTTCTGCAGCCATGAGTAGCTGCTCTAGAGTCTGAAGAAGAAAACATACATAACCAAGTGCAATAGGCAGCCACTCTGTAGTAATTGCCACTGGTTTTGGACTTGGGATTTTTGTGTATTCCATTTTTTTTTAAGGGGTGCAATAATTTATTTTTAGCACAGTAGTGTTTAATTTTTCCATTGGCTGACTTATTTAGGAAAGCGTAACAAATGTAGTTATCATTCTCTGGCATCCTGAGACAAGTGCTTGGCTGTTTCCATATCACTACTGTAATCTGAGACCGATGGGAGATTTGGGCCAGTTGTGAAGTTACATACATAAGCTCAAAATCTCCTACATGATCTTAGGGTTTTTCACATGTTTAAGCACCTAGGGTTAATTCAAAGCGACTTTGATGGAATAACCAGGCTTTATGCATTAGACATGAAAGGCATTTGAATAAATTCCAGTTCAGTACTTAGGTCTGGCATTTTCAAGATTTACTCTTAGCAAACTTCCTTTCAAGAGAATTGGAACTGTGCTTTGCCCAGCTTTTCAAGCATTTCCAGAGAAATACCTTTGGAGAAAAGAGATCTGGCTAAAGAATGTACTTGCTTTCTTTACTTATTCACAGTTTCAGCAACAAACCCAAGCAGCTTTTTATTTTTAACCTCTTCAGGGCTGAATGTGTCAGAAAGTTCAGTCAGAGCTCAAGGAGTTTCATTTGCTTATCTCTAACATTTTTGACTGGCATAGATGTAATCTCATTAGGGTATCCAGGGAGATTGACATGCAGAGGGAAGTAGCTCTGTTGTTTACTTGTACTATATGGTGGTGTAATCTGTGAAGCCCAAGCGGAGTTGTAACTCTGAACATGCTGATCGGAAGCATTAAGGAGATTAACATAAAGCTCTATTAATGGCTTAAGGGAATCTGACTAAACAAACAAGGCCACACTGAGCAATAAATATGAGTCTCAGACTGCATGACTTTCCTCATAACTACTCTAATTAATTGCTACAAAAGATTAATTTTATAATACAGCATGAATATCAAAGGGAATGGCTTAGTGATTTAAGTGTTATGTGTCTCCCTGGGAGATGCAGGTTCAGTTCTTCATGCAGCTGTTGTCAGCCTTCCAAAATATAATAGCTAAAATGGATTTCTTGTATTTTACTGCTAGACTTTCTGTGGAATAAAGACCTTTGCTGTTCTTACGCTGAAGTCAGTGGCAGGGCTGCTGTCAATTTCAGTGGAAGCAGAAGTAGGTCCACAAACATTAAAACCAAATTCTGCTTTGAAACTGTCTTCACACACAAAATGTCCTTGCCAAAACCCTGCTTTCCAGCAATGGTCCAGCTATACATGGTTACATGAGCTCCATACAACTCCTTTGCAAACTCATAAATTGGATGTATAATTAGCTGAAATTGATTGCATTGGCTTCTGAATCAAGATGTGGCAGAACCGTGATTTAATGTGCTTGGAAGTGCAGCAGAGCAGGATCCTAGCTCTAGGCTAATAAAATTTCTTGTGAAAGACGTTAGAGGAGATGAGTGTCTCTTTGCATGGCCTCTTCTTTGGTAACTAGTTCAATTCTGCCCTAGTCCAGAAAAGAAAAGTGAGATGGGGTTCCCTGGAGGAGTGCTTTCTTTTTGGACTGAACCAGAGGACTTCGATGACACTTTTCTGTTTGCTGCTCTGCTACTGCATGTAAACCTGGATATAAGAGTCCAAACTGTAACTTTAGATTAGAGAACAGAGCAATTGTCTGAGAGTTCAGGCACACGGGACAGAATTCATACTAGATTCAAACATTATTTGCTTCCAGTCTAGTTGTCTGTCTGAGGCGATTGATTTGTCTCCCTTCATGATCTGGAGAGAAAAATACGCATTTTTCAGGTGAAATCCTGACTTCAAGACTTGCACTTTAGGAGAAGATGGATGGCACTCATACTCTCTCAGTAGTAGCTCTACTTTTGCTTGTACGAATCCCAACTACAGTCGATCTGTTGCTTTAAATAGTTGCCAGTGTTGTCTTTCCATGCCACAACTGAGCCCTGTGGTACCTACATGAATGGTTTTTGTGACAGCAGATATAAGACAACATGACTTTGATTAGTCCCAGCCAAGGAGGGGAAGCCAAGTCACATGTTTTTTGCAAGGCCACGCACATAGGGAGTGTGGTGATAGCTCAGCTGATGTGCAATACCCTAACTGTACATCTGAGCCCAAAAGGTCATCAGCCAGGCTTGTTAGTCACTTCAGTGAAGAACTGTCAAGCAGAACAATGTCCCTCTACTTGTGGATTTTGGCTGAAGCTGTTCTTATTTGATGACTGGCCTGATCTTTCCTCTCCAAAAACTTGTGAATGGAATCCAGTAATTATTCTTGGTTTATTTTGACAGGTGTTTCCATTGCTTCCCCTTCACTTAATATTTATCTACATGAGCCAAGTTGGAGGTTTATGTTTTAAAGAAAATGAATGGTAAAATAAGACTCTGCATTCAGAATTAGGAACCTAACTAGGTGACCTGATTTTCAAAAATGCCAATTGCCCAGAAAAGACTTCCAGCTCTAGAGACCATTTAAAAAAAAATCTTAGCTTTATAACTGTTATTACAATTATTATTTATGGTATGTATTGCACTAGTACCCTGGCAACGGACAAAGACCCATTGTGCGAGGCACTGTATGACCACAGAGAAGAAAGTTACACGGATTAAAATTCCAACTGCTTGTTCCATGCTGGAAACAAACTCGGAACATGCACACCTCGCACAGCCACCCCCTCTTTGGAAAACGTCTGTCAGCTATTCAGATATCCTACTTTAAAATGAGTCAGTCAACCTGTAGCCTTTGCAGAGCAGAAGAAGAGCCAAGAAACTTGACAGTCCTGTCCACCCGTCATTTCTGGGACGCCTCTGGACACTGCTTAGGGACCCTTTCTGTTGCTCTCTGTCCCCGGGTATGTCACACGGTCGCTCAGTATGAGCCCAGCCAGCTTTCACCACGCAGCACTAATGGCTTTGGCTGAAGTGACAGGTCCTCTTATTTGTGACTGTTTCTGTGCCTTTCACGCCCGATCAAAAATGTTTACAAAGGTGCAGTCGGGGGATGAAGGCAGGGGGAGCAGAAGAAAAGAAATCCAATTTTGTTTGGAGAGAGTTTCAGAGCTTAATTAGTGAGGAGGGGGGTGAGAAGGGGGGCTGAACAGGTGGTGTATTATTCTGCCAGGGATCTTCAAAAGGGAGGGAGTGTGTATTGTTAGTTTGCTGCAGAATGAAAAATGAGAAGCTCGACAGTACCTGGATACTTAGGAGCAGGTGAGCTCCCGAAGTAAGGTCAGAGTTATACGCTCATACATACTCAAAAAATCTGCATAGGAAAAATATAAATTTTCCTTTTTGCCCACAAGGGGACAGATCCCAGCTCTGTATCGGAGATTTACATGGATTCATATTCATTACATTAGCAGTAGCCACATTTAGCAGCAATTCCCAAAGGAGCAGGAAAATGATGGCCTTGAAGAAAGCTGCCACATTTCAAACTCTCCAGCTGTGCCTTGCCACCATTGCTACATTCCACTGCCAAATGCAGTAATTTATGAATTTGTCTTTTTTATCTGCAAAAAATGTTAATTTACAGAATGAAGAGAAGAATAGGAAAGGACTAACATGCTTAGAAAAGGAATGTCTGCATTTTCTTTTAACTGCTTTATAACTATTTCTCTGATGCTGTAAATGTTATTTGTGTTCTCTATACCATTATTATTTTGCATTAGATGCTTAAAAGAAAGCAGGGGTGCCAGCAGATAGAGTGTCCGAGCTTACAAAAGAGTCATTCTAAAGAGATGGTAGCCCAGCAAGACTACTATGGAGTTTGAATAAATAGAGAATGAATTATGAATGGTAATGATATTTTTTGTTTATTTAAGTACTGAGCATGTGCCATAAAAGAATAATAGATATTGCAGTTGTTTCAGAAAAGCTATTTTATGTTGCATTGGATGGAACTGTGCACATATACATTTGTTCCGGCAGGCAGCCTAGGACCCATACATTTTTTTGGTGAAATTACTAGGGTAAAGGAAAGTACTTAGAAATTCTCTGACACCAAAAGGAAAAAAGATTATTCCTAATTAAATATTTTCCCCTCCCTCAGCATTGTTGATGAAAAAATCATGCAGAGCTGTCTATGGGACCACTGAAGGAGCTGACTTTTGCAGGCTGAAGAACGTGTGTAATAGTTTTTCTCGTGGTTTGATTCTGTTTTGCAGGGTTTCTGTTTTCAGTCTAAGAGGAACAAATCACACTGCGTACATTTTCGGCTCTTATGACATTTCTTAAGGCAGGAGACTATAAGCACAACTTCCCATAAAAGTTTCTGTGCCTCTGCACAGAGTCCAAGAGCAGCTCTGCCAAGGCTTTCTTACATTACAGTTTAATAATTGAGTTCAGCACTATCACTGAGATGCAGAATAAGCCCTTTCTAATTCAAAGAGGTTTGCTTCTGTGGTGTTGGAAGGAATAAAGATCCTGCTCAAGTGAGAGCAGTTCACATCCAGGAATATCTGCCAGCAGATCAGCAGGTAGAGCTGTATTAAAACCTTTATGTGCTCCTTTGTGAAACCAGGCATTTATAATGTTGAGTAATTCTGGTATCTTCCCCCTGGTGCTCAATGATTCCTAATTTTATGGGTTACTTAATGAAGCAAAATTCTCTAATAGTTTTTAAAATGTCTCTACCTTTTAATGCCAGGGGCTGTCTTTTCAAAATGATGCCTGCCTGAACCAAAGGCTCTCGCTCTGTTGACAAAATGAAAGCAAGGCACTCACAGAAGGAAATAATGAGCTTAAGCCTCCAGGAAGAAAAGATACAATTTGTACCTCGCTCATGGAAAACAAACTGTATGGGATGAAAAAATAGCTCTTTGTGGAGACTCGGCCCGTCTTGTTCTGCACAAAGGCAATGCAGATTAATAGTCTGAGAGGAGACAAGATTCCTCCTGTGGTCTCTGTCTTGACACCCCTGGCATCATAGGTGAGAGGAGCCAGCATGCTGTCCCTGCTGCACGCTGCCTCTGGCTTAGCAACCAGGTGGCATCTGTGAGCAAGGACCTCAGGTGCCCTTGTGGGCAGGCAGAAGGTGTTTTGTTTTGAGTCAAGAGGAAGGCTGGCCTTGTCGCCTGCATTGTGGGGCTTAGTCAACAACGAATTCTCTAAATATCTCCTAGGTTCTCTGGCCAGTAATGAACAAAACTGCCGTGGTTTCATGTCCTCCCTCAGCAGGTCATTCCAGTGTCTCATTGGTCCTTCTCATTGAATATGTTTCCTTTTATTTCACTTCACAGTTCCTTCACTTTATGCTGCTCTTTTTCCTTGCTTCCATACTGAAAATAACGATCTCCTGGCCTTCTGTTTGCTGCTAGTATTTAGCAACTGTGAATGAAAGTCTACTTTTACTTATAAGCCTTTCATAATGCCCCTGATTTCGGTCACAGTATATAGGATTTACACCAGTGTAAATGAAATCAGCACATGACCCATGACAGAGGCTCCTTAGTGGTCTTTTCTCTAGGCTGTGTAAATTAATTTTTCTTGAGTCTCCTCTCAGGATAGCATAAATTATGAGGCAAAAGCTTGTAATTCACTGCTAGGCGAGCAGCATTAACTCCCCCTCTACCACTTTCCTGCCAAAATTATGGGAGAATAGCTGGTGATCTCAGCTCATATTTGCATGGCATGAACAAGAACAAGACAGAAGAATGATGGCTCAGGTAGCACGAAAGACATGTACCCGTTGTTGCCACTGCCTTGCTTCCAAGGTGGGGAAATGCATTGGAGAGCACTGGCTGTGCCCTCTCACTTCTTGATCCCTTTTAATGTGCGAAAGGAAGAATATTAATGTCACATAGAAATCGTGTGCTGATGAATGCACAAAATATTGCACTGGATGTTCCTGGTTGCTGAAATTACATCATCAAGGCTTCTTTTTTTCCTTCCTCTTTTTTGATTCAAGAGCTCTCTGTGTAAATATTAACTATAGCTATCAAGAGGCAGAGGAGAGTTTCAAGAGACTTGGCCATTGGATGTCAATGCTTTAAATCATGATAATATTTCTTCTTGCACTGTATTCTAAAGGTTATGCCTGCGCTCGCCCCACACAGACAGTGCTGCATGATGGAAGCCTAAAAAAACGCAAGGCTCGTCTTTCCTTTTAGTCTGAGGGCTACATCTGCAGATACTGAGATTGTGATTCCCTCTGGCTGCTCACCAGCCATGCATCAGCCACCCCCCTAGAAGAGCTGGAGTGGCTCAGGTGTCAAAGAGAAGAGCTGGAGGGACAACAACCCTGCAAACCCACTCCCCATTTCACAGCAGCAATGTTACTGCACAGGCTGCTGAATCAGATGGTCAAAGCAAAGAAGTTGGCAGATGACTGTGTTGGCTGACACACTGCTGTGTTGAAGTCAGACCAACCCAGCTGGCTGAAGATGCTCCTGGCTTCTAGCACAAATCCAGTAATTCTTTGCATTATGCAGGTGGAGATTACAGCAGCCTGGATTTTCCAGTTGTTTTGGCAACTGCTCAGCTCCATTTCTAGTTGCTAATGTATTATCATGCTTTTGAAATATATTTACCCTTCTTTACTGGCTTCCCCATGTAAAAGTATTATTATAAGCCCCCTCATATTTGGCAACAACTGAAGGTTCTTATGTTGAGATTCAGCCCTTACTCTCTGCTGAACTGTGAGAGTGAGTTACTACCTTGTAAGTGACTCACGGGTATTTATTATCCTGTGTATAAAGGTCAGGTTTTAATGTTCTGTGTGATATATGGACATGGCTCAAGATCAGGCAGTCTTGAATGATAGATCTTAAATTATGATCCAGTGGAAGAGGAAAGAAATGAGAAATCACAACTTTTGTTAAACAAGCCTGAAAAAACACTTGCACATCTGTGAGCTGGTGGTGGAAATCTGCCAATTTCAGAGGCTGGTTTGCTAAGCCATAGTATGTTGGCTCATGAAGTGCAGCTCAGCGAACTGAGATGAAATTTTTAAAAGCCACGTTCATGTCTATGTTTGTTTTCTGCAAAAGTCTCTTGTTGTGGAAAGATGCAGCATTAATAGATAGCAGGGCTGATAGCAGACTCCAAAAGGAGAATCCCCAAATACCTTTCTGAGTGTGTCTTGGTATTCCCATATCCGCAGGGGATCTCTGGACGACCTTACCTACACCTATGCAACAGAGTTGTCCTCAGACATCTTGATCTCATATGTGTGTGCCTAGCTTTTAGGCATTGTTCTGTTGAGTGTATCAACAACTGGGATACCTTTGTTGGTCTTCCTGCAAATGGACACCCTGTGATACAATTTTTGAGAACAGCTCAGATCCTGGGCCCCAGTTCAGAGGGATGTTGAGATGGCAGAAGACCAGCAGTGGCAGTTCTCCACTCTCTGATTCCTGCCTTCCCACAGAAAGGCAGAGCAGTCATTACAAGAGGTGCACGAAAAGTGTGATTTTCAAGGGTAGAAGCAGGACTAGAGCATAACACATCTCCTGGTGCTCCAGCAGGTTGGCAGTCCCTGTGACAAGCTCTGCCAACAGTGTAGTACAAAACAGTCCAGAATGTTGTAGGGAAAAAAAACAAAGGTGAAAAATGACTCAAAGCTGCCTTCTTTCCTCTCTTCCTGATCTGGTCTAAGACAGAGTTTCATGCAGTTGAAAATTTGGCCACAGGCCATATGTTTTCAAAATGTTTTACACGGGCAGCCTACTTCACTCTCAAAAGGCTCTAGAAATATAAATAAGGAATTTTATGTGATTGTATATCTCATGAGCAGGACAACTGAAATTCTGCTATTCTGTTAATCTGCTTTTGATGTTGGAGACAACTAGCTCAAAACTTGCTCAGTAAGTTCCAGTTTTGCATGTCAGCACCAACATGCCCTGACTTTATTCAAAAATGAAAGACCTAAGAGATATTGATTACATACAGCTGTTGTGGGTCTGGCTATCTGGAAGAAAATATGGATCTGGAGGAGGATGTCATCCGTGAGCTGTTTTAACCTGCAACTCTCTATGTCTCCTGTCTTTTACTACCTGAGAACAGGAATTTTTTGTGGCTGTGATAAGCAAAGTGCAGAAGTGCATAATGCATCTAAGATTGGGCAAAATTTTATTGAGTTTGGGAGCTGAGGTTTAAGCAGGAAAGCGAGAGACAATGATTTTAGCGACTTTCGGCTCTTAACGTAGATTTCTGCTACTACACTTTCTCTGTCCTGTTAGTAGTGATGGGGTTAGTCTGCATTCATACTGTCATGAGGGAGAATAGAATTTCATACAATTCTGTCTACTGTTGGGAAAGTATGTTCTTTAGTAAAATAATAGTATAATTAAATGTGGAATCAGCATTTGACTAGGATAGTCCAAGACCTGTTATTCTTATTAATAGAAAAAAATCCTACTCATTCTGTCATGCATATGGAAATATGCCTTTCTTTTAAACTGGAGAAGGAAATTGCAGTGGTGATATTGGTTATTTAGACAGGGAAATGTTAGCTGCTTATAGAAAATGGAGGCTTCCTGCCCCTTTTATTTTGGATACATTTTACAGATGTGGTCCTTGTTGATTTTAGTCTCAAATATTATTATTTAGATTTGATTTATGGTTATGATACTTCTGAGACAGTAAAAAAATCAGAAACAAAAGTTCTTAAAAAGTAATTTCTTACTAGTTCTTAAGTAAAAAAAAATAATTTTCGTAAGTAATGTGGAAATTAAATCTACCATAGGAATGACTGTTTTCCAGTGTTGGCTAAGTTACCTTTTTATAACTTCTGTATACATGAGTTCCAGACCAGTGTCTTCATAAAAATTCATATTTCCTATATCCCTTCACTATCTAGCTGACTTAGGTTATATTCTTTGTTTCGACCAAGTGAATAATTGTGGGTTAGATTGATTGTTGTGCATCCAGTGTATAAAAAAAATTCTACTATTTCTCCCAAATTGGTCTGAGAATTCAAAATAAGAAAGTGTTCGAAATAGCCCCAAAATGTCAAAATCAGACTACTTTAGATGAAAACAAAACATTGTCATTCCTGAGGTTGGTTTTTTTTTTTTTTTTTTTTTTTTTTAAATCAGATGACTGAATCAGAATGTTTTTCTGGCTTCACTTGAATGGCGTTTTTCAAACCTTATTTAGCATTTCACCAGGACTGTAGTACGGATGTCTATGGGTGGGGCCATATCTGTCATTATATACTAGGGACATCTGACTCCCTTCATGCCAGTCTGGAGGTGAGGAGGTTGCACAGGAGAGAGACTCTAGCGAAAGAGTCCAGCTTACGGAGAAGCAAGAATATGAAAAATCCAAATGACCACTCTGATCAAACATTGTAGCAATCAGCTGAGCCCCCATTAATTTAAACTGATCCAAAATAACATATTTTATTTTGATTTGGAAGAAAAACCCTACCCATTCCATGCAAACAGCCCTTGCCAAGCTACAGACTTTGCTTTAATTTTCCTATCAAAATGTTATTGAAATGTTAAAACATCTTTTTTGGACCTAATTATTGTCTTTCTTCTCCCAGATTCCAAGTATGCAGACAAACTTTATTCACTTCTAGTTGCAACTTTATGGCTCTGATCTGATGGTCCTAATTACAAAGAAAAAATGTAATCCTTATATCTACACTGAGAGACCTATTTAATCCACAAAAGTTTGCAAACACATATGCTCTGCCTAGATTTGTGAGAGGTCGGAACGCCCCTTGTAGCTAAGATTTCCGTTCTTGTGAGTGGTGTAACGCAGTGTCGTCATACGCAGCTGGCTTTGTCAGGGCCAGCCTGGCTGGTGTCTGTATGGTCTTAGGCCAGCATTGCTCTGTATAGACACTGCCTGAGCAGGTCCAGGTGAAGGAGAAAGGCCAATGGATGGAGGGAGAAAAGGGTGGAGGAGAATTTTGAAGGCCAGCCCCAGTGGCAATTGAAAGTGCCTCTGAGCAACCTTGACTCATGTTTTCAACACAGTTCCTTAATGAATCCCAGAACATTTAAAGTTTGTTGTTGCAGATGAGACCACAACAACAGCAGGGTGAGAACAGCACCAAATGCAAGCAAAGATTCGCCCCAAGGACTTGGAGTGGAGGGGCCGTACTGCTTCCTCCTAGGCAGACAGAGAGAGCATGGATCTATAGTAGCAGAGAGTGGAAGGAAACAGTGGTGGTGATGGTAGGCAGTTTCTGGTTGCAGACTCTATACCTCTTCACACCTGGTATATCTTTCTCTGCTTTCTACCCCCAGGAAAGGTGTAAAACTGAAGCTGGAGCACTCGTGGAGTACACATAGACAAGAAAGATCTCACACCAGAGAAGGTCTTTGCTTGGCACAGGACACTGAGGGCTGAGAAATGTCCTTCTGCTTCTGCTGCCAACCATAGTCCAGTTGTGGAACCTGCCTCATTATTCATTCATTGGCATCAAAAGTGTTTCTCTGCAGTGTGAAATGCGTAATGGAGACAGCCTTGAAAGTAAATAGCTTTCTGCACTTGCTAGCATACCTAGGCAACATCATTAGATCATGTTTATAGAATTTGTTCATTGCAATCTATTATGTAAAACAGACAAGTGTCTGAGTCAGCTGGGTATAAAGGGGTTTGGAGTCATCAGAAATATGTTCTTTCTTCCTTATTATTCACAGAAACAGAAAATTATTTTGAAAAAAAAAAAAAACCAAACACCAACCTAAAATCTTTGAAAATAAATTGCAGCTCTTTTATATAAACCAAGCTTCCAGAAACCATTTTTTGGTTTCGTGTGTCTCAGGTTGTAAGAACTGTTGCGTTAACTGAGAAATGAAATCCCAAGCCTTAGCTGTGCTATCATTTTACTAATGTGATATAGTGATAATCTCACAAAGACCCTAATAAGTACATGAGAAAAAAAAAACTGTTAAATGAAAGATATGAAAATGTTCTAGCCCAGTGCTATTACATGGGTCTTATGCTTTTTTTCTGCCTGTTCCGTAATAGGATGTTTTGCAAATTCTTCTCTCAGCAGGTTTTGAACATGAACTTGCATTACTATTCTTACAAAATAATAAACAGCTTTGGGCTATAAAATCTCTCAAATTGTTTTCCACAGAAGGGATTTACATGCTGACTCATTCCTACTATATTTATAACCTATTGCCAAACCACTGCAACTGCAAGATTTCTAATAAAGCTATGGAAATTACATGCATTGCAATGGGAGTTGAATACATTTACATTTGTAGTATTTTACCATTTCAAAATTTATGGCAGATTACCTTGTTTGTGCATGTCTGGACTTTAATGGTTATTTTTTATAGCAGAAAATAGTAGTTTATGGTGGTATTCCCAGTAGAAGGTTTTTATGAATCCACCATATGGAACATTACATAAAACTAAACTTGCATCAGTGGTGATTTTATGTAAAAGAAGACAGTGAACATTACTGAGAATTAGTGATTACAGAAAATGTCAGAAAACTTAAAGTTTATGAGTGTGATTTTTTTTTTCCCAATGATTTTAAACTCATATTAATAGCAGTCCAAATCTCTGCTTTTTTCATGCAGGAAAAATCTTCATTGTCTGCAGCAAATCCTGGGCATTTCAAGCAAACAATATTTACTGCAAGTGACCTTCCCTCCCCGCCACCTCTCTTTAAGGTACCCTTCATGGAGTTGTGATGTTTGGCACAGCAGAGAGACATGCGGTGATTTATGCAGAAGACTGAGGAAATATGGAAAGTGTTCCCCTTTTTCCAAACATCCATCTCTGTCAGTCCATACGTTGTAATCACAGCTACTTTCTTCAGCACTGGTGGCAGAAGATAGTCTTTTACATGTGCCTTCCTACAAATGGAAGGAACAGGCTTCTGCTAGCAAAAACTGCAGTCAGGAAAAGCATCACAATTCCATAGGAGAACATGAAGATGAGCAAAGCTATTCTCATGGAAGTATGTGTTTGCATAAGTATTGACATCAGGAAACTTTACACAGCTTTCTCAAATTGCACCTCGTGGATTTGGGAGTCATTCAGCCAGGAAGAAGAAATGTGCCATGAAAAGTAGGTAACCAGTCACACCAAGAGAGCAGCAGATGGTGCATCCATGAAGCAATTGTCACCGCCAAGAGTCTGGCATGTTCTGCAGGCTGAAATGTATCTGCCTCATTAATGAAGCAAGCACTTGGGTAGGGAATGTCTATGAAAATCTATATATGCTTGCGAATAAATTGCAAACAGGCTGCGAGGTTTATATGTGAGATGTAAAGAAGAAGATGAGAAGAGGATGGGAAGAAGAGCCAGCTGTAGGTATCTAACCCTGCTTCATTTGCTGGTCCAATCCTGGCAGAAACTCCTGGGCAGCTCAAAGCAGATTTTGACCCCAAGGCACTGTGCATTAGGGATGGTGACCCAGGTAAGCACTGCTTCTCTACACTTTCCCAATCTCTGCATGGCAGCTCACTTGTTGCACTAAACTGGTTTAGGAACAAGGGCATAAGGCCAGCTCTGCCCACTGTGTGGAATTCACATCTAAAGGGAGCTGTGAGTTTTCTAGCAATAAAAAAGGGCCAAATCTTAAAAAACAGTCCGGTCCTTAGGACTGGATAACCATTTCTGTAGAATGGCACTGAAAGCTACAATAGGGGTTTGCTATCTAGCTTTAGGGTAATTCATGTGAACAGTGTAGAATTGCTCCTTTTCCCACAGAAATTCTTCTTGCATGAGAGAATCTTGAAATCAGAGAGGATTTCAAATCAGGCTACCACACATGTATGTAGACATATCTGGGTGGCTGTCAACCTCTGAAACATTTCAAGGTCAAATAGGGCCATTTTATCATCTCGGCTGACTATTTTTAGAAGCCTAGTGCCTTTGCGGCTCAGAAAACTTCCTGCTTGTACCTGTGGAAAGGATGCTATGTGAGAGAGAGCTAACCCAGCTCTTCGCTCTGGGAGAAATTCTCAACTGGGTTATGGGCTCAGAGACCCAGGGGTGCTACTGTCACTGTTCCCACTAGCTGAGTAGCTGCCTCTTGGCCTCTCTACTTATGTGAATCACAATCTCTTTGCTTTTTCATTAGCTGATGTATCATAGTCTTACAGCTGTCTTCTCTTGATCTAAATTGCACACTAATACTGTACATTATTGATTAAATGAGTCTACAAATGTCTTTTTAATACTGTATGGGTTGATCAGTCTTCTCAGTTAATGTACAGCACCTCCAGTGGGCTTTAAAACCTAGTGAAGCAGATTTTTACCAGATCTTGCTAGGAAAGAAAAAGCTACATGAGAGGCTGTGCTCACATGCACACCGAGGTACGTGTTTTGGCAGTGGGGAATTAGTAATCATTTCACTTGCTATGCTAAAAAGCTCCCTGTGTTCACAGGTTTGGATTTTGATCATCACAATTGCTGATCTAGCTGCAACTAAAATAATCCATGGGAGATTGTTGTTATATACTCCAGTGGCAAAGCTGCACTGTAATAGTTGAGCTAGTTTAGCACCTAATTTGGCTTTTCCAGTGATGTTTTTGGAGGAGAGGTTTCAAAGCTTTTCTTAATCTTTTTTTGCTTTTAATTTTTTTTTTTTATATACACAAGACTGTAATAATTATGTTTCCCAAGTATGACATTTGATGGTGAAAATAGTAGTGTTCTGGCTGTTTCAAGTGATTTTTTGCATTATATGAACAGTATTCAGGAGTGACTCTAGTTTCTGTCTCAACTAATTAATTATTGTAATTTTCCTTTTGCTTTTGTTTCTTAAATCTAAATTCCTCTCTATTGCTCTTCATGATTCAATCTATATGCAAATATTAGCCCTTTTATAGCATAGTAGGAAAAACATGTTTGTGGTTTTGGGTAGGTGTCATGTTTATCTGCTTTCATAGAATTATGCAAAATTGGACTGAAAGGGCCTGGAGAGATCACTGAAATCTACCTCATTCTATTTTAAGCAAGGAGACAAAAATGAGGTTTTATATACACATATTTCCTGAAATATGAACTTTACCTCAGATCTGCATGCCTAAGCACTGCACAAATGAAACCACAGCTGTAGCCCAAAGGAAGGGAGCTTGTGAGGATATTTGTGCTTTCTGTTTGCACTTCTCATGATGGGCTTGGCCACAGAGGCACAGTCAAAACCAACCAACCCAAAACATTTACCCTACTTTGTCATTATTCAGATGGACATCTGCATTATCACCAAAATAAACCCAAACCTCTTAGCAGTTTGGGTTAGTATGGGTACATTTAGTCAGTACAAAGCTTTAAAAGGGCGATTAAGTGTTCAATTCTTAAATGATAATTGTGCTGGGAGGTGGCAGCCACCCAGTGACTGGTGGATGAGCCTTTTGGTGTTCTTCTTTGGGATGCTGGATATGGCTTTGTGGTGTTTAGAAAAACAATAGACAAGTGAACAGTGAGAAAGAGAAGAAGCCTCAAGACAGAGCAGCAGATCTGAATGAAATTAAATGGTAGCAACTAGACTGGAGAGGTTGGGGAATTGCACAGCAGCAGGAATGATGTTGAGAAGGTGGCTGGTTACTGCCTCGACTCCTGGGTAATGGGCAGCTCCAGAATTCACTTAAGTCTTAAAAGATGGTAGATTTTACTTATACTTCAATAAAGCAGCTTCTCCCAGGCATTTAGCTCGTCAGATCCTTTGTGCTATACGTTAGCAATGAAAGAGTGATATTGCCACTATCGTCCCTGATGATTCAGCAAGGAGCAAAACATGATAGCCTTTCTAGCAAGGCTGTTACTCAGACATATCACTCAGCGTCTGCACTCTAACTGCTCACTGGTTCAGAGTGTTAATGCTCTGCATATTGTGCTTAATAGAATTTTAAATTATTTTGATTAAAGTGTCAAGGGATGAGGATTTAAGATTGATCAAAGCTACATGCTTGCGCTGTGCCAGTTGTTAACCAGCCACTTCCAGAACGTTATTACGCAGGCTTAAGTGATATAACATTCAGACATGAGAAATATGAGGAAATATTTCTCCTAATTCATACTGGGAGACTGAGAGGGCAAGGAGGAAACTAAGGGGATATACATTTCATACACAGTGACTGACTTGAGGTCCTAGTCCTTTAATGGAAGATGATGGGACCTTTACCATTGCTTTCTATTCCATGGCAATTCAACCGTGGATGAGCAATGACAAAAATCCAGTATGGAAAGCCTTCATTTTTTGAGCAGAGACTGTAAACATTAAAATATGATTAGATAATGAAGAAAATAAATAATGGAAGCATGTCTGGCTGTGAAGACATGTATCTGGAAGTAGAATCAATCAGCACTAAGCTTCTGCTTTGAAGCTCACTCAGTTGGTGGAGGCAGAGGTCTTATGTGATGGTGGTTTAATTATGGCAACAAAGAATGAGTAGGACATTCCCATCATGTATAGCCTTCAGCTAAAACAAAGTACTTCAGAATGCATATAGCTTTAAGCGTGCAAATAAATCTGCTGAAGCTAATATAAGGAGAAGGTTTTGCAATTCTTGAATGAGTATAGGTGCTTCAGGACATCCTATGAGTGGAACCTTAGAGTACACAGTGCCCAAATCATTGGCTCAGCTAGTGCGTTTGTTACTGTTTTGACCTGAATCAGAGTCCAGTGGCCTGGACTGTGAATCTGTCTCTTGCTAAGAAACTCTTGCTGCTCAGGCTTAAGGGGCATTAACAATGCAGTGAAACTGTAATCTATTGCAGTCCTATTCTCTACTTTGTTTCTAAAATAAAGAATAACACTCGATATAGCTCTTGCTATGGCAACTCATTAACTGATAATTGCTTAAAATCTCAGAATTTGCATCCACATCTGTAAATGACCATATGGCACTTTATGGTAGGACATCCTGGGACTGACAGGTTGGTATGCTTTAGTTGTCAGTTACTTTAACAATGCAAAGCGGTCATAAACTCACCTTAAGTGGTCGGTTAAGTTAGGTCTACACCCTGAGTGACTCCACTGCTGAAGCTATCTCTTGCGCAACATAGTAGGTTGTTTACATAAGTGCTGCGTTGAAATGGCAAACTTGCTGTGACATAATGTTGTCTTCTACCTGGTGTAATCTGAAGAATTGTAATTCTCAAAGCTGCTACTGACTAGAATTATTCCAATAGGAGCAAATGTTTTGATTGCTGTTCTGTTCAGCAATTAGTGTGACCTACAATAATAGTCAAAGACCATTTAACTAAAATAGGATTCATTTAGCTCAATGATAACCAGGCTATTTATTGTTTGCTGAGTAAATCTCAGGATAAAATCAGAATAATAGCTGATGTTATGAAAATTGTTTAATAGATTAAATTAAAGAATATAGAAGATCTAGAAGCTGAAAATGAAAATATATATTGAAAGTCCATCTTGGTGGTTCTCAGTTTGTGTGAGTTGGCAGGACCACATCTGTGATCTGTTGCACAACATGGAGAGAGCCAGGAAAGAGCATTTCAAGTGCAGCTATGTTTTCCTGTAGTCCCTTTTGTAGTAGTTCTTCAAAGTAGTCTTTCAGAGAAACAACAAATATGAGTACTTAATTTCAATCTACAAAAGATTATATCTACCTATTGTTGCGTGATACGAAGTCTGTGCTTATGCATCCCCCTCCGACCATGGAACGCAGTCTGGTGGAATGAAGGCATCTGATGTATGAGTTTCATTGTATTTCCAGTGATATCCAGGACTGCAGCCATTTAACAGACAAATGAATATACAGAACCATTAAAACGTATTAAATACTCATGCATGTAAATACTGCAAGTACATGACTAATATTTTTGGCTCCAGAGGCAGCAAGGCATACATCTTAAGCAGGTACTTCGGCCGAATGGAGATGACAGACCATTATTTCTTTCACTGGAGTGTTAGATAGTCATGGGTATTATCACTCTCACGTGGAAAGCAGGAGTGCAGGGCCATGGTGGAACTGCCTTCCTTGTGTGCTGTCGCTGTATTCACCACATAGTGGTATTATTCTCCATGGCCCGTTTGGACCACCTGTAGGAGAGAGTCTAGAGGAAATATATGGTGACTTGTTAGTTGTTAAAGTTGGCCTAACACTCGGAATGAGAAAAGCTTGACTAAATGGAAATCAGGGAAAATAAAAGGAATTCAGAGCTGAGTGCCATGCAGGTTGAAGCAACACTGAAGTTTTTGTGCAATATTTCAGGGTAAGGGCTAACTTTCATTCCTGCACAGAAGTCAGGGCGCAGTGAGCACCAGGTCAAGGCTGAGTTGGAAGTGCTGCTACTGCTGGATCAATACGTACTCTGTGGCTGCTGCTATTGAATGTACTCAAAAACCTTGTAAAACAGGGCAGATCTGCAAGTACCAGGTTGAATCAGTGAAGGCATCGCCTGTCAGTCATGGCTCTTGGCTACTGACATAACCAGGGAGCTAATGCTGCAAAGACAAAGAACTCTGCTAGAAAAAAAGTTAAATCATAATTTACAGACTAACCTTTACACTGTGAGGAAGAGGATTTTTCATAGACACAAAAGGCAAAGACCTAGATCTCATTGTGAAATTTTCAATTCCTTTTACTTCTGTCCCCATTTAAATGAAATAGGGAGACCCATTTGCAGCCAACAAAATTAGCTAAAAGCTGCTCACATAAAGACAGAGATTTCAATGAAATCGAATCCATATATTATCTCATAGGAACAGTTGTCTAAAGTTAATTTCCAGGTTAATAGACTGTTATTGCCATTTTCAAATAAAGCAATTAAAAGTAATATTCTTATATTACTGATAACGAAGATCACACTGCATTGGATTGTCAGCTTATTTTGTTCAATGTTCTTAGTCAAAGAGTATCTAGTACAAATTATTTTGGGCAAAGGTGGAAGACGTCTGCCCATAGAAAAAAATCAAAACCTCCCTGAAGTAAAAGGTGGATTTTTTTTTTATTAAATTTTGAAGTAATACTCATTAATTTGTGAGATGTGTAAAAAGTATTTTCTATCTAAACATACTGTGCTTTTATCAGTCTTTCTGAACTAAAAATCAGAGGTAATATGAGATGCTAATTATACACCAGACGTGTTTTGCTGTAGATATTGAATGCTCTCTATGGAACATGTGTAATATCTTAAACCGTAATCTCTTCCACAAAAGCTTTTTTGTGGAAACTCCCAGTTCTTTACTGCAAGAAGATCTACACCATATAGGCAAAAATCTGGTCTAGGAGAAACAATATAATTTCTCAAGGGGAATTATCATGACATATGAACTAGAAAACATTATTTTCCCCTTGTAAAATGGCATGACTATAACAAATGTCACACTCTGATTAGAAACTTTTTCATATTATCATCATGTGAAAGCAATTTTGAGAGATCTAGGGCAAATTTAAAAGCGAAGGAGACAGCTAGATCTAGAATTTGTAAAGCAGGCATTAATTTCACAGAGAGGTTATTTTTTGTCTGTTTGAAGAAGACAAAGAACTAAGCAAATCCCCCTTATTCATGCTACTTTGGTGGATAAATGCCAATGTGTTTCACTACAGCAAAATAACTATGTTCAGCTACTTTGAGGGACTTACTAGACTAAAGCAATGTAAAATTTTTGACTTGACATTGTTTCTGTCTGGTGAAATCTCCTCCAAGTTTACTATTTCTCTAAGGTGACTGATATAGCAGAAGAGCTTGTAATTGTCACTGTGGTCGAAAAGTTTTACTGAACAGGGTGATTTCATTTCAGCTGCAGTTGGCCATCAGTCACAGGCCACACAGGAAATCTTGACCCAGGAATGGACCTTGTGGTGATGAGATCCTGATGTTTCTGTGCCTTCATGGTTCTACAGCACAGATTTGGAGTATGGCAAAAGGGAGTCAGTTCCTGACATTCCCGTTCGCAGGCCTCCAGACAGTTTTTGGATTTATGGGAGACATTGCTTCAACATCCCCTATGCCAGCAAACCTTTTCATCCCTGAGAAAACACCTGTGGCTCATGTTTAATCCTTAAGACCTGCGAACGTTTTGACACGTGCCTAAATAATGCTTCACTTTGAAAGGTATAACAAATGACCTTGTAGTGCAGCCTTCCCAGTCATTGGCATGTATTCACCAAGTGGGGCAGCATAAATAACAAAATGGCAAAGGTCTCTGTTGATGTCAGTCATTCTGGGATATGAAATCCCTGATAAAATTCATCCTCTGGGATCTGATTCAAAGACTCAGATGCTAAATACACCTGTCTTTAGGGGATCCTGGGTCCAGCCCATGCCAAGCAAAAATAATAGCAAAGCCAGACTAAGCACTGCTGATGTAAAGCACATGCTACGTTGCTCGGCGGTATTGGGAAAAGACATAAGGGAGCGGACTTCTCAATCCCAGTGAAGTTGTGTTTGAAGTGCACAGTGTACTTTCGGGTTGTGCTGTACACAAGTAGGTGGCATTCCTTCACCCCCAAAGGCCAGCTCAAGACCTGTGCTCTTCTCAGCTCTCACATCAAACTTGCTTTGACAGTGTAAATTGTAGTTTTGTCTTTGGGCAGGACTGTGCCAGAGGGACAGGACAGTGATGAGCACGACATAGACTGACTTCTGCTTCGCACAGAGCCTCAAAAGCACATGAGGAGCATGAAGGAGTACTTCTGACTGTCAGCAAGTGACGCTTTTTCTTTCAGATTAAAGTTTTTAATTAAAATGGGCATTTCTGGCCAGAATATTGGCAGCCACAGGACTGCTGAAATGTGACATCATTTATGACTCCAGCAGTAAGGAGTTCACTGTCCATGATCGTAAAACAGATTCCAGTCTTGATTTGATATCGATTTAACAGTCAGCATAAGTTTGCCCTTTAATATTAAACAAAATATGTCAGGCTGAAGCATTAATGGTATTCTTCCTCCGGCTTTCTCTGGCGCTTCCAAGCAGCGATGCCCAGCAGAGAGTGGGCTTTGGACCTCCATCCTGTAACACCACTTTTCTGGAGCAGATGTTCCTGTTGTCTCGCACTGCCCTGTACAGAGCAATCCCCATCACCACTCTTTTGCCCCTAACACAGACAAAGGCCATTTCTGCTAGAAGTCTTCTGCTATGGTAGTTGCCAAAGATTGGCAAATCCAGTCTTTGTTTCTTTCTGCAGACAGGCTGCTACTTTCTAGCCCTGTGTTCCACCCTCCCTCCCCAGCCATTGCTGTTCTAATGGTTTTAGTCTATTCTTGCAAGTCTCATTTATTTTCTCGCTTCTTTTTGACACGGGTGATACAACACATGACCTCTGATTTGTCTGTCTCCTGCCCCCATGTCTCTGATATTCATTAAGGAGATGTTCACTTTTCCCGCTCTGCTCTTCCCCTTAGTGAGCTACACTCAGAGACTCACATCAGTGTCTCTTTTAATGGAAGTTTCTTACTCCCATATCTGAATTTAATCTCCTGTGGTTTTATTCCTGGCTGTAGCTGTAATTCTCTTACCATGTTTTGTTCCGTTTGTTTACAAAGTGGCCAAAACCATGCAATAACCATTTTTCTTTGAGGCATCAGGAGGGACCTGATCTTTTCAGAAAAGCAGCCGATCCTATGAGAACTCCAGAATTACACTTGAGACGACTCTCCTGAGATGAAGCGAGGCCAGTTTTGACAACTTACTGCTGTTGTGAGCTACAATATCCTGATAGCAGTATATGACATTTTTCTCTCAGTACCACCTCGAAGCTTAAATCCTTACTTAGCATCAAAGACAGAGGCAATGCTGTGACGTGACCCAGAGCTTGAATAACCCCATCTGTACTGTTCTCTGAGAGGCTGTTTTGGCACAGCTGAGGAAGAAAGGATTGTTTCTTTTAATTGTATGGATGTGGCAGTTTGGAAAATTTGTATTCATACTATACCGTGCAGTTGTTGGGATGGGGAGGCTCCTGGGACATGTAATGTGCTTTGAATGCTTTTTATTTTAGTTTTTCATTAAATATCAGGGCTGCTGAAAATACAAGATAATATTATGGTACATCTATAATATAAATGGGAGTAAACAGATACATTAGCAAACTGCTTGTCTACTTAAACATATCTTGTCCTAGCATATGTCCATCCTTGCTACCATTTCCTTTTGTTTACCACAGTGACCTGGGATTAATTTGATCAGACACTTTAAAAACAGGCGTGGTGAGGAGTGCTGGGTTTCTGAACACAAAATAGTAGTTGTCTCTGGGTCAGCATGTAGAAGCTTATGGGTGAGAGATGTGTTACCTCCACTTTGGTCTTCTGCTTATTCTCTTTTTAAAGTCGTAGGTGGAAGCAGCTGTTCTTTCATAATTTCCTGCCACATGTGTAACAGATCTTGGAAGTGAAGCTGACTTTAAATAAAAGCTCTGTGAAAATTTGACTGATTTTTCACTGGTCAGGGTGGAAAACATGGAAGTGGCAAAGAAACAAGATGATCAGATAGGCAAGAACTACTAGATTATAAAATTATTTTCACTTTAATTCCCCTTGCTGTTGAGTCTACAGAAAAAGCTCTGTTCATGATTGCAGTGCAGGAGCTTTGATCCCAGCAGTCAGTGTGTTTGCTACCTGTGGCTAAGACTTTTGCCTCCTCATCACTTTCAGTGGCATTTGCTCAAGCGCTTGTTCATGCCACTTACTCATGTCCAATCCACAGTCACTGCTGTTGAAGCTGGGGGCCTTGAAGGAAGTGAAAGGCAAATTTCACTTAAAAATTTAATCCCAGACAAGGTTGAAATCCATTTAGATAAACCAGGCTTCTGTTTTTAGATTCTGGAGCCCTGAAGTGATTCCTTACCCTCACTATCTGCAAGCAAACCGAGCATCATTGGATTGTTCCACATCGTCTAGTTGGTGAATAAGTTTAATTTTGTCCCATGATTATCCAAAAGTGATTTGGGAAAGCATGGGCCAATACTGATATTTCCATCGTCTTGGACTGATGACAGCCCATGATTTACATGCAGCAATATAGTTCTGAGGGATCTCAGAACTGGTTGAAAATAAAGGTTTAACGATTAAATTATATATTCTCTCTCTGTGATAGAAAATAATATAAGACAACTGACTCGGCTATCAGACGGATTACATAAGCCCAAGTTAAGTGGTAGAATAAAAATGAGTGATATTACTTCTTGACTTAAATACGGCACTAAGTAGTATGCCCTTGAATTCAGCATAAAGCAATTTCCTCTTCTTTGGTAACAGCTAGGGGGCATTCCGAATGCAAATAGAGTCAGCTTTGCATTTTTAATATTTCTTATATACATAATTCACTGCCTCGGTTTAGAAACGTTATTGCTGCCTCTTCTGTGCATTTAAATTATTTTGCACCTCTGAACTTTCATATTAACTTTAATGTCAGCTCTTAAAATGTATTTTGTACAGGCAAGCTTGTGCTTATAGCTCTTGAAATTCACAGATTGCACAAATGCGCATCCAGGCACAAATATACTGTACTGTTTAACCTGTGTCATTCCACTGGGACACAGGGTTTTTACTAACTGCAGGCATGGTTATACCAAAGCCCTAAAAATCAATAGGTAACAAATGGGAGCAAACCAAGTGCAATCAGCATTAGAATATCACATTTGTGTGCGGTCTATTCTACGTACATAACCCATGGGCATAATGAAAATTCTAGCTGATCAATAGGAAACAATGCTTTTTCTAAGTAGCTTTCAAGAGAATAGAAATTACAGATGGAAGAAAATACCCACAATAGGAGGAAGTCCATCCCCATGCTAATGTGGGATTAATTAATGCATTGCATAAAGCCAGGAAGGGTGAGATGGTTCTGTGCAAGCTTTACTTCATTGCGTGTTTCAGAGGAGAGAAGTAGTCCTGGCCATCTCCTGTGGCCATGAGTGCTCTTGAGAAATTTTTCACTTTGGAGGTGTCGTGGTTTTAGGCTGATCCAGCAACTAAAACTCAGTCTCTGCTTCTCCAGTAAAGTGGAGAGGAGAAAAATATAATAAAGGGACTGAGGGATGAGACAAGAACAGAGGGAGCACCCACCAACCATGGTCCTGGGCAAAACAGACTGGGCTTTCTTAAAAGCAAAACAATTTATTAATGGTTACTTAGAAGGACAAAGGGAAACAAAACCAGTTACTCGAGAGGACAGAAAGAAACAAAACCAGATCTTAAAACCGACACCTTCCCCCCCCACTTTCCTTTTCCTCCCGGCTCTACCTCCTCCCCCCAGCAGCACAGGGGGCAGGGACTGGGGGAGTGCAGGTCAGTTCATTCCGTGCTGTTACTGCTGCTGCTTTCTTAAAGGAGAAGGAGTCCTTACACCCTTTTCCCCTGCTCCAGTGGATCCCCTACCCACGAGGAAAAATCCACAAACTTCTCCAGCGTGAGTCCAGCCCACTGGAAACAATCCTTCCCCACAGATTGCTCCAGTGTGGGCTTTACCACAGTCTCGGGTACTTAGGGAGCTGTAGCCACTCGCTCCGGCGTGGGTCGTCACGCAGACTCCAGATGCCTCTCTGCCTCGTCGTGCACCCCAACACGACCATCCTCAGGCTCAGGCATCTTCTCCCCACAGGCTGCGAGTGGGTCTCTACTCCACCGAGGCTGTCCTGGTTGCAGGGGGGCCGCCTGCCATCTCACCACCAGCCGCAGGGGAAACTTGGCTCTGGCACACCTCCTCCCGTTCCATCCTCACTGACCTGCTGTCGATGCGGCTGTTTCTCTCAGATCTCAGTCCTCTCCAGGTGAACTCAGCCCAGTGGGCACCCCGGGAGTGGGGTGCCCCCGAGTTCCCCAGCTGGCTCCACCACCGCCATTGTCCGTGGGCGGCGCCGGCCCGACACAGGCAGCCGCCCGGCCGGGAGCCAGGGAGCAGGGGCAGTGCCCTTCTCCCTTCTCTCCTCGCTCCTGGGCAAAGCACCTTTTCTGGTTCCTTTGTCCTAACTTAAATAGGGCAATTCGCAGAGGCGCCCTATTGGCTCAATCCTGAGGGGGATGGCAGTCTGATCTGGTGGCCAGAACTAAGGCTAACCCGGTTCCAAAACCAGGGAGGTTGCAGGGAGCAAAACCCCTCTCCTGCCACCAGAACCACCCCCCCCTCCACATCAAACCATGACAGGAGAATATGGAGATGAAGATTTACAGCATCTTCTTTGACTCATCAAAGTTCCTCAATCACAGGCTGATACTGTCAACTTATTGAAATCACAGGTCTCGGGGAGGTAGCTGGGTGATGGCTTTGCTCACCTCTGCTCAGACTGTTTGTGCAGGCACAGCTCTGTCTCTTCCCAGCTCCATGTAGGAAATAGTGCCCGAAACATTGTCCCATTTATGGGGAATGAATGGAGTCATCTCCTGCTGTACTCCGTTCCTACCAGACTGTCGTGATTTAGGCCGATTCAGCAACTAAACTCCACGCAGTCAGTCTCTCACTCCAGTAAATGGAGAGGAGAAAAATATAATAAAAGAGCTGGGGGTCGAGACAAGAACAGAGGAGCACCCATCAACCACGGTTCCGGGCAAAAGAGACTCAGTTTCCTTAAAGCAAAACAGTTTATTAACAGCTACCTAAAAAGACAAAAGCAAACAAAAAAGGTTACTTGAGAGGATAACAAGAAAACAAGGCCAAATCTTAAAAACAACACTACTCCCCCCGTTTGCCTTTTCTTCCCGGCTCTACCTCCTCCCCCCCATGGCGCAGAGGGGCAGGGAATGGGGGAGTGCAGGTCAGTTCATTCCATGTTGTTACTGCCACTTCTTAAAGGAGAAGGAGTCCTTACACCATTGTCCCTTGCTCCAGTGGATCCCCTACTCACGGGGAAAACGTGAGTCCTACCCGCAGGATGCAATCCTTATCCCATCGGATTGCTCCAAGTGCGGGCTTTACCACAGTCGCGGATTCTTAGGGAGTTGTTGCCACTCGCTCTGGCGTGGGTCGTCATACAGACTTCAAATGCGCTCTGGCGTGGGTCGTCATATCGATCTTAAATGCGTCTCCATACAGACTTCAAATGCGTAAATGCGTAAATGCGTCTTGACCTGTGCCCATGATTCGCAATAGTCTGCAGGCTCAGGCATGTCCTCTAAATAGAACACATCCCCATCGACAGGGTTTGTCCCACAGACTCTAGATGCGTGCCGTGCTCAGGCTCTGGCATCCCTTCTCCACGTGGGTTTTCCATGGGCTGCGAGTGGGTCTCTGCTCCCCCGAGGACTGCCTTGGAAATGCAAGAGAGCTACTTGCTGTATCACCACTGGTCTGCAAGGGGGACTCAGCTGCAGCACACGTTGTCCCATTCCATCTTCACTGACCTGGTGTCTACATGGCCATTTCTCTTAAATCTCAGTCCTTTCTGGGTGAACTCGGCCCAGTGGGCACCCCGGGAGCAGAGCTCTCCCTGAGTTCCCCAAGCGGCTCCGCCAAGGCCATCCTCAGCGGGTGGCGCCGGCCTGGCCCGGGCTGCTGCCCGGCCGGACACCGGGAGCGGGGGCCATGCCCCCCTCCCTTCTCCTCGCTCCTGGGCACCGGCACACCTTTCCCGTTCCTTTGTCCCGACGTAAATAGGGCAATTCACAGAGGCACCGATTGGCTCAAGCCCCGAGGGGGATGGGAGTCCATTCTGATGGGCAGCTTCTGCCACCAGAGCCTCCTCCCCCACATCAAACCATGACACAGACGAAGGTGGTTACACGGGGAAAATATATGGCAGCCTGTACCAAGTATATCCCTGGATGCTTCTCCTAAGTGTGGCAAAACTGAACCGGGACTGAGTCAGCAACAGTGTTTTGAGTGCTGACAACTGTGCAGTCAGCACGGCTGGTACTCAGACCATAAACTGCGCTTTCTAACTAAGAGGGACTATAAACAAAAGATACAGCCAAGTTGTCTGCTGGTCTAATTCCACTGACTCTTTCTCAAAGAAAATTCAATTTGGAAACTGAAAATCAAGACTGCTGCCTTCTGCATCACAGTCAATAATAGATGTCCTGCCTCTAACTCTAATATCTCATCGATTTACAGTAGGATAAACCCATTGGGATTGATGGAAAATCCACCTCCATTTTGCACAGATTTTGTGTACGTCACATGGGCTGCTGTAGCTCTGCAAAACTGAGGCAGGGGCTATAATAGGGATGACGGGGATGCTGGCAAGAGCCTGAAAGTGTTTCCTGGCTCCACATGAGTGCCATATACCAAAGCTGGTGACTGCTGTTACTGAAAAGGAGATTGCTTCTGAACTTATTGTGCACTGGTAGTCAGCAGCTTAGAGCCCAATTCTGCATCTTTTCCACTAAAGGGGTGGTGGGCTCAGTCTCCAGTTTGATCTCTCTTCTCAACCAAAATAATTACTACTGATGAAATTATAGTGAGAAACAAGTGAGTTCAGGGTTTAAACTAACGTTACCGGTGGCACTGTGAGAAAGAAAAAACATTCTTTGACTTGCAGACTGGACAGCAGTGAGAAGCCACTAAATC
Source organism: Tauraco erythrolophus (assembly GCF_009769465.1). Taxonomy (NCBI): domain Eukaryota; kingdom Metazoa; phylum Chordata; class Aves; order Musophagiformes; family Musophagidae; genus Tauraco; species Tauraco erythrolophus. The sequence continues at coordinate 37,021,560 of NC_141471.1, forward strand.
AAGGAAGACAAGGCTCTGAAAAACTGGTCTAGCTGAAACTAGAACTTGAGACACATATGAAAATGCGTCACATGTCGTCAGTGCACAAGGCTCCCAGCAGTGCCCACTGCAGTACATGGGGGAGCCGCAGCTGGAGCAACACAAATAGCTGAGGGCATTGTTGGGGATCCACCTGAGAAGCAGCTGGGGCTGCCCAACTTCCCATCCCGCTGCAGTGCCTTACTGTCCCGGAAGTGGGGTGTTATAACTGACCCTGCAATCGCTCCAGGTCTGTTTCCAGGTAAATGAAAATACATTTATTTTGATCACCTCAAGGACCCCTGTCATCTGACTGTGCCTGAAGCTATTCACCCTACCTGATGCAGGACAAACCAGGTAGGGCAGCTAACTTCATAATTACAGCAGCTGTTTTACAAATGATTAGCTGACTTCAGCCTGTTTTGGTTTGCTGGACAAACTAAATGAAGGAAAAAGAATTCAGTTTGGATTGAGTCAGTGGTTACTGTTATTACTTTAAATGGCAAAACAAATATCCTTCTTCAACCTCTGCCCTGATAAAATGGATTCATTTAACACAAAATGTTCTACCTGAGTAAAAATAGAAGTAGTTGGTTTTAGGGGCCCTTGTAAGAGAAAGCCTTGGGCTAGATTCATGCTGATTACCCAGTAGCCTAGTGGTTAGGACTCTTGCCTAAAATGGGGAATCTGGATTCAGATCTGCTCCTCTCCCTGAAGGCAGACACAGTCCTCTGTTATCAAGGAAAGCTTTCGCTACCTGCTGGCTGTATGGCATAGAGATAAGACTGTATGCCATTTTAGGGGGCACACAATGGTCTCTCTAGTCGATGTTGCTCTGAATAAATTGTTGAAAACAGGATCCATATCTTTCACCTTTAGCTGAATATCCTATCTGTCAACCCAGAGAGCTGTTTGCTAATACATTTGGGGGAACAGGAACTCGATCTTTCAGCATATGTGCTGTATAAGAATAAAATTGCTCAGCTAAAGATTCATATGAAAATTTGGACAAATCACTCAACTTCCTTCTTGGAATTGGTTAGAATTGGCTAAAATGCTCCACTCTGCTTTGCAAGAGTTTTGAGAATGAGTTACTAGTATGGACAAAACTTCATGAAAACTTTGGTGTAAGTAGCACTGCATTCTTATTATTTAGTAATTTCTTTTGTAAAGCGGCGTGTAACATATCATATGTGTCTGGTTGTAGTAACAGCCACTGTGTTGAGCCACAGAAAAGCCTGCATTCATGCCAAACGTTAAGTCCCACTCTGCCCATGTCTCCTCATTGCCCTCTGCTCTAGAAAAAATCAAAATTCTTCCAAGAATGACCTCCTAAGGCACCGTCTCTCATCTTATTTATTTCTTGATTCTGCTGTCGTTCATTACACTAAAGGTTATTTTTTTAATGAAGCACTGTGGGTAGGGAGAAATAACTTTTGCCTTCTGTTCTAATTGATGAATGATGTGTGAACTAATCAGAAAGCTTTGCTATAGCCGCCATTAAAGCAACAGATGTATGTGGCTCAGGAGAGATTTGTTGAACAGCTTCAACCTTTAAGTGCAGAGGATAAATGAGTGGTGACATCACTATACCTTCACAAATAGAAATTATATCATTCTCTTTTTTTCATTACTGATGGATGATTTATTTCTATGGCTTTCATTTTCATAAGATCCAGTCATTGTGTCTAAATTTAAAACCTTTAAAAATTCCAAGATGCGGCTAAAGCGGTTATAACATTTTGCACATGATCTGCAGCATGTTGTCTTCTGAGCTTTTCTCCTGAAGATTATTTTTAAGAGAACAATACTATGATGTGCAGTATGGTAAGACAAAAAGAAACATTTGAAATTCATACTTGGGTTCATTTTTCAATCAGCCACAAAAACAGCATATAAGGAGTCAAAAGACACTTTGTGTGGTTATACAGCATCTCCATCGGTTGCTGGAGGATTTTATATTTGCAATGAACTTGAAGCCTGAGAAGAGAGAGGGTTGTTCTTCACAGCAGTTCTGTGCCATAATAAACAAACAAATGTTCCCCTCTCACCCATATCTCACCAGTATATTTTGAGCTCTTGCCTTGTTTGATTGCATTTCTCATATAGTCACTGAGATGGATCAGAATTTCCCTGAAAATTTCAGTTATTACTGAAGATTGCATTTTTTCCACTTTTACTGCAGCTTACAAATCAGAAACTAAAAATAAAGTGTGCATCTGTTTGGATAACCTATTTCCCCAGAACAGATTAAAATGACAGAATAAATCTTGAAAGTTCTTGGAAGAGCTTTGAATGAATTACAACAAGAGATGAAAACAAGGTGAGTTTTGCTCTGGTAAGACCTAAATGAGGGAATTAAGCTGATGTGTGTCAGGGTGAAGTTTGCAAAATAAAATAGGGGTCACTAGCATGTACTACAGAAGTATAAAGAGCAGATTAAAGGTGACATTTCTGCCAGAAGGCCTTTATGTACACTAGGGAAAGCAGGAGATCAAGGTTAGTTAGAAAAAAAGTCAGGAAGACAAAATTCATATAGAAAATCTCATGGATGCTGACAGGGTTTCCCCGCCCATGACCACAGCTTAGAAAGCCAAGGCTGAGTAAGTGCTCATTCTTGTACCCTGAGGAGGGAGCAGGCAAGACATGGATAAGATGTGCTGGCAAGTTCTCTGCTTCTTCAGGTGCCAGGCGGGGAGCTTCTAGACCAAAACTTTCCTATATGAGAAACCCTCTAAAAAGAGTCCCTGACGATGTTGTGGTGTGATGTGATGTGATGTGATCCTCAGGAAAGCTGATGAGCTAATCCCAGCATGCAACCCATTTTGAAGGGATACATGGCCCAGCAAAAAGTTGGTGGCTGCCCCAGATAATGATGCCATCAGCATCGCTGCTGCTCCTGCCAGGTGTGGTAACTGGAAAATAGTGCAAGACTCCTGTTCTGGCGATGCTCTGCTGAAATTTAATTTGAATGAGTGTCTATGTATGTCTATGTCTGGTTTCAGGAGTCAAATCTTAGTGTTCTTGCTGTCAACCAGCTGTCTTAAAAATTGTCAATTATCCTAAGTGCAAGAAAAGGAATGAAGATGCAATTTAATGTAAATATAAAAAGTTTAAGTACTGTCACTAAACAAAACCAACTACGACTAAATCCACTTTGGAATTCACTAGAAGCAATGTATTTTGCTTCAGGAAGAGCAGCGAAAAAATTTGCTGCATTTTTACAAGAGAACTGGGAGCAGATGATCATTCAGGTCCCTTCTGGCCCTAAGATCTATGAATCTAGGAAATGATACCTCATTTCACAATCTAAGTCATTAAAAACACACTTCCATTATTGAAGTAATCACATTTCTTGGAAACGTGGCTACTGTCTGCTAAGATGATATACCAGATGATCAGTGTTTTATTGAAATTCACAAAAAGAACAGTGTTTGTTACCAGAATTCTTCTTTTTTATTATTTCCACAAGCTCATTAGAACTCCAAAATATAGAAAACTGCTCAATGTTATAATATAAAAATGACATAAATTAATGCAAACCAAAGTAGCTCCTTGTGTGACCCGCTTTCCCTGTAAGAGTGAGGAAGGCATGAAGCAGTTACAGAAAGAGAGGTATGTCAGAGGATCACAGTCACATATATACGCCTGAATAACACATACAAAAAGAATTTTGTGGAGAAGAGAGGTGCTAAGCATTAGTTAGTACTTTTAAATCAAATTAGAGTTAGACACATTTCCAAATACTTCTCAATGTTTTCTGAATATGGGATCACTCCCATCGTACAATTTTCTAACTGAAGGTCACATCCTTGCCCTCCACAAATGCAGAGATCTTGAGGCACAGCTGGGTTTCAAACAAAGGTGTTTCCTAACCTAATGGAGCTGTGCTGAGCCAGACTACTCTTTTCTATTACATCCTCTTACGTGTTGCTGTGGAAGACAGAAAGGTGCTCTAAAAGCCTCAGGAACAACTTAAAGATACTACTCAATTCCTATGTACTATAAATGTGTCTTTACAACAGAAAACATAGATGGACACTGCCTTAAATAATTTTGTCTCTTTCAGTGCCTAACCCAAGGGAGAGGGGTCAATTCAACTTGAATTTCTTGATGGTGCTGTAAAACATGACCAATTAAACACACCTGATGAGCCTCTCAATAAGCTCCAGTGTAGGTACTGCAAACTAGCATTTACCTTCCTACGCATGAGGCTGTATTGGCACAAAACTGTTATTCACAGAGGTGCTTCTGAGTAAGTAATAAGCTCAACCACAGAGGATGAATAAAGGAAGAAAGTAATTTTTTATACTGAATGAGTACAAGATAGGACTGAAGTAAATGAAACAATTTGCTTGAGAAAGTGTGTTCAGAAGAAACTTCTGGTTTTGATGAGCTGTCTCTCCAAAGAGCTAGATGTGCTTTAACAGTATAATTTCTGATTTATCTGCTGTTGCCAGATAAATTTTCTTCTGAGGGGAAGAGCAGAATTCTCTCTATTTAATGTACCATGTCTGGAATGTGGACTAGATTCAGCTACATGTCGCTTATAATTATTTATGTAACTTATTAATCACTGGGCTGTCACTCAGCTGTTTATAAAACACAAAAGAACACTTGGAGCCTGAAAAATTACATTTTTCCTCCCCTGCACCTCCCCCCCAAAGGACCCTTTGCACTTCTGAGGAGACATCCATTTAAATGAAAATCTGTTTCCCAGTTTGAGTAACAAGGAACTCTGTAATGCTACTTTAAAGAACACTCTTGTACTTTGTGCTTGAGAAATGAATGATTTGCTTTAAGGTGCTGTAAAACTTTCCTTTCAACTTTTCTGGCTTCATAGTTTAGGGTTTTTTTTCCCCAAATGGGTCATGGATAGGGTCCCCCTCTTGCCTGCTCAGTAACCTGTTTTCCGTGTACTTGGTACTTGGGAAACCACAGCATCTCCCACATTACTACCTGTGGATCATGCCTGCTTGAAACTGGCCAGTGTATTCAAAAGTTAAGATGCTTATATGCAGACATGCACACACCTATGATTTCACACATCTCACATTCTCTCGTTTCCCCTTCTGTGATGAGTTAATCTGTGTGGTTTTGTGCAGCTCACTCTCAAGCTCCTGTGCGGGGTAGCTCACAGCTTGTCTTTCAGGAGAAGGTACCGTGCCAGTTCACAGAGACCAGCATCCGGGCTTGCAAATGGTACACAGAAGAGCAATGACTCCATTCAGCTGAATTACATTTAAGATTTGATTATGAATGGCATCTTTGAGGCAGGCTATTCATCATTTGACATTCTACATGGGTCTCAGTCTCTTGAAGCTTCATAAAGGCAATTCATTAAACAGCTTCAGCCAGACCAGGAGGTGACTCAGAGAGCTGGTGAAAGCCAGTGGCTGACACTCATTGCTGGCTGTGGCATTCCTGCATTCTTGTCTCAGGCTGCAGTATACTGACAAGGTGCTTGTCCTTTTGGTGCTTCAATTTAGCCAGTGGTGCGATGGTTATACTGGTATTTGCCTGCCTTCTCACCCATTTAGTGTGCTGACTAGCAATGTTTTCTATCTTTGCATGAAAGGCTCCACATTAATCCATGCCATAATTTGCTTTGTTTGATTCTGCCATTAAAATTACTTGTTTCCCCCAAAGATCTGCCATCTGTCACTATTCACCTTTTACATTTTTATGCTCCACAATTGAGCAAACACCAATGCCTGAGTAATCTTATTTCCCATTATCAGCTCTTGGAAGTGCCCTGAGGTCGGAGCAGTTGCAAAGTCTCACTCCTGGAACCCCAGGGCTCACCCTGCAGCCTTGTCCTCACTGCAGCCACTAGTAACATCCAGGTTTTTTCACCATAGGGGTTGCCTGGTCTTAAAAAAAAAATCTGGTTCTGTTTTCCCCACATTGTCATAAACTGCAGGAAGTAATGTAGAATTGTAGGTGGGAGACAAGACATTGCCTGAGCGAATGCGGGCAGCTAAGGGAGGCTGCTCTTTGCTCTCTGCATGGGTAATGATATTGTGGTATTGTTGAGTATCTTTGTTTGCACTTGACAAAGGAAAGGGGCAGACCCTGGGTGATGGCTGGGATGTGCAGCTGCGAGACATAAGCCACTGTCTGAATAGCCAGTTGCAAATGATTTTTGTGTTTTCATAATCTTTGTGAGTAACATCCTGTCAAAGTCACATCAAAAGTTATTAGTCCCCCCCATAAACTGGTACTTCAATATGTAAACTTGCCTTGTAATTAATTTTATGAGCTATGCCCTTGGCACCATAGAGCTCTTATTTCATTTTGGGAGCATAATTGATTAAGCATCCTGTAGCTATGATGTAGACCAAGGATGTCGCGACCAAACAAGAAGTAATTTGTGACAGCTCATTTGTGAGGAGATATCTACTCTTTGCCAGCATCGAGCATACATAAGGCAAAGTAAAATATTTTGTATTACTACTGCTGTGCCCTGCTTGAAGTTAAACAAACAAAAGGAAAAACAAAGGGACTATCTAATTATAGACAAATTAGTGAGGTTAATTAGTATATATTTGTTCAGCAGCTTTTATTCTCCACTGTAAAGGTTTTTCTTTTCCACTGAATTTCTTTGAAGATGTTTGCCTCACTATAGCGTCAGACGACATTTCAGGCAACTAGATTTTGCATTGTTAAAATTTCCCTCTATTTCAATTGTATCAGATATTTTTCTCTATTTTCTGAAACTGTTATGGCACAATAATATCTCCTTCTCTGATATGCCTTTTAGCGATTATAGAGTCCGTCTTGATGCCAGTGGTTTAGTAATAGGATTTCTCTTCTTTTCTCTCCCTGCTTAATATTTGAGTGAATGTTAGCTGAGAGAAGTATGTTGGACACTCGGGCTGTATTAGCTTAGTTTATGGCTAGCATCAATGAGGCAGAATTTTCTGTCGATAAGGTCAAAAGGGCTTTGTTTCCTATTAATTAAAAACGGGCTCATATAGAACAATGCATGTAAGTAATAAAGACATAATGTGTATTTTTGTGGCCATAACAAAAAGGAGTGGGGTTATTCATAGACCATGGATCATAGCTGGAGTCTCACTCTGACGACAGAAGCAAAAAAAGAAAAAAAAAAGAGGATTATTTTATTCTTTCCATATTCTGCTTAAGCTAGTTGAAGTGAGCTGACTGTCCAAGAGAGGCAAGTCCTAGGTTGCTGCAGCCCCTTATAGGCTGTAAGCAAAGGTTGAAACTAAAAGTGTCTGGTGCTTGCTGCCTCTCCAGGGAAACCATGTGTGGCTGAACTCAATAGGAGCTCTGTCTGAAATAAAAAGAAAGCAAAATCTCAAAAAACGGATGATTTAAAACTGAAACTAAGAGAATTTCAGAAGAAGAGTCAGAGGAAATGAGAAATGCTTCCCTCCAAAACTGGAACAGAATGATAAATTACTTTTGCCTTTCTGAAGCCAAGCTGGAAAACCCCTGCTCACCTCTATTATCTACTTCTGGTCTCTGAAGATACATTACCATATTAATTCATTGTGTTATACAATTTGAGCAACTAAATGAGTTTACCTTATGCCCTCTTAATAGCATTTTCTTCTAATGCTATCTTTAAGTGATACATTTTAGGGGATATTTGAAGCAGAATGCATCACGAAAATTTATTTAAACTCAATTTTGCTTACAAATTATGACTTAACCCTTCTTGATGAACCAAGTATAGAAAAACCACACAGCCTCTCTGTGGACGAAACATCTCTTGGCATTGGGACTGCTGCCATCTCCTGACTAACACAAGATTTTACTGGGGCAAAAAAGTAGCTGCTATGTCTTGGGAGGTCAAGAGGGACTCTTTGTGTAAAAGACAACCACAGCATCACAGAGCAAATGACATGCGTCATGAATGAGGATGGTTACATCTGCAGCACGTCAGAATGGGTGGGGTGGTGCCGCGCGGTATGTCTTACCCGGTGTGTGCCAGGGTTCTCAGATGGCTGCATCATGAGTGGGATCACCAGGCAGCAGGCTGCTAGACATGGGCTTTGACCAAAGGCCAGCCTTGCAGCCCAAAACATCAGGAAGTGTTTTCCAAGCATTGGCATAGTGGGAAAGAGGATAAAAAATGGTTCAACTCAATTTTTAGATGACGTGGTTCCTACTGGGACAGGAATTTTGTGGCTGTGGTACCGACAGGGGCCCTCCACCCGTGCACTGGCTACATTTTTTTTCTACATGCATGTGTATTTCTGTGTACACATAAATGCATACATAAAATATGCCTGCAAGCAGCTTATAAACAGAAGCAGCAACCTGATCTGTGGCCTCACATCTTTGCTTGTTCTTTCCCATCGCCCAAAGGACTGAGGAACTCCAGTTTTGTGAGATTGTCCCAGGATTTATGAACTCATGGTTCTACTGCAAAAGTACCCTCCTCCCTGCGTTGCATCCGCAAAGGTTTCAAGGAGTGAAAAGCCTGATGGAAGGCTCCTCATGCAGCTGATCTCCAGGTCTGCTCATTCTTGTTCCTGGGCTTTCTGTTGGCCAGTGCCTTCTGCTGTTCAGGAAGTTTTCCATGCATATTAAAAAATTCTGAAATATTCCAGTTTTAGTAGAGGTGAATGTTTATTAAAGTGACCACTGTGCAGCTCTCTTCTATTATTTATTGGAGCCTCATTCACCAAAGTCTTTGAGTATATTATTTAGCTGAAGCATATACTTCTGTATTTTCTTGAAACACTGAAGATAGAAGTATTTTGATTAAGTTCCTGTTTCAGTCATCCACGGGAGAAACAAAGACAATGCTGCGCGATGTAAGTATTGGAATTTTTAACATAAACATTTTGCAAACAACCTGAAAATCTTTCATCCAGTGCAAGAATTATCAACAAATTCTGACTATTAGAAATAAAAGAACAGTTTGACCTTCATGGGCAGAAGAGGACTACAGCTCTGCATTCAGTGGAACTACTCTCATGTGTGAAGTTAAGCTCCTGTGTAAAGTTTGCGGGCCTGAGGTATAAATCTGAAATTATGCTTTTGTCCATGAATGGTTTAATCTCCAATATTACGGATAGAATTATCAAATTGTTTCAAAAAGCAAATAATAGATACTACAAATGTAACTTCTGTATTTCATATTCTTGATATATAACAGTGAGATAAGCCCAGCTCCTTTGATTGGCTGGCTGGGTTGTTCACCACTCTTGGGCTTTTGTTTTGTGGTGTTTTTTTTTAAACATTCAACTATTAGCTATTTACAATGACTGATAGAATATTTACAGATATTTACAATGACTGATAGAAATTTCCAGAATGCCTACTGGAAATCAGTTCCTATTTGACCTTCTGATATGTACTAAACACCTTGGAACTTCAAAGGAAATTTTGTCTCATCTTTGTGGCATTGACATATATTAGTAAATAGAAAGTATCTTCATTTGACATTTTCCACTGTAAGTACATGATCAGCGGAGTCTTATGTTCAGTGATTTTAATGTAATAGGTTTATCCCTGTGCTAGATATGATATTCATTTAAACTGACCTTGCTTTATTTGAATTATTGCTCAGATTTGCTCAAGTACGAATGACCTAATCTTCCAAAATACATTTTCTGATAGACATAAGCAAACAGTCTAAAGAAGCAATTATGTAAAAGAAATGCTTTTGGGCAACAAATGGGTCTATAAATAAACAAGTACTTCCTAATCATAGGCTATAAACTTGTGCCAGTTTTCCTTTTTTAATAAAAAAAAAACAGTTAAACTCAATGAGTTTTAATGTTCTTGAAAGTGAGGGGCCAAGAGTACTTTGGGAAATTGAGTAGAGTGTGTGTGCCACACACTGTGCCAGCTTTTTTGCTGAAGTTCAACCAACATAACTGCATCTGGCTGGTACCATCTCTGAGTTTTCAGGTCTGCACAGATCAGCAAGAAATTATATGGTTACTATTCAAAAAGGAAATTCTGGAGGCACAGGAGCGAGCTGTCCCTGTGTGCCGGAAGTCGAGCCGCCGGGGTAGAAAACCAGCTTGGATGACAAAGGAGATTTGGGAACATCTCAAAAGAAAAAGGGATGTCTACAAGTCTTGGAAGAATGGTCAGGCATCCAGGAATCAATACAGGGAGGAAGTTAGGGCATGTAGGGAGATAATCAGGGAGGCAAAAGCCCAATTGGAACTTAGACTAGCCTGCTCCGTAAGGGACAACAAAAAGTCTTTCTATAAATATATTAATAACAAAAGGAGGGCTAAAGATCACCTCCAGCCCCTACTGGACTCAGGGGGTACGTTAGTCACTAGGGATGAAGACAAGGCTGAGGTCCTTAATGCCTTCTTTGCCTCAGTCTTTAATAATAAGGTCAGCAGTTCCCAGGTGAGCTGGCCTTTGGTGTCTGAGTGCAGGGAGGGAGAGCAGATTGAAGCTCCTGTGATCCAAGAGGAACGGGTCAAGGATCTGCTCCTTCGGCTGGATGCCCACAAGTCTATGGGGCCTGATGGTATCCACCCGAGAGTCCTGAGAGAGCTGGCGGATGTCATTGCCAAACCCCTGTCCATTATCTTTGGGCAGCCTTGGCTCACTGGGGAAGTTCCGCTGGACTGGAGGCTGGCGGATGTTACCCCCATTTACAAAAAAGGGCGGAAGGAGGATCCGGGGAACTACAGGCCTGTCAGTCTGACCTCGGTGACGGGCAAAGTCATGGAACAGGTTATCTTGAGTGCTATTAATGAGCACATACAGGTTAACCGGGTGATCAGGCCCAGTCAACATGGGTTTATGAAAGGCAGGTCTTGCCAATCAAACCTGATCACCTTCTATGACAGGGTGACCCGCCTGGTTGACGAGGGAAGGGCTGTGGATGTAGTTTTCCTGGACCTCAGTAAAGCCTTTGATACAGTTTCTCATAGTGTTCTGGTGGAGAAACTGGTAACTGCTGGCCTGGATAGGCACACCCTGCTTTGGGTTAAAAACTGGCTGGATGGCCGGGCCCAAAGAGTGGTGGTAAATGGGGCTAAATCCGGCTGGAGGCCGGTCACCAGTGGGGTTCCCCAGGGCTCAGTGCTGGGTCCAGTTCTGTTTAACATCTTTATCAATGACCTGGATGAGGGGATTGAATGTACCCTCAGTAAATTTGCGGACGACACCAAGCTGGGAGGCTGTGTCGATCTGCTCGAGGGTAAGGAGGCCCTTCAGCGGGATTTGAACAGACTGGATCGTTGGGCTGAGGCCAATGGCATGAGCTTTAATAAGGCCAAGTGCAGAGTCCTTCACTTGGGGTATAAAAACCCCAAGCATCGCTATAGACTCGGGGAGGAGTGGCTGGAGAGCTGCCTGGCGGAGAAGGACCTGGGGGTGTTGGTTGACTACCGGCTTGATATGAGCCAACAGTGTGCCCAGGTGGCCAAAAAGGCCAATGGGATACTGGCGTGTATCAAGAATAGTGTGACCAGCAGGAGCAGGGAAGTGATCCTGCCCCTGTACTCGGCACTGGTGAGGCCGCACCTGGAATATTGTGTCCAGTTTTGGGCCCCTCGCTTTAAGAGAGATATTGAGCTCCTGGAGCGAGTCCAAAGAAGGGCAACTAAACTGGTCAAGGGGCTGGAAAATAAAACTTATGAGGAGCGGCTGAGGGAGTTGGGGCTGTTTAGCCTGGAGAAGAGGAGGCTGAGGGGAGACCTGATTACGGCCTATAAATACTTGAGAAAAGATGGTGGGGAGGTAGGGGAAGGGCTCTTTACATTAGTGATGGGAGATAGAACAAGAGGAAATGGGCATAAGCTTAGTCAGGGGAGATTCAGGTTGGATGTTAGGAAGTATTTCTTCTCTGAAAGGGTTGTCAGCCACTGGAATAAGCTGCCCAGGGAAGTGGTTGAGTCCCCATCCCTGGATGTGTTTAAGAATAGGGTGGATGAGCTACTTGAGGATATGGTTTAATGGGGATTAGGGATGGTTGGACTCGATGATCTCTAAGGTCTTTTCCAACCTAGAAATCTATGAATCTATATGGAAAAAAAATGGCCATTTTAAAATTTGCAACCTGTAGGAGGGAAGGGGATTTTTTTTTTCCTTAAGTGAAAGGTCATGCAAAAACATACCATCCTATGCACCTTTGCACTTTTTCTACTTTTTCCACTGCCAATGATCTGGGATCCCAGTATTTATTTGGATTTACGCATTTTTTCCTGAGTAAAAGAAGGATATGGGGAAATATACATTTAAAAATGTGTCCAAAGGGGAACTTTTATCCAACCTTGGTGTTTGGGGAAAAAAAGTAATTGTTAACAGTTGGAAAGGTCATGTCCTATCAGTTGTGTCAACGGGCATGAGAAGAAAAGAAATAGGTGAAGCTTGGTATTGGAGAAATCAGTGTAGACAAATTATTTTCTCACAGTTAATAAATCAAGACTACTTAACTAAAGATGATGGATAGTTACACAGTTGTACATTGGTATGAGCAGAGTCTCTAGTCTAGGAAGAAGATGGTGAGTGAAAAGGCAAAAGTCACTTGACATGAGAAGGAGAAATTATACTGCTAAAGGAAGAGAGGAAGAGCAGCATGACAGAAATAGAAGCAAGTTAGAGATATCCGTCTGTGGAAAGAAGACAAAGAGATGCATTAGTGGAGAGTGTACAATGTCAGGGAGATGAGAGGGAAAGAAAGAATCTTAAAACACCCCAAAGAAATGCAGGAATTTAGGACAGACTCAATATTCACTGGCACTTTGTTATGTTAGTGACACTTCTTTGCCTGAAGAGAAATCAAAACTAGAAAAGAGAAGTTCTACAGGAATCAGTTCTCCTCTCTGTGACACTGGTGAAAACCAGGAGCTACTCCATTGGAGGAAGATGGTTCTTACCAAAACAAACCAATTAATTGAACAGAAAATCTCAAGTTTGGATCTGAGGTTGTGTGCTGCTCAACTGCATTTCTGTGGAAGGGTGTAAAAAGCTGAGAGAGCTGAGATTTTATGAAGGCAGAAAATTGATTTTATATCCTTAAGCTGATGACTTTTTATCTGTCAAAACTTTCTAAGTCTTTTCCAGTGACCATTACCAGAATTCTGGAATTCAAGTGAATTCCTTCATGGTCCGTGTCTGCATCAGAATATTTTGGGGGACATCCAGTTAAGGAATTGGTTTCTATGCACAGGGTATATACGCCTCTACTTTTTCCATAGGGAAACACAAGAAAAATGAGCAAAGGCATTTGAGATGTTTCACTAATATAAAAGAAGCTGACAGAAGACTATATGTGTCTTCTCTCTTCCACCCGTGCTAGCAGAAGAGCTTAATTTGGACGTATGCCTCTTTAGAATTTAGTCTTAAATACACCTATTTACTTTGTTTAAGAGTTAAAGTCAGACTTTAGGTCAGGCACAAGGCTGTAAACAAAAATCATAAATAAATCAAACGTAAAACATTTTTTTAATGTAATTGCTGGATACTTTTCCTATTGCATACCGTAAGATGTTTCCTAGATGATGAAGCTGATACTAATGTCACTCCTTTTGCAGCTGTTAACCTCTGCTCTGTCCCTGTTTGAAACCCAATGAGGATGGTTTTCATGGAGTGATCCCACCGTAGTACCATTCTAGGTTTCAAATCCTTCTTTGCTCCCCAATTTCATTTTAAAGCTGGTTTTCTGCTTTCTGTTCATATCTATGTGGCCTCAGCAGCTGAGACCTCATACCTCCATTGACTTCTGGAGCTGGACTGTAGGTAGAAACACAAATGCTGTTGCAGTCAGCTTGCTGGTTGACTGGCAATGTCCTGAGCTGAGCTCTCTCCTTTATAGAGGACCACAAATGCTTCCAAATTAAATGTGGACGGCACCACTTACATTTTGTGAAGGTCATGATCCTTGGTGCTATGTGGGCTTCCTGTAAGCAATACATGGCACATGGCTAGGATAGCTGTCAAGTAACAAGTTGCTCTGCCTAGAGGTACTCATAAATGCAAATGTTTTCTCTCCTGGATTCCTTTGTCCAAGGAGGTGATATGGATTATCAGGAGGATACATCTTCCCAATTCTGTAGCTTTTATCTAAAAACAAGAAACAAGAATGTCTTTTCACATGCATCTTGATGTTCTTCTGATGTCTGAATGTTAACATACCCCCTATAATGAAAGACCCCAGGAGAATCGACTGTTTTCAACTTGATCATGCTGCAGCTGCTGTAGAGGAAGTGTAAAAGGAGGTGTCCAGGTACTAAGTAACTTATATATTGTATAAATGAAAGGCGTGTCTCTATGTCTCTATGAGGATTAGGGTTGCCAGCATGGTGCCACCTGAGAGGGCGTCTGTCCCCAAGCAGGCAGAGTGGGTAGGTCCTTGTCAGTGGCACTGCAGTCCTCCAGGAAGGATGGGACATGTTTATCACATCTCCAGGTGACTGCCTACACAATGTGGGCAGAAGAAGAGCTTTGTTGATGTAAATCAATACATCATTTATGTTGCTTGTGGCAATATCTTTCTAACTTTGATGCGTCAGATGAGAAGAACAAATGTAATGTCCCTGGTGAAACAAGTGCCTTTTAGATGTACAAATAAGGCAGTTATTTACAAATCCGTCCCTGGCAGGGGAGAGGGAGAAAGTGCTAGGCACAGTAGAGGCGGCATGTTAAGCAAATGTTTAAGCTTTTTCTCTAAGATACGTTATGCACTTTCTGAAATAAGTACGCTTGTATGTTAAAAAGAAAAAAAAAAGAAAGTGTGAATACTGACAGGAGAGACACAACATGAAATGGTAGGTTAGATACTTCTCATTTCCTCAGACTTCTGAGTTTCTCAAATGCCTCTCCTTTGCATACTTTGAACCACGGCAGTTGTTTCCATGGTGACAAATAGATGTTATGTTTATTTGCTGGGCAGCAGGGAATGACAATGTCAGCAAATGACATTTCTGTTCCTTTCTTTTTTCTTTTTTTTTTTTTTTCCTAGGGAGATGTGTTTTAGTTAATGAAACTGTCAGCAGTAGCAGCAGCAGTTTTTTAGATACCCTTCCCAGCCCCACTTTGAGTGTGTGTGTGCACGCGTGAGTCACAGAGAGACAGCAGTTAGTGTGGCTGTCTGATTCTCTGGTCAGCCCTCCAAAGCCTTTGGCTCTGTTCAGTATGCACAGTTTCTTGTGAACAGCACTGCCTGTGAAATGTCAAGGAGATTTCAGGCTTTACTCATGGGAAAGGACCTAAATATTTCTTGCATTAGGTGCATGGCCTTTTCTCAACCCTCCCACACATCTGTTCTTGTTGACAGCTCTACTGCATTGTCCATAAAAAATGATCTGATGGCTAAAACTCTTGTAGTTGATAGTACTCTGGTAAAAATAAATAAATAAACTTCATATCTGCAGTAGACTGTGGAAAGTAGGAAAGAGGGATTTTCAGAAGGAGGCTTCTGAAAGAAAAGACCAGGGCCTGAAAAAAAAAACGAGTTTGAGCAGATTGATTAGTTCATGGATTTTTTTCCTGTTGAAACTTTTCCTTAGGCTCCATAAAACATATTTGCTTTGTAACAGCCACAGGCTGCTGCTGAAATGAATGAACGATAGACTGAATGCCCGTCTGAAACCCTCTGCAGCCTCTTGGTGTTTCCCATCAGCTTTGCTGGGTGACGAGTGGCCCAGGGGGACAGTGGAAGATGCTGGATCCATTCTTTCCTCCTTCTCACGTCTCCTAGCCCTGGATGGCTACGGTGCTGGTGCCTGGCTTCACTGCTGTTCCTTTGGCAGGCAGTGAACCAGAGACTGTGCTTCCCACTGGGATTCAGGAGAGGTATAAAATTATTTCCACGGATTTTTTTTGTTGATCCTTTCCTCCCTTCTCCCTCACCATGCTTCAACCAGAGCTGTCTGGTATCTGTCTGTGTCTGTCAAAACAGTGGGACCAGCAAGACAAACAGTTGCATGCAATATTAATGAACTGGAGGTAGAAGCTGATGATAATAGTCAGTGACAGACTGGGCATAAGTGTCAATGATTGACTTAAACTTTCAAGAGCAGTGAGCAGATACTCAGACTGTTTTGCTTTTCCTATGCAACAGTTTCACAGATCTACTTCAGTCCTGGAAGTGCTGTAACATCTTAAGTTTGTATTACTGGACAACTACTGAAACATGAGGATCAAGGGGAAAAGTTAGATAAAAACTAAATAAATGTATGGCTGGAGGAAAAAAAAAAATCAACAAAAAATCAATTACACATACCCCCCCCTTCCAAAAAAAAAAAACCAACCCAGCAAACAACCCAAGCAAACAAACTATTATTTCAGGAACTATGGTGTACTGTTTTTTGATGGAATACTGTTAATTTTCTTCACAGTAGCTTGTATGATGCCATGTTTTGAATTTATGATGAAAATAGCATTGTTAACACAGGGATGTTTCAGCTGTTGCTTACACGGCATGAAGGCCTTTTCTACTTCTCACATCACCCTGCCAGCAAGTAGGCTGGGGGTGCACAAGAGGTTGGGAGAAGACACTGCTGGGACAGGTGACCCCAACTGACCAAAGGGATATTGCACACCATATGATGTCATGCTCAGCGATAAAAGTTGAGGGGGATGGCTCACAAAGACACACTAAGATGATACCTGCGTGTTTCACAAACTTAGTTGATTTTCTCAATAGAAGTGGAAATCAGTCTTCAGTCAAACGATACACAAATCTGCACTGGTCGAAACATAGTCAGCACTTTCCTACAGCTTTTTATAGTCTGGCATATATATATATATATATCTCTCTATATATACACACACAATTACAGAGAGAGGAAGAGATTGTCCTCTCTGTAACTGAACTTCATTTGAGCTTGGAGATGTTTTATTCTTGCAACGCATTTGGATTTTTTTTTCCTCCAAGTGTTCTGTGTTATGGATCTGTCCTCACATTTCTTCAGCCACCAATCTGCCTGCTGGACCTTGGACCCTGGACCAGGATTTGCTGTCTCCACTTGAATTTGCAGGAAGCTAACCCAGAAAATGTTAAATACAAACAGAGGCCATAGCAAAGATACACAAGAGAGTATGTTCTCCTCTTTGAGACACGATGACTCTGATCACGCCCTGCTTCCAACTGCCATTGAGTTTGATTATGGAGATTCAATCCTTACATCTTGAAAATACATTTGGTGGGCTTTTTCCCCTTTTTGTCTGTTAGATCAGGCCCATCTAAACCTGGTGCCTCTCTACAGTCACAGAAATGAAAAACAAAACGCTCTGTTGCGTTAAATTAAAAAATGCAGCGTCCTAATCACATCAGCTCCTTCAAAACTGTATTTGTGTGCTTTAGCAAGGAAGTCCTCAAACTAATGTCAGATAGACCCCTGGAATGATTATTACCTTCCCCCTATCATAGGATCCAAAGAGTCTGTGGAGTTGCCTTTGGCCCTGAGACAAAAGACCTTGTGACATGGTATGAAGAAACGGGGGAGAGAATAACAAGGAGAAAGACGAAGCTGGAGCCAAGCCAAAGCCAGCCCTGAGACACAATTTGAACAGTGAAAGCCTGGGGGCAGCTGGCCCACCGCTCACCATGAGCTGGTAGGTGTGCAGTGGTGCTGGACCAGGGAAACCCACGTCCTCTCTCCAACTGCCCCAGCCCCATCTGCCCTCGCTCAGGGCAGGGACACCAGGCACCAGCCCCGAGCCAGACTTGAAGCCAAAATGGGAAAACAAAAACTTGCAGGAGAATTTATGGGGGTATTTGAATTTGAATGACTGTTACAAGTGACGGGGTGCCAGGGCTCTCGGAGAGCGAGAAAGGAAGGAAAAAAAATTACTCGAAGGAAAAATCGAGTACTTGATTTTGGGATGTGTTGAACTTCTCTGGTCTTGACAAAAGGCAGTGAGACCTCTGAGGAGGAGACTGACTGTGCATGGTGGGTGAACTGGATAGGGGAAGCTCTGATGCAATCCTGCTCTCTGTGAAAGGCAACACTACCAGACAGGGAAGCTTTAGATGACATCACTACTCCCCATAGCACTCTCCATTTTCTCCCTCCCACGAATAACTTTGCCTCTGGGGACTTATTAGAGAATTATGTATTCTCACAGTGGTTTTTAAAAGTCTGGTCCAAAGCCCTTGGAAGTCTTTTGGTTGACTGCAGTGGTCAATGGCTCCAGCTCACAGTGCCTTTTGTATCACTTTTACCAAGAACTTCATAATGATCTGTTGACACCTCATAGCATCCCTCTGAGGCTGAGCTTCATGAGGAAACTGCTCTCCCACCTCATTTGTTTTGATGGTCACATTGTTTTTCATACTGAAAAGGGAAGAAACTATCTGCAAATCCAGGTTCAGTGGGCTCGGTATAAAGCTAGAAAAAAAAAACAGATTTGTAAAACTGGTCTTCTTATTCCTCTCACAATAAACCTACAAGATAATTTCTCTGCCAGTCTTTGATCATCCCTGGTGAATCACATGCAGGCAAGGCCAGCCTCAACATAGAAGGACAACATGGGGAAATGAGGTGGGTGTCACAACAGGAAGTAGGAGTGGAAGGCAGTTTTAGGATAGGCTGGCACCAGAAAGACCAGCAGAGGACCATGAAATGGACCTCACCATTGGAGAGCGGCATGTTCTGATAAGAATTAGGATGGTGCAAAACCAAATGTTTCATGGAATAACTGGACTAGACATCTGAAAAATGCCTGTTTCCATCTGATTAACAACCTCAGCATTCATCATTACAAAGGCTTGCGTTTTGTGGAATAAGATCTTACTGGCTGGCAGAATTGAGATGGAGAGACACTCAGGAAAGCCTCTTGCCCTTAGTAAGTGCCTAAGGCTTATGGAGTGTGAGGAATCAGCATTACCCTTTCCCTGTGACTGAGCCATTGCAGTTCTTGATTAATAGAGGTTATGATTTCAAATCCTGGCCATTTATTTATACCTAAAACCAGGGAAGGAAACACCAAGCTGAACAGGGAAGCGTCCTGTATAAATCTTCTCACAAGGGCAAATGAAAAGGGGAAAAAATGTCTTTCTATAGTATACAAGCTCTCTTTCACTTCTGCCTGGGTTCCTGCAGGCAAAACATGTCTTCCATGTGACTCTTAGATTTTCCTGTTGGTGTGTATTCCCAGATTCAGATTTGTCCAAACTGAATCTTAAGAAGCGAAAACCTTTAGCAGTGCAATGGTTAGCACAAGCTGCAGACAAGGAATCCTATTGGAGGTTACCAGTCGTATTGGATTGTGTACCTGCGGGAAAATAAGAGACCTCTCCCCACACAGACAGTTCTGTCGTCATTGAAAAGAAAAAAGATTTCTTCTTAACCTAAGTGACCTGATGAGGTACAATCCTTGTCAAGATGACGACTGAGGTTGGTAGAATTGGGCAAAATCATACTCTCTCGTAGCCTTTAGTTCAATCTGCCGCTTTGGGCGTGAAACTACAAATGGCTGATTCAGTTTAAATACGGCTTTTATTCTGTGCAGACATCTGAAAGATGGCCATCTGTCCCTTTTCTCACATCCTGACCCCAGATTCTTACAGTGCTTGATCTTCACTGGGAAAAATAGGAATTTCGAGGTTCAAGATCCAAATGTGACTCCAGTTTCTATGCTGACAGGATTTTTTCTTTCCAGTGGGCTGATGAGAAGGATCCTTTAAAAACCATCTGTGTGAACAAAAGAATTTGCGTGGTGTTAGATGCTTTCCTTTTACATATCAGAAAAAGTGGTGCTGAAGGACCTGGGGGATTTCAGGGTTTCTCTGTCTCAGTATAATAGACTTTTAGTAGCATGCGCTTTGGTAGATGCAGG
The DNA here is from genome assembly GCF_009769465.1 of Tauraco erythrolophus. Taxonomy (NCBI): domain Eukaryota; kingdom Metazoa; phylum Chordata; class Aves; order Musophagiformes; family Musophagidae; genus Tauraco; species Tauraco erythrolophus. Next base: position 37,041,321 of record NC_141471.1, read on the forward strand.
CTGCAAGTCAGTGCAATATACATGATGTACAACCATCACTCGTTACTGGAATTGCCCTTTGATGTGTTAGTAGACCTGTGACCCTTCTGAAAACATTCATTTGCACAGCAACTGCTGGCACAGACAGCCGACTGGAAGGCTTGAGACGAACAACATTTGCATTACACATGAGCAGTCTTTAAAACAGGAAGTTTGACGGTAAATCATGAAAAGATAGTGTGCATGTGCATGAGTTTGAACCCTTAAAAAAAAACAAAATACCGAGAGATCTGTCAAATAACTTTAAATTCATAAGCTTTTTCCAAATGCATTTCCAAAAGCAGCGTCCAGTCTTCAGCAAGGAGCACGCTGCTGCAGCACTCATTTAAAATTCTGCTAAATCATTCTGCGACTCTCTAACCAGTACTAATAGCTTTTAAGCTGGCTGGCAATCTCACGCCCATAGGAAGCCTTGCACGGGCTTCCAGACCATTTATGTGTGTGGGTGAGTGAGAGAGCGCACTGCAGATTTAATTTAGTGCCCTTGGTGGCTTTCAGTAGAATATATGTATGTTAATCACTTGTGACTTCTGGTTTTGGAGGTGGGGTTCATCTGGAGTACAAGAAAATCAAATGAAACTCATAAAGATGAAAGTTGCCTTGGTTTCATTTGCTGATTTCGAACAGCAAATTGTTTCTTACCCATCCTTGCATGATAATTGGTAAATGTACTGAAATGGGTTATTTGAGTTTCAATGGACTCTCTGGGCAATCACACAATAACTGGAGTTCAGAATGTGCCCTATAGGTACGATTGCTAATTGCATTGCTCAGATAATTTCTGTCTGGGAGAAACACTGTATTTTGAACCTGGCATCTTGCAATGAGGAGGCAGGGCCATCTTCAGCTGTGTCTGGCATGGGGTCCTCAAGCAGACAAGAGTCTGTAGCGTGGCTCTGAAAATGTGAGCCATTGACTCAGCTGCAGGGAGCAAGAAATGGGAGTAAATTGTGCGAGATGAATGAGGCTCAGTAGGTCTGTAGGCAACATTACTCTGCAGATGAGAGTCACTTCATCAGACATTAGGCTTTGAATATTACACTTTAATTTGGTTGAGTAGTGGCTCTCTGTTGCCCTCAGAGGGCAATTTATCCTATCCGATGCTAAGGACTTGCCTTTCCAGAATATGAGTCATCTCCTTATGTGTGGATAACTCACCTTCTGCAGGTGCTTTTGAGAATGGATGGAGTCTGGCTTAGACTTGCACACCAAACTCCTAGGCGATCAGAGGTGCCATGCCAGGGGCTGAGTTTCATCCAAGAAGCTCCAGGGCAGAACAGTTTGGTTATAAGAAACTAAATCTGTAGTGGGGACAAAGCTACAGCAGTCTGTGCAGCTGAGAGCAGATCGTGCCCGTAGTCTACAGATTACAACCGTGGAGGCACCTCAGTGATACTTTTTATCTTGCATCTACAGAATGAAAGGAAGGATTGTGTTAAATAAGTGAAAATAGTGCAAGAGAGCTCAGAGACTAGTGGGGACTGGGAGTGCCCTGTGCTCAGAGTGATGTTACTGGTATCCACAGACCTGTGGACAGAGCTGCCCGAGAGGCACCACTGGCAGAGGGGCATCTGCCCTTTCATCCTTCTGACCAGCAATTCAGTGCTGTGTTTGAGCCGTTCTGCTGAAAATAAGGGAAAAAACAATCAGCCAGCCACAGCTGGTGCCTCTCTCCTCCTCTCACACATAGATGCTGTTGCCATGGCAGCAGTCGTCACTGTTGAAGGATGCTCTGGAGGGCCTCCTCCTCCTCCTCCTCCTCGTCTGCTGTTCCCACTGCCCCAGGAGCATCAGACTGCTCCTATGTGAGAGTCGATGGCACATTCCTTCACTGCCTTCCCTGGGACACACTTGGTCTCCCCTCACCTGGGAGCCTCTGCAGTGGCACTGCTGTTTTGCTGACCGTTGGCAGCACCGCACAACAGCGGCACCATGGGCTGCTCTTACTGCGCCAGGCGCAGAGTTACTTCCCCACCTCTTGGTCCAGTCCTGTCTGTGTCATTGCTAAATGTGTTCTTGCGCTTAGGATGTATAAGAGCATTTTGCAGGGTGGCAACATTTCAGCTGCAGAGAACAAGTTTTCCATTCCTCTCAGTGTGACAACATTGAAATCTGCCTGCCTTTACCCATTTTTATGCCTTCTTCAGACAGTGGGATTCAGTAAAGGTTGTACACTTAATCCCCTAAGTTCTTCCTCAAGACTGCACTGTTTCCTGTTTGAATTGCTAAACTGTACTACTGAATGTGGGAGCCCTGACAACTCTCAAACACCAACAGACACATACAGGAAATGTTTTGATGGAGTCTTGTTCGCAGAATTCAAACTACATGGGATGGATGGATCATGTGGAACAGCCAACCCGTGCCCTGCTTGATGTTAAGCCAGGCAAAACAAAGTATGTTCAGGCTGTTTCTGCAGTTCCATTCCAACTTTTCTCACTTCTTTTTACTTCTTTTCTAACTTCTTTTGACTTCTTTTCTAACTAGCTGAAGGCCTGGATCAGACAAGTTTAAAGCAGGATTATGGTTGTGGCTGCCTGAGGCATTGAGGGGTCATTGTGGTAGACAAGCATCCCTTTGTAGGTAACGTCTTCTTACTCCCTTATACTATGGGTGGTTCTCATTTATAGGCAATGAGAAAAGGATGACCTAAAAGTCTTGATGGCAGCTGTACAGCAACATAAGATTTCTCTATACAAGAGAAATTCTTGGACTTCTTGTCTTTATGTTCAGCTGTTATTTGTTCTCTCTCTGCTCCCATGGAAATTTTCCACTTTGATTGAAAGAGAATAATTATAGAATTATAAATTCGACTTTGTTATGAACTTCGACTTGTTTTTTTTCAAAAAAAGACCACTTTGACAAATATTTTCCTATTTGAATCCAGACTAAAGATAGACTGTCCAATCTCTGGGAAATTCAGACAAAAAAACACCCTCGAACAACTTCTGAAATTCCCCTCAGCAGGGATTTTCTTAAAGGAAACAATTATAAAACTATTAAAAATGTCTCACTTCAAGGCTTTCAAAAGGAAATATCACTGGGGGAGTTCAAACTCTGATATCCATGAGGCACCTCTTCCTCCACTTCCTGCTGTGGAACCCAGTTCTGCCCTTGGACCACAGCAGCCCTGCAAGTCCTGGTTGATGATCTGTGCCCGCAAGGCTTTTGAGCTTATGGTCCCTATCTCGGAAACCTGAAGTTTTTTCAGCCCCCAGGATTTTGATGATTGCTAAGTTTAGTAGAGAGAGGAGGGAAGAGTGTGAGCTGGCAGGAAAGCAGACAGTGCTCTGCTGGAGCCCTTGCAAGGTGAGTGAAAATCACCACCCTTTTTGCCAAACGGGCAATTTTCAATGGAAAATTATTTTTGTCAGAATTTTTCTGCCTAGCTCTCCCCTGTGGGCTTTTAATGCCAGTTCTCCATGCCCCTGCCCTTCCCTGTAAACCTGGCATCCTGCCCAGCCTGAGTCCCATGGACATCAAGGTCTCCCGTCTGGTGGACCCACTGCATTGCAGCAGTCCAGGAAGGTGATATTTCAGGCAGAATTGGTGCAAGTAGCTGAAAGTTTTCTAATGGGAAGTGGGAGCCTGGGGTTACAGGATACTAAGTCTGCAGCATCCAGGAGTCACTACACCAGCACTTCCAGGTAAAATAATTTTGGGTACTGTACATGTTGCTCAAAGGTTCTATTTTTTTGAATGGCAAAAACTTTTCAGATCTGGAGTAATTGGTGGGGTGTTTTTTTTCCCCAAATCTATCTTTTTCTCAAAGGAAGGGAGATATTTTCATTACTATTTTCATGGAGCCGAGAACTGAACTGTCAAAATGAAACCCAAAACTTTTTGGATTAAAATTGGGTTAAAATGACCATGTGGAGATGGACTGGATATAGCTTTTACGAAACAGATAGTGAGTCTTTAAAGAAAACCTTTGTATTTGCCACAGCCAAGGTTGTATCTCAATAATATTGTCTCGCATTGAGGCTTAATAAGATTTAGATGTTATCTGTACTGAGAATTCTGCTGCCATCTTCAAACTAAAATAAACCGTATTAGTACAAGCCATACTTAGCATTAACACATTTTTTTTTTCACACTGGGCACTCCATTAGTGCTGCTACATCAATTTAGTAAGGAAAGCACTGCAAGCAAGTAGTCATTTAATATGAAACCCAGAAATATTCAGAGATGGCTTAAGCCAGAAAATTTTGTTTTTGCTGCTGACAGTGTCATCTTTAAAGGGAGGAGAGAGCACATAATGATATGCCTGTGACCACTTAGTGTTGTGCTACAGTTCTCATTATAGGGTTTGAACCCTGCTGTTGTCCAGAGAATCTCCTGGTAGTTCCAGTCTATGTTGTCCTGCATATTATGCTGCATGATAAAAACAGGAAGTGTTTTACCTCAGAAATGGAAAGGATAATAGCGGCCCAAATGGTGCTGGTATATCTCATGCCTCTGTCAGGCAGGAGCAATTGGTTGATTCTTGAGGGAATTTTTCTGAATGTTTCTAATGTACTCCATGTTCTGTGGATGGGCGGTGTTGGAAAGTATGGTTAAAGTTAATAAATCCTAAAGCACATGTTCTCTCGTGTTGACACGACACCAACATTATCGTGGTTCACTTGAGAAAAATCAACAGCTTTATTAAAAATATGCTGATCCTGGGACCTGCTAACCTACATGGCAGGCTAGATATAAATTAAATTTGTTGATTGTACAAATTAGGCATTTTATGAATAATATTAAAATTAGCATGATATTAGCCAAATTAAAGAATAGCTCATTTCAAGTGATGTTTATAATTCTGAAGCAGAAGTGCTGGTGATGTTATCATGATTATTAGAACGCTTCCTGAAGTACTTCTGCTCTGGAGAGGAAAAAGAGGAGAAACAATCCAGCATATTATAGATAGTTAAGGAATTTCCTGCTCCTTTATCAGCCATCTTGAAAGCAAGTTTAGATCTGTCTGGGGAAAAGGACTGGAGTAGGTTGGATCAGCTGGGAATCAATAAAAAGGAAAAGACTTTTAGTAGCCTAGCAAAAAGAAAAATCATCACCTCAAAGGAAAAAAATCTACTCAGAATGTCACAGCTAAGGCAGGAGAGCTCATGCACAAGTGTGGAAGCAGAGGAGGTCTCAGAAGAATTACCCAAGGGTGAAGGAAGTAAGTATATGAGGTATTAACATTAAGTATTCTCTTCTGGATCAGTCTTTCAAGCAGTTACATTTTAAAACAATAATTGAAAAAACATGGCTCATAAAAATATTAGCCCTCCTGCTTGTGAACACAATTTTAAGACCTAACTGATTTATTTTGTTTGCTTAAGTTTCTTATATTAATTGCTTGCTAATAGTCTGCTAAAGCGAATAACAAGCCACTTGATGAGAATAAAGAATATTTTCAGACCCGTAGACCGTTAGACATCATTTAGTCACAACTCAGGCACATTACACTGGAGTATTGAATATTCAGGTGTTTGAGACCGAAGCCTGAGCTGTGGGTTATAGCATTACTCTGCATAATAAGTAAGCCTTTTGCAGGAATCCAGTCAGTTATCTTCGCAGGAGCAATGGTGGCGGGGTGGGAGATCAGGCAGGGAAGGGAAAAATGTGAGTTAGTAAAATGTTTAATTTCTCACCTGAAATGTCTCACTCTGATGATGCTGAACAACACTGGACATGGCAAAAGTTCTGTTCTGAGTCCCTGAACTGTGATTTAGGTTTTAGACATTACCATTAATTATTGAAACTCAGAAGGCTGCAAAAACATCTTGATTCATTGGCAAACTGACAAACATATGGTGTGTTTTGCAAACCTCTAGGTTTCTGTTCAGAGGAGGAGAACATTAATTGCATATAAATTCTACTGGGAGTTCTGAAACCAGCCGTCGTTAACATTGTTAGACGTCGTATCTGGGAAGCTCAGTGCATTTTGAAATCTCAGTTAAAAAATCAGAGCTTTTGTAAAACTTTTGAGAAGGGAAGTGCTGAAGTATAATAAACTCAAAGAGCATTAAAGTATCTGGTGCTCCTTGGTATCTGGTGTTGGTGTATCAAGAGTTTTGCTTCTTGATTAATAGTCGGGATAGTAGGTTAATATTTGCCTTGTTAGGTTAATATTTGTCAACACTTGGAAACTGGTATCAGAATCTGTTCTATGTTGCCTGTGGCCTCCTACCAATTTTGCTTTGGCTATTTCGTTGCCAGTTTGACATCTGAAATCCTATGAATGTCAAAACTTCAAGTCTAGATTCACTGAACACAGAGTTTAATCAACATTGGCAATGAGTCTTAGAAGAAGGAGATTGTGCTGTGATTATTGACACAACCCAGAAAGCCTGACCAGAGGATGCTGCAATGCATCAAGCAGAAAATAAATGTCCCTCTTTTTCATCTAGGTTGTGGTATGGTATGTTCTTCACCTGCTGAAGAAGCAAGCTGTCCAGACACCTGTCTGGCTGAGGATGGGTATATAGGTAGAGCACTATAGATAGACATGGAAGGACAAGATCATATGAGATGTTTTGACCAAGGGCTGTAGGGTCATCACGCCTGGTGACCTACCCAGCAGGTTTGCTGCACTCGCATTAAAGAAGCTAGTAGAGCACTCACCACAGGCCCAAACTTGCAGGATGGTTTTTCTGTTGCAACATAACTTCAAAATCTGGAGTGATGGGAGTTGTGATGTCCTGAAAGGAAGGTCCAGCCAAGTGGCCCGTGAGCTTGTCCTGTAGCCCCAGTATGCAGAGCAGAGACTAGCTTTGTGTAGGAGGTCTCCAGGACACAGTGCAGAAAAGTCCTGACTCAAAAGGACCAGTCTTATTCACCAGGTCATTCCCTCACATCGATTCATGTTATTACTTTCCCACTTTTAAATGCCTTCAGTGAATCCTCTCTTTCAGAAGGATTAAAGTCCTCATCGTTTAGCAACTTGTGCATAGCCCTAACAATTTCCCTGTTAAGCCTCGTATTTCAGTGCTAGTGGTCAAACTCCAGATGCAAAGCAAATCTCCTTGTCCTTTATGTACTCGTACTCACCCTCGAGAACACGCTTCTGCAGCAGACTTTGAAGCTGCGACTGGGTGGATTTCCTTGCTTTCATCTTCCATCTCACATTCTTTATGTGTGTAAAATAGTTTAAAACTGATCCCCAATGTGCTTATAAAATGCCAGGTCACTGGCAATAGTGGCACTCATTTGCCGTGATCAATTTAGTACTAATAAGCTGAAACTGTTCTGCAGGGATTCTTCTACATGGAACATAAACTCCTTTTCCCTCACTTAAGAACACTTTCCTATAAAATGATTGCAACCTAATAGTTTTCCTCCTCATTTTAGTAACCAGACTCAGTCTGTATTAGTGCTATTTCTCCCAGCAGCTTTCCCTATAAGCTCTATTTCAAGGCACCAAATCAATGATTACATGGTATGCAGTCCATTGAACTGTCCGTCCTGGGAACCCATCATGTAACACAGCCCCTAATATCCTAGTGCCACAGTAAAAGTAGAATTTACTGCAATAGGCTAATTCAATGCTGAGACTCTTTTGGTTTTTAGTTTTCTTTCTTTTCATCCAGATATCTTAAAGCAGGTGAGACATCTTCTCAGGTACCCCTCAGAAATGCTGAGTCTGCACATGGGTTTCCTGACCCTCTGCAAATGCAATAGCAGCAGTGAAAAGGACGTTTCACACCCTCCTAAAGTCATTATTCACTCAGCTCTGACGACTGCACTCTGCATATATTAATCACACCGGTCACTGCATCTCTTTTTCTTTTTCCCTTGTCCCATCCCTATATCCAGCTGAATTCTCAAATTCAGGCTCCTTCTGCTCTTCTCTGCTTTTGCTTTCCCTGTGGTTCCGATGCTTCATGTTGTGGTAAATTGTTCTTCCATCCACGTTATTCTGAATCTATTTCAAGAATGACTTCTATGCTTATTCCTACACTGATTTCCTGAAATCTATAATAAAATAATCTAAACAGAAATGTAAACAAAACCCAGACACGTATAAATGAGTGCAATTCATTCCCTTTCTGCTTCTGGGTACCCTGTTTGCACAAGGCATTACTTTCTTCTCTGAGCAAGCCGTGTGCTGGGATAACTTCATATATACTGTTGATACTATATGTATTTTCACCAACTGCTGATCAGATCTCCCTGATCATATTTTGTGTATATGTGAAGTCAAAGCTCAACGGGGCTAGAACCTCTGGTTTAGTGGAATTATTACTAATAATCCAGTGTAAAACTTTCCAGCAATGAAGTTACCTTGTCTGATCTCTCTTTTACAGCATAAGTGGGGTCTCTTGTCTCTTATGCTCCAGGAAGAGAACTATATCATTCCCTGATAAAATGACTCTTGTAATTTTATCCTCAGTAAATTGACTATCTGACATCATTAACTTCCCGCACATTCTGTGTGGCCATAAATAACCACCACTTCCACATGGAAAATGAAGGAAGCACCATCTTTCTGGCAGGTTATGCATTGCTATGAATAAAAAAAAAAAAGAAAAGACTTATTAATTTTATATTAATTAAACTAGTATTTTAACAATAACATCATTGTCCTTATGTTTTCCTCAGCAGTAATCAAATTCCCTCATTGTGATAAACTGCCCGGCCTTCGGCCTCATAGCTTACCCACTTGGGAATTGAATTATTGCTTCATAAAACAGAGGGTTGATTATATAATCACTTAATTAAATGTTGTACTCAGTCATTGCCGAACTATTCCTGAAATGCATTTGGCATCTGTACTCACTAGGCAAATTTAAACATTGGAAGAGTTATTTTTTTCAGATGTGCTTCTTTAAAGGTTATTATTTCCAGTGTTCCTTTGTCTGTGTGGTCTGGTTGTTTTCTGTGTGTCAAGCTCACTCTTAATCACAAAGGAGATGAAATGCTCTTTGTGTTCCTGTCTGACTTGCAGATTGCAGTCAGATTCTTGCTCTTATCATTTTGAAAGTGTTTCTCTTGCTTCAGTTTGCAAAAGCACTGAGGTAAAGAGCCTGCGGTCACCTACTGAGTTCTGTGTGGGTATTCAGGACCTCACCAGAGACCACTGAAATTACTGTGATGAGCTCTGCATCAGACCTTGGAAAGGAAAAACCCAGCATTAGCCACAGCCCGAGGTGAATCCCCCTGGCAGACGAGCACCCGAGAGATGCTGAATGCTGCGCATGAGGCAAACCCTTCAGTTCTGCTGTGCCCAGCCAGCACCCAGACCTGGCTCTGTATGTGACTTTCCAGTTCCTAAGGGAGAAATACCAATGCCAGTATGTTTTCATAGGGTGCAGTCCAGCTGATGTAGGTCCCGGGACCAGAGGAGACATCACATATCCCCTTGTGAGCTCCTGCAGCCTTGCCCAGAGCTTCACCCTGACAGACTATGTGGTTTCACGCTCCAGGGACTCAGTGACAGAGAGGGTAAGTAAAACTCCGGTCGTGAGACTATACTTCTAACTGACATGGACATGCACAGACTAAGAAGCGAAAGGCAGATTTGTGAGGACAAAGAACCAAACATACTTGCATATGAAACTTCTTGGCTTCCTTGCTTTACCTGGAGATTTCTTCAAGCCTTAGATGATAGGTGCAGTGCAGAATTCATCGACAAACTCCCTCTGCTTTAATATTTCCATCTTCCTGTCTCTTCCTGCCTCCACCACACTCAAGAGCTGCCCCTTACATTTAAACATGTTTTCATCACAGGTTAGTGTGAACGCATACCCTGGCCATATGGTACAGATGCGTAAATTTGCCAGAGTGGAACAGTGGACAAGGAGAGCCATCAGCAATCAATACTTCTTGGAGGGAAGTCCCATAGTCTTACCAGGATTGGGTCAGTTCATTTTCCCTAAGACCTATCCCTAAACACAGCTGTCAGTTCTTTCTCTCCTACCAGGAGAGAGAAGATGCTCAACTTGTTGACATTCGTAAGACTTTCTGCTCTGTCCTTTTCCAGATTGAGTTTTGCCTTGTGTTGCCTATGGGTTGAGCAGCACAGATCAGGCAATCTTACCTCTTTTCTTCAACATCGTCCCATTTCTGTGTATATAACTCCAGGGTCTGACTCAGTCTCCTGCCAGCTTTAATAGGAGTCTCTGTTAACATCCAGGGGAGCAAGATCAATCAGTGCAAATAAATAGGGCAGAAAGCAGAGGCTGACTCCGACTTCGTTTGTTTTACTGGTGTAAAAAGTGAATGCAAGAGCCTTTGCTCTCTTTGTTCCCATCCCTCTCAGAAACAGGGATATCTAGGACAGGAAGACAGTAATGTAATTTATTCTGAAACAAAACCAGGATTTCCTTTCACATGTTCATTTTACTCAACAATAGGCAGGTACAGCCACTGAAATAGTATGATCTCGTTGCTGAATTAGACTCCATATCCCTCTCTCTGTTTCTTAATTTAAAGAATTTCTCTAGATTGCAAGACTGTGTGACCAAGAGGACAAACACTCTTTTCATTAAGCTGAATCAGCCATGTTTTGGCTAATCATGGTATATTTTCACATATATTTTCCCCTTGATCTTGTTTAATTATTTCCACAGGATTAACTACTTTCTATTGTCTGTCACTTTCCTCTGCAGGAAGCTCTACGCTGGGTAGTATGTCTTCTCTTATTATGCATTTGCTTGGAATATAAATTGCTTTTCAATCAGATCTTTGCATTTCTAACAACATCTTCTGTATTGCAGCAGGTGCTTTCCCTAGCGGTTACTTATATGGACTCTAATGGCATGTCATCTGTCTATGCAGCCACTTCGCTGCCAAATATGTAATAGAGGAATTTTCTACTAGCAGAAGCTTCTGGTAATTTTAGTTCTTTAAAGGCTGAGACTTTTAATGTATTTTTTGCATAGCTCGTTTCACTGAGCTTAAATAAACTAAATTAGAAAGGTTTAAAAAAGTCCTTCTGGAAGCCTGATCTCATCTCAAATCAAACCCCTCCCTTTTATTTAACTTGGTTTCATGAGAGGGTGAAGTACTGGAGGAGACAGTGTCTGTCCTGTTTTTTAAACTCTGATAGATTGAGAGGCAGAAGATCAAACCAAAATAAAATAACTACTTTTTCACGTAACAAAGAGTTAAACCATGAAACTCTTAACTATGGGCTGTTGTGGAGGCCAGGAGTATAGACAGGTTCAAAACAGAACTAAACATATCTGAAGAATAGATCTGATGGTGGCTTTTAAGTACAGGTAATCTAGATGCAGCCTCTGGTTGAACAAGTCCTGATAGTCGGGGGCAAGGTGGGTGTGGGCTGAGATCGCTTGGCTCTGGCTTGGGACCTGGGCTCTGCGAGCCTCTGCATCCACGCTTTGGGACAGGGTCCTGCGCTGGATGCTGACTCAATATAACCCTGGGATAGGGACCAGTCTGAGAAAACTAATGACTAGAAAAAATGCTTAGGGAAGGGTACAGCAGCGCATAGAGGAGGTGCCTCCTGGACTCCACATTTCTGTTGTGTGAAAAAAAAGCTGCTACCTTGGTGGAGCAAGTGTTGCTGTTGAATGAAAGTGGGAGCCTGCTCTCCTCCAAGCAAAACCAGGTGCAGTACTGGGAGCATTGCTATCCAAGAGGAATGGATGGCATGTCTGTCGTTAGATCACTTCTTTCTCTCATCGACTTGAGTTTCATTGATTTCACGACATAAACGTACTGGTCCTTCAGTTAGTCGAAGCAGTGAGATGATCATTGTGGCAACACTGAGGTCATGGACTGGAGGCAATGGGACAGCTGCTCACGGTCTGCAGAGTAAAACCCATTTCCTTACTAGCAAACAAAGGTCTACAATTCCTCAAAACTCCAAAGCAATCTTGTTAAGAATATTGTTACTTTTTGTACAGTTTCTATAAATGAGATTACTTTTTTTTTCTGGTCTGATTTGTTTATTCTCATCCTGAAGAGTGTCACAAAAGACAACAACAAAAAAAGAAAGCAGAGGTTTCTAGGGAAGATGAGAGTAAGTCTGGGGCAGAAACAGAAATAATAAAATAACAGAACCATGAGTGCCCATATGCTTCTATAACATCTCCTATATAAGAAAGGGAGTGAAAGAGTCTATTTTGTTTGTAGCATAATGTCCGCAGTGACTGTTGCCGTCTTTCATCTCTTTGCTCTGATGCCAGATCTCCTGCTATGTCCAGTAAAACACTTTTAAAATAGGTTTGGGCTCTAGATGAGATTTTAGCTGTTGCAGGTAAGTTCACAAACAGGAAAAACAAACACCGTTTCTCTGTAGCACTAGGCATGCTCTTTTTAAGCCACATATGATAAAGAAATAAATATTTTCTATGTACAATGGGACTTAAAACTGGAGCTTCCAGGAAAAAAATATCCTCAGTCCATCCAAGGCACCACCATGTCTCTCCCTTTCTCCCTGTATGGCCCTCAGAGGTCTGAGGCTGCTTATACATGTTCTATCCTTCTGAGGTCAGCAGCTGCTTGTGACCTGTTGTACATCGGTCCCCTGTGAAGCAGTGCCCATGCTGACCAAAGGGCAGGTGGGACTGAGATAAGCTACTTAGCCCTAAACTGGACAAGGGCTGATAGCAGGATGGTGGGGAGGTGGCAGAGGGGATGCCATTGTCACTTGGACTTGCCTTGATCCTTCTTGGTCACAGCCTTAGGCAGGGCAGCACCAGTGGAGAGCCCTGGGGAAAACAGTGCCAGCAGGAGCCCGTAGAGCTCCCAAACAGCTCTGAAAAGTTGTGTCTTCACTCAGTTTGCCCACTTGCATTAAATCATAGAGGGGGGAGAGGATTCACAATTAATTCGTATCAATTAATCCGTAGCTAACGGATTCAGGGAAATACAGAAGGACGTAAAAAAAATAAAGACTTTAGGGGCATACTATAAGCCCCAACTACACGAACGTGGGAATGGCTGGGAAGAGCCACGCCGTGGGCAAGGTTTGAGTTTGATGATACTCTTCTGCTGCCAGGCTGGTTTCAGCTGGGTTGAATTTCCTGCTGCTTGAAATTTATGCTTACTTACTGGATTACTTGAAACCAGAGAGTAAGGAGCTTGTGCTGAGGCTCTTAGCAATAAAAACAAGTGATAGCTGTAAAGGCACTGGCTTTATTAATTCTTTCATCAAAGCCTTTGACTTTTCTACTCTGGATCTGCCTTTTTCATACTCTCGTGTTTCAGGAATAACTCCACTTGGTCTTATTGGAATTAAATAAATACAGTGTATCTCAGAAAAATATCTTTAGAATAGATGCTTTCTTCCACTTGACTGTTATCTCCTAGGATGATGACTTCTAAAGATTTTAGTAGCTGTAACATGACACGATGGGACACTTGTACAACAAACATTCTTCTTAGTTCAGAGACAGAAGTTCTTGCTGGATGGACCACAAGGACCAGCTGAATGTTGTCACTTATCTACTTTTACAGCTTCATCTTGTAATGACTTTTATTTCCAATATGTGGTCTTGCTCTTAAAAAAAAAAAAAAGATAGGCGAAACAAAAAACGTGTATTTTTTCTAGTGTTAATAGAGGAAGAAAGGCAATTCCAAAAAGCCCCAGATGGTGGAGCTACTTCATTACCGGTGACAGTATAGCGCTGCCCAAGTTTTGCTTCACAAGCTCTGCAGAAAAGAATGAGCGACAGCATAGAAAAAGTCCTCAAATGCCTCAGCCATCGCATCCCAGATCTCGTCTTTCCTGACTAAAAAATATAAGTCAGTGAGCATAACTTTCTGCAAGTCTTTCGCAGGCAAACATTTTGATTTTTCAGCGTATATTCTCTCTCATTTCCAGAAAAAATACTACTTACCTCTTCTTTTGCTAGCCACTCTTTAATGAACTATATGCAGTACACAGTGGTAAGCAATTTATGATATGTTCTGTAATGACAACATCGATACTGGCTCAGAACTTTCCCCAATAGCAGTTTTTAATATTTTTGGTGCAAAGAGGATGCTGTAATTCAGCTCTTCTTTTTTCTTTTTTTTTTTTTTTTTTGGTGTAGAAGTGCTAAAATCCATGAAAGTATATATTGAATTATGTTTTAAAATGCACCATATCAGGATGTTTTTTGAAGGGAAATCTTTCATCAAAATAATTTTATTTCTGACTGTAATTCTAGGAAAAAATGATAAGAAAATGGCAAATTGGCCACTCTCACTGTAAATTCCCTCAGTTTTAGTTCAAAAAAGACAAGCTGCCGGTGTCTGCTTGTAAAAGTGCAGCACATACACCACCATGTACTACAGGTTCTGCTCCTGCCATGGCGAGTTAACTGCAGACATTCCTAATGAGCCAAAAAGAGATTAAATCCTTAAGACAACACAGGTCGAGGCAGGCTCTCCACGTGGTTGAAATGCCCTGCTTAGCTGGGTAAAGGCTTTTTACTAGACACGGTGCTTTAAACACTTGCAAAGCAAACTGAGGAGCAAACCCAGCTTTTATTAGGGCTGAGCCGTGAGGAGCTGGGTGCGGGTAAGCAGGCACCTGGGAGCGCACAGCTTTCCCACTCCTGGTGTGCCAGGAGCCCCCAAATGCCGGTGTCCTGCCAGCAACAGCCATACCAGCTGCCCAGTGTGGCTGGCAGCAACTTTCAAGGGGTGGCGGAAAAGTTGGGCTGTTTTCCCTTCCTCAGTGACCTGTCAAGAAGGTCCTCCTCTTCTGCTCATCAGGAGCAGAGGATGGGGAGCCATCCATCGCTCCGCCCCTGTCCCAAGAGACACATCCTCTGCGGTCGGATGGGGTTGAGGCAAACACCGTATCATGGGGTTTTCCAGAGGACCAGCTGAGATATCGCATCACTGTGACAGCTCCCTGGGGGCAGCAGGAAAGCCTGGGGTACCCAACGTCTTCGTCTTTAGCTGTTATTAGGATTTATATAGTCATTTAGGGGATGGGCCCAGCTGGCTCCGGGGATTGGATATGGGATATGAGCTTTTCATCTCCAGGTCACCTCACAGCTGTTGGATGGGCCCATGGCATGTGTGACATGAGTGATGGTCTGAGGAGGAGACAGGGGTCCACATTACACACGATAACACGTACCCATAAACGCCCATGCGATTAGCACTAATTGGCACTCCCCTTGGAAACCACCACTGAGCAGTGGAGACCAAGCAGCAATATAGGCAAGCCCAAACTGCTGTACATCTCTCTTAATAAAACTTGGGTATCTGGCTTGAAAAATCCATTTTGGAGCTCTTGGACTGAAAAGGTTAAGCCTACCCTGAAGCAAATTTCATGTCTTCTTTTAGCATCAACATTTGGAGAATCGAATAATTGGGCAAAGGAGGCCGGGGTTATTTCCAATGAGTTTATAGTACACATGATCTGAAAGCCATCTACCTGCCCCTCAGGCTCCCTGCCACGTGTATAAAAATGAACAGCTATTAGTGCCAATTAAAAAAGAAACACAAAGAAACAAGCAAAAAAACCCAAGCAAGCTACCATCATCTTGCAGTAGATATCTGGGGATATAAAGGATAAACTGTATATTAACTTTAAAAATGCTATTTCTTCAAGTGTCTTTATACTTATTTCTAGACTCTTTTCCACAGCACAGCTTGGTCAGGTTGCTTCATTTCACAACGCCTTTAATCCCCTTCCTATTTCATACCTATGTCAGGTCTAGCAGCGCATAGCCTTTTGCTGCATGTGATGTGCTGTTAAGCATCTGGCACAACTGCACACCAGTATCAGAGGAGCTTCTGACTACTACTTTTATGTATACATATTTTTTTATATTTATTATTATTGCATTTGATATCATTTCAGTTTCCATTATGTTGCTTTTCAAAGAAAATTGAAATATATTTGAAATTAATACCATTAGTACCAGCAACTAACAATCCTATACAATGTTGCATATGGATGTAGTTATGAAATTTCCTTAGTTCATGTAAGGTGAAGGTTAATTTTAGAATGCAGTAAGAGTACCAGAGTCATTAAAATAGTATGGAAAAATGTTACCAGATGAGAAATTGTTCAAAATAAATTAAAAACATGAATTCAGTCATGTCTTTCCGTATCACTTTGATACTAGACTATATTTTTCTTGCCTGTAGCCATGCCAGAGATTTTCCTAGCAATCATGCTCATTTCCAAGGAAATCATTCCTTCTTAGGTTAAAAATACGGACTCTTTCTCAAGGTATGTGATGGTGCTTTGCAAAAGCAAAATATGTCTGATCCTCTGAAAAAAAAAAAACTTTCAGTTTTACTTCTCTTTTGTTTTGGTATAACTACTGATAATCCACTATGTTATAATGTTAGTATAAACACAGTATGCTACATTATTTTGACACTTCTGGATGTGTTTCTTCATTCCCTTCTGAGCTTTATTGTGCTACTGTCAAAATAGCTAGTGGTAGGAAATTTTATGACTTGCGTGGCAAAGGATGTGGTGCCTCAGAGATGCACAAAGAATGGGTCAGCTACAAGATAATCCATCTTTACCCCTCCGGACCACACTCCCCCTTCCTCCACTGCTCAGCAAACTTCGAGGCACTGCCGCAGAGCAGAGCTCTGCTGCCAGGCTCGGGGTCACATTAATACTGTGCTGGATACCTTCCCATACCTTCATCCTTGTGAGGATACTCCTGCTGCCACTGTTACTCACCAGCTCTGATTTAGCACAGTCAGTGTACAGGAAATTGTGAGAAATAAAGCTGGCTTTAGGTGAAAAATGGAGCTAGCTTTATGTTCTGCCTTTGTTTTTCAAGAGTGCTCCCACTGATTTAAAAAGGATAGGTAGATGCTTTTTGAAACCAGGGTCCAGCCTCATCTGCCTGCATGTCCTTGTTACTGAGAGACAAAGGAAAGGTTATTTTTCATCACCTCCATAGAAATTATCATCATCCCATATTTTTCTGCAACATTAACCATGTTTGTTAAACAGTATCACTGTGAAACCTTGTTTCAGGACACAGTTTTTATTCTAGTACAGAGTCCAGGTGCTTTGCCTGATCAAGGCAGATTTTCATCTCCCAAAGTCTTTCCTTGCCTCCCTTGAGCAGCAGCAGCAGCAACAACCCCCTACAAGAGACTATGCCTTTCTTAAAATCCTCTCTTGGAGCACAGTTTAGAGGGGCAGCCACCTTTCTCAACTGCTTTAACCTCTCGCAGAGGGTAGGGCATGTTTTACGAGGTAAGACGTAAAGGAAAGCAAAAGCTGACAGTGTAACTGAGAGGTAAAACATGCAAACACAGGCTTGTGTCATGAGATGTAAGGTGGGATACTCTACATGATGATTTTTAACGTGTTTGTCTTCTTGAGTTGAAAGTTCTTTAAACACAGTCAAGTATTAGCCAAAGACATTCATGCAAAGCTTCAGCTTGTAAGAAATACACAGTACCTGTGTCCTGTAATACTTTCCTGCCTCTCCCTGATATACATATATCAACAGCCTGTGTGGGAAAGCTAGTCAAGTATATCCATGCAATAATTATAGCCACATTAACCATCACCAGCGAATGTGCACAAATGCAAGCAGCAAACGGAGACCTGCCCCTTAATGCTCGCTTAGAGTCGCCAGGACGGCAGCATTTCACATCCTACGCAGGACAGTTCAGCAAAGCAGGAAGGACTTGTCTCTCCTCCACTTTCCAGCCATAGAACAGGTTTTGACTGTGGAATTAACTAGTTCATTTTCTCTATTTTCTCCTCCCTATGCTCTGCCAAAATGCAATTAGACAAAGACACTGCTCACAGAGCCTGTTCCCTGCCAGGGGGCACTTTGGAGGAGACAGATAGCGTATATTGAGGTTGCTTCAGGAGTTAAGACTCAAGTCATGATTTAAAGGGAAACATGTTGCATTAAGAAATGTTACGTGCTGCTTTGAATCCGTCATTTTGCATGTGCTCAGTTACTCCCGGGGTGGCTTTAGCTTTGGCAGTTACTGCCTGCATTATTTTATCAAATTAAATTTGAACAGGGAGAGGAAAGTGGGGATGGGGCTATAACGAGATTACAAGTCCTTGTTTTCCCCTTTTACTCTCTCATAGCTTTTTTGGCTGCAATACCATCATTCCCAATTCATACAAAACACATCCTGCCATCTTTTGCCCAAGGGCCTGGTTTTGCAGCAGCTCGAGGGCTGGTATTCCCAGGAAGGGTACAGACAGAGGCTGCAGGACTGAGCTGTAGTGAGGATCTGGTTGCTTTCATCCTCAGGTACTGGGGGTAACCTTCCTGGTGACAGCTGGAACAAAGAGCTGTCACTAGGTGAACAGGATGTGGCTAACTCTAAACGGTGTTACGGAGTTTCTGTGGTTTGCAGCCACAGCAGCTTCAATAGGTTACTGAGATTGAGTCCGGAATAAAACGTCAGGAAGACTGAAAATTAGGTTTCATCTCAAAAGATACGGAGAATTTGCTGATCACATGAAACTCTCACTTATTTTATTTCTGTGGAGTGCCAAGGAAGTCCTCACAGGCTCAAGTTTCGAATTAGCCGAGATAACAATATTTGGTAAGTCAAAAATTGGGGTAGACAAATGGTAGATGTAAAAAAAAACAATATTACACATTGGAACTAACTGTTCAATTCCTCACATGTATTATTGATCCTGTATACAAAAAGGATGGAAAATCCAATACACAGCCAGGTCTCAAGGACATCAGACACTGGACCAGCAGTGAAGACTGGCTCCTGTACAAACCAGATCTTGCTCTGAGCCGGAAGATAGGGCAGAGAATGGTGTTCACGATACTGTAATGTCATTGGATCTTCTTACAAATCATACTCACTTTTACTTGCTCTGCCATGAAAAAGTATGTTAGCAGAAATACAAAACTTCTCATTAAAACAAACACAAAGTGGGAGTTACAGGATTAACAAGAGAATTATTTTATTCAGAGGCACTTGGGAAAGAACAAGGCAGAAGTGTGAAGAGAAGACTGGGTCAAGGACTACCTTGTTTTCCTCTTTGTATGGCATGTTTCTAGTTTAGGATTCATGCGCATTATTACAAACACAAATAATTTATGTATCCTTATAGCACAGAAACAGGCACATATTCGATTACATTAGAACATGAAAATTTAAAAGTGCAAATCCAATTTGCACTTATACCAAAGAAAATCTGAACTAATGCTCCAGAAGTGTGAAAGGAAATCCAAACTTCATATATCTAACTTATGGGGCATTCTAATGTCCTATGACCTGATGTAAAAAGCTTAAGAATTTTTATTATTAAATATTTATGCAAACAATAAAAAAGTATTTGCGGTTACTATATCTAGGCTATAACTTCATGATGAATACAGAGTCTTCATTTTCAGTGTACAGATTAATTGCTAGCTGCCTGCATTCAGGTAGAAATATATTATTGCTGGTTGCTCAGTGAAAAACTAGGAATTGTGAAGAATTTAAAAAGAATGAAACTCAATGCTCTAATGAAGTCTATTTTATCTTAAGTCATTTGCTTAC
The DNA here is from genome assembly GCF_009769465.1 of Tauraco erythrolophus. Taxonomy (NCBI): domain Eukaryota; kingdom Metazoa; phylum Chordata; class Aves; order Musophagiformes; family Musophagidae; genus Tauraco; species Tauraco erythrolophus. Next base: position 37,060,779 of record NC_141471.1, read on the forward strand.
AAAAGCTACAGAACGTGATAGTGAATAGTCTCTCTGTGACTTTTCTGGATCTAGAACTGCATGGTCAGTTTGTAATTCACAATTAAATTTCATTCAGTTGCTCAAAGACCTTTAGAAGAGGTTGAAGATTTTATTAAATTCCAGAGGATTTAGCTGTAAGAGAAAACAGAACTGCATAGTATACACTCTAGTACTCCTGTATATATTAGAATCACCTTTCCATTGCTGGTGGCATCCTCAGTCTCCTGACTCTCGGACATATTTAGCACTTCATTTTCATCCATCCCAAAGTCTGTTCCTAATGAGCAAGTTCAACAGTATCTGTGCACATGGATTAGATAGGCTGAATGTCTCTAACACTCAATCCAACACCTATTAAAGAGAGCAGAGGGTCACCCACTGACTTTATAGGGAGCTAAATCAGTTGCAAATCAGGATATAACTGGTGCAAGTGGGAAAGAGTTTTGCAGCCTCAGATGTGTCAAAGCCCTGGGAGCTGCAGGATCTACGTGAGTGCCTGAGTCCTTTTCTGAATAGACATTTTAGTCCCAGGTCCTCAGTAGCATTTTAAGCCTCCACAGCATTTTGAGTAGCTGGGACCTTTCTGAAGTCAGAGGAGTTGTCTACAGGTACTTACTATCACAGATGCAATTCTTTCCCTGCTTATGGGCTATTCTTTAGCCTTTAGCGAAGTACCAGATCCTTCCCAAATGAGGATGATTTAACATGTAACTCTAAACATAAATCCTGGCTGTTCTTTCCTCTCTTCAGCATGGCCTTGCCCAAGCTGACTTCTCAAGGAAATTGTGAGTACGCCATGCCACATGTTATTCATACAATGTCTTAGGTCATCTGCACAATGACTTGATATGAACATTTTCACATATTTTCTAAAATGAACTGGAGGGCAGTCCTCTGTATTTTAATATTCCTTGAAAATACACTTGCCTGGAAAATTGGTGGAGCTGCGTGGGATACAGTTTTCCTTCTGTCCTAACACTGAGACAGCCTAATGATTGCACAAATAATTACATTGGAGCGGCTGTGTGGCTATAAGCAGAATGAGAATTGTATAAACCAGAAATGAAAGCAGATGGAAAGTAAAGGCAGGACAAAAGTTTTGATTAATATTCCTTCCCCTGTGAGCAGAGGTCTCTAAGCAGAGACTTTCTGTCAGTAGTGGCATGGGCAGAGTCAATAGCAGATCAGAGCATGGGAGATTTTTTCACGAATGTTTTTGCACGTGAATTCCTCACCATCATCTCGTGGCCATATTCTGCTCAGTCCCTTCAGCAGAGATCTATAGAACTTATTTGGGAACCACAGCAATATCTACAATTTACATCTCTAAATCAGAACAGATTAAGGTCCGTGAACGCTCTGTCAGCAATATTTTTCTTTGCATAGCACAAAGAGAAGGACCTCATTCTAACCCCAGTGTTAGTCCTTCAGTTTCTGTCTCCAAAGACTGTGGGGTCAGTGAGGGCAAAAGCAGCCTTTAGATTTGGTTGTAGGCTTTAGATTTTGCCACAGCCTTGGCATTGCTTCAGAGTTGCACAAGGACTGGACCCGTTCTCTACAGCTGGCAGCAGAGCATTACGGCTCAGCTAGCAAGAGGAGCGCCTCACTGCCCTGAAACTGGAAAGGGGCTCCCATTCCAGCTGCCGTTGTCTCGAGTACCAGAGAAGTATTAGTACAGAAGACTGGCTTCTGCTTTAGCGATATGTTATTCCGCCTGGCATGCCTACATCCTAATCTGCTCTGTGCAAGCCAAGACCTAGTCAGTGAAGAATCAGGGGACCAGATGTGACGCCCCTGTCCTCCAGTGCAAAGCAGAATGCATGATTCCATGAAAACCAAGTGCTAAAGCTGTCTTCTCCCAGTCTGTTTTCCTAAAGCCAACAATATTTCCCTGGGCACGCAATCTCAGCCCAGAACAGAAGGATTGTTCCCATCGTGTAATGGATCCATACCTTCTTTTTCATTCTGCTCGTGCCCATCCTGTTTATCTCTTCGGAACTGCATATTGTTTCCACTTTAACAGCTCCTGCCAGCTGTTTTCTTTTGGTACCTTTTATTGCAGATAGAATTTCAAGGGCTTCCAGGGGGAAGCTGCTGAAAGCACTGCAGCTCTCGGACTCACTTCAAAGCAACTTTCATCATTTTTCACGCGCTCTTTTTAGGACTCTTCTTCTGTTCTTTCCCCAAAACAGATTCTCTCTAAGATCACACTGGGAGATAGCACTATTTATGGCACTTCAGCAGGAGACATCATGTTTTTTGTCTGATTTGGACACATCCACTGTCCTGTAAAGGTTAACAACAGAGAGGTTTCCTCCCCCACTCACTTGTAGTTTGTTGTTGGTAGGATTTTTTCCAGAGGAACGGGTGGGAGGGAAGGTTACTGCTGGAATTTAGCTGCCAGAAGCCTGAGGGTCAACTTTAATTTAGTTGAACGTCCCATCATTAAAGAGACTGTAGCTTCTGCACTGGACCAGGCAGACTCATCCATGGGAGGCCCTGGCTTCACACCAACGCCAATCGTGGCTGAATTATTCCTACAAGCTGCGAGGCTTTGTTACTGAACTTAGAGGAGAAATAGCCCATCAGTTTTGCAATTATCTCAAGCTGGAGAGCAGGAGGGAAAAGAAAATTCCTGCATAACCCATGCCCTCGATGAACAGCTTGCTGTCCTCCCCAGGCTGATGAGTGCAGGGCAGGACTGCTACCCTGAAGAACTGAAGACTATGTTCTGAAATGTGGACCAGGAGGAAACAACAGTAAGTCTTGAAAATAAAAGGTTGAATGGCTATGTTGGATAGGAAAGGCCAGATCTAGCCATGACATAAAGGGCTGTGACCCTGCGAATTCAGTGCGAGTACACTCCTCCAATAGGGATGCTTTCAGGAAGACCAAATACAAGTGAGGAAGCGGTTGGAAAAGTAGCTTGTGGCACTACATAATGTTGTATGAGTCTTTTTGAGTAACATATCATCATTTGAGCTGCTCAAGTTGAAAAAAGTCTTCTTGTTTGTTGAAGAACAACAAAGCACTATCTAGAGGTTTGTCTATTTACATCCTGGCTTTTCTGCTTGGCAAGTGTTCAAAACCTACCTGGACAAGGCCTCGACTAACCAACTGATCTAACTGTGAAGGTTGCCCTGCTTTGAACAGCAGGTTGGACCAGGTGACCTTCAGCAGCCCCTTTCAATGCAAACTTATCTGTGATCCTGTGAGTACAGCCATTTTCTAGAAACCTCATTTAAATCAATAAAATCATTCTTGAAGAACAGAAGATGTTAAAAGGGATGAAGACTCATTTCCCATGTTTTCTTTGTGGGTGGGTATCTATTGCAAATCTGCCTTCCCTCTCCTCTCTAAACCACCTGTAACACCACTGAAAAAGAGAGGAACACTAATGCTTGTGAGGGCTAGCACACCATAACCATTAGCACAATATAGAAGGTGACAATAGCAGTGAACTGTCAAAATGCTTAGCCCTCCTCTCCCCTTGTGCATCCAGCATTTAACAAGGCATCATTACCTGAGAGCACAATCCCACATCTTGCTATTCAACAAGCATGGCTCTAAGTATCACAGTAAATACACCTCTCTGCTGCCTGCAAAGCCAAGGATAGAGTTCTGTATTTTGTGATGCAGAAGTCTGCAAAAGACACAGCATCCAGTCAGGACCTGGGGCCAGGACTGAGGCAGAACTTCCTGGGCGCTGTTACTGCTCACTGGTGGGCAGGAGAAGCCTTTCAGGGCTGCTGCTGCTTCTCTGCTCTGAGTTAACTGTTGCAGAACTGCATAGCTGCCTCCACCAGTGGCATAGATGGTGACATCTGCAGGTACAAAGGTCCTGGATGAGCTTTGCCACATGTCTGCCCTTGAAGGCATGATTGCCCAAATGCCTGTCTTTCAGTCCTTGTATCTTAATTCTTAAATAAACAAATAAGTGAAAAGCAACCTCTATTTGTACCTCTCTGCCCACTAATCAAACAAATGAGCTTAACAATTACAGAACATCTTGTTGTTAATAGCTACACATGCTCCTGAATGATATTGCCCACACACCCAAGTGGAAGTCTGCCAAACATATCATAGATTTTTTTCCTTAAGCTTAGAAGGCTGAAGGGCATATTCAAGTTAGTTGCTGGATTTGTGCCTTTGGAGCACTTTCTTCAGATCATTGGAAAAGCAAAGGCAAATCTTTTCATGAATTATAGCTGCAAAGATTGGGGCAGAAACTTAAGCTGAACTTGAGAAGTTTGAGATGATCTCCTGGCTATTTGCTGGCATGGGAAGGTGGTGTGATGTGATGTGATGTGATAAAGGAGATGAATTTTAGAAGTCCAGCTTACTTCATTAATATGGAGCTCCTGAGCTGTATTTGAAGCGTTCTACTGAGTTCCTTGTGACCTCAGTTAGTTTCTGTCTGGATCATCTGCTCCACTGAGAATGCTGTCTTCCAACCTGTTTGGTAAAGCACTTAGAAGTTTTCACCTCTAAATCTCAAATAGCAAAGAGTTTTTGTGATCATTAACGAAACACTCAGAACTGCATCATTTTGAGATTTATTTTTTTTTGTAATACAAACAAAGATTTCATATATAAAGAAAAAATGTGGGTCCATACTGAACTCACAATTTACTGATCTTTTGCCAGCCTGAAACAACACTCTTCAGAAACAATGATGAAGCTTTGGCAGAAAAATGCTTTTCTTGCTGTATAATCCCTGCATACTGTATAGAATGTAGATTACTGCAACTCTTTTCTTGCATAAATAAACAGCTGTGGGCAAAATATGACACAAAATAGAATGAGAGAAGCTATGAGCCCACATTACAATTAATGGAGGCTTTTCCCAAGGAAAGGCAGAAGTATCATACTGGCAAATCTATCACATCATTGGACAATGAAAGTTCTAAGAAATATTCTAGGATACAATAGTATATTAAAAGAGGAGGCCTATGGCAATTGTAGAGACTACAAGAGATTGTAGCCTAAGGCTTACTCTGATTGCACGGAAAAATGATCTTGTCTTCAATTTCTCAAGATACAAACCAAATGCCTTACAAATTGGTCACATTCCATTTAACTCATATTAATCTACATCATGTTGCCTAGGGGGGTCAAAACCATGTTTTTACTGTATTTTTCTTTTTTTCCTCTAGACTATATCTCTTTTTTCGGCTGTAAAATATTCTGAAAGCTGTACAAGAGACATTCACAAATATGCTTCTCATTACCAGCATGCTCTGTACAGTAATACCTACACAATCATGCTAATGTGCTTTGCTTCAAGTTCATGTAAATCGGGCTTGTGGATCTGCCCGTTTTAGCTGTATTAGCACTGTAAGAGGCTTTGGTCATATTGGGCATACTTTGCTTTTTCTGACTCAAAAGATACAGAGAACTCTTAAATGCAAAACAAGCTCGTTAACTGCTGTGTATAGAGTCAGTTTATCAGGAGTTTCCAAGACTCTTAATGGAGACCATGCCTGGTCCTGTAATTCAACCCCCAAGGAAAAGCCTTTAGGACTGGAAGGTAAGCACTTTTCCTCTAACTAGCTTCCCTGTGAAGCATGCAAAGGATTCACTGAAAGCTGAATTAAATGCTTCAGACTAATAAGAAAGGCTTTAAGCCACTTTAAGATTAAACTGGGCATATTTTGTGTGCTTGGGGAAAAAAACTCACTTTCTTGCCAGTGAAAATAGAGAGAACCTCATAAACTTGTCTTTTGGCCTATAAATGTTTGATACAAGGAGGTCAGCTCCTATGCCCTTACTGAGGAAAACGCTGCTTCTTGCTATACCAGCTGGGATTCCTCTCCAGCGCGGTCAGAGCAGCATGGCCAGGATGTGCCTTTACAGTGAAAATCTGAGCACACAGTAGAGGTACATGGAGATACCCACAGCTCACGAGCGCAGGCTTTGCCCAGAAATGCACAGTTTAACCATATGTGGAACGGCCCATCTCAGAGTTGATGTCCTCATGTTTCCAGGTCCCCTGTCTGTGATCTCCAGCCCCTAGAAGACCCTGGCTCAGGCAGACATGTTTCCAACCATCGCTTTTTAATCAGATGCTTAGAAGCTGCACTAGCTTAGACCCTCCCTGTCAGAGACCTTCCTCCTCATGCCAAAGATCGGTCCTGGTGTCCTCCTTCCTTAGCTACCCTTTCCAAGCTTCTTCAACCTGGCAATATTAGATCACCGTTCTCTGTTGCAGAGGGAAGGATTTCCATGGAGCGGGGAATGCAGTTAGGGCTCATACACATAAGAACAGCTCTGCTGATGTGCAAACATCCACTTTGGGGCCTCCAGGGGATGAAAGGTTGGCTTCCTTGGAGGGCTGTGAAACCCATTCACCTGGATAACCCCCCCAAGAAATGGACAGCTCACAGACAAGCTCTAGCTTGGCCTTTGAGGGGCAGGCTTTGCACACGATCGACAAAACCAGGAGTAAGCCTATGGGCTCACATATGGCTCTGCGTAGAGATGTGGACTCACATGAGATCGATTGGGTGAGGCACTGTGCACAGTGGTCTGCAAGGACCCAGTGCTCCTGGGATGAGCTGCTGGATGCAAACATACCACCAAAACATCATAGACATTATTATGGGTTTTTTATTATACGTTCCGAGACAAAAATTGAACCAAGAACCTCACAAGAGGAATCTGAAATCGCCTATGGATTCAATGCGTTTTCACTCTCCCTTGCAAACGCCGGCTTAACTGACTGTCCCCAGCCGCCTCCCTGCACAGGCTGGGGGAGAACCAGGCTTGTCATCGGCGCGCTCGGTCCCCTGATGCGACAAGACGTATTTGCCTTTAACCCAGGCAAAGGTTTCACCTGTCTCCACTGCTTCTTGATAAAACAGTCAGCGCATGAAACCATCTATGAACAGATGCAGAGAGGAGAATGGGAACAACTGCAAACATTATGTTCCTCCCAGAGCGCTGCTCCTGTCGCTGCCCGTGCCACATCTGTGTTTTTGAAGGGAAATGTCATAACATTGCTAATCAATAAGAAGAGTGACAGGACCATTTGTCAAGAGCGAGCCAGCACTGCAGCTGTTGTAGTCATCCTCTCCACGGGCTTTGCAAGGAGAAGCCGAGGGAAGGACCCGACAGTTTGCCGGCGGCAGCGCCCGCAGCCGCTGCGCAAGGGCAGCTCCGGCCAGCTCGCTAAGGCAGCGCGCCAGCCTGGCAGCAGCCGGCTGAGCCAGCGGGCCAAAAGCCTGGCAGGAAGTATAGAGTTTCGAACAATGGGATGTAAAAGACACCAGACACCCTGCAAGCGAGAGACGGTCCTGGGTGTCGGAGGAGTCTGTTGACCTTTAATCCCGAGACCGCTGTTGCATATGCATCACGTTTGAACTGCAGATGTTCCTCGCTGCTCCGCCGGTCAGGGCGACGAGCGGCTGATCTTACGGAGGAGGAGGCAGGGCTCAGAGAGAACCTAATGAAGACTTTAAGCTGTGGGTTGCAATTAAAGTGGCCCGGCGGTGTAAGCGTGGGGGGGTGTCACTAAGCTCCTGCAGCTGCTCTGCCTGCAGTAATGGCCGAGAGCTAATGTCCGTGCTGATAGGCAGGGCTCTCTTCCATAATGAGAGCAGTCGTGCATGCCGGGGGGCTGTTGGCAGAGGTGACAAAACTGAGCTGCCCTTTCCCACCCCATCAAAATAATTCTTAAATTAGGAAATTTATCTTAATCTGCTGGTCTATCTATGGGTTGCAGTGCCACGAATAATGCTTCACCACTTTCCCCTAGACAGCTCTGGCCAGTAAGTAGAAAACAAACAAATATCGATGTAGTGAGGCACAGGGAAACAACTCTTCTTTTTCAGACCGCAACCTGCTTTTTCATAGGCAGAGTTTGGCCCTGAACATGGTGACCACAAGGAAAGCAAGCTGCCTCCTGCAAAACAGAGATCTGCTCCTCTGTTCCTGAAAATAGGCAATTAAAATAAAATCCACATGTCACTTATGGTGTTGGTACCCAACTGTCAGGATGCTGACAGGCTTAAAATGATACAGGCTCGAGCTTGGATTAGACTTTTGAACTGTCTCCACCACGGTATGAATATAGTATTGATCTCATATGAAGTTACTGAATTCAACAGTAAATGCTGTTTAACTAACAGCAAGGTTCCTCACTCAGTGTCACCTTAGCAGCAGCTAATGCCACCTGAAGGTTGTGTCCTGACGCTCGGGTTCAGACCCTGATGCTGGAGCTCAGCAAAGTACAGCCAAACTATTTGTTCTGTAACCGAAGTTTCTTCTAAGTGAAAAGTGCCATTTTTCTCTTATTCACAGTGTTTTGAATAAAAATTGTCAGCTCTGGCACTATTTTGTTTCCAGAACTTCTTGTCCCAAAACAAAGCATTCCCATAAGGTTGAAGTGGCCCATGTGAATGTTTCTGGGGTGGAATCTTCTCAGTTTTCATTTGGAAATGATTTTTTCCCACATGCAATTAATTGTTATTATTTTCACACAAAAACACTTTGACAGGCTTTCAAAGGGCAAACTTGGACCAAAATGCTTTGATTTCGTAACAGTGGAAAGTTTTCGTTGACCTGAAGTAACATTTTATCAGACCTCCATTTCGCACAGAATTTCGCTTACACACCAATGTTTCCATTTTGTTCGGGAACGAGAAAAAATAGTTCCGCACGTGGAAATACCAGGTTTACCTTGATTTTATGAGTCCTCTCCAGAGCTGTTTCTCCCTCTGTGATTCTCCAGCCGGGGCCAGAAGCAGGCAAGGCTTTGGCACTGCCCACCGCAACAGCCGTGGCGGGATTTCACCCCCTTGCAAAACCACTCGCGGTGGGTTACCAGCCCTCGCAGCCTCCACCAAGGGCGAATTCATTAAAGCCGGGAGGTCTGATCAGGATGCGTGAAGCGCTACAGAAACCGCCAGCCTAGAGAGATAATTCGTCAAAGTATTTGTCGTTTCTCATCTTTTTAAACATGCTGCAGATCTTCAGGCATCTGAATTCTGGCCTGGCGGTCCAAGAAGTGGTCGTATAAAGAGATGAAATTCTGAAGAAAAGGAGTAGGTCAAGAAGGTCGAATTCATTTTAAGGAATGATATAGCTTTCATAATGCTATATCTACTGCCTGTAATTTATAACTTGGGCTGCCATAATGCTCCCTTATCCCTTTTTGTTTCTGCGGTTCCAGTTCAGTGAAGAATTTCAGCATACACTTTGATTGACAGGGCAGATGGTAACATTGTTTGCCGTTAATGTAAACCCATTATTTAATATATCTGTTAGTTTTATTCTTTTATAGCAGAGTACTTGTGATTATAAAGTTTAATTGACCTTTTTTGCCAATAAATAAATCATTACTGGTTTCATTGGGAATTCTACCTTTATCTGCCAATGAAAAGCGGAAGGAAACCTTTTAACTACACTCTTTCCTCTTTTCTTTCTTCTTTCATCTCCTTAAGTCTCTTCTTATGAACAATGTTCTGGAAGAAAAAAATATCCAGAGGTGAAATGAGTGCCTTTATATATGCATAAGTCAGGGTTTACATCAGTGAAAGAAATGGGACTTAAATTTGCCGTGTTGCAAATTCTGCCTCTCAAAGTCCTGACATCAGTGGAATTGGGATTTATCCCCGGGGGAACACAGACTTGGTTCCCATCTTACTTGCACCAGGCCCAACTTCAGGGCCTTAGATGGCACACTCATGCTTCAAGCAGGTGGAAGGGACAGCAGAATCAGGCTAAATATATTAAAAACAGGGAAACTTAGATCAACAAAAATTGATCATGAATGTGTTTGGAACAAACTTGCCCCGCTTTATTTACGGATGGGTGGTAAAAAGAGAATATGCTTTGCAGATTTACATTTTTTACCAGGAGTACATGATTAACAGAGACACTGGAGCCCAGCAGAGGCTCAGTGAGAGTTTCACGAGGACGGCCAGCTGCGCTTCACCAGTGCGGGCTGGTGTGGCTCCTGACTGCTTTTGAATGGCTTGTTTCCTCTCAGTTTTCTCCTCTCCCTGATTTAGGACTATCACCTGGCAGATTTTTCTTTTCCCTCTAAGTGCTTCAGGCCAAAGCCATTGGAGAGCAGAAAGAGAAAACTTGGTTTGGTTATCTGAACCTTTTTGTTTAAACAGCTCTGGAGGTCAGGCCATCCAACCACAGAAAAAGAAAAGTCTCTTTTTCAGAACTGCGAATTCATTAAGGGAATTCATATGCCAGAAGAGCGATGAAACTGAACAAAATGTAAATTTTGCTGGCTGAGAAAGATTTTCTTATGTTCTTCTAAGCATCTATAGCTAAGACACTGGATTCCCATTGGAACTGGAGTTTTTTTGCATCTACCTTCTTAACTAGGCACCTCAAGTTTTCTAAGGGCTGAGGTTCCCAAAAGGAAATTTGTAGCTGGGTAGGTAGGAGAAGTAATGAAAAGCCTGTGAACAGGCATACGCAGAATGTGCCATGCCTCCATAAAATTATATGCTCCTCTGGGTAGAATTCCTGAGCTTTTTTCTGTGCCACAAATCTGGCACAGTTCTGATTGCTTGGGAAGTAACAAACTAACATATATGTATTACATGTGCAGACCAAATACACAAACAGCACGAGAAAAGCCAAACTGAGCAGTGGGATTTCCCTTTGTTTTCACAATGATCACCACCCCAGACAAGCATAGAGCAGAACCATCATCTCCCCTTTCCTTGTCCTATTCAGTGGAAGCAATTAAAATTGAGAGCCACTTTACTGGAGGTGAATCTGGTGGCAGGCTAAACTCAATGAATGGGGTCTAGTCCAGTTATTAATAAATCTCCGTGTACAGTGATCAGAGAAAACACATCTTTTATGTGCTGTGGAATTGCTACATTGGGTGAGATCAGAGGGACTGCTTGAAAAGCAGCAGTTTGGGGAGCTGGAAGAGAGGGTTCCCATTACACCGAGCTCTGGCTGTACCAGGGACCGCTCCTTCAGGAAGCCCTGGCTTTCCACCAGACAGCCAGAGGATACTCTTTGACAGTACAATCCCAAAGAGAGCAAGGCTCTGACATGTTAATGTGAAAAGCCCTTTCAGATGTGAGAAAAGAATTACTACTTTTTACACTGCGGTTGCGATGCCATTTCTGGTAACAGCATCAGGCAAACAGGCAGGTGTTGTAGCTACTCTGGTTTTACTGTGGAAACCTGGCTGTGATGGGCAGTAGGGAGGGAAAGAGGATGGACAAGTAACCCACTTAGACCTGCATGCAGCAACTCAACTCTCATGGCAGATTTCGTGCTGTATTTTGCCACCCAGTCAATGGTGTAGTGGAAAGCAAACGTGGGCAGTAATGGGCTGACAGCCGTGGGATGGGTTAGAATCTCTTTTCAGTAGTATTTCTTCAAAATTCTTTTCAGTATTATTGGGATAATTTTGCTTCATCTTTCCTAGGGATTGGGAATAATTAATCCTAAATGTTGCTATAACCTAATTAAGCAGGTTTGGGTAAGTATGGGAACCCCTTTCCTGTATGCAGTATTGCAGATTAAGTCCCTCATCTTAGCCTATTTGTAGAAAATCTTATTTGCCCTTTTGCCTTGTCAACAAACTTAAGTGATACCAGTCTGGTTTCTTTTCTGTGGACCTGAAAGGCCTCTTGCTCTTGCAGATCAAGAATAATAAATTTATTTCTCTGCCAGAAATGACTCATTGCCTAATGTGCCTTAACACACACGCACTATATTCTTTTGCCACTAGAGTCTGGGTGAAGGTGGTTGTGTCTCTCTTCAGATTAGGGCTATCTCCTTTCATCATATTAGCTTTGAGGTATTCCTAGGACAACTCATCTCTTTTTTAACATTGCATTATTAATGAAAAGAGCCTCTTTTAAACAGAGATGACAATCTATCAGAACTTTTTTTCATGCCAAGGGAGCCAAATTAGAGGAGGAAACTGCTTCAAGATTGTTTGGGAAGGTGTGGAGCACACTGGACTTGATCTGCTAAGGCAGTAAAGCATTGTTTTAACTTCAAGTACACAAGTATTTGACTTTAGTGGGACTATGCAAGCTTGTAACGTATATGTGTATGTGAAGACTCTCTAGTTCTCAGAAATTGCAACAACAAAAATTCCTCTGTGATTTCCTTTTCTTTCAGGCTACTACCAATATCTCAGTTTATTAGACAACTTCTTACTGTTCTGGCAAGTGACATGATGTACAGCTTGAGCCCGGGTCTTGAATCTGTGTCTGATTTGAAAGTATTTTTATGTCTGTGCTCGGCTCCACTTCCCCTCTGGAGATCCATTCTTTTTGTTTGTTCTTTTCTTTTTCTGTGCTCCTCCATTTTAGGAGCAGCTGTGAAACTTGCAGAAACAATGCACAAAACCAATAGAGTTCCTGTAAAATTCAGGTTTTCCACCTTGCCACAGCACAGCATTTAGCAAAATAGGCTACAAAAATTTATATTAAATCTTTTTATTTTGGTTTACGTTAATGAGGAGAAGAGAGGAAGACATTAAAAGACCAAGCAGCTCCTAAGAGCAGCATTTTATGACAAGTCAGCTGGTTTGAAAGTAATGGGACTGATGACCTCATGCCATTTACTTCAGTATGCCTGAATCTACCACTGCATCTCATTAATGCTGCACTAAAATGCATGAAACATTTTATTGTCCTTACACCTACCTTTCACAGATGAGAAAAACTGTTTTATGTGGCTGAGGAGCAGCTCAGTATCTTGCTGCCATGATATGGCAAATAAGACTCTGGATAGATATAAATTGTCAGAGGATAATTGCAGTAACTTCCATTTGTCTCTCTGATGTGGCTGGGCAGTCTACAGGACAACGCTGAATTTGGTTTTGTGTTCGGAACATTATCCTGTGAAGTTTTCCTGTGTCAGCCAGGATAATTTGAAAACAACACATCAGCTTTACCAGTTTGCTCTGAATAGCAATGACAGCAAGTCTCCATAGACCAGTTACAGCTTTGGGCCTGTCTGCCGAGTGTTTCTGCACTGGGTAGACATTTAGTGAGCTACAAGTGTGATTATGAGATGCTTATGTCAGCGTGGTATTTCCATGGGATGATAATGTGGTGGATGTTACTCTAAGAAGATAACTGAGATAACTACATTTAAAATTAAACACATATTAAAATTTGGGCCACAGTATTTTCAGTCTTGTTATAGACAGAATAAAGCCTTGTATCTGAGAACTGCAGGGATTTGCGAGCGCCAGTGTAGGACACCTCCTGTGGATGGGAGCTCTGTTTTTTAAGCTCATTGCTGCTCACTTACTGCTGAAACTCTGGCAGCTGAAACAGGAAAAGCTCTAGTGACAGAAATGGTAAACACATTAGTACCTGCCACCTGTGGTCGTTCCTCTATTATCCTGCATGGCAAGGAAGGGCTCTCCCATCTCACAGCGAGCCCTGCAGTAAGCTCATTTCTACCCCTTTCAGATAGTCTTGGAGAGATCCTAACTCTGCATCTGCAGAGGCGCAAGGAGAAGAGTCTAGACTGAAGGACACAGTAAGTAAATGTTCACAGAAAATAAAAATACTGAACTATTTGTTTGACATCAGTAGCTCTTCCCATGACATGTATCTCCTTGTTCCTTACCTCCAATGTACAATGTGCATAACTCTCAACAGGCGAAGTGATGAGATGCTTGATGTTCAATGCAGGCAAATTCAAGGCTAAACCTAATGGGTTTCTATCACAGAGGAAAAATGGTGAGCAAGACTAGCCCATAGTCACAGAGCATGTTTTCTGGCATGTATCTACTGCATCTTGACTCTTGGTACTTTTAATAGATGTAAGCGATTGACACAAAGATACAAGAATAAAAGAGGTTTGCAACAGTCTAACTTTAGCCATCCCTAGCCTTTGCAAGAGATCCGTATCTCTTTTGTAATCTAGGTGTTTGTTAACTCTGGCATTTACTCAGCAACCTCTAGTAGGTAAGGCTGTTCAAGGACAGGCCCTCTGCGTATTCATGGACTGGAGCAACAGGTGCCCACGAGAACCTGACACCCAAATGGGTGAAGGGAGCCCCTTGGCCAATCCTACAGGGAAATGGGGCTTTCCCAAGGGCAGCGTGGAACGGGCATCTCTCTGGAAGAGTAACTGAGCAGGTGCCCCAGTGTTTCTTCTTCCTTTTTTCAGCTGCTGCTGAAGAAAGCTGCAGGACCAAATGGGGCTGTGAGAACTGGGAGAGGCACCCCTAGGCGTCAGTGAAGAGCTGCCAGGTGAGAGGTTGTATTGCAGGCACATAGGGACACCCTTCAGCCATAGCAATGGGCATCAGCATCTCAGAAACCATTTTCCCTGTCATAGCACAGTCTAACAGCTTAAATCAGGCCCACCGTCCTTGGTAGTTGTTTGACAAGTAATTTTCTAGCCTTCCCTCTCTAGAAGGTCTTTCAGACAAAACAGCTCCATCCTCTCAGTTAACATGTGAGCAACTTATTCAACCAATCTCTCATCTCCCAAGAGCACTATAATATTGCTACAAAGCTCAGAAAAATATTCCCCGAGGTTTCTGAGATGGATTTCAGGAGAAATAATTTGCTCAAACTGTCTTCCACTTTTTCTGGCAGTCTCAGCTCAACCATGAGTCCAAACAGAGATACTAGACTAATCACCAACTCCTGGGAACAGAAACTTTCTCCCTCTTCCAAATACACCAATCCCTATTTGCCTACCAGCCACTTCTCTTGCACAGAAATCTCAGCTGGAAATAATTGGCAGCCTGCACAACTTCGGCTTGCTGCAGCTTTTAACTCTGAACCTTCCTGATCAGACTTTGGGAAGTATTCATCTCATCACCGATCCAAGTAGTATTTAAAATCAGTAAATGCATATTTAAATTCCAGAGAAAGGCAAAGGTTTGGACTCTAGATCATGTTTTTTTCTGCTGTAGATCTTCTTATGTGTTTGGAGTTCTGTGAATCTAGCATGACCTGTATATGGGCTTCTAATATCTCTATATTAGAAGCCCGGGGCTTCTACAGGCCTTGGTCAATTCACTGCACAAAGGACTAATCCAATCGGGCACCACAGTAGAGAAAACACAGGAACGTATACTGTCAGTGAACAGGACAGAGATAACATATAATCCATCCTGGTAGCAAAAATATTGCCAGTGCTGCTGATAGGCAAGAAAATCAATATAGAATAATGTTTGAGCACTATATTACTCCTGCTTTAGGTAGTAGCTGTGTCACTGGGTCATCTCCTCCCATCAGGAGTGAGCACTGAAAGGGCATAGGTGCAAGGAGGGGAACATAGCATTGGAACATGCCTGTCTTCTGCATATGAGGTCTGCAGGTCTACTCTTCTCAGACTCAGCCTGTGCTCTCTATATGCCTCAGACTAACTTGTATGAACATAAGCACCTTGCTGGTAATCCCGCTCTGCAGGCAATTTTTTCTGGAGTAGAGAAATAGATTCAATTATTCCTCCCCACCATACTGTTTCAGGCTGAACTTTCAGCTACTGAAGCATTTCTTCTTTGAATGTAAATTCCTTGGTGTGGTGCTTTATTCGGCTTGTAAATGATCATAAAAAGTACAAATTCACCAAGTAATAACAGTAAGTGTTTTGTCTTCTATCTTGATATTTACCTTTTTACTGGCACATTAGCACATATGTGATTCAGTGGGTCACATTGGATTGATGAGGTGAGCATCATGTTAGGATACATTTGACTTTTCAGCTTGACTAAGTGTGTCTTTAGAGCTGGGTCAAGTGGAAGTGACTGTCAAGTCAAGTCTGAAGCAAAGCTCAGATGGGTAAGTTTGCAACTATAGCAAAATATCGTTGCCACCATATCCCCCAGAGAGTAACACACAAAGAAAATTTGCTTTGAAGATACAATCATGTACAAAGCACCCATCCCAGATTTTGTGACCCCCCTACTTCTCAGAATGCCCATGTCTCCAGTGTAACCATTCGTTTCAGAGTTGCTTGTGCAGTAACTAGTTGCACAGAAGTGTTCCAGAATAAAGTGCTGTACAGATACATAGGAAACCAACAAGTAATAAAAGGGAGATGCATTTATGTGCTTATCTGTTTATATAGAAACTCTTCTTTTGCAGAGCACTCCTGTGGCAACAGTCACCAAACAGAGATGGGGTGAGATGTTGCTACTCAAGAGCACATAACATTATTATGGCACCTTGCAGGATTAATAGCGTTTCTTGTAACTTCTGTATTGCAAGCAGCTCATATGCAGGAATCGCATGATATCCTTACTTCTTCCTATGGCTGGGACTCAAAAGAGCATGGGAGGGAGCACATACTGGCTCAGAGAGGCAGGAAAGTCGAGTCTGTCCTTGCATGAGGAGAGGGGGCTCAAGGTGTCCATGGCTTTAGGGAGACACACCTGGAAGGCAGGTTTCACCAAGAGCTCTGGGGTTTAGCTGCAAACATGACTGCCTGTTGGACTAGCCGAGAGCACCGCATCCCAGTGCAGCTGTGCCTCTGCTCTGCCTGGGCAGCTGAGCCATGGGCTGCTGGTGGATGGATATGGACAGAGGCATCCCTTCCTATCACTCAGGCTTGCTCTGAAGTCAGGTTTGATTTCAGGGGAATCTAGAGCAGCAGCCAGAAGACAGCAATTTCCTATTGCATTCTGGCAATGAAATTACTCAGCATTTTGTGCCCTCCTGCTAATTAAAAGACAACTTTTTGCACATTTATTTGTATTTTCAGATGTTTTCATTTGGGAGACATGTTATATCTAGTTTGCCTCATCATTATTATTCTTATAGCCCTGAGTTGTTAAGGCAAAGAGCCCTTTGTCCTGTCTAGACTCACACCTGAGGAAACAAAGCCTTATGTTTGAAAATAGGCTGTGCCCTTCTGAAATGTGTGATTCAAAATCAATATGATTGATCCAAAAATGGGAAAAAAATATACAGTGATAAAATGATAGTCACAACGTCTGCAAAGCAGAGATGGCACTAGTACTTGCTTAAATTAGGAAATAATTCCTTGGGTCCAATAAAAAAGTAGTAGACAAAGAAAAAAGCTTCACACTTTTACAGACAAAGTGTGGTTTTGTTCCTAAAGTTTCTGGATAAAGTTTGAACTCACAGCTCTGATGAGCTGCCTTTATGTTCCCAAAGGCAGAATTTCTTTTTCCCTTGAGGGAAATAAAAAGTCAACAGAAGACACTATAGAACCATTAGATCAGTGTCCAGATCTAGCCAGGCTTTGAAAAAGGAAAGTATGCAGCAACACTAGTCTTTAAAGACATCTGTTTAAAAATTTTCAGATATAAGAGGATAAGGATAAAGGTAATAGTGTGAAGACATTTCAACAGAGAGAAAAGAATCAAGTGTTTGCCAGCAAAATGCTAGTTAAAAAAGATAATCATGGAAAGATGATTAGAATACTGAAAAAAAAATGTACACACTAATTTGAAAAGGAAAAGCAATTCTTACTCTATTAAACTGGGCTTTTATAACATTTTGCTGCTTCTAGATTTGCAGAAATGTTTCTGTACACTTCAAATCCCCTGCTATTCATTGTCTTGTATGCTTGATGATAATTGAAAAGACCATATAAACCTATGAATAGGGATGTTTACATGTATTTGCTATTTCTTATTTCACTCCATGTTGGTGAGTTGTATAATCACCATATTTCATTTGATTATTTTTTTTTCCCAGTCAGTGCAATAAGTACATTCCAAATCACATGCACTTCCTGATTTTCTTTTGGAAGTCATTCAAAGACAATATCTATGTTGTCATCTCATTTTATTCTTTGAGAAGAATCTATGTTGTTTGAGCCAACAGAGACCTCTCACTAAGGTACAATAGAGAAGAACATTTTCCTACTGTGATTAAAGCTGTGTTCAGGGCAGTAGTTCCATTTGGCAGAGGATTTTGAGACTTTGACCTTTATCTTCCGCTCAAATTGCAATTGCCTTCTCCCCGCCCCTGAATGCGTGAGTTGTCTTTGAAATAAGAGAAAAGCAAAACAAAACAATGTTTTCAGGCAGGTTAATAGTCTTAATTTCTTTTTTTTTCTTTTCTTGAGATATAGTTAGCACAGGATAAGAGTTTTGTGAAGCAGACAAATGTTCGTGATGAAGCACTGACTCACAAAACCAAGCAATGTCCCAGGCAAGTATCACTGGGAGAGGACCTCCACTATGAGCTCTACTTGACCGGTTTCCCTCCAGCTTGTTGGTATGCCTGGTGGGACACTGAGTCTTCCATTCCCTTAAGGCAGTGTTGCTTTTCAAGCTGACTCAGATCAGAGAATTTTAGAGTTTCTGTGCTCTGCAGCTTCCTTCAATCCCAGATGAGAGCACTCAGGGAGCTCGTCCACCTTTTAGAAAGCCCAGGGAAGCTGGTTCAGCTCTGCAACTGAGTATCTGGACACTGTTAGATCCTCAGCTTGTGCTAGAGCTATCAGGGCTCCCAGGGTCTCTGTCTGAAAGAGTTTCCTCCAGACGAACGTGAGGAGGTGAGGAGGTGAGATGTAACTGGGAGCCTGCAAGCCCTGGACACTGAGCGAGTGGATCAGCTGCCTCAGGGAATGCATTCACTGAAGTGTACGTGCTCTCTGAATATGTGTAATGAAACATTTAAATTATACTTAAATGAAATGCTGCCAGATTTTCCACAGGTAAATTGAACACGTGCTTTTGTGCTGAAAGAGATTCCCTTCTTATCCCAAAGTGGCTATATTTATCATGGAACGCACATTCTGACTTTTGAATAGTGATATTTATAACTTAAAGCTCAGATTTTAAACAAATGCTTGCTTTCTTTTCTCTTTTTTTCTCCTTTTCTTTTTTTTTTAAATTGAGACATCAAAAAATCTCATTTAAAATGTTGAAAACGTAGTGAAAAAATATTTCCCATTTCTCTTCTAAAACCTTGTTTTTGGCCAAGTAGAATCAGTTTTGCAAACTGTTTTGTATTTAATGAAACTACACATTCTGAGGGAATGACAGCCTGCCAATGTTTTGGGGTTCAGCTTTAACCGCGGCTCTGACAGCCACAGAAGGGCCGAGCTGGGCAAAATGCCATCAGTGGAAAATCCCGTAGTTTTCTATTTCTTCCATGGGATTCATCTGGACAGCGAGAGGAAAACGGAGCTCACTTTGTATCCAAGTCTAGGGGTTTGATTTACCTCTGCGGAACCCTTGCAAATGTCTTTGGAGCCATGTGGGTTTAAGTCAGTCCGGCAGGACGCAGATCCTCCTGGCCCCTGCCCAGGAAAGCGTTTAAGCACATGCTTAACTGAAACCATGCCATTAGTCCCCTTGCGGGCTGCGCAGCCCAGGAGGCTGAATGGGACTTTTCTGCAGCGTCTGGTCCTGGGGAGCACATCTGGGGAACACATTCGGCCGCGTGAACTGTTACACGTGGTGCAGGTAGGGCTGCGGTGCCGTCTCGGTTGGGGCTGTCTCTAATGATGTACACGTATATCATCTAGCATAATGGGGCCACGACCTACCCTAATAACTACACACGCGCACACAGAGCCTGCATAAGAAGAACGTTGTTCGAGCTGCAGCGCAAAAGCAGACAGAAATAACTTGCGGCATACCCTGACTGAAGTTACTTAATCCACTGCCAGAGGGCAGAGGAGGTGTACTGTAATGGGGTAATTTATCTTTAGCCAGGGCAAATGAGGCGCTAATACTAGGAGTCAGTCTGCCTTGAGGACGCTGAGAAAGGCTTTTCTTTGCCTTTTTTTTCATAAGCAACTAAGAACATTAAGCCATTGGTGAATTATGCCACGCTTCGTCTAGGAGAATGTCAGATAAGTAATTGTATTGCATAGTACTCTCTATTTACTGTACCACTTACAGGCTGTACCACTTAATACTCACAAGCTTGGGCTTTTTCAACCTCAGATTACTAGGTAGACATAGACTGCAGCTGGCAATGTCCTTTTCTCTCTGAGATTATGGTCTTCTAATAAAAAAACTACATTGCTACTTTGCCCCCAGCTGCAGCAACACTGATAAAATCAAAAGTCAAGTCATAGTGATCCTGTTCAGATCTAAAATTAATGAACACCAAATTCACAACTAGTTCTTAATCCAAAGACCTTTTGGAGTGAAAGAGGGTTTTTAAATGTCATAACAATATCTCTTGTGTCCCTGAAGCACCAAGAACTCAGTCACGGCCCCTTGGGTCATTGAGGCCCTCCTGGCTCCTAGTCGTCACAGGGATCAATGGATGGCACATACTCTTTGATGAAAGAGCTTGTTTGGAAAATGAGTAATTTGCTGGTAGGAGCTGATGCCAGGAGCTGATTGAAAGCAAGTGGGAACTTGTGGATACCACTCCGAGGTGACCTGCTTAGATAGGAGAGTCATTTGAGTTAGAAGGCCCCTACAAGCAAATAATGCTTGTTACCATTCAGAGATGGTTTCACTGTTCACGGCACTCCATCAAGTGCAATCATCGAGCCACAACCTGGAAGCTCCATGCTAGTAAAACTGGAATCTACGGAATAGGACAAAAGTATTAAAGACTCAATATTTTTCCATAGTTTGACTTCAATGGGAGACACAGGTACCCCCTTGCTCTCCCAGGATCCATCCCATTTTGTTTAAGTATTCAGCAGACGGCTTGTAGAGTTAGGATTGCCATCTTGGCTGCTACAAGGAAATGTCAGCAGAGAGTCTGTGAGAAATGCCCTATTAGCTCACTGAGTCCCAGACCCAGCTGCTTGGAACTGGCTAGAGATGTTTTTAGCTTTTGAAATTAATAATTTGAAAATGATGCTCTCTCTGCTCATAATGACTTCATTCTGTCTTCAGAAGTAAAAGAAACTGTTCAAAACAGCAGTTGCTACATCAAAGTAGGTCTCATTAAGTGATATTGTAATGCACAAGCACAAGTACTGGTGTCACGGATGCTATTTTATAACTACTTAACTGCAGAACTAATGATACAGCAGAAGGTGGGAGTGAACATTAGCAGTGATCTTTATTCTGCTTGATGTTTTCAGGTTATATTGGATTTTGTCTTTGTTTTACATTTGCTGCAGTGTACTACGTTAAACCTCAAGAGCAAAAATTAAGAGCAGCTTCTGTCACATGTATAAAATGTAGAATAGATTATTTTTTTTACAAGTTTCTAAAAACAATATTATGTCATGCCTTCAAAAATGTACTAACTAGGTTCAAGCCAATCTCTTCAGTAACGCCTCGGTTAAGAGAAAGACTTGAGGTAACCAGGGTTTTTTCTTGATTGCCTTAAATTAGGAGGTAGAGTTGACGACAGCGTTTCACATTCAACTCGTCCTTTGTGCATATACAGTAACTCCTTGCCAATGCACTGTATTAAAGACATCGTCTTATAATGAGATGGGAAGCAAAGGGAAAGACATTTGCAGAGGTTATGGGAAGAAGACCTGGAAGGTTCACATGGAATTTCAGATCCACATCAAACACTGCAAGCAATAGAAAGTTCTCTATGCATATTTCACAAACAGCTGGTAGCTCCAGTTTTCCAGTGCCCTGGGTTACGTTTTAATCCAGAGGCATAACACTCTCACTGTTTAAATAGATGATCAATCAGAAAGGCCATTCTTGGGTTCACTTACACTCCACATAGCCATGGTCAACCATTCAGTACCTTTGACCTGACCTTTGAACAGAAAAATGCGAAGACAGCAACAGCCGGGTTCGGAAAGAAAAGCACCTAACAAAAAGGCAGGGAAACATTTTCATAACAATAGGAACCGTTTCATAAAGTGCTGACTACAAGCGAGATGCAGAAATTTGCCTGTTACGAGATGAAACTATTCAAAGGGTTAGTCAAATTCAAGGAAAGTTTAAATATGCAGCAGCTGCTGAAAGCAAAACCTTGCAGGGGTTAACTTACAACCATGAAAATATTATTAGGTTAATGACTCTGGCATGTAATAGAGACCGTCTTTCTGTTGTGACTATGCTAGGATATTGCCTTTGCCATTTTTAAAAGCAATGTTCTTGATCTGAGATTGAAAAGAGTACATACATGTGGCACAGAAATATGGAGGTAATTTGATCGATCACATGCTGGCCAGCTTTTCTTAAATCAGCACTTCGAAATGAATGTGTCTTTCAGATCTGGCATGTGTTTGTTATTTGTGTGGTTTTCTAGAGGTATTGTAATTAAAATACCTGTTTGCCGATTGCCTCATTTGTCTTGGTTTATCAGATTACAAGATTAAATTACAGTCTTCCAACCTTTAAGAGAGTTTGTATGTAATTCACTTCTCTCTCCCTCTCTCCACTGAGATTACATCAATTTCTGATTCTGTGAATAAACTTTAAATTTATTTCATGGAAAAGTAATCAAACTGCTGTGCACAAATGAAATTTCTAGGAAATTATACAGTAAAGGTTTTCATTTGTGTGGGACTTGGTATAGATTTGGAAACTAGTGCATCTTTTCATATGTGCTGTTCTTAGGCAGTAACTAGTTTACAAACAATTAACCTATCAGCTTTTTGAAAACTGGGGTCCAAAATTACATCTCTCCCATAAGAATGGAATTCAGCAAAAAGTTCAATAGGGCACGTTTCTTGCAATGCTGAAACATTAATTTGTATTTCTTAGCTCAGTTTCTGGGAAGCATATGATGATACACTCTCGACTGCATGTAAGTGGTTTATACAGCTGGGATCTCCCAAAACCAGAGGAAATAGAGTAAAAACACAAGAATGCTGCAACGCACATAGTAATTTAAGATTAAATGCTATGGCACTCAAAGAGTTTAGTGAAAAAAATAAAGCAGCTTAAAATAAATCTTCTAAAAGTCATCTTGAATGAGCACTCAACTGTTCATGTTTTACATCGATACATATTGTTGCATTTTGGAAAGGATTATTTACTTCTTGCAACATATGGACTCTACTTTTATCTCCAATAGAGTTATTACATACATGAATATCTATGCTTTACAAGCTGTATTTCAGGAACGAATCTGCAAATTCTTCAGTTTACACCCATAATGAACTATCAAAGTGGCTTTACCACCAGCTTCCCCAGGGCGAGTCCATTCTTAAAGACCAGTTTGTGCAAACGCGTGTGTATGTGCATGCGTGGCAGGGCCATCACCTTTACCAGCCAGTTTAGAGTATTCATTCATTTTCCTTGATCAAACAGGTAAATTAGCATTATAGACAGAACACATGTTTATTCCTCTCCTCTGTTTCCTCAGTTTTGCCACTGCCCGCCTCTGGGCTCAGGGTTTGGGTTCCCATGCCATTGGGAGGTGCCCACGGGGCAGCAGTGTCCGAGCTGCACGGGGACGACCTGCGCATCCCTGGGAGCACCCCACATGACATGCAGTGCCCACCTATGTGCCAGAGCAGGAGCAAAACCCCTGCGGCCCCGGTGAGCAGTGTGGCAACGCATCTTTGTTTTGTGGTCTGCGTGCTTGGAAAGTCTCTGACAGCCCTGTCCAAACAACCCCGTTGGACAAAAATGCAAACAACTTCACGCACAGGAGGTCCTCTTAAAAATGCCTTTCATTTCTAGAAGGGGAAAGATTTGGGATCTGGGCTGTGGTGAATTAACATGCTGACCTTTTATCTTGAGAGGCCACCGATGTTTGAAGACAGCCCAGTTCTTGAATGAAGTTACTTTGGGTGGTCCTGTTCTGCTTAGGGAAGAAAAGTTTTGTTGTGCTGAAAATAAGGGCGTGAGAGCACGCAGGCATAAACACTGAATTCAATCTCTGCGAAGCGAGGGAGGGGGCCTTAGGCCAAAACAGAGGTGCATTAAGGAGCTTACATCAACCGAAAGAAATGACTAAGTACCTATGAGTTATATTGGTATTAACTGAGATTGTCATGTATGGCTCTATTGATTTAATGTAATAGAAAATGCACAGCGTGATAAAATAAGATATTAACGTCCTTTTATCAGCCAAAAGTAATTTTCAAGCATGAATATATTGTGAGTGTATGAAATTGAAACTCACTGACAAATTCTGAGAAAATTACTCTTATTACTGGCAATTTCAAATAAAAACAAGAATAATGATGTGTTTTATGTCTGTGTTTGCAAAGGTGCCCCCACCAGCAACTTTTCAGTACCACAGACTTGTAACAGGTAGGAAATAAGGAACTCTGCAGTAAATCCCCAGCCTTCCTTTTCTCATATCCAGCTCTCCAGAAAGAGAAAGTATTTAGGAAACAGGAACTTTTGGGAAGCAGTGGAGATCTTTGCACAACCAAAACTACCTTTCCCTGTTGTCAGATGGGGGTTCTTATTGTGTTTTCTTGGCCCCTCTTGCCCTGATGGATTTGCAAAGCGATAGCGCCCAATCACATTACTTTCTGTTACCATATGTCACTTAAAAAACAAATTTTAAAAAACCCGAGTGGTACAGCAAGCCTGCTGGCTTCTCAACCTGCTTTGACATATGCAGGAGAAGATTTAAAGCTGTCAGGTTGCTGGATGGTTGCCATGGGATTGCAAAGCGGGGAGAGAGAAATCCCCAGGCGTGATGCAGACGGCGGGCCGGCTGCCCTGGCTGTGCCGACCTGGTTCTCAGCATACTCGACTGAGAAAGTACCCCTGAAGATCTCGTTTAATATTATTACCTTCAAGCCTTATTCACCTTGACATTTTGGGCACCTTAGATTAGGAAATTGGCATGGGATATCAGTCTAAATCAACACGCAGACAAACACCTGAAGGGGCTGAATTGCCGTCTGAACTCTCTGGCTGACCAGAGCGAGCAGAACTCCTTACCCCGGGGTAGATATACAACGCAATACGCATGGGAACCCTGCATGCGTGCCCTTGCCATGTCTGTTTTCTATTTGGCTAAACACACATGAAACTGTCACCGGTGCTCCTGCTTTGGTTGACCTCTGTGCTATTTGAACCATTTGTCTTGCCGGTTGGAAATTTTCTGAGCAAAATAGGCTAATTGGCCTTGATTAACAAGCATCTGGTGTGAGTACAAATGGTTATTTGAGCAATAATGAGAAAGAACATGGGGAAGCGAGTTGGCAGCCTAATTTCTGGCAATTGATCTGTTCCCCATCCCCAGGCTGCTGAATTCCTTTTTCTGGCAAGGTGGGGGAGGTGTTTCTCCACGGGCAGCCTGTAATCCAGCTTTTTTAAACCAAAGTGCTTGGCATGCTTTCCCATTGCTCTGCCATGCAAACTGGGCTCTGCAGCCCAGCTCTTAATGGTCTGCCCAGCATGAGGGCATGTGAAACTGGACTCTGTCGTTTCAGAGAAAATAGTAAATATTGCAAAAGCGGGAATAGTTTTCTCCTTATCTTTGTACCTGATTTTTTTTACCTTTTTTTTTACCTACCTGTCTGCATTACCCCTCTTCTCAACAACAGAGCACAGAAAGAAAAACTTGAGAAATTTCTGGTGGTTTGTCCAGTGGAGCACACAAAATTCTGAGTTCTTTTACAGAAATGCTGCCCTTTTAAAAAAAGAGATGATGATTCGATTTCTTGATGAAAGCCAAAATTGGAAACTTTAAAACTTGGCATTGATGAGGAAAAATGAAGTTTTTCTGAGCTGTCAGCATTTCAGAGCTGAAGCACATCTCCCTGAGCAGCACTGATCTCGATGTTCTCACCCTCATAGACTCATACTTTTCATTATGGGCCAACAGACCCATTATGGGTCTGAATTACATTTTTGTAGCTGCACAGGTTTGCTTTTTTATTTTCTTTTTCATCCAGTCTAGGCTTTTTCAATGTGCACTTATAACACTGTTAATAAACACATTTTGCATTTCTGTTTGGTTTACTTCAAAATATAGGTAAGAAGTCAGTTTGAGGTGCTAGAGGGGAGATACTGCTATAGGGGAGAAACGACAAAGTCTAAGCTTCAGCAAGTACCAAAGCAAGCTTCAGCAAGACCACAAAATGTCTCCAAAACAAGCTATTCTTCAAATATCTGACAAATCTCGAGTTAAAATGTTCAGTCTTAGGATGTCAGCAATAAGGTTATGCAGGGGATCAGGTTGGCACAACGTAGTGTGTGCTGACATGCATTTCTTTAGGTCTCCATTTTAAAAAAAGCATATGCAGAACTTGCTTTGTACAAAATTCCAGTAACTAGAACTGAGAGCAGATTTTCTTCTCACCTTCCTAATCTCTGCAAAATTAAACCAAATTCAGCTGCATGGAATCAGCACAGACATGCATTACTCCTACGGATGGGAACAGTGGCGCATGCCTTTGTTGAAGCATTTCTTTGATTGCTGCTTTGCGTGAATCAGGAGTGGCAACTAGTTTCTCTGAGGAAGCAGATAAATGTGAGGGTTACCAGTATCTCTGTGAGCACCAAAGGGCATCTGATGTGGTACGCGCTTGCACAGAGTGCCTCACCTGGAACATCTGCTTTGGAACAGGACAGTCGTTGCTCTGTGTCGGTAAGCAACCTCAGGTGAGATTATTAATGTGCACTAATTTGGTACTGAGTTAAGGGCTCTTGGTTCCTGTGTTACAGCATTATAAATCTCTCCGTTCTACTGCCGCCCCTGTGCTCTATGGAAGAAGCTGACAAGTAGCACTCGCAGTGCCACGCGGTGATAACCTCAAGTATAAAATTGCCATGATAACATTTGGTCATGGTAGGCCTACAAGAGACAAAAATGTGCTTCTGTGTTTGGGAGATTGCCAGCTGTGGAAGGCAGAACTGTCAAGATAAAATATCTAAGGGGTGAGGTGTTTAGAAGAGAGTATGGGATATCCATCTTTCACTAAGATACATTAGGAAGCCATTAAGGAAGAGGTAAAGAAGTTTATACTAGAATGTGCTGGAGATGAAAATGTGTAAGCTTTACCATTCAAGCCTGATAATTGACAGCGCAGCACATCTGCAGCAGCTGAAAGATGCCTCTCTAAACAATTCACTAAAGGGACGGAGTGGCCGGGAATTTAACTAAATGGATCACTCTAGGAGCAAGAATTTTAGGCCCTTTCATTCACTCTGCTTCTTACCAGTGGAAAAGGAACTTAAGGCTTTTCAAAGAGAAAAACCTGCCTCTCGACATTCTTTCTTAAAAAGCCTGAGGGAAAATTAGGAAGGCATTCAGTAGTGGGTTCAAAAACCGAAGGCGATCATCTGCTTCCAGCTAGTAGCTGTACAGAAGCAGAATATGGACTTTTATATATGCAAGACTTTCCTCAGCTTCCTTACCACCACCACTCCCATGGACATGATGCATGAATTAATTTAGTTATGTGTCATTAATTTGCTTGTGTATACTTATGTGTAATACAGCATGGCAGAGTGCGAGATCTCTTTTAGACAGCAGAGAAACCCATGCAGGTAACAGAGCTTTGACCCTTTAGCCAGGATCTGCCCATGTTCTCTTCGCTTTCATGCTTTTTTAGCTCTAGCAATGCACTACCACACTACCCTTCTTTTAGCCCATGGATTTGGAAGCATCATGTTTGATCTTCATTGATTCCTCTAACCTTAAATCCCAAGTGTAACATAGCCTCAGTTGCTTGGAGAATCATAGAATCATGGAATGGTTAGGGTTGGAAGGGACCTCAAAGATCATCTAGTTCCAACCCCCCTGCCATGGGCAGGGAAACCCTCCACCACACCAGGTTGCCCAAAGTCTCATCCAACCTGGCATTGAACATTTCCAGGGATGGGGCATCCACAACTTCTCTGGGCAACCTGTTCCAGTGCCTCACCACCCTCTGAGTGAAAAATTTCTTCCGTATATCTAATCTAAATCTGCCCTCTAAGTCCTATCTGGTGCCAGTAGGCCTGGTGCCATGTGGCCCATCCCATTATCAAAAAAGCCAAAATTGTGGCGATGACACCAGCCACGGAGCCACATATTAATCGACTGAATGCACTTGCTTCTTCCAGGGTCACTGCTCGCAACTGGAAGGATGGAAGAAAAGATTACTTGTGCCCCAGATCCTCTTACCAGCTGTCCCAGGGGCCTGAAATCCCTCTTGATCAACCATGGACTCTGTGTTTCTCCGTGGAGAATATGGAAATACAAGGAACAAAGTAAAAAAAAAAAAAAAAAGGCAAGTAGTGATAAAAATCTACTGGCTTTCATTAGGGAACACCCTTATTTCTTTTGTGATCCTACAGCAGTGATATCATTAGGGGAGTCAAAAGAAGGGGAGGTTTCTGTCTTCCCTGACTCCAAAATTCACTCCCATCTTTGATCAAAAACAAGTCATCCCAACTAAACTTCAAGACCATTTGTTTGCTTGGACTGCTCCATGGAGTTGAAGTAGATACTTTGAATTTTTAGCTACCTAGAGGCTGAAAAGAACCCTAAATTTTTCTTTAGTAAAACAAATAAAATAATAATGTATGTATTCAAGCCTCACTCTGGTAATCACCATTGTATTTTCCTATATAGCTGAAAAACTCAATATCACTTTATCACCTGAGCTATTCATTCTCTCCCATTATGAAAAGAAATGGTTCGCAAGTCTGAAACGCAGGGAAATATTTGTAATGGAGATTGTCTGAGACCAAGAAACCAGAATCAGAGCTTAGGGAGCTGACCTTGTTTATCCATGCCTGAAATACAATGAAATTTAAATGACAAAAGGCTGAAATTTATTTTTACATTCATGTATTCTTGGAGTTAATTATTTTTCCAGCATTAACTTCCTGTCATGCTACTTTTTTTTCACATCAGCTGGAGCCATGATTAAGAAAATATTCTTATCTATAAATATCCTTTCTGATTACAGGGAAATGACATAGCATTTTTATTTTTCACCTTGTGGTTTTCATTTCGTTCTAGATTTTCAGGAGACTCAACTATTTGATGAACATCTTTCAAGCAGCAAACTGCTCATCACTCTAATTCTCTGCTAAGATATCACCATGCTGATGACTTTCCATCCATTTAATTGACTGCGTTTTTCATCTTCAGGATGCTCACTGGGAGAAATCCTCAGCTGAGACAGCTAGAGCCCTGTCAGTCTGCATCAGCCGAAGATACAGTTCCCTCCGAACAATGCAGCCCAGCACATTTGGGTTTAGTGTTGCTCCAGTGTGAAGGACCATCCAAAGCCAGCGGCACCAGGGTAAGAAATCTTGGACAGAAAGGGCCTCAGAGGATTTTCTTTCTTTTCTTCAAGGTGGTGAAAAGCTCCATTTGGATTCAGCATGTCGTCATGTCTTCTAAAACTACTGAAATGCTGCAGGGGTTGCTGGAAGACTTAAAAGATGAAAGCAAAGGCAGAGGCTAAGGTATGCAGCAATCAATAAATTGCCCGATAAAACAGCAGCAAACATGGTTACCTACAGCAGTTGTTGGGGCCACAGATAGTGAGAGAGGTTAATGACAAACGCAGCAAGAGGCAGAGATGGGAGAAGAGCCATTAGCAAACTCAGCGAGAGGGAAAATCACCACTAGTGAGGGGTGATGAGCAAATTTAGCAGAAACAGAGCTTGGGACCTCCTTACCCCGCACCAGAACAATGCCTGCCTCGATTTTGGATAGTCCCAGAAACCAGACACCCTTTTCTGTGGCACAGAGCGTCCCTCCCACTGGTGGGAATCATCTGTGGCAGCAAGTGGTGGGGAGGGCGGGTGGGGAAGGAAGGCTGGGGGCTGGTTTTCTCCACGAGTCTCCCAGCAGCAGGGACACGTTGACCTGGCTAAGGCTTTCCAAGGGCTGCTTGCCCTGGTGTGCCCACACTTCTCAAACTTATGTTATTGTCCCCTCCCTTTCTCTCACTTCTGATAAAGATCTCTCCATTAAACTCATTTGCTTAAGTCAGTGCTTGGGAGCAGAGGATGAAGCCAGTCTCTCAGAGTGCTGCGCAGGCTGGAGACAGGGTCCTTGGTGTTTATTTATTTTGAAGAAGGATCTTTTAAAGTTGAACCCCGGCTTGCTGTTGTGCACCAAAAGGACCGCAGTGTGATGCATGACCTGCAAAATGACCACATGGGATTAAGTGAGACTTTAGAAGGAAGCAGCTTTGGCCAGCACTCTTTAGAAAACTATATTTACAGTCATAAGACCAAGGCCAGGTCTAGACAGAGCCAGGGTAAGCAGTTGCTCAGCTGTGGGAGGAAACGAGCCCACGTCCCTCTGCCTCCTTCGCCTCTGCCAGAGGGCCAGAGAGCCAGACTGGCAGCTCCGTTATCGCTGCTGCTGCCAAGAGAACGTTTGGGACGTGTGAGGTAGCTGCTGCTGCTGACTCAGGGAGAGGGAGCGAGCTCCTCTGGGCACCCTGGTAATGTCCCCCCACACCTCCCATCCCAGTTGGCAGCAGTGGTGGTGGCAGGAAGTGCTGGGCGCTCAGCCCGAGCGTCTTTGTACTTTTCCCTTTCCTTTTCCGTCAGCGGAGGTGGCCCGTGTTCAGGCTTGGCATAGCTGAGAAGGCTGGAACTTGCTTTGCAGTGAAGGTGGCTAAGGTCTGACCTAACGCTGTGCACTCCAGAGGGGTCCGTTCCTGCACGAGGAGGAGCAGCCCAGGCAGCATGCTCCAGCACCGCAGCCTGCCACTCTGCTGGGACAAACTGTTTTGGGAGCTCAAGTAAATCTCCACCAACGGACTGTCCTGCAGCAAGAAGAGACAAAATCGTTTTGGGGAGCAAAGATTTGCTCTTCCTAACGCTGCTTACGCACTCAAGTAACCACATAGATTTCAGCTGAAGGACTCTGTGTTTGCACCACTCCGAACTAAAGCGGAGGCGAAGGGAAAGGGCCAGCTCGCCAGCTGGTGGTTGCAGAAATAGCTCAGTTGAAATCAGTCTGCTCCAAGTGCGTGGTGAGCTCTGAGAGGGTGGCATAGGCTAGCATGGTGTTTCATGCTGAGTGGCAATGTCACCTTTCTTGGAAACGACTGAATTTCCACCTTCAATCTGATGTATGGGAATGACTGCCACACAGTAAAAACCAGCAGCTTGGTGCCCAGCCTGGCCCAGTCCTCAGGAGACAACTGCCCAGGTTATTTTATTGCAGATCCTTTGCACTCTTTGAGCAAAAGAAGCCAACAATTAAAGATCCTGGAGCAAATCACAGTGTACATGAAGAGCATAAAGGAGGAGCACTTGGCTTTGGGGCCCCACTTCTGTAGGAAGAGGCCACTGTAATTTGGATGGCTTCCACCTCAGCACCAGCAGCAGCAGCAATCTTCCCCGGATGCTGTCTGCTGAACCTGGACAGGAGAGCACTAAATTGAGAACAAAAGGGGAGAACAAAAAGAGGGGACAAATGAACATTCATTTAGCATAAAAAAATTAATATGTCAAGAACAAAATTAATCAAGACACCGAGGGACATGAAGAGAATAAATTCTTTAATTGCTTGTACACTCATGTCAGGGGTCTAGGCAATAACAGAAGGAACTGGAAATGATCTTTTATGAGCATATATTCAACTTCAAGATAGCCTAATGAAACTGGGGGGAAAATTTTACTTGATCAGAATGTTAAAACCATTGGTTAAAATCCATTTAGGAAAGGTCAGGTTGTGAAAAGTGGCATTGAAGGTTCTGAATCACTGACAACTCAGCAGCAAAGGATCATCAATGTCTATGGATCAGTGACTTGAGACACAAAATGAGAGCAGAAGTATAGATTGCAATCTGTTACTGACCATGAAATACACTAGAAAACAGAGATACTAGCTCTTTAAGCTTTTATCAATATCCTGCACTGAGGAAAAACAGTATTATCACAGAAGAAATCACTTTGACAGACACAGACTGAAAGTTTCTTGCTGTAAACACTGTGACAATCTTAGAATTTATAAAAACCTCTCAGGTCAATAAGTCTGTGCTTGTGCATGGGATGATTCTATTTTAGACATAATTCTGGGAGAAGAGGAGATATTGATTACAGAACTGTTATGGAATTCATCTTGATTTTATTTTTAAAATAGCATCTGACCTGCTTGTGTCTTATCTAAGATAGACAGTTCAACTCCTTTTACAGTCAATGGGTGGAGCTAGGTATCTCCTGGCAATGATTTATCCCACCTTAAGAGAGGTATGTAACCTACAAGGAATGAATTCCATCTGGAATGACCAACTATTGACAGAGCCATCCAACTTGTTGGGCACACCTAGCTTTCAGAAGGCAAAATCTGGAGGAGGTAAACCCCATTCAAATAGACTCCAGTGCCTGGGTCTGCCCATTGCCAGTGGGAATTTGTCAGGATTTGGTTTAAATCCTGCTAAGAGAAGATAGAATATTGTTAGTGACTATTTTGCCTCTTTGTTTTGGCTTACAGGGAACTTTGGTCCCCTTCATCATGTAAGTGAGGGTGACAGGTGACAGTTATGGTAGCTAAAGAAAACAAGAGCCCAAGAGCTCAAAAGATGTGTAGAATCACACTATTTTCTTTCAAAACTCATTTTTTAAGAATGCAGTATTTTTGTGTTAACAGCACAACTTAAGAATAACAGATTTCTTGTAACCCTCTGGAAATATGTCTTTTTTTATTTCTTATCAGCAAAGGCAGTTTTGCTGTGTTTCTTTTACCTTCTACAAAATCTCAAACCTTTTTTCTGTGGTCTGGTGCTTTACTGACAAAGTAGTGCATTTTTTTTCAGAAATCTCAGAAGTAAGAAGAGTAGTTTAACTGAGAAATTACATGTCACGGTAACTTTTGATTCTCCCGTTTTACCATTTGGTGAAGTCTCTTAACCAGAGAAAGTAACCCTGAGTCTGTAGGAAGGACTGTCTGGTGGCACATGCCTCTCGGAGAGCCTTGGGATCCTCCTTCTTCATACTGGCAGTATCTGAGAGCAAAGCGAGAAGGGTTAAGACTCTTCTATTCTATGGTGCTGTTCAGACACTATTTTGGTGCCTTATTTCAAGCTAGTCAGCAGCAGGGTAACAGGGAGGCTGCTCACAGGCAGGGCTGTAGGAGAAGCAGGAGAAGGCTAAGATGAGGTTTATACTGTATTTATGTGCCACCTCGCTGATCCAGACAGGTGCTCCCCAGGCTCTGTCCTGAGGCAGCAGATGACATTCGGTCACAGGAGACTCTCAAATGGACACTTAATTTTCCATTTTCTTTCATCTTCGCATGTTTAATGATCTGCCATTCCACAATTCTGCTTTATTTTTGCTTGCTTTAAAAGAAACAGGAAACAAACATAAAAGTGCATATGTAATTGGTGTAAAAGAAGGAAAAATGGGATTTAGTTCTCATAAACTTTTGTTTGTGTTGAGCACTGAAGTAACAGAGACCTTTTATAGGTGGGGCAACGGATGTGCTCACACCCCTAAAAAGAATGAAGATTTTATTTTTGTGACGGAGAAAATTCAAACAAGCACCTGGTTCCCCACTTATCTGATGAGCCAAAGCAAGGCACACTTGTCTTTCCATCTGGACTTTCATCTCGACTTTCATCTGGACATTTCAATTTCCCTTTGAAGTTGAGTCTGTGTCTTTTGATTTGTAGTGTTTGAACAGGAACACCACTGTTGTATCAAATGATTTCAGGGAGGGAACAGCACAGCGCTTGGGCTTACCATCAGTTCAATAATAGCAACATCACTCACGTATAACTTTGTTTTGCTGGCTGATATTAAGAAAAATGGTTGCTTGCAGAATGATGCACAGGTCTGTCAAATATACACCCACATGCCCTTTGGACTGAAAATGATTTTGTTTTATAGTACCAATTCGATGATACAAAGTTCATAAATTTGTATTAGGAATGTGATTGCATCATTCTGATCCTGTGGTGTGAAACCACAAGAGGAAAGAACCCAATTACTGCAAAAAACACTGGAAGTTTTGCTTAAAAATCAATGGCAGGATATGACCCATAGTTTGAAAACTTTAAGCATGTAAAAAGGACTTAAATCTTTATGATGAAGATTATGGTTCTGGCCTCTAAAATAATAGCCAGTATTAACTGCGCCATCTCAACAGTTTTACGAGACAATAATCCGGTTCTGAAGTGGATAAACTACGAGGTCGAAGGCTGGGCAGTTTATCTCAATGAGAGACCTGGAATACTGCCCACTAAAAACAGAAGGATCGGTAGTATTATCAGCTGAATGTAATAAGTGATACACATTAAACTAAAATTTTAAGTAATTCAGCAGGAGCAGCCATAGGAAAAGTAGCTATGATCATTAAAGTAGCCAAAAGAACAGGTTTCTGGTTTTGAACTCAAAGCTGGAAGAACATTAAATTTGTAAATATCCACTAGGCAAGAGTCCACACCGGAGAGCTAATTTATTTGGGTCCGCTACAATGCCCCGAGTTTGTCTTAGCCTGCAGAAAATATTGGGATGTGTGTGATGGATATACTCCATGTAAATAGAGGATTAGAGGCCATGAAAGGAAACAAGTAAATGATACCTATGTGACTAATTTTCTTTGTCATGCTGCAGACAATGCACTGCTTTTTTTCCCTCAGGATAACACCCCCCTCTTGTGTCCTGAAGCAACCAGGATTCAATCACTGAAATGATTTCAACAGAAATTCCCAAGGAAAGGGAAACCTTAAAAATGAGTTGGAGGTAGGAAGTGGTTATTCTCTGCGTGATAAGTCTCTTACAACATTTCTTTTTTGTGACTTGAAAATATAGTGGGTATTAAAAAAAAAAAACAAAACTGTAGAAGTGGTGGAACAAAACTTCTTGAATGTGAACTTCGTAAGACTTTTTACTTGCTGATAGGTTCTGCCTTTGTGTTTGTTTGCCTGCAGACATGTTTGTTACATAAAGAATGTAGTAAAAATCGATTTAATGAAAAGGAGCAGTAAAATTCCTGAAAATGTTGGATATGCAGCAATAATCAGATACAACAAAACCACAAAACCTTCTGAAGGTATAAGAAGGGCTGTGATTTTTCTTTCCAGTAGGTTAAAATAAACCAGTCCTATTATATTGCAGGATGAGAATAAGATCTAAAATGGATTAATGTTGCTCTTCAACTTAAAGAAAATAACGAGGTGCTGAAAAGAAAAGGGGCAGGACCAGGTCCTACCCATGCTACACGACTTTTGTGCTCATGACTAAGGTTTTGGCTGACTCTGGGAGAAAAGACATTTTCACCAAGTCCTTTGCTGAAGTTAGTGACCTTGCATTACAGTAATGAATAGCAAAGTATCAGGATCCCACCCTTCATCCCCAGCATGCTCTGGAAAAGCTACTGTGCAATCTGGGATCCTGGGCACAGTCCTGCAGAACTCATATTTCCTTCCCCTGCAAAGATCTGCAATTAAACACTCTCTTTTATTGCTTGTTACACGCGCCGAGAAGTGTTCTGAGCAAGCTTCTCTTTCTTTCTGAGCAGGGAAGAGCTGCCATGTTCCAGCAGTTGCAGCTCAGGTGTGGAGAAGGCAGGTACGCAGCAACTGACGGTGCCTCTTCTCAGCTGCACTGCAGAGCCCCGAAGCCAAACTGGGATGCTGGTTTTCAGTATTAATAGCATCATTTGTGTGCAAGTAGGAGAAACGAGGTGTGGAGCAGCAATACAGCTCTCTTTTGCCATGCCTACTAATTAGCTACAGTGGTGCATTAAATGCTTATCATTAAAAAAATAATAATAATAAAAAATTTAAAAGAGACCTTGCTGCTTTCTGTGACAGTTTATTCCAGGTAACTTATTACCAGGAGCACCTGCTGGCATAGGCATTTCTTGGCATGAACATGGATAATTAAGCCTGATACCAGTCCACCTCGTTATGAGTTTGTTAGGTTATTTATTATTTTCGCCATTAATGTCGATGGAAGTCTCATCTGCACATGGAGAGGAAACAGACCCTGGTTTGAGTCTACTGCTTGGCGAGCCTCCAGTTAAGTTAAACTTCAGAATTTGTCTTCAGACTGATACACGACAACGCATTCGATAATGACCAGTTCCAGCTTCAGAGTGAAGCTGAAGTTGTACAGCTGCATTCCCGGCATCCGCAGAGCAGCTCACATGTGCAAAATATATTAGCTGCAATAATAGGAGCTACTTACATTAAAGCATCCTCAAAGCCTTATAGGAAACCCTTCCTCTAATGTTAGCAAGATGATTTATATATGTATCTACAATGTGTCCCTAAGTTCTCTTTTCAGGAATCAAAGTGTACTAAAGTTTCACATTCCCAAGCTCCTTTTATTTCAACATGAAAGTGATTAAAGATGTTTATCTGAGCTAGAGAACCTTAAGACGGTACTGCTTTCATTGTAGGAACAATTAAATCGATCCCAGGGGGACCTCAGCTACACAAGAGAAGTATTTGAGAACTCTCCATTAACCCACTTGCCATTTGCTTAACTAGAGCCCCTAATGCATAAACAAATAGCAGAAGTGTGACAGGAAATACAACTGAAGGAACAAGAAGATTTGCTAGAGGAATTGCTTTCCTGATTTTAATGACTGTGGAGGACTTTATAAGGAAGCTTTCCCCTCCCCCGCACACCCCCCGTACCCCCCACACCCCCGGCTTCCTATTATAAAGAGCAGTAATTCAGCTTCTTTGCTTGTAATACAAAACATGATTTGGTGCAAATTAAAGACATTGGGTTTGCATGCAGAAAAAAAAAAAAGTCTTTGCAGCTAAATTATTTGTTTATATTTTAAGAATAGAATTAGTTAATTTTGGCCACAATAGTCAAAA
This sequence comes from Tauraco erythrolophus, assembly GCF_009769465.1. Lineage (NCBI taxonomy): Eukaryota > Metazoa > Chordata > Aves > Musophagiformes > Musophagidae > Tauraco > Tauraco erythrolophus. The sequence continues at coordinate 37,097,307 of NC_141471.1, forward strand.
GGCCAAATCTTACCCACTGACCAAAGTGTTTGGAGGAACGCCATAGCTCCACTTCACAGAAGGAATCAAAACTTTCTGTGCTGGATTTACAAACAAAGGTCATATTAATAAAAAAAAGGTCGGGATTACAAGTGCTAAACCTCGATTTAGAAATCTGCATGTCCAAGACCCCTCTCCACGGCACAACAGCTATCTCACTGCATGTCACTCTGGGCTCTGACAGCTGGACGTACGATTGCCTGCTGCTGTTGTCTTTTCTTGTTTCCAGGGTTTATGGAGGGACACAGGGGGAGGCCAAGCACAAAGCTGAAACCCACGTACTGCACTCAAACGGGCAGGAGAAAGAACCTTGCAGTGAGGTGGCAAGCAAAGAGCTGGCAGAGGATGTATGGCTGAGAGAGAGCAGCAGCCCTGGGACTGCTGCAGCCCAAAGGCTCAATTTGTAATCACTCCACTGACTGAGTGTCAAGACCATTTGGCCCTCCAGGTTTATAGAGTGATAAACAACTCTGTTTTGTCATTTCATGCCAAATTCATTGTAGTTCTACAGTGGAAGCTATAACTAATATGTAGTTGAAGGAGATGGAGACACCCTGGTTCCTTCAGTTGGAGGCAGGAGTGATTTGGAGAGCAGCTAGCTCAGCTGGGTGGGAGGGTGCACCGCCACCTCTCCAGCTGCAAAGGGAACAGGGCAAATGAGCTCTCAGGGAAGCCCCTGGAAATCAGAGCTGCAAAGAGGGTGAAACTTAAGTGAATCTAGGCAAAGGGATATCGAGGCACTCTCTTCATCACACAGCTGTTGGCAGGAACCTGTAAAATGAGAAATTGAAGGTAACGAAATGCTTGGACAACGTGGGCTTACCTGAAACCTGGTACAAGGGGTGCAGTAAAGTGAAAATCACTGCACCAGGCTGAAAGTCAAGGCCATGCTCGCAAAGGTTACCAGAATTAGAGATGAGACAAGCAGCAGGCGTTTATACCATCTGCAGTGATCACTATAGGACAGCCCAGTTGATGAAACATTTCCAGGGCTCAGTTTCTTGAAGGTGTATCAGTCTCTGCTGGTCTAACACACTCACTGAGGCTGATGTTCACTTAATGGGATTTTACCAAACTTCCAGAGCAGGATGGGTGCCTAATTTCTACTGGGTTCAAATCATATCTACTTCCAGGGGAGGTAAATACTTGTCTTACACTGGTGTTTGTATAAATCCCACCAGTGACCTGTCTGCAAAGTGGAAAGGAGATTTTACTAGTCCATTCTCCCTTGATACAGCTCCAACATGTTGAATGCTATGACATCTGGGAAGCTGGCCCTGTGCTACCATCTCACTTCATGGACACCACTCAATAACGATGCCTGGTAAGGGGAAGAGCTTGTGACCTCTGAGTCCTAGTCACTGCTGCCCACTGATTTTTGTTAAGGTCTTGCCAGGCTCATAAGCTTGGTAGATTCTATTTTTGCAAGAAGGAATGTGTTTCCTTCATCAGGTTTCTGCAAAGCTCTTATGGCTGTAGTTTGTTTCCTAACTCTAATCTCACTGTGGTGTCTGTAATGTTACATTTAGAAAATAACAACACAGGATTCATCTGGTTTTGCATTGATCTTAATTATTTTGCATGGAAGAAGTTGAGTGCTTCTCACCATAGGATAAGAAATTTTGCTGCTGCTCCATGTAGCATTATGCTAGTACTTACTGATTCGGGGGCAAGTAGTAATCCCTATATTTGCTGAACATTCAATTAGACTCCTTTATAAAGCATTACAACAAATTGGTCAGTAGCCTAAATTCCAAAAGGGACACAGGCTTTGAACAAGTATAATTCACTTGCATTTCAAGGCCTCTAAGATTTGCCCCGGCATGACTAGCAGCAAATGAAATCAGCTTCCCATCCAACCCATTCACTATGTTGGTAATAAAGACAAATACATTTGATCAGATTCCCAGCTGGATCAATAGCAATTTGAGTAGCTGGGAGATCTCACCCACCTTGTTACTGTTAGCCCGATTTCCATGGGGATTGCAGTCCAGCTTCCCTCAAGCTTATACAGTTTTCTGTGCCCAAAAATCTGTTTGTTCACGTGTGCAAGTGGCAAAATCACATGCTTGAAAATTAATCACTGAAAAGTTATTTGGGTTATTTAAAACAGATTTTCACAAGGACTAAGCAGATACAATTCCCTGCAAATCAGTGTTGTTGTAGCTATTTGAACCACTTAAGGTGAAATTGCCACTGACCTGTGAGTAAAGGCCATATCTGTGCTGGTATGTTAGCTCAGCATGCAAATTCAGGCTAGGGCCCAAACTCTGATTATCCACACTGCCTAGGAGCTGGCAAATACCCTTTCTCTAGCCACAAATGGATAAATTAGCTTCCCAGGCAGGAAAAGACCATCACAGGGAAAAATGGATTCACCTTTGAGCTCTGCCTTTACAGGGAGAATGACCACGATTGCAAATTTGAGCACAACTTCCACCAAAAAATGTGGACATGAACTCAGGGTTCAAAATCATGATTACCAACAGCTCTTATGTTCCTAGTCTCCTGTACACACCAGAAACCCTTCCAATTAGCTTTAGTATGAGTCATGGGTAAAACAAAAGAGGAGCAAACACAACCAAACCTCTGTCTGACAGATGATAGCGATCGCAGGAACTATAGGGGGTTTCGTTTATTTAAATTTTTACTGGCTAGTTTATTGGTTTGGGTCAAGGGAAGGGAGAAAGAGGGACTGTGTCTCAAGTATCATAAAACACATTACAATTGCAACATCATTGGTTTAGCTGCAAAAGAAAGGAATCTTAGCAAAAGGGGTAGAACAAGCTAAATTCTGATACAGACCCACAAATTCCCCAAAACAGAATTTCAGAAAGGTTCTTTCAAGGACTTCACATTTTATGATTCGCCAAGTAAAATAGACTAAGAAACACCCAGGAATTCAAGGTACTGGTCAGATGCGCAATGCTCCTCCTCTGTATCAGTTACACCTCCTTTAATTTGGCTGACATGATAGAAAATGTATGAATTTAACAATCCCATAAAGTACCCGTAATCAGCTTGGCATAAGAAGTATAATTTAACATATGTGTGTCTATCAGATAACAGAATGGAGCCCAATCCTGAGTGGACCCTCTGTCCTATTAGGATGCAAATAAGTATTAACAATCAATAGTCATTTCAGCATCCTCCTGCCAGACAGCCTTGCCCCCAGGAAGCATCTCCAAGCCATATCTCTTGGCTTGGACTAGATATTTCCAGCTTTTAGTCTGACTTTGAAGCTAGAGCTCTGTGCTTTCTAAACTTTTGTAGATGCACAAATGTCCCTGTTGCGTGGCTGTGTATCCAGGTTAAGCTGAAGTGTCTATGGCACATTTGCCATAGAAACACTGGGTGAAAATCTGTTTCCCATTTTGGTTTGGAAGCTCAGACATAATCACAGCAGTGCTTTCTTTTGAACAGGGGAACAATGAACCCTAAACATTATCATGATTGCCCTTCTTCTTCCCAAATGCTCTCTCCCTTGGACAAAGAGAAATTCTCCCAAGAGAACTCCTGTACATTTAGAATTTGCTTTCCTGTCTTGGCAGATGCCAGGTATAAGTAGATAGAGTCACAGTCTTAAGAAAACCTGTCTTGCCCTTCAAACACCAATGGCTCAATGTCCACAAATGCTGTAGGATGAAGCAAGTCATCTGTGAAGGGGCTCTGAAGCCTGGAGTATATGTAAGACATTGTTCACATCTATTTGCCTCTGCCGTGGGGCTCACATGGTTTTCAGCTTTGGAACCAGCAAGTATGATACAGCTCTTGCCCTCATGTGAAAAAAGCAAACCAAAATTATTTTGTCGAGGAGCTGAAGAAGCAGAGATGAGCAGATTTAACAAGCACAACTCTCCTTTATAAAGAAGAAATGGAGGCCTCTGAGGACCACTTCAGGTTGCTTCCACAACAGGCTCAGCACATCCATGCAAGCCGAGATGCCTTGAAGGCTCATTTCTTTTCAGTATCCATATCACGCTCACGTTAAGGGAAATGGCACTTTACAAGTGACCACTTTTGCAGGTTGCGTGGCCATTCCAGCACGCTGAGCCGGCCCATGAGCCCGCTCCCTGACAGGCTGTAGAAGGGGAATGGCCCCACCAAGCAAAGCTGCCCGAATTATTCTTCTCGGTGCATCGCAGGATTAGACCATCAAAATGACGCAGAGGTGGCAGAAGGTCAGCTGTGCAGCATTCGCCATGCCGTCTGCACGCTGCTATTTCACGCCAGCTCTGTCGGTGGACGGCGAGAGGGTGCCTGGCAATTTTTAATAATATAAAAATAATATTCTAAAATATATAATAATATTATTGAAAACTATGAAATTAATTTTCATTATTCTGTTTACTAAAGTATCAACAAAATGTCAACACTACAGTAAGTTTTCAGGAAATATTTTTATTAGATTTTTCATCAGCTCGATGGAGAGGGAGACCAAGGGATTTCTGCTGTTATCTACAGGTCACAATACAAACAGAAAACATTTGTGTTTTCTCCAGATGTTTTTGGTGTCTGTGCTTCTTTGCATTCCCAAAGCAATTGCTTTGTTTTCCAGCTGGATATTTTGAAGACTGTCATCACTTGTTAATCTGAAAAGCTAGAACAACCTGCCCCTCTCACCGCCACCACCACCACCACTGGCATTTCGATGTGTCAGTATTGTATGCCACAGGTGATTGTCCTTAAGAGACAGTTGCAGTTTTACTCTATACTGAATGCAAACTACTCCAAGGGCATCTTTATGAAATGGCACTTAACTGAAATTGTTCCCAAGTGACGCTCCATCTAGAACGCAAGCACCTTTAAATGCTTTCTTTGAAACTTTGTCCAGAGTACAACTTTTCCCAAGCTTCCTATTAAAATCTTTACCTGAAAGGGATGAATTGCTTAGCTCATATTCTGGCTGCTATAGTATAGAGATCAGTGTTTACATCTCTACTTGCACTGAGTCTAATTTATAATTTAACACTGTTGAGACCAGCCTGACAATGTAAACATGGTATATTGATGACCTGCAAAAAAGAGAAGCTGTCTTCTATGCCAAGTGCCTGTGGCTCTGTTTATGTTGGAAATGCATTATTAAAGAATGTGTGTGGTCAAGCTATAACCTTTCTAGTACTGAGGTATTCATTTTACTCTGGGTCATTTCTTTGTTTCTTCTCACACAGTCTCCTAATCCAATGACTGATCAAGTTTCAGCCTTTCACTTCAGCTCCCCCAATTAAGATAGCATGATACACAGCGTGACAGACCTTTCGGGTTCCATGAACCATGTGTGATGTGCCTTGTACTCGATGACTGAATTAGACTAATTCTGGGAGAAAATATACTATCCAGGTAGTGCTGAGCAATTTATTATCAAAGCAACAATTTATTGTCATTCCAGCCACTGTAAAAGAAGAAGTCTAGATCATTTATTCTTCATTAAAATCGACATGACAACTGCCTGAGGGCATGATGTCAGTCACACTAGGACTTCTAGGTAGAAATAGCGATGGGGGAAACGAGGATGCTATCTCAGTCCTGGCCTGATCATCCACTTCTCTGCACTTGGTCCTGGGTCACCTGTTTTTCTGAGCGGCCGTGGCAATCGGTGGGCTCAGTAAGCTAGCAAGTTTTGTGTGAGCACTCGCTCCTGTGGCCTGGGTGAAAACTGCAGCAGTCTTTGTCCACTAATGCATATAAGTGATCTCTTAAACAAGCTCTTTAGTTTTATCATCCTCAGAAGACATATTTACAGTGTGATGACCCTTCACAGATGCTCAGGGAAAAGGACATGCTAAAAACCGCTCTGAATAGGAGGAACAGCAACCTAAAAGCCTTTGGCAGCATTATGCCGTAACTGGACTGGTGAAGTTATTCATCTTGCCTTCAGAATCTCGTACAACAAACCATCCTGCAAAACAAGCAGAACACCCTTTGCTTCCTGAAAATGCACAAAACATCCCGTCTGACCTTTCTCTCCAAGCTGAGTTTCTACCATGCCGGCATGTTGGCGAAAACACAAGGAAGCGTTATCTTGCAAGTATTCCTAAGAGAGCCTGCTAGAGGTTTCACCATCAGCTGAAACAGCTACTCCTTGTTTTTCTGAAGAGGGACTTGCCAGCTGACTGAGAGGAAGGAGCGAGGGGAAGAGGGAACTGGTGTTCCTCCCCTGCGGCTGCTGAGTTTGCCTTATTTCTCGTTAGAAACAGCAACATGTCACTGTGCTTCAAGAGGTTGACGACTGTCTGCAGTACCGACGGTGCATGATGATTGCTCCTGTCCTACATCCAGCATTCTATAATTCAATGCAATTTGATCAGTTATGCAACAAAACAGGCTTCAGTTAACAGCTCTGAACCACAGGAACTAAGCATACTTCTACCTTTATTTTTAAGAAATGTCTACACCTGAACAAATTTACTCTCTGATATGAATAAGATTACAAGGAGAGGAATGATAATTGTCAGTTTTGCAGTGGTCCGAGCAAGCAGTAACAGAAATGTAGGTGATTCAAGCAAAAGCACTTTTTCTGCGTGTGCATGCAAGCGGTAAACATATTTACCTCTTCTGACAGAAAGATAACAAACCAACAGCGAACTAACCTTCCTAGCGTATACCCAGGTTCCCAGGTATCTAAATTAGTAGCAACCCATTCAGGGGTGAGGGTACCTTTCTGGCGAGGCTGCAATATAACTGCGTCCTGCTTTTGTTGTTGTTTACTCCATGTGACATCTATTGACTCAAATGAGCCATTTTTTATTCCTTTGTAGACACGAGAGTGAATTTAGCACAGTATGTTATCACAGAGCTCCTCACAGACAGTGCTGACAAATAGCTATGTGGACAACCCATTCAGGCTGTAGTACTATCCATCAGCTGTGACAGTCGCTGGCAAACCAGTCCTGTTTATATCAATTTGTTATTTTCTAGGAAGTTACCCAGCTTCATTATTATTGAGGGAGATAAAACTAAGATGAGAGGCCAAGACCCTCATTTGGTTCTTAATGCACTCCCATTGCTTTGATGTATTACAGAGAACAAAATTGACCGATGTGGTAGCTCATTACACAGGGAAAAACATACACTAAAATAACATATTTTCTTTACCATCGGTTCAGCAACAACTAGCAGTGCTCTAGGAAGGATCCAGGGCTGGTTATTTAAAATATACTCTCTTTACTTGGTCCTGCAAAAAAACTCTGGGTTTTGGGATCTGTCGTAGTCTTTAGGTGCAGAAAATTCTGTGAGATACAGTGTCTTAAACAACAAGTATGTAATTTTAACACCCTGTGTGAGCCAAAACATTTCACTGACTTTTGCACAGTGTTGCGCAGTACCTCTATCACAGTGATGTTTCAGGACATTCTTCCTGACTCTCTGTGATACTTGAGCAACAAATCCTTGCCATCTCTTGCACAGCAGGTGGAAACCATGATTGCTACACCAGAGATGGGGAACATGAATCACAGAGAGGCTAGAGTGGCTTTCCTGGGGACCCATGAGACCAAAAGAAGTATCTGGAAAACCCAAGATTAAAAGATTAAATGCAGATTCTGACCCGAGTTACACTCTGGCTTGAGGGAGATTGTAACTCATGGCATAATTTATTTGTTACTAGTATGTCTTTTCATTCACATGGTAATGCCTAGGCAAAAGAGGCTACCACTGTGTGACAGAAGTTGGAGCCCAGGCAGATAGGGGTATGCGGCTGGGTAGGACAGAAAGATGGTTGGTGTGTCTGGGGGATGCTCAGAAGACTGCAGTTGCTCACAGTGGCTGTGGCAGTAGTGCTCACAGATCCATTCATGGGCTGTTTACACTGTACATAAACTGACAGTTATATTGCATAAAAAAGACCCCAGACAGTTAAAGTTAAAAGCAGTCTCAATCCATATTATCTCATTTCAGATACAGCCTTCAAAACCCATGTTGTACACCTGTTGTCAGAATACTGGAATTACTCTCTTCCAGCCGTGATGGGTGACAGAATAAACAAGCAAACGTGGCATTTGATTCTCTAGGAGTTTGTTAGCGTACATGTGGACTCAGCTTTGGCCTACATGCACTCAGAAGTGAAAGGCTCTTCTCGCTCATTCGATTCCTATGTTGGAATTCTGGACTTTGAGTCCTTGTGGGTGAGATTCACCTCATCTAACTTTAGACTTGGAGAGAACTGGGACAACGTTTAGAAATGCAGACTGTGATTCCTCTCTCCTACTATACATGTTTGCTATGGGATGCATTTAATGTGATGAATCCCAGCCCACCTCATTTTATCCATATTTGAACCCAGACCATTACCTATCTCTCCGTTTGGGAGCCAGACCCAGGATTCAACTTCACTGATGTTATAATTAATGCCATATCATCACTAACGACCAGAAATACACAGAGCCTTGAGTTTGTCTCTGATCCCAAAGTTACCCTCCCTGGCACAGTAGTCCTAAAATTCTTGGTTCACTACCGACTCAGAGAGGGAAGAGCTGCCTGTTAAATCACACGCATCATGCCCTCATGGTGTGGATGGTTCTCTAAACCTTACCTTCATGCTGAGACTCGCTCTGTACCTGCTTATTTGTAAAAGACAAGAAGCTTGGAGTACAAGGTTAGACAGCAGCTAACACACACAGGTGCTGCTTCTTCTCTCCACTGTTAATTAGGCAGCTCTCCTAACGTGAGGACAGAACCATCCTTTGAGCTGTAAAATATTTGTCTTTCATTATCTGTCACCCTCTGACTTTTAGTTAAAGAGATGCTCTTTTCCTGCAACATGCACATAGTTAGGATCAATATCATAATCCTGTCTGACAGCTACTCGAAAGCTCCTTTGTGTTGATTAGGTTTTGGCAGCTGAACGGAGCTGCCGCTGCATTTTCTTTTAATACTGACTAAGCGATAGGCTTGACAAGAAGTAAAAAAAAGCAAATAAAATTCTCTTAAAAAACAAAAACCAATTAGCCCTTTTGTTACTCCGGTGAAGTGGAACAGATACTTCAGCTGCTGGTGGTGGTACAAGCAGAAACCTGCTCCTAGTCCCCTGCCGCCCTCCAAGGACAGATGGAGGAATGGTAGCGGCTGGCTTAAAGATGTCTTCATCTGTTCTGTTAGGAAGGAAAGCAGGGTTTTGGCACCAGCTTTTAAAGAAAATAGAAGGTGCTAAATTCACTAAACTTTATTGGTTCGAATGTATAATAATGATAGTTTAATGGCAGGAGAGAGGCAGATAATTAGAAGCGAGTAGCTCTGGTTGCCCTTGTACACCGCTCCAGATAGCTTCTCAACACTCCTGAATCCTTGTTTGCTTTGTCTGAAGCTGAAATCCCACAAGGTCTGGACGTTACCAGCTGTCTAGCTAACTAACTGCCAGCACTTTCCCTGAATGCAAGCTATCAGCTTCCACAACATCAGCCTCCTCCCCTGAGCTCTTCCTCGCTGTCTCTCCCTGTGTGATTGCCTTTATCTATTGCTTGCAGGAGCTTCTTCTAATCATATTGCTTCTTGCCTCTGAGGGTCAAACACAAGACCATCGCTACCTACACAAATGGGGAAAACTGTCACCTCCTCGAGACTGATAAGCATTTGGCAGGCAGGACACTGCGAAGCAGAAGAGCAAACAGCCAGCAATCTGCAAACACCATAAATATGTTACAATCTCAGCAGGAAGATGGGCACTCTATGTACCAAGAGGCCTTTGTTTAATGAGCTGTCAGAAAGCAGGCATGAAATTATGTTTGAAAACATGTGCAAGCTGCAGAGACAGAGCCGGGGCACTAAAAAACCTCTTTGCCTTTTCTGCGGATGTTTGGAACGTCTTATCAGTTTGAGAACTGTCATGCAATGAGAGCTATCATTAGCAAGGTAATAGCATTTGAAAGCTACTGATTTTTCTCTCTCAGCTCCATTTTGTGACCTAAATGAGTGAGAGAAAAACTTAATGCTTCTTTTCCACGGAATTTTTTGTACGGAAAACATAGCCAGAATCCCCAAAGTGAGCATACCGGTAGGAGATAAATCAAAATCATTGTAAATCGTAAAGGACGAACCGTGGAAGTCAGGAATATTGCTGCTAATCTTCTGGAGATTGTGTTCGTATTACCCTAACGCACCTCCCGCCACTCATTTATTTCAATCACACACACAAAAATCATTGCAGTGCAGGTGACGGCTACGTGTGACAGCTGTATGAGAGCTGCCAGGGGTCAGGGCAACAGTCCGCAATTCACTGGTTGTCAATAGCAGTAAAACTGTGAAAAATATGACCGCTGAAGTATATTAACAGTGTTAGGGTCACTTTGGATAGGTGTAATAGGGTGTGCAACAAAACAGAGCTTCCACTGCTGTTAAATCATGCAGAACAAGTTGCTAAAGATTTAAAACAAATCCTCAAATATCCTTCGGGATCACAAAGCTCTTTATTTCTAAGATAAATTGAATGTTTTTTTCCATGGTCAAGCATCTGTGTTTTCTTTGCTTTTAAGAAAACTTTTTGCTGATTCTTTGGCTGCTTGAGCATTTCTGGTCCACCTCAGAGCTGAAAGAAGACTGTGAACATTGAACTGAATCACTGTCAGTCAGGGAGGTATTAATTCTCAAAGATGGCTTCTTTTTCTTTCCTTTCTTTTCTTATTAAAGATGTGGATCAAAATCCAAAGCTTCTTGGTTGGAGCACAGGGAGCACAGATCCAATCTGTCCTTGTTCTTCTGAAACCCAGAACAAATTACGTTTTGAAAAAAAAAAAAAAGGATCGCCTTTACAGGATCTTACCAGTTTTTGTCATGACATGAATCAGTGAGATCACCAGCAGTGTAGTTTCACTGACGTTAAAAAAATACATGAAAGAGAAGAAAAGTATGCTTCTAAAACTATATTCTTAGGAGTTTTGCAAAGGAAAATAGGATGTACAAGTAAAGAGAGTATTTGTAGAAGGGATTTACTCTCATTGGATTTTGCCTATTCATTAATTAAAACAGAAAAATATTCAGATGTTGGTCAACAGGCAAAGAAAGAAATGCTTCTGCCGTGAAATGCCTCTCTGAGTGTCATACCATTTGTAGTTTGGTGAGCTCCTGGTACAGGGCCTGCATTTATCTACTTATCCATGTGTCCCATGATCTGCCCGCCCCTACTCGCTGAGCCTCCCCAACGCACCACAGAAGATGTAGCCTAGCAGGGAACCATATTCTTAAAGGATAACACAGATGTAACCCCCTGCACTTCACCTATCATGATCCTGAGTGTTTCCAGATAGAAGGATTCAAGCCATAAATCTCTGGGTTTGGATTTTTCCCTCAACAGTCAAATGTTTCTGTGGGGAGATGTTTAATGTTTTTCAAGCAGCTTTTTCGACGTTAATGCTTTGCCAGTGTAAAGCAGATGAGGACAACAGAAACAACAGATAAACTTTCCTTTCTCTACTTTCTATTTGGTAATCTGAAATTGGTCAAGTTCTTCAAATGTGTTTCATTTCACCCCTGCTGATGTGCTTCAACTCCTAAGCCTACTAAAGCAGTGTTTGATTATACTAAGATCATAAAAGCATGGATACTATAGAAACACAAACTGTCCTGTTAATTCATACAAGGAACTATTTTGTCTGACTCTGAACAGATGATGCACTACACAGAGGAAATCCTTTGGTGCGGTGGCCTTCGCAGCAATGCAAGCTTTCGTGAAAGACCACGCCATTTCTTTCCTTGTCCTGAGAGGATGTTTGGCTTCCAAAGACGTTCTGCACTGTTTGAATCAGAGTTAGGTGCTGAACTGCAAGGAGATGGGCTGACAACTCTCAAGACCAAAGGAAAACTGAAGACCTTCCCAATGTGCAATTCTTGAAATGGAAGCATTTTACAGCAGTTCACAAAGTGTTCTTATTTCACTTTATTTTCTCTTCTCTTCTCCATGCCATCTTTGCTACTGTGTTCAATGTAACAATTAACACATAATATTTTGCTTAACTTTCTCACTGTTTTTTTATCTTTCAAAACTCATTTTGCAGGCAGTTAAAAGGAAAAATAAAACTGTGATCTGCCATAGGATATGCTTAGCACCATAAAAAACTTTGCAAAATACCGAATTAAGAATCCTCGGGCAAGCCTACCGCCTCCTCCATGGTAACTACCTCTCCACAAAGAACAGAAGGGCAAATGCTGGAGATTGATGGGGAAGAAAGAGGGACAAGCAGAAAAAAGGAAAGAGAATTGCCATCCACAAAGCAGTGCTTGCTTCCCTTGTGATGCTGTGGCAGACAGGAACAGGACTTAAGCCAGGAATGAGAGGTAGGTACTGAACTGAAGTGTTCAACCCCTAAACAAGGAAAGAAGTGCTCATATTTAGTTAGACTGGTGTGGCTGGTAGCAGAATAATGCTTCACAGCTGGATTTAGAGAAAGGATGTTGCGAGACTGGAACATTAACAAGAAACAGCCTAAAACAGCTAACGCAAAGGACGGAGACAATACTTCAGTGAAAGGTTTGAGGAGCTCAGCCTGTGGTGTCCCTCCAAAACAAGATGGAGAAGTGATTTGATTATCTCCAACAAGGAGTAAATGCATGATACCAAAAAAAGCGTGTTGATACAGGGAAAGAAAGTGTAACAGGAAACTGCAGTTGGAAACAGAAGACAAAGAGATTCAGAGAAACACTGGGACTTGCTGAGAGCATCGATGCTGAGGCAGCAGTTCTCAGTGACGTCCGTGCTCCTCATTTGTCTCCTCAGTGATGGTCATAGCCTCCAAATAACGGAGAATAACTACCACCAAACGCCTCAGAAATCTGCCCGCTTACTATCAATCTCATGCAGAGAGTGTTTCAACAAGCTGAACCTCAGCTGGTGGGTTGTACATCCTGACTACTCAGAGACTACCCATTGTGGGAGAGTCAAAAAGGAGATGAGTGTTACTAGCATTTTTAAAATCATACGCACCTATAGTTTTCCCATGTTCCTTACCACACAGCAGCCCTTTGCAGGCTGATGACACCACATTTCTTTCTTCATGGTCTCCACCTAGCTCTCATAATCCAGAGGACAGCAGCAGGGGACAAACTGAGACCTTTGTGCTTCTTTTGAGTAGAACAGGTAGACAAAACTAAGCAAATTCCTATAGACTTGTTTGAGCTTCTTCATTCAGGAAAAAGGATGCAGCTGCCCAGAGTGATCCCACCTACCCCATAGGCTGGCCAAAGTGGTGTCGCCAACTGGAGACTGTCCAAGATTGTTGAAGCTGTCGTACTACGGGGCTGACGCACTTCCCTTCCACCCCAGGTCAGGGGACCACTCTGAGCATGGGCTGTGTTTCAGCCAGACAGGACCAGGAGCGAGAAGCTTGGCTGTGAGCAAAAGAGAGGAAGAAAGAGGAAACCATCAGGAATTTTAGGGATCATACATCATGTGGCATGGCAAATATTAACAATTGCATTTTGGCCTATTTTGAGTGCTGTCAGATGGTCTGCAACCTCACCTGAAAGGTATCAAGAACAGTAAACTGGGACCTGTTTAGTCACTAAATTCTCCCACCAGAGAAGGGAAGGCACAGTGAAAGGGCTTCAATCCCTGGAAAACCACACGTTCCCATGAAGACACAGAGCCATACTCTAAGCCTTGAAATATCACTTAAGCCTATTTGCTTAGTCAGTGGAAAGGTAGGCACCTTTGAAGCCCTCTGAAGAGCAATTAAAGAGCCCCAAAAAAGTGCTGAGCGGGGATTCAGGGATGCGAGGACTGCAGCCAAGGGAACCTTCCCGCCCATTCCCCCCTCTGCCAGGATCGGGGCCAGACTCCCCATCCCGTCGCTCCCCGTCAGGCAGGGCACGGCTCTGCTGCGCAGGGAGCGCAGTAGGAAAGGCGGCTGAGAGCCTCGGCCGGCAGCGACCCCGCGTTTTTCCCATCCTGCTTTGGCAGAATTGGCCGGGGTTGGAGGCATCTTTCATTTCCCAGCTCTGTTTTTGCTTCAGAAGACACAGCTTCTTTCTATTTTTCTAGACTGGCTGATCCCAGCGTGCTCCAAATCCATGAAGGGAAATAGGAAATGATTTTCTTAGTCCCTGAATTGACCCGCGGGTCTGACAATCCTGCTGGGCTCGGCAGTTTCTCTGTCGACTTGAGGAGCACATGTTTATGCACCTGGGATCATGCAGCTTGAATTATTCTTTTAAACATTTTCATAGAGAGTGGCAGTGTAACAGAAATCACTAAACAAAATGTACATTGTGTGTGACAGTTAGCAACGGGCCGATTCACAGATTGTTAAGGGCTATTGAAAGTCACGCTTATGTTTTTCTTCTTTAACATTTTTCAAGGACAATTTGATTGCATTTCCCAGAAAGGTTAATATAAACAATCTGCTCCCCTCGTTTTTATGAGAAGCATTTAAAAGTAAAACGTCCTGCTGTTATTTCGCTATCGCCTATGTTATTGATGGCTGAGGATTCCCAAATAGGTTCTGAATTTTTGCAGCTTTGCACATTTCTGGGAGAATTGCTCAGAAGTCCACTATCTCATTCTCCACCCACAGCAGCACTAGGAAAGACACAAGTTTCTTCAACATTTCTTTGAACATGGAAAGGCAGGATTCGTCCTCTGAACTGTAGCCACGTGAAGGATAGATACCACTCTTTATTCGGATGCTTTGAGCAGGGGCATGGACAAGGTTATCTCTAGAGGTCCCTATAATTTTCACACAATTGAATGACCTTGTGACATATTACCTACTCAACAGTAATTCAACGCATTCATCTGAATGCCCAAGTTGGATGTTATGTTTAATTGCATACTTTTTTCCATGTACAACTTAGAAAATAGAGCAGAAATAGAGAAAAACGTTCCCTGTCCTTAGCCAAGGAGACTTATTTTTCCTACTGGTAAAAGTAATGTGGACATGTTGTGTTAGACTGCACTGGTTGCATATGCAGAACACATTCAGGTATGTGTCCTCGCTGCTGGCCAAACCAGAGGACTAAACCTGACAGCTAAAATGTCTCATATCAAGGTCAGTAGCAAACCTCTCACTGACCTGAGTGGGACTAGGCTCTGGGGCATTTTTTTTATACACGTGCACCCTAAAACTACCCACCATTCTGCTGTAGTATCAGCTGAGGGGTCCCTCAGTTTCTCTCACAAATAGCTGCACACCAGTTTGGCCATTTCTCGCACTGAAAAAGCAGATTTACCCACAAGAGGTGCACAGATTTCAGAGCAACACGAAACTCTCCCTTCACAACATCTTTTAAACTGAAGTTAAGCCTAGCAAGTTGCTCTGTTTTAAAACCAGCACCACTTTGAACACACTTGATTCATAAGGCATATATCTGTGACAAAGTCAGGACCTTTTCCTCTTGGGGCAGGCTGGGTCTGGGTTTTGCCCTCAGACCCACATATGCATTTCCCATTTCCTCGTGTTTACCTGTCCTTTCCATTCAAACAGATGCACATAGGACCTTTCATTCAGATTTGCTAGAGCGTGTTTGATCTCACTACTGTGGCCACTGGTGCATAAAAAATATTTTACCAGTTTCCGTTAGATACTTGCTGGCTGCAGGCACTCGAATGCAACCGATCACTTTATATTAAAAATTGCGGTTTGTGCAGGACTGTGTGTGTCCATGTATATGGGAGCATGCCTGATCATTTATTTAAAAGTGACATTTTTTTAGGAAAGAATAATGCTTGTGAAGCTAAAAAAAAAAGAAAAACAACAAAAAAAACCACCCACCCACTCACTATCCCTGTGTTAGAGCAGCATTTACTACGTGTCTCTAAGACAAAAAGAAAATGCAAATAAAATTCAACCCCAAAAAATCCAGGTTCTTGAATTAGCTAGGCAAGTGGGAGCCAAAAGCTCCCAACAACATGCAACGTGATCAATGGTGCCACGCCACGTCAGCCTGTTGTGACAGATCCCATGACAATCCCGCAGCCCGATGCGGGGGGCAGCAGTGGGGAGCACCGCATGTGCCTGCATGGGAGAATATGAAGCGAAGAGCAGATTGTGCAGCAGATCACTGGGTGATAATGCTGCTTTTGTTCTTTTCCCGATGGATCTGATTTTGAAATGCCCTCACACCAGTGTTGCAGAAGAGTGCGTGGGCGGGCATAAGCTGTAAAGAACTGTTGCCAAACCAACATGAGCAGCATGCCAAGAAACCCACCAACCCAACAAACCCACCTTGCAGCTCAGCCTCCTGCCACTTCTGCTCAGGTTAGATGCTCACAGCTGGAGTGTGAGCATAGGGTGGGTTCGGCCCCTGCCTCCAGTTTCCCTGCTGGCCCCAGCCCCAGGCTTCCCACCTCATCCCTTGTCTCTGCAGATGCCACCTCAGTAGCGGGAGGATGATGAGGAAGAGGAGTGCGTGGAGGAGGCACTTGGGCAGTGGTGCAAGTGCCTGGTCCTCGGGAGGCGTCCGTCCCCCAGTCCTTCCCAGCTATCTCCTTGCACCCACCCATGGGATCTCTCAGATTTGGAAGCTGCTCTTCCTCCATGTGTCCCTGTATGCAAATGTGTCCATACAGAGACATATTTAACATACATATACACTCAGTGTGTAGGTGTGCGCATGATATAATAATTTGCTCTTAGGAGCTCTGAGCATCTTTGATGGTTGTTGGTTTATACCCAGGTTAGATAAAGTTCCCTTTAAAACCTTTCTGTAAAGGACGTACCAGGTCAGTCATTCAAGCCTTAAAATTTTCAGAAGTGACTAATAGTTTCTGATGCCTCCAATGTTTTGGTGTGTGGTTTGAGACACACTTTAAGAAACTAGCTTTCTGAAGAGAGGTATTGGTGCTCTCTAATAATTAAAATCCTAGAAGAGGCAAGCCCAAAATTAACAGTCATTTTCCAAAATAAAACTCTCAGACATTTATAGAGCCTTCAAGCGGAGAAATGGAAGATCTTACTTTATATTGAGAAGATCAGAGCTCACATACTGGTGAGAAACTCAAATACATCTTGGTGAACATTCCCTATATAAGCAACATTTTCCAGAGTCTTCCATTGACTGTATAAAAGCCCACTACAAGACAGCTAACACATCTAAAATATACTCCCAGCTCTCCACGACTTGCTCACAAATCTTCTGGTTTAAAAGAGCACTCTTCAAGTACACTTCACAAAGTTTTCCGTTTTGCCCTCCCAGGCAGCCTAGCAACGTCGCTGGCAATAAATAACACTGCAAAGGAAATTCTGTGTCAACTAGGAGGGTTAAAAAAACGACTGAAGAAAATGTACAAAAAAGCATAATTTATTGCCCCTTAGCATCTGCTTTTATCTGTATCCTTTTGAGAACACATTAACAAGTCCTGCGTATCTCCATATGTTGCTTTCTGTGGAGCATCATGGTTGTAAAGGTACATGTTCATTCAGTCCGTAACAACAAACACTTATGCTTGCTATACACTGAAGAATGTGAAGACTATATGTTGATGATGCTTTTACATTATCATAAATCACTGCAAGAAAAAAAAAGAAACAAATATTTTAAAAGCTGTAAGGATTTTTTTTTTTCTTTTTTGTCTACAGAAAGCAGCCCAAATCCCAGTGTTCCATGTACACTCCTTAGGTCATAAAAACAGCTGCTTTCAAAATGTAGATGATCCCCATATGCTTAATGAAATCACCCTTCGAAGGTCAGTAATGAATTTACATTGGTTTTTAACAATTGTAAAATTAAATTTTAGTGTAAGAAACAGAATGAAAGTGACCTTTATTCTGAATAAAGCTTTTTTTAATTTTCTTTCTTTTTTTTTTTCCTTGAATATAGCCTGTGTATGTATGTACATATGTATGTAAAAGATTTTGGCAATTCAGCTGTAAATCCACTCAAATCTTTGAACTAAGTTCCCAATAAATATAGGGAATACTGAAATCTGATCTGTATTTATGGTGCAAAAAAAACCAGTATTGAAAACAACATTTGTTTCCCCCTAAATTAATGGTGAACAAATTTAAGACAAAATTTCCAGTGTAGTATATTTTTTTCTAAAAATATCTTTGCTTTAACTTTAAAATCTAATACTGATATTATATCTGTACTAACAAGAGGGGAAACAATAATACGCTTAATCAGGATTTTGCATTCAGTTCAATTCAATTGTTTTAAGTCAAGATCAAAGTATTGTTGAAATATGGCTATACATTACTCTTATCTTATGGCAGAAGGAAATACATATCTGTGTTCAAAAATGTGGATTATATCTGCCAGAATCACAGCTCAGAATAGCTGGCAAAGTCAATGGGATTGTATTGAATCACGCCAGTTCAGGATCCACATCTGAACACAAAGTGTCGGGGGGATCATTTACTTGAGCCAGGCACCAGCAACAATTGCAGAGATAACATTTTCCCAATTGCAAGAGGGGACTTTAATCATCTCAGATCTGTTTTTGATGTTTTGTTAACAACCGTTACTCGTGCTTGATGCTTTTAGGCACTTCAGCACATTTCTGTAAAACTATTAACATATGAAACGAATACACAGTGGTAGTGCCAATAAAAACCAAGCAGAAAGCAATAGAAAGCATTAGTAAGACCACCAAACTTATGAGACAGCTTAAAAAAATCATAAGACTGGATTAAAAAAACATATACAATTCTCCAGTTCTTTCATTTGTCCTCTGGTTTCTGGGGCTTAACAGGACATTTAACTTTTCTGTCTTTTTTTTGGGGGGGGTAAAAATAAGGTTTAGGAATGGGGAGGGGCGGGAGGGGGCAGTGTTGGGGCTTTTTCTCGTATAATGAAGTCTGCCATCTCAAACAGTCAGGTCCTTCCAAGCATGACAATTACGAGGAAAAATAGCAAGTAGATACCCTGAGTCAGTGTGTTCGAGTTCTGGGACAAGGTTGTTGAATATGAAATGATAGCCAGCAAATTATTTTTGTTATGGAGAAGGAAATCAGCCATGCTCACAAGAGGTGTCGTAAGTGCTAAGTAAAGTTTGATTGTGCGCTCGTCAGGAACTTCAATGATGTCTCCTGTCATTAATAATTCAAAATCAAGAATTACTTTAGCAGCTCTAGGAAGCTTTAAAACACATGAGGCTTTTATTAAAGCAGATGAATTAAGAATACCATTAGAAAATTAGCCTGATACTTTGCTACTTTAACTTCCTGAACTGCAGAGCTTTGAACTAAATCAGATCAGTTTGGTTCTGTTGAAATTTTCTGAGATTGGTATCTCAGAGTGATATTTTTCTGGAAATTTAATCTAAATGGTCTAGATGCCTACACATGAGAGAGGCTAACTGAAAATATAACTTTTGCCTATATTAAAAAAGAAAATCTTTCAGCCAGTCAGTCAAGAAGTTTCAGCAAGGTGACTCTCAGGACTTAGATGAGACCTGCCTCCATCTCACAGACAGACATTTTCTCGAAATCTACCCAAATCTGCTCAATTTGTCAAGCCTTTGGAAAAAAATCTCATTCAGTGCGTGCTGGGTGCAGACTCGTTAGGTTTGGCAGCCGCACCCCGGCCAAGCTCCATCTGCGCTGAGCCCGTGCCAGCCGCTGGCCAGGCCGCAGGCCAGGAGGCTGCCCACCCGCCAGCCGCCCTGCTGCCCCAGCACCGCTGCCAGCCCTCCACAGCTTCCTCTAGTCCTAGGTCTGCTGCAAGCACAGATAAATAACAAATTGTGGTGTTTTTAAGGAAATACAAATACGTTAAGTGCAGGGACTTTATCTGTAATGTCCGCATGAACATCTAGAAGCAGATGTTTAGCATCCCTTAAAATCGGATGCATATGGCAGGGCAAGAGGTCAACCAGGATCCTGCAAGCGTGTGTACAAAGACAGACAGAGGCTTGTGTGCACACACCCTGTGCTGGAGGGTGAACTGGGGTGGCCACTGAGGAGACTGGTCAGAGAGGCAGGAGAAGCTCCTTTCCAGGTGTCCTCAGCATCATACAACGCTATGGGCCCAGAAGAAAAACACATGGCAGCCCAGAACAGAGGCAAACTTTATTAGAAAGGAGAATATCTTTTATTAAAGCATATATTAATACTGAATACAAACTCAAACAAAACGAAGGAAACTTTCAAGCTTACCAGAGCTTCTACGTGTCTGACAGAAAGGTAGCAGACTTCCAGTACAGGTTGGAAAGGATTATGCTAACTTGATTATTTTAATCAGTAAGATAGTTTGAGAGATGAGTGCTGTTTCTACCTTTCCATACACAGTCTACATTCTATAGAACTGTGACTGCAACATGGTATATAACATGCTGCGCATTTAAAATATGAGGCTCTCACAGAACAGAGAAGCATCATGCAGTGGGGAACAGGGAGTTTTGACACACATCTCGGATGCAGTGGCTAGCTCGGGGGAACAGACAACATCTGAGTGTATAGGTGTGTGGTTTTCACCCAGGTGTTGTCCTGCAAACAGAGCAAATTGTCCCATACAAAATCAGACAAGGGAGTTTCCAGCTACAGCATCCTTTTTTCCCCTGCTCCACTTTTCCTTGTAATGCTGAGACACCCAGGGCAGCAATAGACTCTTTACCCCCAGCCGACTTCAAAACAGTTTCTATCTCAGATTACCAGAGTCTGCAGAATTCAGCTGTTTTGAGAGCAGTCAGAGGTCACTGCAAATCAGCAGTCTTTGAAAAGTAACCTGTCAAGGCATCCACTTCTCATGGCTTACCACATCTATCTAAACATATCTATACACAAAACGGATGACGTCTCCTGCTGCCCTTTCGAATGGTTTAGTGTGAGACCTCTCTGTTTTCTCAGCCTTTGTACTGCTCTGATACACAGGGCCAGCCAGCAGTTCCAATTAAAAAAGCAAGGGAAAAAAAGAGTGGGTAGATCTTCTTCCAGATGGCTTTGAAGAGGCATCAATCTGCTGTAGAGATTCACGAGACCCCAGACAATTAGTTAGATAAGCCAAGACTATGCATTAAGGCTAAAATCACAGCATTACATCAAACCCAAAAGTTTTTTCGATATATTAATTACCACAGCAATGTGGCTGACTGGAAAAGGTGAAAGTGTAAACTTAAACTACAGAAAGTCAAGGACAATACTAGTCAGTTTTAATACTTTTCCACTATTCCTATTGTATGCTAGTCCATCTTATCTTAATTATCCCCTAATATCACCCAGCAAGCATGCTCCTGTACACACACACATAAGTGTGCTCTACTCGGAAGAAGGGCAAGTAAAGAGCACAAGCCAGTGTGCTCCACCATTGCGTGTAGTAGTTAAACAGCCACGCAGCCTCCTCCCTGTAGTGGCTGCATCCTCTCCTGTTCGATTGGTTGATGCCAAGGCAGGTAAGTCTTTTCTGGCACTGGATTTTGCAGGTTAGACCTCTAGCTGACCGATGTCATCTTCCATCAACATCTTCTGAGATGACTGATCTTGCCACGGCCATGGATAGGCTAGACTGGGAGTTTGTTAAAGTCCCCTGAGCAGGACAAATGATTTCTTGTGCTCCTGTCAGAACATTAAAAAAATAAGGTTGTTCTGTAAAAACACGCATACCAGACTGTGCATCTCCATACACACACATTGCTTACTGCACTTACAGAGACAAATTTGTGTGTTTGGACAGACAGCAGATTCTTACCGTTCAAACACCTCTTTCACACCAGTGACTCTGCATGCTGGAATGACATGGTGCTGGGGCAACCTTCTATTGTAACAGCTCGGTGGCTTCCGGAGAGCCTCGCATGGGTCGCCCCATCCAAGCACATTTCCCACATGCAATTACGCCAACAGGAGAAAATCCTCGGCTCAGAAACAACACAGATATTTCGTGACCATGAGCACCGGTCAGTGAAAGCACAAACAGGGAACGCCAGGGCAGGAGGGAGGAATTTGCAGATCTCAACACTTCCCAAGCCGTGTCTGCACCCGCTGCTTCGGCAAGCGGCCGGGGGAGAGCAGCTACAACCGCAAGAGCAGTGGGAGCCCAGGAGGCCATGCCTGCCCCCAGGCTGCCCTCGAGGAGCGCGGGGGGGGGCAGAGGAGGCTGATGCCGCACTCTCCCCACGGTGAGATGACTTCCCTGCTCCATGCAGGCTGCTGCAGCCGCCAGGGAGCTCCTGCTCCAGCGGTGAGGGCAAGGGGTGAAGGGAGCTGGTTGCTTTTGCAAACACGGTTAACAAAATGTTGATATTATGCTTAGCCGTTGTCTCCTTGTCACTAGTCACTTGCAGTTATAGGTCCGGATGTTAAAAAATCCTGTCATGAGGTGGAGCTGATGAACTCTGGTGTTATGGTCTTCTTTATTTTCAGGATGCAATCTGGGCTCAGCGGACTGTAGACGAGTGTCTAGAGATGGGAAGGGGATAGCTTTAGGTTTTATACAAAGTGGGTTGAGTTCGTTACATAAATACAGGCAACTTGGTTCATTGGAGGTTATCCAGCCTATCCTCCAGAAAATCATGGGTCTCCCACGGGTCTTGTACTGTATCTGCCAGTCCTGTGTGGACATCTTGTCTACCAGAGGACATTTTAAATGGCCCTGGGCATCTGTGCTTCAGCAAATTAGTTGAGTTCACAATGTCCTCCTCTTGTCAGCTAGCTATCACACCACGGTGGAGTGTTGCACCTAGGCACAATGAAACTCACAGGGGAAAAAGCAGTGATTTTATTGCAAGATAAAAATGGAAAGAGTGTGATTGCCCTGGAAAGCATGTCATTATATCACCTTGGATTTATAGCCTGTGCCTGAACTACAGGAGAGAAAAGTTGTCCACTGTCAACCCACTGAAAGATGGACATCTCCCATCAGGGTATTCTGACTCAGATACTCTGAAACAGTTATTTCTTCTTACTGATACTTGAAAAAAAATGAGAATCCAGATTATAAGAATGAGAATAGAAGGCCTCCTTTTACACAAGGATAGAGGTTATGTACTGTTTATTTAAGAGTAATTTAAAACCACTAGAGAAATCTAGTAATTTAAACCCATTTATTTTCTCAGTACCCAGATTACACCTGAAGGAAAATACTTATTTTTAGCACGTCAAGAAATGCCCTGTAGCTCTCATTAAAGCCAGTTTTAGGTTCTTGCCTAAGAAAAATTAGTTGGAGGAAATGTATAAACTGATAAATACAAACGTGTTAAGGAAAGACATAGTCACATTTAAAAATGAAGTTAGCTGGATTTTGTGACTTTATCTAAGGGGTGAATGACTCCAGATGAAATCTTATCAAAGGCAATAATTTCCTAGAAAGAGTAACAGAGTCATAGTTTCCCAGTAAGGATGGAGCTTCATCATGAGATGAAAAAGAAAATCTCCAACAATCTGATCAACTCCTCTACTAGACATTAGAATGGATCCACAGGTCCTCCAGTTCTTCTTTGGTCCATGTATGCTCAAAGTGTCCCTAGAGAGCTATAAGGCTCACCCTTTGGCTGTCTAATCTTTTGTATGAATAGCGGAAGAGTTTGAATCAGCCACCAACAGTCTTATACATCCTCCATAGCTTAAGGTCAGTTTCCCGGCTCCACTCTCGGGGACACTCTGGTTTACAGTGCTACCCCTCAGACAGCCACAGCCATTCTAGAGACTGAGACATGGTCCTATGGAGAACATCTGTGACAATCACTGGTTGTCTTAAACACCACAAAATATAAGCAACTATACAAATATTCTTCTTGAGAAATGAAATTGATATAAACAGCAGTAATAATCCATTCACAGGACATATACAGCTCCCCTAAATTATCACAGGCTACAGAGGCAACCTTCTGCCAGGTCCTGTTCCCAGGTTAGGGCCAATTTCACACCCAGGGGAGACTGCCAACACCGACAGCCACATTGACACTTCAGCGTTGACTGGGTTTCAATACTCTCCAGACAGGCCATTTTCATCCCAGACTAACAGCATCTGTTAGAGAATTAAAGACACCTAGATAGACTTACCAGATGAGCTGCTCCACTGGCCTTTGCAGCTGATATAAGGGGACCTTATATCTGCTTCCCTTTGTTTTTCCATCTTCTTGTCTAATCATCCATCTGTGAGAAGGGTGACATTATGAAGATACAAGTAACAGAGCAAAAGTTATGGCCTGTGTTATTCAAGAAGTCAGACTCAGTGATCTCGTGGCCCCTCCTGGCCCTGAAATCTGGGGTCTCTTCTGACTGGCACCATCAATTCTGAGGCTGGAGAAGCCTCAGGGCCCAGGCAATTGGCTCGTCTTTCACATTATCCCAAACTAATTGGTAATAACAAAGGTATGTGTCAGTCTCCACTGGATCATGTGTTTTAAGACAATTTCAGAGTAATCATAGCCGTATGGATGCCATCAGCCCACAGACTCATTGTCAAAACCAAAATGAGAGACAGACTTTATGCCATTTTGCCTCATTGTCAGTGAAGGTTCCTAATATTCTAGATGAAAATTTCCTTCTGTAAATAAGTCATCTCCCATAACAAGTTGAAGGTAAAAATGCTCATATGTACCCATGCAAGATTCAGCCTGATAGAAAAGCCGTGAAGTTCTCTGACAGCTTATTATCAACCGAAAATTATGGCTATCATGTTTTGTAGTCACTAAACGATGCTAAATTGAATGCAAAAAGTCAGAAATAGAGTATCATCTAATCCTTCCTTGCCTCATTCTCCACTGCCATATTTACTCCACTCCTTAGCAGGATGAAAGTGGGTGCAATTGTCAACCTTGCTCCCTCACAACCCTCTGTGTAAGGTCCCTGTCACCAAATACCAGTAGGACGGGGCATTTTGGTGATTCTCTAACTCCTACAGAGGACATGGAGAGCGCAAAATTAAATTAGAGCTTCCTTCAGGCTATCCTCCAACTTGTGTGGATGGTTAGTTTTTTAGCCAGAACTGGAGTAATAGAAAACACAAGAGTCATATAAACAAAGAATTAATACTAATCAGCCATTGAATTTCTTTACAAAGTGTGTAAAACACTTCTCCCCCTGCGCCCGCCCCCGCCCTGTATACTTTCAGTACTCTAAAGGAAAGGCCAAAAGGGGAGTAATAAAAACACCCTCGGGTACTAAGAAATTGGCTCATAAAATAACTACAATAACAATGTCAATTATTAGCTTTACAGTACAAGATAAATATAAATGGACTATATCCCCAAACTAGGAAAATATGGGGAATCAATCTCAATAAAAAGAACTGTGAGGGTAAGCTATTTGGGAAGCAGATACAAGCCCTGCCTGGCTTAGAAACATTAGCCTGCCCTTCTCTGTAGTGATTAATGTCTTCTGCTGCCAGATGACACCGAACTTCGCAGCAAGTGAGGCTTGGAGGCAGGTATTTGTAACGCCTGTCTGTAAACTCCAGAAGCGTTATGACTTCTGTGGAGGATAAATGCACAAATCTCTGTATTTCTGCTAGAAGATAGACTCTGCTAAAACAGAAATTAAACACATTTACAAGGCAGTGAGTTATGATAGAAACCTGACCAAGCATTTCTCAAACTGGCTGGAGTCATTCTCTGCTGACAGTGCCACACTTGGAAAGCTAATCTCCAAGCCTGTTGTGGGAAGCATAGACGTTATCACAGCACAAAAGTGTGGGAATTCTGATGTTTCTCAATCTTTTTCCTCTGAGAAAATTAAAATGGCTTTTTAAAAATTTTATTCTATTTTATTTTACTTTGGAACAAGGCTAATCTGCATATTTTTTGAACAGGGAGATAATGGTGGATTCATACCAAACTTAATTTCTTTGCAGGTCAACTCATCAGTGATTTGTGGCTGCTTGGGTTGCTGTGGCAGCTCACCAGTCTCATCACACAAATGTGTCATCCCTTTACTCACCTCTCCATTCAGACTAGCTCTCACATGCCAGCTGTAGTCTCCTTTCCGCTTGATCTACTGTGGAGTGGCTTGAAAGATGACTAGCCAGAATGCAGCATGGGTTACAAATGCCCACTGGGAGATCTGTTGAAAGATGACATAAGCCACCTCATTTCTTGTTCCTTATGACAGAGTGAAAAGTCCACAAGCTTCTGCTTGAGTTCACATCCCAGTTATAATTTTCTAATCACTTCAGGGTCATGTCATGGGTAAAAAATGCATAAGTGACTGAAACTAAACTGAAGGCTAGGCTGTACCTTGGGGCATTACTATACTACTAGAGAGGGAGAGAGGACACAGGGGGTTTTTTCATTTCTCACTTGTGGTATCCTTATTTCTCAAGAAAAGAAGGTCAGCTTTTCCACAGTATCCTGCTATGCTGCTCTCTCACAAGGCATTAAAATATACCTTGCAGCATACCCTCTGGGCTTGCCGGGTTAGCTCTTCCCTGGCTCCCAAGGTCCTTGGAACAGAGATTCATTAGCCAACACCCCAGCGCTGCATGAAAATGGTCACCACAGGCTCGACTCAAATAGTTCATTGCCCAGTGCAGCTATTAAAAAGCAATTTGTTAAATTGCATGACTAGAAAAATGCTTAAACATGTCAGTTGTTTTAATTTTTCGGGGGGAAGGAGGAATATGTTTTAAAGAAGGTACACAATGCACATAGAAGACATGTTTTTAACCAGATGGCTTTTCAGTCTCAGGTAATTGTTATGATCACGATGTTACATTTCTGAGACACCTCAAGGACAATTTCTGTTCCAAACACAACCAAATCATGTAGAAAGAGAAGGCACTATCTGTGGCAGGTGAGATTCACAACTCTTTTGCGTCAGTACTAAGATCACTAAATGTAATGCTATGCTGACTTAAGGAAAGTATAATGATGACAATTATGATTTAAGAACATAACTCTAATTACATTAAAATAAAATAATAATAATATCATTAACGAAGAGCCACTTCTGAAGAGCAATTTTCATTTAGAACCAATTCTCCTGGTCTGGGCAAAAGTCCATCCTAATCACATTGAGAGCCAATACATTACTCTTTGACTTGAGGCAAAGGCACATCAGTTCTTGACAGCTTCTGCAGACTCTCTGTCCTCCTGCAAAAAAAGCCCTTTGGTGTTTGGACAGGGTAGTTTGCAAAAGGGTTTCATGTCACAGCTATTAGGTAAAGTATAAATTCCTTCAATGGAAAATGCAGTCATCCTCTGTAGCAATGTAGCTCTCCCTTTTTATGCATGAAATGTATCTCTAACTTGATCCGAAACAGTCAATGGCTTGAGGGAGCGCTCTGTATGTGGCAGAAGCTTTCCATTTTCTGTGTTGCATTTTTAAATCTCTGCAGACATTTTACCACAGGGTTCTGGCACATGAAATGGGCTTGTGGCTTTGCTGGGTTTGTTATTTCAACCACTTACAGCAAGGCTAAACAAAGCCATCAGTGTCTCCCCTTGAGGAGAAAACTCTGATCAGACCCACACTCTGTTATATGCCATTTCTATGAAATAACAGTCTAGAAAAAGCAGCTACAGGAGAAAACCAAAAGTTTCATCTTGCCTACAGCCAGCGGTCGGTGCAGACCCTGGAGTGCTGGGCAGCAGTCTCCAGAGGACCACAGTTTGTCTGCCCTCTCCTCACACATGGCTCTTGCCCACGCTCAGAGGCAGACCACCAGACAAGGCAGACTTTCATGTATCCTTGCAACGAGTCCTGTGTCCTGATGGGAACTAAGTTTATTCAGAGCACATCACTAAGTACTGGCACATGCTGGTCCCAGCACATCTGTATGTCTCAGCTCCACAGGTCACACGAAACAATGAGGTTGAGAGATTTCTGAATGAGTTTCTCCTCTCTCTGTCAGCTTTGTCCCTTCATTTTCCTTTTTTTTCATTGACATCAAGAATGTTTCTTTAACATACTGCATTAACATCAAGAATATTCTCTTGCATGTCATCCCCTGGCCCCAGCTACAGTAACAAAGTGATCGGCCTTGGCAAAGTGGCCCCAGAGATGAACGCTGTAGGCATTGGAAGCCGCGTGGCTTCCAACCTCAGCCAGACCTGAAGAGATGACTGAATAAACCTGATCCATGTTACTAAAATGCTAACTCGATCCTGAAAGCACATTTCCTAATGCACAAGCTGCTTTCCAAATCAGGCAAGTCAGGTTCTGTTCCCAGTGCACAGAGACAAAAAGAGAGTCTGGAGTCTAAGGTACAACATTTCTGTGAGAAAAACAGGGGAAATAATAGTGCAGGGAGTTCACATCTGTGGCTGTTTGCTGAACTATTTTGGTAACGAATCTCACACAGAATACAATCAATACAAAATTCCCATCCTAGAAAACAACTTTTCATAAAAAACCCTAAAGTTAGAACTCTCTTTGTTAAGAACACTTTTGGAAGGTACCAGAGCTAATGCTGAGATGTGCCTGTAGCATGGCTTCATTTTTTGTGTTGTATAGGTAATAAATTATTCTTTCTACTTTGGAATACAGATTTATTTGCTAAATATCTTCATATCCATTCAAGTCACACGCCACCCTAAGGCTCTTAAACATAAAAAATATTTACAATTTAAGTCACATCACAAAACCTAGATTATATTGCTTTTATGACTAAGCTAAGCATGAACTAAAAGAGACCAAAATACTCTTATGAAAGAAAAGTTATAGAGATGTAGTAAGGATTCTGAAGTTTTATAAGTTTATAAAAAAAAAAACAGAAAAAAGAATCAAAGTGGAAAAACATCTTGTCAATATAGTAGCCAAGTTAAACCAGACGCTGCAAGAGTAACTTAACCATTAGAAGTCCCAGAGGTGGTTCTATTTACCAGGGAAGGGATGGAAAGGGTAAGGGAAATTAATATTAATTGGGTTTATTTAACTTGGCCATTGGCCACAAAGTTCAGACAAAGTGCATTTCCCAGCCAACTCTTGTACATGTAAAATTTCACCAAGTCAGATGTAACTTATTATGTGTTTTGTCACTTCAATACGAAAAAGAAAGAAGTACAAAGCTGTTCAAAGGAGAGACTTCCCTGCTTCTTTTGGCCATATTAGATGCTTTCATTGTGCAAACATACCTGTAAGAAACATTTTTGTAACAATCCTGCCATTGGCCATCCAAAATTAAAACTGCCAACATGGCACTCTGACTCCCCTTCTAAAGGATCTGAGCAAAACCAAATTCTCCAGAGACTTTAATATAGCAGAACCAAGCTTCTTCTTAGTATAATATTTTTAAACCCTTCTATGATTGCTGGGGGATGAAAGCTTAAAGGTGGAGTCCCGTGAGCAAGGCACTCACTGGAGCTTCCTGTGGACTCGTGAATTGTTGCTGGGCTTGTGCATATTGCTTGTGGTCAATCAGACAAAGCTGGACTGGCTCCCATGAGACATCCTAGATCATGAGAAAGTTGCAGACTGAAATTTTCACCTCTGAGCATGACAGATGAGACAGTAAATTTCCAGTATGGCAGAAGGATGGAATGGGATGGGATGGGATGGGATGGGATGGATGGGATGGGATGGGATGGGATGGGATGGGATGGGATGGGATGGGATGGGATGGGATGGGTGCTCATGATTCCACTGTCCCTATAGCTGACATCAGTATCCTGTCTGCTGCATTAGTGCTCTCTCTAAACAAAAGATGGGTAACACCTCTCCCAGCCTTGTGCTGTAGACTACTTACTAAGCTGTGTGCTGCTAAGACGATACAGCTTTGGGGGAGCTGCTTATTTTTTTTGTAGTTTTCAGAACGTATAGAGCAGTGAATCATGCTGAAACTTTCTTCCCTTCTCTTTAAACTGGTTTCTTGTCACTTTTATGGAACAGAATTTATTTGGCACTTTTAAAAAAATGCAAAACTGTCTCCATGCTGGTGCCCTCATTACACTGCACTGTGTGTTATCTCCTGACTTCATTTTTCCATGTCTGTTCTTGAAGCACGGTGCCAGTGGGAAGTTGCACTCGTGACATGAAAGGCTTTTTAGGGGTGAAAAAGCCCCCGTGCAAGAGAACAAACTGCTGTTTGTTGTCTGAGAGCACTCTTGAGAAAACCTTGGCAAGAAACTTACTCAGAGAGCAAGAGAAGAGCAGGTCAAGCTGGAGGAACATCCGAGCAGTAGTGGAATGCATGGGGTGAAGTTACATCTCTGGCAAGCTGGGCTTCGGCACAGAGCTGCAGTATGTGCAGACAGCTGCAGACCCATGACAGCTTCTCTGCCTGTCACCTACTGTAGGAACATTTTTCCTGAGTCATTTCCTGAAAAGGAACAACCCAGCTGCCTCATTTACTCAGTGAATACATTTGGCATCCAAAGAGGTTGGACAACAAAGTTTCACTAGCTGCATTTGCTCAGGCAAGGGCATCTGGCTGCCGTTACACCCCTGCTCTGCATGGCCTTCTGCTAGCTTGTTTGTTGATCCGGCTGTTGATGTCGTTATGTTTCAGATTGTTGGAACCATGACTCACAATTTCCTTTCAAAAGAGGGGGAAAAAGGAAAACAAAACTCAGCAAGCTTGCTGCTCTTGTACTTTATATGCAAGTACTAAGCTGCCCTTTCCAAGAAAACAGATACATCTTTTGCACATAGATCTTGATCCAGATAACAAACATCACTGTAGCTGGCAATATTGGCAGCTTTGCTGGCAACCTCAACTACCTTCTGGCTTCCAGAGGTGTCTTTGGCTGAAACCAGCCCATGAGGCTGATTTGCAAAATGTTTTCCACTCCAGGCTTACCTAAAACTTTCCCAACATGAAGCCACTGTTTTCAAGGCAGGATGGGGGAAAGAAGAGGTCTGAACTTAGGTTCCTGTGTCCTTGGTTGGATATCTGAGTAAGTGTATGACCTTCCAAGTGGACCGAACAAAACGTTTCCAGACTCAGTGAGACCTGTTCAGTCCCAAGAAGCCCATCTCTTAATCCAGGTACGCTGGAGGTGGCTGGAGAAGAGAGGGAGATGCCTTGCTGGCCATCTCCTGGAAATAAGATGAGAGATATGGCTAGGGGAAGGTGGCTAGTCCAGGCCAAAATCAGGGAATGGATTATGACTAAGAAGACTCCTGCTGAGGCAGGAGGAAGAGGACCTGGTAGAAATCACTGCCTGTCAGCATTTGCCACGGTGGTTGACAGCTGTCCTGAGGGCTTCACTGAAAGGCAGCGGTCTCACAGCAGTGTCCCTCTGCAGTGCCACCAAAACCTCATTCCTCTTCCCACTTCACCCTCCTTGCGCCTTCTCCATGGTGGCTCTGCTCCTCGGTGCACAGGAGGAGGAAAGGTTGCCAGGCACCGCTCATCACGAAAGGCAGGGCAGAAAAGCACAACTGTTTTAGACATGTCGGTCTAATGGCAGGCTCCCAGGTGCATGAGGCACAGACCCTGTCAGCATACTCATTTCAGAGGTGGGACACCGAAATGCTGAAGGTAAATGCCTGTGCCTAGGGCATGCAGAGTGAGAGAACAAGGTGAGAGCTGCCCAGGAGAACCCAGCTTGTTCCCATCCCATGCTGGAGACACCGGGGATGCCAAGCGAAATGGGCACTCTCTACCCTTCCCTGCAACCAGAAAAATGCAGTCTACACTGCTATCAGCTGAGCACCTTTTGCTCCTGCTGACTCCTCAGGTTCAGCAAGAAATTTAACCATATGCTGATTACTAAACACAGTAACTATCTATGTGCTTCCAGTTAGGCATGATTTCCTCAAAGTATCTCAGGCAACACTTGCTATAAATATACTCCATACTAGGAAAGAAAAAGTCTAGACCAATATATACCACACACAAGTCTCTGAGACTGGACAGGATCCACCCAACGGATGGCAGAAGTGCTCACCAAGACACTTTCCATCATTTATCAGCAGTCCTGGCTAACCAGGGAGGTCTCAGTTGACTGGAGGTTAATACATGTTACACCCATCTACAAGAAGGGCCAGAAGGATGATCTGGGGAACAGGCCAGTCTCTCTGACCTTGGTGCCAGGGAAGGTTATGGAGCAGATCCTCTTAAGTGCGGTCATGTGGCATGTACAGGACAACCAGGTAATCAGGCCCAGTCAGCATGAGTTTATGAAAGGTAGGTCCTCCTTGACTAACCTGATCTTCTTCTATGACAAGGTGACCCACTTAGTGGATGAGTAAAAGGCTGTGGATGTTGTCTACCTAGACTTTAGTAAAGCCTTTGACACCATTTCCCACAGCATTCTGCTGGAGAAACTGGCTGCTCATGGTTTGGACAGCCATATTCTTTGCTGGGTGAAAAACTGGCTGGATGTCAGAGGTAAATGGAGTTAAATCCAGTTGGTGACAAGCAGTGTTGCCCTGGGCTCAGTATTGGGACCAGTTCTGTTTAATATCTTTATCAATGATCTGCACAAAGGGATCGAGTGCACCCTCAGTAAGTTTGCAGATGACACCAAGTTGGGAAGGAGTGTTAATCTGCTTGAGGGTAGGAAGGCTCTATAGAGGGATCTGGACAGGCTGGATCGATGGGCTGAGGTCAACTGTATGAGGTTCAACATGGCCAAGTGCCGGGTCCTGCACTTGGGTCACAACAACCCCACACAACGCTACAGATTTGGGGAAGAGAGGCTGGAAAGCTGCCTCGTAGAAAAGGACCTGGGGTGTTGGTCGACAGCTGCTGAATATGAGCCAGCAGTGTGCCCAGGTGGCCAAGAAGGCCAACGGCATCCTGGCTTGTATCAGAAGTAGTGTGGCCAGCAGGACTAGGGAAGTGATCATCCCCCTGTACTTGGACCTGGTGAGGTCACACCTCAAATACTGTGTTCAGTTTTGGGCCCCTCACTACAAGAAAGACATTGACGTGCTGGAGCGTGTCCAGAAAAGGGCAATGAAACTGGTGAAGGGTCCAGAGCACAAGTCTTATGAGGAGTGGCTGAGAGAACTGAGGTTGTTTAGCCTGGAGAAAAGCAGGCTCAGGGGAGACCTTACTGCACTCTACAACAACCTGAAAGGAGGTTGTAGAGAGGTGAGTGTTGGTCTCTTCTCCCAGGTAACAAGTGACAGGACAAGACAAAACAGCCTGAAGTTGCACCAGGGGAGGTTTAGACTGGATATTAGGAAATATTTCTTCCCTTTCTTCCCGAAAAGGGTTGTCAAATATTGGAACGGGCTGTCTGGGTATGTGGTTGAGTCATCATCCTTGGAGGTATTTAAAAGACATGTAGATGTGGTGCTTAGGGATATGGTTTAGTGGTGGACTTGGCAGTGTTAGGTTAAGTGTTGGACTCAATGATCTTAAAGGTCTTTTCCAACCTAAATGATTCTGATTCTATACCCAGGAGGCAAACCGCTGCACACTAATCCTAGTCTGCATGCTTCCTCCTGCCTCCTAGAAGAGAGTTATTGAAAGCACAGAGTTCAATATGTTGTCTGTGACCCACACATTGCTCAGTGTTTTACCCTGAGATCATATCCACAAAATGAGCACAATGAAAAAAAGAAAAATAAGGGGAAAAAAAAAGGAAAGGAATTCTGCATCCCACTGCATTCATCCAAATCTTTGCTGGCATCTCCAAAGAGGAGAGTTTGTTAAACAGAGATTTAAGTTACTAGTAAATCAGCTTGGAGGAAAATAAAGAATCTTCTGTCTCATCTTTGGACAATGTTCTGCAAGGTCTGGAGGCAGAGTGGAGATTTCGGAGGTGCTGCCCGAGGAGTTAAAGAAGAGGAAAGCAGTGATCTCTTCACTGAACCTCCATGTTGTTCAGTAGAAGGATTTATTACCCTACCGTATACACTGCTTGTAAGCAGTTCATCCTTCTCCCTCTGCCTGTTTATTTGTCTCTTTTACTGTCCCTAATGAAGAATCTCAATGCTATCTAGTCTGAATTACAGACGCTTTATGTTTCTAATGTTTGTTCTGCTGATCTCACTTCTTTTCTGGTGCTGTTGGCTGCTGAGATGCAT
Organism: Tauraco erythrolophus; assembly: GCF_009769465.1. Lineage (NCBI taxonomy): Eukaryota > Metazoa > Chordata > Aves > Musophagiformes > Musophagidae > Tauraco > Tauraco erythrolophus. The sequence continues at coordinate 37,131,065 of NC_141471.1, forward strand.
TTGACCTGCTGTTGGGAGGAGATACAGCTGCTAACTGCATTCTTCACTCCATCTGTTTTCACCAATTGGTATAACTCCACTAAAATCAGTGAGACAGCGCTCATATCAAGCTGGTATTACACAGTTAAGAAGCGGGATTGTAGACTCCAGGCAGTTTGGATTTTTGCAATTAATTGAAATCCACCACCCAAGTTTTTCCACGAGACTTCGAAATCAGCCACAAGTGCTAGGCATTATGTAGGCATAATTTCTTGGGCAGATGGAAAACTGCCTCTAGAAGCATTTGGTGCAGGTTCGCAGGCAAGCAGTACACTTCAGTATACGGCCAGCTCTCAAAATCCAGTACCTACGTCATCTTTGCACCAAGAGAGAAAGAGGAGATCTGTAAAAGCATGTTTCTGGAACTCTTCTGGATGCTCAAACCTGATGGGAGAGTTCCCGTGACGGGAGACACTTTGCAGAGCCAGCAGTCAAGTTTCTTCAAAGTCAGCAGGACCCCACAAGGGCAGTGTCTGTCCCTTCCTGGATGGCAGCTGTCTTGCTTCCCTCAGTTTTACGGTTTCTAATCTATTTCCATGCCCTACCCTATTTTATGGTCGTGGCTGATAAGATAAATTAGTCTCTTTTTTGGAAGTGTCACAATTTAGAGAGCACACGGCTGTCAACCAGAGCCCAGTGTTCTGTAGGCTTGTCCACTCCAGACCTCATGCAGCATAAAACAGAAATCAAAATTATTTTAGGACTTGAAAACGCGCATGCATCCCCACCAGACATTGCTTCAGAGACTCGTGTAAGATCAGAGCGATTGGTTTTTTGCTCAGCATCCCACCCCCCACCGTGCTCGCTCGCTGTGGCCTGTGTGCATATCGCCAGCACATGTGCACACACACGGAAATGCGGCGAGGGGCAGGTAATTAGCCTTTCTAGAGGGGACATGCCTTTCTCCTGAGAGCAAAACAAGAGAGATGTGAGGACGGGAGGAGAGCAGATGTAAGCTATCAAAGAGGGAAGCTGGCAGACAGGACACGAGGGGTAACATCTGACCAACCTGGAGCTGGAGGGACTGGTACTCATTTCATCTGAGAATACTGAAATGTCAAAGACAACTGATGGATCAACTGAGCTTTCATTAACATAAAAGTTTTCGGATCAGATAGACTATTTGAATGTCTTACTGGGATGGAATTTCTGTTGTATGTGCCGTCCTGCTCTGCTCCTGCCCTGTAGTATCACAAAAACAGCCCTCCCCAGAGTCTTTGGTGAGTTTAGGGGTGCAGGAGTTTGAAGGGGATGAAGGCTCACTGGTCATTTCCAGGGCAAACCATGAGCATGGTCCACAGCCCTTCCAAACACGCTCACCCCCAGCTGCAGTCTTGTCACACAGAGACGGTCCTGAACAACGGTCGGCAGGTTTTTTCCAAGCCTGTTCACCCATTCCTAATGAAAACGATAAGTCGAGGACAGTAGTTTTCTTTATAACACGACCATTCCTTTCCCTTTTCCCCCACAGGGTTAGCGCTTGTGCTGACTGTTGAAAAATCAGTCATTAACAGCCAGGAAATGACTTTGCCATCAATCAGAATATTGCTCAGCCATGTTTCAGCTTTTTTCCCCTTTCTCTGCATAATTATTCTCATCCTCTGCTGATTACAGTTTATAATAGCTATAATTCTCTCAAAATCAATCATTACTTGACTTAACCACAGGGTTACCAGTAGAAACACGAAGGAACGCAGATATCCGGGACTGTTTTTTTAATTATTATTCTTATTTAACAACACACAAGCTTTTAGGTAGATCACATTAAACCTTCCTCTTGGCAATATTAGGCAATGATTATTTTATTTTAATTTTGTTTTAAATCATGAAGTGTTTAATTACACGTGTGTTCCAGCCATGCCAGGTGTTTTGATGACATGTTACTAACATGTTATTCTGAGGTGAAATCTCAGTGGTTGTCCTAAATTAAACCACCGTGGAAGGACAAATATGTCTTGTTTGGCAACATAGACTCCACAATCAAAGTAAAACCTAAGTACCTGATTTTTTATTAAGACTATAGGTAAACACAGTTAAATGAAAGGTTGGCTTACTTTCCTGTAAGGCAAATTTTGAATGCACTAAATTAAAAGCAACACTTAGATTTAAAAATCACATTTTTCTTGAACAGAAGGGAAATTTGTAGCTTACTGCACACAATCATATTTCTACTATAGCTGAACAATGGGTTTCTGTTATTCTGCTTGCATCATGTGTTAACTTGACACCACTTTGTCTCTAATCATTTTCTCTTGCCCATATATTCAGTTAGTTTCCCTTACTGATTATGTGGGTCTCTCATGCAGAAAAAGGAAATATTTAAAAATTGAAGGAAATAATTAAATGGAATAACCAAAATTGGAAGCTGGCCTGAAGAGCAGATGTAGAATCTGAACTGACTTTTAAGTTAAAATAAAACCTTAATTTAAAATAGACCTTTAAAAAAAAAAAACAAACCAAAAACACAAAACAACAACAACAAACATTTGGGTGAGAAAAAGTAATTTATGAAATTATACCATGTCATAGGGAACAGGAATTAAGTCAAGTGTTTCAAGCCTCCTCTGTATAAGGGTATGACATAGAAATGCACAAAGGAAACCATATTTCACACAGAACATTATGATCCTACAATTCTGTATATACTCTTCCACAATTCTGACACTTTTTGTGAACTATTTACATACCAATTTCCACGTGAAATGGCTGTGTCATACATCCGGCCCCTTTTTATTTACCAACTTGCAATGAGCAGTATATTATTTTAAATTTCGACCTGATGAACGGGACATCTATACATTTTGCTTACAAGGGCAAATCTGGAGGAAAACTCACAGCAATTAACACACAAATACAGTATACGCGCAAATTGTGCCCATTATAACTATTTGCGCTAAGGAAATCAGCTGCTCTGGTGTGTTGAAATAGAGTAGATGCATTACTGGAGACAGGATCCCAGTCTCAGATCTTGAATAGCAAATTCTGATATTAAATAGCTAACTGTGCTGGTACTAACATTCCCCTGTATTGCCTCAGACTTGTTCCTAGGATCGGCAGGAAATTTTGGAACAAGAACTAAAGCAAAGAGGTCCTGTTTTATCCACCTTTTCTTTATAATCACGTGCTCTTGCGTTTCAACAAAGCCCCTTTCTCTTTTCAGCTTCCCCGAACACAGATGCTGCAGGGAAGCATCTGTTTGAGACCATTTTGTCAAAAAAAGAACAAAAGACCATGTTTCTTTGGCAGATAGCATGACCGCAGGCCTAGCCATGAGTAAAAAGTTGCCTGGACTGCGTAGCCCATCTAGTAAAATGCTTTTTCTCAGCCTGGTCCGAATTCTGGTCGAGTCACTGAGGCTTCCTACAGACGCCAGTGGCCTTTAGTGCAGCAGCGGAGGACGGTGCCCGGCGAGCCCTGCCTCTCGTGAGGAGCTCTGACACAACCCGGGAGTCTCTCGGTCGCACGAGAAATGGTTTGTAGGCTCAGGACCCCAGGGGCCATTATTTCAAAGTCGCGCAGCCATCACGTAGCCGCACGAAGCACCTCCTGCCGTGTCTGTGCCTTTCAGGAAACAAAGCTGTGTTGTGAACTATCGGCGATGTTAATAGCTTTCTTCCCTCTAGAGATTTGCTCCTGCTTTGGCCCCAAATATTTCAAAATAGCTGAAGCTGGCAGTAAGAGCCATGGGAAGAAAAAAGTGATGCATGTTAATTTCTGGTTTAGACATGATGAGAATTTCAGTCTCTTCATTAAAATTCCCCAGTGCTGATGGGGATGCTCCTCTGATTCATGGACTATACCTTGTAATGCTCCTCTGTGAGAGAGCATACACATAGCCTAATGTCTTTAAACAGTTTTGTTTTCCTCCCCTTTCAAATACTCCAGTTATCATTCTCCTGATACATAACATGCTCTCCTTCCAGTTAGATGGTTGCATGTTTGTGCAGGAATTTCAGGGTCTGTTTTTAATCTCCTACAAAAAGACCAAAGTTATCACAAATGGCAGCATCACGCCTACTCATCGTGAAATGGAGAGACACGGTGAAAGGTTTGCAGAGGAACCTACTACTGGTAAACAGAAAAATAAAACGCAAAGTGAACTGGGATTCAGACTGACATGAGAGTGGGTTGGGAGGGCATGGAAGAGCATTTTTGTACTCCACAGAACAAACAATGCCATCTTGTCGTCCCAAAGGAACGCCTAAGGAGGACAGACAGAAGGGCTCAATTGCTGGGTAATCGGGTCAGTTGCTAAATCCTTACTAAAAATATCCCGTCTGTGGGAAGCTATGGTGTCTTGTCACTCAGAAACAACACCTATATATGCTTATGTTGTTTTCGTTTAGACAAAGAGCAGAAGAGTTGCATTTAACATGAGCAAAAGTAAAATCCTCATAACACAGCACTGTGTGGTCTCTTCTTAACCTGCTTAATCAACTTAGACCATAGCAACTGCTCTCCAAACATACAAATAGAGCTCTCAAATATCTAGAGATAGAAGAGACAAAGGCATCAATAATTTGGAGTAACAGGCTGCAGATATTAACGTTCCCTCCCACCCTTCAAAGAGTATTTTCATTCTGCTGTGATTTTCAAGATAAACATGGAAGACAAACACAATACTCTTTCCACTGAGGAGCCATTTCATGAGCACTGCACTCCCTGCACCATGACATGCACTCCTCAAAATGTGAGCAGAATGACACTGGAGAAGTGTGAAGCTGGAATGGGAAACTGATGAAAATCAGGATCAGGCCCATTCTCTGGTGAAAAGGCTGCACACTACAAGTACAAGTTGATGACCTGCTGACCAGGTTTTTGGCTTTAACAATCTGAAACTAAACACTATTCATTCAAGGAAAATAAGAAAAACAGAGGCCCACCATGGTCAACTCGATGTGGAACTGACATCAACACAAAAGTGCTTCACAGCACACCAGTGCAAGGGATGCACTAAAATTCCTCAACAGAGATGCTGAGTCAACTGAGCAGAGAAGAAGGGTAAACACAGATGCCATAAGGAAACTTCCTAAATGTATGTGAAAGAAGTTCAGGATTGGGTGTGTATTTCCAGCATCTTGAATACTCACCAAATATTTTCAGAAGACCAGATCATCAGTAGATATAGACAAATGAGGTTCTGCTGAATGGTTCTGGTGACCATCTATGTGTTCATTTTGAAATGAGCTTTTCCCAGGAAATGGAGCTGACTGAAGGAACCACATTTGTCCTGAGAAGTCGCCTTAAAGCTACCAAAGAGCAGGATGGAGACCTATATCTGGACTGTATGTTCATTAGGGAAAAAACACATGCAGCTTGTGGAGCAATGGGATGAGGTGTGAACAGTAATATTGATTAATTTTGTACTGGACAGAACTGGTACACATAACTCCATTTCACTGCTAGGTATAAGGAAGAGCAAAGCTCAGCAAACTGGGAGAATAGTATTGTTCAAATCAAGATGAGTAATAATCACAGACCCATAGTAATCTCATTGATTCACATCGCATAGCATCCCAACAAGCAGATCTATGGGAAGTCTTTTCCCCCCGTTTTCTGCTTTGCCAGGAATCACTGTTTACTCTAGATAAGCGTGACCTATGTGACTTAGTAGAAAGAATAACCAAATGCACCTCTCAGTCCACCACTCTCTTTCACCACCTCCAGTGTCACTATATACTCTGCATTTAAAAAAAAAGCACAACACATTACACTGAGGTTTAAAATGCCATGTTGAAGCTTGCTGTGATGAACTCCATCAGTGCTGAGAGAAAGCTGACTCTTTCAGCCTATTCAGACTGAGAAGTTATGCTGAGAGCCTGAGAGGCCAAGCCCAGGAGCTTGGTTATCATTGTACAAAGATGTCATCACACAAAGAGGTATCACTGAATGATAGGGCAAGCCTGTGAAAATAGATAGAGTTTCCCTAAAAACTCTACCTAAAAAAAATACAAATCAGTGGTAGTATTATTCTTTAAGTCACCTATTTAAAGTCACTTCTTTTTTTCTAACTACCCTAGGGTGCCGCATATGTTTTCAAGTCTAGCTGTAGAATGAGGGTGTTTTCGTGCCAAGTACTACAGACCACACAGAAGAAGCTGCAATTAACGGCATTTCAGTGTTCTGCATTGCTGATCTACTTAACAATCCATTTTCGAGGACATTTTAAAAGTTGTTTAGCTGACTGCCAAAAATGAGGATCATTAAAAATAGATTCGCAGCTGTTCGGGAAAGCTGAGATATAATTTTGTCTTCATTATGCCTTATTGCAGATGTTATTGATTTAGTCTCACTGCATTTCGGTGGGCAATATCAATTCACGCTGTCTTTGACTTTGGAAACTGAGAAGTCCATTTATTCTTATTTTTAGAGCTCACAGTATAGAAGGAGGGAAAATAACCATAAAGTAAACTTGGGAGAGAGCCTCGTTGTCTGGCAGCACTATTGTACAGGTGATTGGTGCTGATAAGCTCATGGAATCATCTCTACACAGTGAGCCTCAGATTGCAGCAAAATATGCCCTGAAACTAGTACGTGAATTTATATGAGAAAGGCCTACAGTCTTAGACTCAATACTACAGATCAGAGGCAACAAAGAAAAGCGTGGATGTGATCATATGCTATTTTCACGGTACTACTGCTTTTTTCATTATTAATACACTATTTTCACTGCAAGTTGGCACTATTCAGAATAATAATTTACAGTGAAATATCCCTAAACACACGATATCGTTGCCAAACACAGAAGAAAGTCACTTTCTGCTCCAAGGAACTTTTATTTAGTGAGAGTTTTCACATGCAGATGCAGAAACAAGGTCTGTGCACATATAGATATATACATGTTTGTGTGTATATATGTGTAGGATCAAATGCTGCTCTTTGTGGCATGTGTGAAGATTCAACTCACTGAGTCATACTCAGCTTAACCTGGAGCAAAAGACTAAATTCCCTGGTATTTGATCACTAGTGTAGGAAGGTTTCAAGAGTTCCTCCAATAGAAATTGCATAAATAATTCCTGGAATTTTAAATAAAGTGCATATGTAAAAGTGCAAAGGACGAGGAGTAAAAAGAAAAATGGTAATAATGGCACTGAATTATGCATTAAATAAACCTCTCAGTCATTCATTCTCAACAAGCACTGCACACACACGGTTTTGATTGTGTAACATTTTTAATGTTGCCCTTTCAGATAGAGAACAATCTGCAAATAACCTTCTTCTGTCCAATCAGTTCCTTTAAACAGTTGTGCCTCTTAACACCCTCACACTGACTTTGGTGAGCCTCTCACTCAGCCAAGCTTTAATGCTTTGTAGCCATTTTCAATGGAGTGAAAGACAACGAGTGCTGCAGCCCTCTTCTTTATTGTGCTGAAGAGGACTCACACTTGACCAGCGTGTGGGTTGGGAAAGCAGCTGTGGCATTGTTAGTGCACTCGCTTCCCACGTACAGTACTACCCCGCGATGAATGAACCCACCACAGACAATTGTCACCCACGGCATTGCTGAGGAGCTCTTTGTCTGCTTCCATCACTTAAACCAACTGACTTCCTAGGCTACGGTTAGCACTGTGCACACTGCTGATTTTCACCTCAGGAGTGATCATCTCTGAAACCGTGATGTGGGACAGTCTTGCTGCTTCGCTTGAGTACAGATCGATCTGCAGCAAGGGAGAGGGACAGGCATTTTGCAGTTAAGAACACCTGGTTTTGGGAATCCCATAAAATGTCATTTTTCTCCAGAACCGCTGAGAACGCTTAATGTTTTGCAACCTCCAGAAGGCCTTCATAAAGGGCTGGGGACTGTAAATCCCACACTAGTATTGGCATGCCTTCAACTATAGTGTGGTCTATGAGTGTGAGTAACTGCACACAAATGCAAGTAAAGGAATTCACAGATTGTCTCACAGTGTCTTAAAAGGAATCCAAAGCTCTTTACAGACCACAATATATCTCACACCCACAGAAGGACCTCTCTACAAAAGGACTTTACACATTGAAGCCTGAATTGAGAGCATCTCAGAAGAACAGAGAGCTGAATGAGCCCCCGCAGAACTGAGCCCTCTGCTACTACTGAGACTAGTAATCCAAACCCCATGCTTTGCTAATCTAAGTCTTTATCCAACAGAGTAGAGTACACATGCTGAACTTAGAGTTTAGGAGCTTTGAAGGGAAGGAGGACGATACCCGTGCTTAGGTTTATGTGCTCTGCTACTTCAGGCTTTGTTCAGTCACTGTGCGTTAGGGGTACGTATGGCCTCAGGAGATGCTGTGAGCTGACATAACTCACTCCGACCAAAAGGGAATTGCACTTTTCTTCCTCGCTGGTACCATTCTTGGCCATGTGCTCCCATCACTTACCACGTGCTGGTGCTGATGCTCATCTGACCAAAACCTGCATGACAGAGGGGTGAAACGGCATGGTTAGAGGAGGAGGACAGGCAGGTAGAAAGGAATAGAAAAGGAGAAAGGCCTCTTGTCTTCCATAGGCTTAAGTCTCTCATGGGTCTTGGCTGTCCTTTGAACTGATGCTGACATGTGGCTGTCATCGAGACATGGAGAGAACTAAACATCAAGATCAGCATATTTAGTATTTTTTCAACAAAATGTGTGAATTCTGACCAAAACCCCACATCTTTACAGAAGAAACTCTTTCAGCCAAGACATATAAATGTGTAAGACAGAAAGGATGTATAGAGCTATACTGTGTTTGCAGGAGCATAAATCCTTTTGGGCAGCACAGCCTGCTTCCCTGTGCTTTGGCCAGGAACCTCAGCTGGCTCAGAGAAGGTCAACATGTTCCTCGCTTGTTGGCTGACACACAAAGGATCAAACTGGCATTTAAAACCATGAACTGCAATTGCCTTAACTTGCAGCTCAAGGCTGTAACAATATGTCTCTGCTGCAGATCAGTGCTGCTCAGTGTCCTTGTTATGTGTCACCTTTCTAAGCCTCAACAAACAGTAGTAAAGGGCTGTACTCATTACTCTTCGCTCTGGCTCTAGCCCTTAAGTCCAAGTGTGTTGACCATCTAGTCCTATAATTTACTGCTATCTTGGTTTGCCTTTACCATTACTCTAAGTCTGTGAACATCACCACTGATACTGCAGCATAGGCTCTGGCCATTGTTTTGAGTCCTTGGTTGTTGGATCTTGCCCTGGTCACTTGTACATGTAAGCCTAGATGTGTGGCTCTTGGGAGATCTGTGCAATCATTTCATAAGTGTTTCTGAGCACTGCCCTGCATTATTCAGCTGGACCACAGCGACTTTCTCTTCAGGGAAATATCTGAAGTTCTCTGACTCATCTATCTTTGAGCTCAGTTGCCATCTGATCTGTGGGGGCTGCACTGCAGTGTTCCCTTACAAATGCTACAGGCTGATGGCTTCAGAGCAGTGATGCTGCTAGATTTCCTTTCCCAGTATCACCCTTTACCTCATGTTGCTCCACAGCGTAGCGATGTTTTACGGTACGTGCCCAGCTTAAGCAATCTTTACACTTTCAGATGCCCATCTGGAGCCTCCGACTAACCCACCATGCAGCAGCTGCCTCATGGCTTTGCAGTACTGTGCTGCACGTGCAGAGCATCTGGACTTTTCCACTGATGGAGGCATTTCCTGAATGAGTCTGAGCGTGTCTCAGAAGAACAGAGTTCAGTAGGGATTCCAGATGCCCACACGAGCTGGCCTGTCTCCTCTGCTGCATGTAGTCTGTGGTTGGCCTCATACTCCTTAGCAGCAGCCATAGTTTGGTACCACGAGCCCAGCTTGCCTCTTGCTCAGGTTTCCTTTTCTCCAGTGATACAATTTTCACTGATGAAAGACAGCTAATGCTGGAGGTACTAGGGTCCTGCTTGTGCCCACTGCCTGCCACCGGTAAAGCAAGCTCAGTTGGTCTCCTGTGACCAGACGGGATTTATTGCACTGCTGTGCTCAGTGCATGAGATGAGCCCATCCAACATCTCGCTTCCCACAGCTGTGCTCTTTAAACAGCCCACACGAGTGTTGGAGGATGTAATGACTCTTCCCCTCCAGAGCCTGGACAGTTCCAGTTCATGAGAGGTGCTGGTATGACATCGCTGCTGATGCTGATCCAGCTGGCACCCAAGTGGCCTCTGGAGTCCATGGGGGCTGGATGGCGGGCAGTCCCTGCCTGCAGTCCCATGAAAGTCATAGTGCAGAGCTCGTCCTCTCCAGTGCATGTCTGTCTGTCTGTCTATCTGTCTCATCACAGCGTGAGTCATTGCTTTTTTATCTTCTGAAAGAAGACCTGCTGTTGGGTAGGAAATAGTCCTGCTTCTCTCACGTCTCATACGACAGTCCTCAGAGGAGGCTGGTCCCTCTCCGTCCTGCCTGTGGTGAGGTTGTACATCCACCTGACATCCAAACAGCAAACTGATGACCTGGTTTCCCTGCCCAGACCCCCAGGCAGTGTGTCGCTGTCTCTCTGAATACAGCTCTGATGTACGTACGCCCATCAGGAAACCTCAGCAGATCTCTCACTGCAGTTTTGCTTCTTCCCCTGCTGCTCTCTAATTGTAGGAAACGTTTCTCAAAGATCAGATATTTTTACTGAAGAAATACCACGTAGAAAGACAGGTCCCCAAAGCAATGGTGTGTCTAAAAGGGGCTTTTCCGATGTCAAAGTTGCAAAGCAGAGTGGTGGCCCTGCACATCCCTGCTCCCTCAGCTGTCCTGCCCCCAGGAGAAAGTGGGATCTCTCCAGCCACTCTGCCTGGAGTCACGGTGGTCATTGGCTCTTCCTCACCCAGAGTTTGCTTCTGGTGACTGTATCTCACTGACTTCTTGTCCTTGCCTTTCGCTTACAGTTTTTAATCTTTCATCACTCTTTGCAGCACATTTGGTGTCATCTGTTTGCACTTCCGTTGTTTCCACACTTCTGAAACACTCTTAATCTGGAGATGCAGCATTTTTTCTGGTCAGAGGACCAAAACCCGCCTTTGCCCTTTACGCGGAGCACTGCTCAGAGGAGCTCCAGCCAGACCTCTGATAGCATTGGAGCCAGGAGCCCCCACACTGCCAGTCTGGCCTGTGGGTCTCCCAAAATGTTTTTTCCTCCAGAACACGTTCCAGGGTCTGTGCAGGTGTCACCTAAGCAGCGTATGTCCTGATGTTCAGGCTGCATCCCTGATCTATCCAGGCCGCATCCCTGATCTATCCAGGCCGTTCCAGCTTTAGCGACAGGGACTTTTCTTCCCCATTTGTAAACATATTTACTTTTCCCATTCCCCATCATTAAAGTGACGCCACTCCTGTGTGATTCCTGCCATACAAATCCACGCTCCTCAGTCAGAACGACAGCTCTCGCTTTTCAGCTCCAATTAAAATCGAAACCTCGTTGTCACCTCTTTCAGAAACCGGGAGCCACGACAGCTCCAAAGATTACGCTGCATCAGGGCTAATTCATACTAAAACTATATATATATATAAATAAATACTCGCAGCCGCGCTTTGCGGAGCGACGGAAGTAACAAACGCCCGCGGTGCAGGCGGGTGCACCGGAGGGCAGCGGCGGCCGGCGGCAGCAGAGGGAGCCCGGCGGCACTGGGACCCCCGAGGTCGCGGCGGCGGCGGCGGCGGCGGCGGCGGCGGCGGCGGCGGCGGCGGCGGCGGCGGCGGCGGCGGCGGCCTCGCGCTGCCACCTGGCGGCGGCCTCGCTCCGGGCGGCGGCCGCGAGCAGCCACCGCCCCCCGGTGGCGGCCCAGCGGCGGCGGCGGCGCGGCCCGGCCCGGCGCGGGGGGGCGCGGCGGAGCGCGGCGCGGCGAGAAGCGGCCCTGCCTGCGGGTGAAGCGTCCTCCTGCGTTGGCGACAAGCGCGTTACGAACCGGTAGTGAAGTGACCGACTTTGGGGCTCAGAAAGATCTTTTGTAGCTGTTTATTTTGCTGTGGTTTGTGTGTTTCTTTGCGGTTCCCTTTGCAGTGTTTCTCGTAGAAGCCCGCGTGGGAAGCGCGGTGCCAGCCGTAAAAGGCCCGGCCTGGCTGCAGCGCACGGACGGGCGGAGGGCGCCGGCAGTGCGGGAAGGGGTTACCGGGGCGTCCACAGCCGCTTTCCCACTGTTGTTAACGGAGGTACTGAAGCCCCCCCCATCCATAAGCCGACAGCCCAATTCCTTTAATGCAGGCGAGGTGTGCTCAAGTGCGGGTCCGGGACAAGGGAATCCTGACATGCTTTTGCAAAAGCAGCACCATCTCCTGGGAGCCGGAGGGATGTTTGGGAACCCACCACGTTCCTCCTGGGCAGGGGCATGCGTGGCCTGTTACAGTGACTCTCCCAGTGCACCCGACCAGGCAAATCCTGGCTTTACACCAGTGGTGGAACGACTTGATGGAGCCCTGGCTCCAGTCCAACCTTTTCATTAATTACATTCAGGTAAAGCATCTGCTTAAAAAAGCAGGTATTATCCATAGCCTAAGTTCTTTTGGGAAACAGCTTACCTCAAACGCTGACAAGCAGTCACAACCCCTGTTATATATGTATTACAACACCAGTAGTAAAACTGACCAGTAAATCAGTATAGGCAAGACAGGACCACTGAGGTACAGAGTAACTGATTAGGAGTTAAACTGGGAAAAAAAAAAAAAAAAAAGAAAAATTAAGCCTAGCTCAAGCCTCAGGCCAATTTGTTTTCCAGACATTTTATTATTTTTGCAAATATAAACACAATAATTACATCAACATGGGAAGGAAGCTCCACTTGGTTCCCTTCCCCACCAGCAAGCTTCTTGCTTGGGCTGGAACTAATAAATACATCATAAACCCTGCCTTCCCCTTTCCCCCTTTGCCCCCCAAATCCCTCAGCCTTTTGAGATAGCATTGATCAAGTGAGGGTCTCAAAACGCTTTGCAAAGGTGGGCAGGTGAATTATTGCCTCCCTTGCCTGCAGACAAAGCTACGGGCCTGGCAGGGAGCCTCTTCAGAGGTCAGGGGAAGGCAGGAGGTAGAGGAGAGGAGAGATTTCAGGACAGCGAAAGCCCTTTGGGGCTCAGGGCTCCCTGATGAGCAGGAGGAGGAAGCAGCATGTCAAGAGAGGAGAAGGATGGAAGTGAGACGGTAGGGTGTGATCGAGTGTTTATGGGTCCCTCCATGCCGCAGGACCCGGCTACTTCACGTCCCTGCATGGCATTTGTCTTCCTGAACCTTCCACAGGGAAGCAAAGCAACATCTCCGTTTTGCTGACAGGGAAAGGGAGGATGGCAAGTGACTGACCAGGGTCACAAAGGCAGCCTGTGGCTGGGCTAGAAGTTGAACTCTGGCTACTGGAGCAAGGTAGATACAGAAAAGAGGAGAGGCAAGGGATGGGAAACCCAAGAAGCTGTGGCTTTTAATGGTGGAAAAGCACTGGGACCCTTGGGGCCTTCTTCAAACATCATGACAGTCTGCCTCTTGCCAAAAATCAATTGAAAATACTGGCATTCTTACTTCACTGCAAAGAGATTTGTGGATGGGACTTGGTCTCTAAACCACAGCAAAAAAAACATGCAGGAAAAACAAAAACAACGCTAAGTTTACCTGGCAAGGAAAGTATTGACCTAAATCTCAACCACATGGCACTTGGGATGTGCTGTATACAATCCTATTGTTATGTTGTCCTAAGTGTATGGGCCCATTCAGCATAACTGCAGATGACCTTACCCTAAAAACGTGTGGCTGATTCCACTGAGGCAGGCTGAATGAAACCAACAGCCATAGGGTAACAGGGAGCAAGGCTGCGGGTAGCCCTCACCTCCTGAATACTGAACCCCGCACACTATAAGGGGCTTCTGCAGAAAAGTCCTTTCCCAGCCCACTGCATCAGAGACAACCGGCACTCCCACAGATGCCTTGCACTGCCCTGGTGGTTCGTTTGAAGGCCATTGCTGGACGTGCATGGGTGCGAACCTCTGCCAGCCTTGGAAGAATGGGTTGGGTTTAGAGAATAAAGCTAGGTGAATCGATGAGACAGGTGTGTTCCCCGGGGTCTGCCAGCAAGGTGGGAGTCCTGCTGCAAACGACATCGCAGCACAAGGTGAGCGGCTGTCACGTTGGCGACAGAGTCCATTTCCCGTTTCCTCAGCAGCCCAGGTTTTCCCAGTTTCTAAATTATTTTGTGGCTGTTAATGTGTCTCTCAGCAGAGCTTCCTGCTTTGTCTCAGGGGACTTTTGTCAGTGAGACATTTGCAGCCACAGCAGAGCTAGAGAGCTGTCGCTGTTGGGACAAGAGACCGAGTGTTGACTGCTTCAGAGGAAGACAAGGAACCAGGACAGCCACCAGATGAGGTGACGCATTGCTCGGGACACCGTGAAAGACAGTGAAGAGTCTTTTTCTTAGGAGCTACAGTTTATTTTTCAAAGTTTTGGGCTACTCCAGCCACTGCAGCTGGGAGGAGCCTTGCCCTTGGTTGGACTCATGACATGCAATTCTCTGGTCGGTTTGGTGCTGCCTCACAGGTCCTCATTCGGCTCCCCCTGGCCTCCAGTTTACTGCTTTGGAAAGGCTTTAGCAAGCTTGCTTCGTTTTTTTGCGTGAAAGTAAGAAGCATCTGCCCACTCATCACAAATTGGATCTTCTTGTAAGTCAGAGGCCCTGCAAACTGCTCATGCAAACGTTTGCAGTGACACTAAGATGAAAGGCGCCGCATCTGGCCCACTCCACAGCCTCTTGTTTAAACAGCAGCACACGATTCAGATGCTGTAGTCACAAAGTAGTAATGTGCTTTTAATTTGCAGAGTGAACCCAGGAAACTATAATTAGACAGTTTCTGGAAACGCAACAAGGAAATATTAATACAGTGCAAAACGCGATCCAAAACCTCCAGCCATGCAGAGATGTGTTGTCTAAAATGTTGGGTTAGCCAGTTTTTCTCTCTTAATCCAATAGGACCACATCTCTGGAGCAATCCTTTGTGAACATTTAGCCTCCTTGACCATAAATCTTAGCCATTTGACACCCAAGTTATTAAATTATATTTGTGTTGTTCTGTCATAACACGATGCTTAGCCATATATCATGCCCCCAAGGATAGCAGGGAACTGGCAAATGGTAAAACAAAGCTCCTCCGTCCAGACCCTCTTTAAAACAGAGAATCACCGTAACCTGCTGGCGGCACTGGCCTGCATTTGGATTTGCGTTTGATTTCACTTAGAAGTAGACCATGTTACGTACGCTATTGTCTAGGTCATTAAAATATGGCTACTTTTACAAGGAAAGACAAATTGCCAGCACTAGCACATAGTCGTTTCTTATTACAATTCTTAATTGGGATTTCAGAGGGGTCATAAATGTTGTGTCATGAGTAATAAAATGTAGGGGACCAAACAGAAGTGAGAAAAGTAATCATGGCGTTGAATTATTTAAGATTTAAATTCCACTGCATGGTCCAGGGAGGGTCTTCAGAAGCAGTCTCTATCCCAGTGCGGATGGAGGGATGTCTCATTCAAACACCATATGGATGCTGTCTAACAGCTCCTATAAGTCAATTGTGTGCTAAGGACCAGCTGTGGTTGCCTAGCAGTTTCTGCCTGCTGATTGACCTTCCCCAGGGTGTAGCGCACATGACAGCGGGAAATCAGAAAATTCACCCCAAGTAGGGCAGCGCTCTTTATGGTGAATTACAAAGTCAGTGATTTGCCTCTTGACGTCAGAGTTGAATAAAACCATCATGTCTTGCCTCAAATAATTTTATGGCTTCTTCTTGTGGTTGGTCCCAGTTGCTCTCACACCTTGTGCTTCATTTGTGGCTAAGGGTGTTTTGGATCTCCAAGGGCTAAAAGTCTTCGTGGTTAGCACTGACACTTCCAGATTCACTTTTGGCTGTGGTGCCAGTATGTGTGTGGCCACAGATGTTTAACAATTGCAGCAATCACCTCCAGAGGAGCCTTCACAAAAAGCTCCTGCCAGGTGTCCTTCTGCCCATCTAAAAGAAGCAATGTGGACAATTCCGGACACCCAACAGGGGAGTACCACACCCAAGAGTTCTTACATAATTTTCTCATTGTTCCAGCTTTTTTAATGCAAATTTCTTGCAATGCAGTTTCTCTAACAACTTCAGAATCTGTACTAATGCTGTAACAGAGCCTTCCCCATTACTATAATGTCTTTCTAGTCATCAATTCTTGGGGCTTATTATGTGAAAATTAGAAATACATTATTACCAGAAAAGCCATTCTCTCAACTGTGCAGACATTTACAACCTGACATAATCTCTTAAAATCTGAATTGTTTGCAATGAAACAGACCTTTTTTTCTTCATGAAAATGTCAGAGAATTTCAATTTCAGCTAATTCTTGCAACACTAATGAGTTTCCTTCTCTAAGGAACTGGCAGTGGTCTTTATGCGATAATAGTTCCAGGAACAATTGGAAACTACTTAGATAATAACATAAGGTTTTTTAGATCAATATCACTTTTGCAATGTGAAACTTTTGCCAGATCTGAATATCTAAGCTGGTCTCTTTTCTTTTTTTTTTTTCTTTCTTTTTTTTCTTTCACTTTTCTTTTTTTTTTTTAATGAGGATATCCCTGAAAAGTTCTTGTGCGCTGAGAAAGCTTGATACGATTATGCACACCAAGAGATGACAAGCAAGAAGTTAATGGACAGAGTCCATAATATGATACCTGGAACGTCCTAGTATTGTGGCATTGTAGGGACGATTTCCAAATAGAAGACCACTTCTTTCATGCATTTGGAATGTATTGCTCTGTGTGCTGTAAGGACTGCATGCTCAATGAGTCTAATTGGAGGTAACTAGTAACTATGTCTTATGAGCCCATTAGAGACATCCCCTTCTGTTCATATTAATCAGTTAATATATTAAGAGTTGTTTTATTTGTGTAGATTGATGCTTGCAGTGAGAAAACTTCAGCTTCTTTTGCTGGCAAGTTAGGTTGACTGAACTGTACTGTGTCTGAAAAGATAAACCTTAACTCAGGTGGCAGGCACATGCCAAATCCAAAAGTCGCACCAGTCACTGGAAAGAATTCCTGGACTTCAAAGGTCTTCATATTTGGTCCAAGGAAAGAGGATATACAACTACTGTTGTGAAGCTTACACTGCCTGTCTTCATATAACTATTTCTGAATCCATTTCTTGTTCTCCACATCAGCGCTTAGCTTGTTTTCTTCCCTCTGCAGAAATGCCAAGCTCCTATTCATTTCAGGATTTCCAGAGCTCTGGGGTCAGTTCCCTGGGTGATACCGCAGCATGCCTCCTGGCATTTCAACCGTATGCTGGACTTATCCAGAGCAAAAATGCTCAAAGTCTACATGCGTTTGAAAGCTTTAGGGTTTCCTTTGAACTGCTGTGAAACTAGAGGATACCTAGGGTGGTTCTTATGTGAAGGAAAAGCAAGGGTAACTCTCATAGCCATCCTTCTGAACGGAAGAAAAGTAGTTCTGAGGGAAATGTCTGTAGTCTGCCCCAAAGTTGCTTGAGATTTATCAGTCCTGCACTGGGCAGGATCCTGCTCTTCTTCTACCTGTTGCCCTGGGGTTTTTTTTCAATAATGTCTTTGGGCAAGGTGTCATGTTTTTACTTGGTTCCTTCAAGTGTGAACTTTTGAGCACTATAATGCAGCTGTTGAGTGACCTCAGAGATGAGGTCTGGGCTCAGCAATCACCTTGGGCCAGCACGCTGTGCCTGGTCTGTGCTATTTTACATTCAATTTTTTGTTCTTCTTCCTATTCACTCCATCTGCTCTTAAAGCTGGTGTATGGTTGCGGAGAGTCCAAAAAAACCCCACAACTTCCAGTTCAGTGCTCACTTGAAACTTTAAGCCCCCTCCAAATGACACTTAAACCCCAAAAGCACCAGACAAAAGTAGCAAGCGTGCTCTGACTGCATGAGGTTTTCAGTTCAGGGTTCATCCCAGTACAGTGGGAGTCCAGAAGGGCTCATGTCTACATCTGCGTGAAGGAGCCTGGGGGCTGTTGAGTATGTCTCTGTACCAAGAGTCACAAACAGCGAAGGACTGTGACTCCTGCTCTGCTTCCAGTACGGCATGTTCCGTGTCTGCGAGGCTGAGGGGGGTGGAGAGGCCTGTCCAGTTTACTGCACCATCTGCTAGGTTCAGCCAAATCGCTTAATCTTAACCAGTTTCAAAGGGAATGAGGTCAAAACTTCAGAGGTGACCTTGACTCTTCATAAAATATTTGCTGTCTCAGATGTTATGAAGAAAAGGTTGTTTCAGAGGAGCGGGGATGACTTGCCAGGATTCCTTCTGACACTGAAATGCACTTCCTTCTCCCTCCACAAATACCAGAAAGCTCATCACTCCTCTGTCTCTGGCAGCAGCAGCAACCCATCCCTTGTGACCTCCCCTAGCTTCCTCAGCACTGCATCTTCCATGGCATCCCGTGTCTCCGGGCTGCGTGCCCACCTCCTGACCCGTATCTCATCTCATGAGTCCCCAGGACACGTCTCTGTATGCCCCGGCAGCTTCACTTCCCCAGGCATCATTCACTGCCGTTCATCTTGCAAGCAGCTGGGACCCCTTTAGCTATCCCACCGAGACCCCTCTGAGGTGGGACCTGTTTGGGACCTATTTAGGGCTATCCTTCAGCCAGTCCTTCTCCAGACATATACTACAAGTGCCACTAACTGGCCCCCAAACACTGCCTAGCACAATGTTTTCTCAAGACAGAGCCCCTCCTTTTCTGTAGGTCAGATGCGTAGTATTACAAAAGATTGCTCTGTAATTTACAGGTACAGAAATATTGCTTTTTTTACATGCAGTGCACACAATACAGAAAATCCTTGACTTTAACATTTGCCCAGAGCTCTTCGGGTTTGTCATGCAGTAAAAATGAGAGTCCAGAGCACTTCGGAGGATCTTTCTCCTTCTTGTGTCCGGTCATAGGAGAAAGCATAGCGACATTTAAAAAAGCATGGGGACAACAGCCTTTGAGAACAGAGTATATTGCTAGAAACATCTTTCTTTCAAGTATCCTGACCTGGATTCTGCTTTTCAGCTGTGGCTTCTCCCAGGTGTGGATTTCCCCCAGCTGGGAGCTGGGAAAGAGCAATGTTTCCATCTGCTGCATGGCCAACGAGGAGAGAGACTCAGCCAGCTGGGGTTTCATGTAGATGCTGAGACAGAAGAAGACAGCAGCCCAGTGAAAGGGAAGGAGCATTTGATCATATAGACCTCCGACCTCCCCTCAGAAAGGAAAGATGTGAAATGTTTTCATGTACGTATTCTTTGCCTAAGAACCAGGTAGATCAGAGACAACCAGCATATGGACATACAGTTGTGCTCCCCTTGTGTGGGAACAAGAGAACAATGTGCTATTTGAGCACCAGTCTCTGGCTTCAAATGCAGCTGAGGAGGACAAAGAATATCAGCTGAAAATCTGAGGATGCAAAAGGCTGTTTTTCGTTAGCCTTCTCACTATCCTACTTAACACAGGCTAGTTCAAACCTGGATGTAGATCTGCCAGGGTTCTCTGCCTTAAAACATTTTTTGAACTGTTTGCTCCTTCTTTGCCGGGAAGGGAGGGACATCAGGCGCCTGAAAGTTTGTCAGGTTTTTTTCCATGGTCTAATAAAAGGCACTGCCTTTTCCTATGAGCCTTGCTTCACTCTGAAACTGAAGAAATGTTGCTTTTTAATTAACCTATTCTTAATGTCCTTAAAATCACTGTTTCATGGGGATAAGAGCGCTTTAAAAACTCCATCAAAGAAACGATCTTCTTTGATGAAGCCCTAGATATGCAAGCAGGGTTCTCTTTGGGAGTTGTTAGTCCTTGGTGGCCTTTTTTAAGCTTGCTTAGGGTTTTTAATGAAGAATATGGATGCCATGTAGACTGTGTGAAAGGAGAATTGAGGGTGACTTGGCATTTCTATTCAGATGAGTGTGTGGGTTCAGAAACTTGGAGACAGATCAGCTGCCACCAGAGAGGGGATGTTAGGTCTGGAAAGAGTGGTGTCTTACAAAAGGGAACAAAGCTTCTTGCAAGTGAAGAGACATAGTGGAGTCTAACAAAAAAGTCAAAGCTTGCAATGTGCTGTGCTTTGGCTGCTTTTTTGACCAAAGGCTACTGCTGAACAAGACTTCCCCAGTTTACGTGATTTTTACTTCCTACTGGGACATCTCAGCTCCCACAGGAGTGGAGGAGTACAAAAGTGATTTAATTTGCATCAAGCCCTACAAGCCCCAGTGAAAAAAGAGTCCAGAGTGCTGCCGCTACCAAGATCCTCTGATGTTCAGTGCAACAACAGAAAAGACAGAGTACCATTCCCACAGGGAGAGAGGGCTCTTTGCCTGTGGCACACACCATCTCTCCCAGACAAGCTCTCATGAATGCCATACGACATCAACATGAACACAAAGCCCATTGACTCCATTCCCCTCTGGCATTGAGCCTTGTGCCAGGCCCCCCACAGTTGCTCTGATCGTGCGGAGTGAGATCACGATGTTAAATTTTGAGGAATGGCCGGCAGATGGGAACAATCAGATAAAGCCGGTAACCATCCCGGAGGAGGGAAAAAAATCTAATTAAATTCTCCTGAGAAACATGGGAGCTAAGAAAGACCTTTCTTTCTGGTGCTGTCCAGCCACTGCTTCAGATCTTCACCTGAAGGAATGAAGCAACTGCTCACCTCGCCTGCGTGAATGAGCTATCGCGTTGTAAAGGTGGGCTGGGAGAGGCACGTCCTTCTACTATTACAAATACAGGAGTGCATGGAGGTGGTCGGGCAAGCAGCCACCTTGGATGTCTCCTGGAAAGCCTGTGTGTGTGTGCCTGAAAGGTCAGTGAAACCCAACAAGCCTGCAGAGCAGGGCTGCTTGTTTTGGTCAGGCTGGCAAAGGAGAAGCAGGGAGACATCAGGGAGAGTGAAGCTTTGTCAAGGTGTTTTGGAGGACAGGAGCAAGTCGGGTGCTGTGAAGGGGCTCTCAGCCCTGCCTTCCTCTCTGGGAAAGCATGACATAGGAGCATGGCAGTGCCAGGGGCAGAGGGAGGCAGAGGGGGTGATGAGGCTTTTTCATGGACCCTGGGAAGTCCGTGTCCATTGATTCACAGAGGTTATAAATAGATGTTGTCATAAATGAAGATGTCAGTGGCAGCGCTGTAGGCTCTTTGAGACAGGGACCATCCTTTTGTCTGGTGTTTATACAGCACCTCTACGACGGCCCGGCCAGTAACTGGATCTCTTCTACACAACTACACTATTAAATGGTCTGGTTATTGTTAGTAAGGTAACAATAAACACTAATAGCAACAATTTCAATCCCACTCAAGATGAAAGAAGACAGTGGGACGGGTGGTTCCTGTTTGCTGCTATGGAGTAATGTTCATTTCTAGCCACATTTCTTTGCTCTTCTCAAATGCAACTTCATTTAAAATAGAATGACTTTGATTACTCCTCGAGGGCCTTTATGCTGTCTGTGCCTGACGCCTGCAGAAGTCTCCTGTACTGCTATAGTGATGTTACTATTTAAGGAACTTAATGCTTTTCCAGGCTGCAGCTCCAGCCTTGGCTTTATGTCAGTGCCCCGTCCCTGTGTGGAGCAGCACAGAGGGGCACAGCCGCAGCCGCGCACAGCGAACACAGCAAGGAGAAGCCGTCCTCTTCTTCACAGCGAGAGCAGCTCGCCACTCAGAAAGCTTTTAAAAACACGTCCCATCTCAGGCCAAACCTCGAAAGGGTCATTCTGAGCGCATCTGAGGCGTGAGCATCTCCTCCAAACCAAAGTGCTTAAATAGCAACAAGAGCCTTTAGCCCCAAATCCCAAAGCAATTTGTGTCACCGTTAGGTATGTGCAAGACCTGTGAAAGAAGCAGTGCAAAGGTTGGAGGTTGGTTTGTGGGCTGATGCAGAACTGCATCCTGAGTGAATGGCAGCGTGCCCTGCAGGAGAGATCAGTATCATCATCGTCACCATCACTTTTTAGCTGTGACAAAATGAGACAAATGACTTCAGTGATCTAGTCCAACAGAGTCATAGTGTCCATAAGGGAATATGGCAACACGCAGCATCTAGGGATCTAACAAAGCAACGAGCCAAAAAAAAAGCTAGAATTTGAAATAGTTCCTTCCCAAATAACATATTGCATCTGTGACACTTTGTTCTGGTACTAATTTCCTGGCAACACTCACCACGCACTATTCCTATTCCCTGGCAATACCTAACACTACCTGTGCCTTTGCAGATGATTCGGTGGTGTATATATCTTCCTAGAAGCAAGTAATTTGTTTTCTGGAAGGGATGTATTTGCCAGAGATTTTCGACTGTCAAAACAACCCCTTCCCTAGCTCATGACCTCACCGCTGTGTACCCATTAGGCTCCTGTCCAGCCCAGGAAGACCATGGTGACATTCATTGCTGAGTACTGGCCTGTGCTCTCATGATGAAGCGCTAAGTTGAAGTTGGCTTGAGAGAGAAGCAGTCAGCTTGGAGGAGACCTGGGAGAGGTTAGCATCAGAAATATTTATATTAGCTATTTCTGTGAACTAATGCAAAAACTGGGCTGGCTAGGTCAGGATTTGGCAGCTGGGATGAAGAGAAAGGTAAAGAACAGGAAGTTGTAGGGTATTGAAAAAGGGGTTTATCTTAAAAAATACTGACATTAAAATTAATTATTTGGAAATAACCAAACACGGGTTTTATTAACCCATCTTAAAGAAGTATCTTTTCTGTCTATAATCATATTGCAGATTTTTTTTTTCTGGTTTTGACTCTTAGTCCTGATTTAGGAAGGGCAGGGAAAAAT
Organism: Tauraco erythrolophus; assembly: GCF_009769465.1. Taxonomy (NCBI): domain Eukaryota; kingdom Metazoa; phylum Chordata; class Aves; order Musophagiformes; family Musophagidae; genus Tauraco; species Tauraco erythrolophus. The sequence continues at coordinate 37,153,810 of NC_141471.1, forward strand.
GTCAAAATCCCTGTGAATATTTTCACAAGGACTGGGGAGAACATTTTCCCACGCAGCTCTGCGATCAAACCCTTCAGATGCCAACAGATTACTGATTAGGCTTTCCTGCCCTTGACTTGGGATCACCATGTTGCAGAGGCACTTGGGGACAGAGCAAAAGGCACTTCTCATCATGCTGTTAATGATGTTTTTTCAGACACACAGCAAGCACGTTCCCAAGAAGTGTCTTAAGTGAAAGACTACAAAGTAGAAAACAAAAGCGGCGTTAGTAACCTCTGGCTTTCAACCTCTGTGGCTTATGTCTTCAGATATCGTGAAACTGGCTTTAAAATTGCATGAATAAGAAATGAATTAAAATATTTAACTTGCCTTCTTGCTTATTTTCTAAATTACATGATGATTTTGAAGCTTTTCCATAGGCTGGCCAGCACCAGAAATTTAGCTCTTTGCACGTGAGAGCTGAGTGTCCAATGGAGGGTAATTACAAGAACTCAAAGAGTCAGAGCAGACAGGCCTGCCAAGGCCTGGGGCTGGGGGAGAGGGGGCCTCCGTGTGTGTTGCTGTTTAGTGGTAGCCATCGTTTAGGCACTGAACAGCTCTCTCTGAAGTCTAGCCCCCATAAGCAGGCAGCCTTCTCAGAGATGTTACCTTAGGGTTTCTCCCAGAAGTGCTCACACCTGAAGACAGAAGAACGACAAAATCTGCAACAGAGAATACTCCTTCCAAAGTCAGCATTCCCAGCTCTTTCTTGCATCCCATCTCGCTCATTTTAAAAAAGTTATGACAAAGAAGTCTTTGACTGGAATAGGTCTAATGTTAGTGAAAAATGAGTCATGGTAGTGAATCTCAAGCCAGGTGTTTGTTCTGGGTTTTATCATGAGAGAGTGGAAGAAAGATTCGCCCAGCTCTAATCAAACTGTGAAAAAAATAAAAGGGGAAAGAGGCAAGCCTAGGACCTCTGCACCATGGTCTTGTCTCAGCCATTTCATCACCGGTCATAAGAGACCAGAGCGGCGGGGACCCTGATGGGATCCTTGGTGATTTTCGTGGCGTTCCCTATATAAGCACTAGATCAGAGCGTGATTCTGTCCTGCAATAAAGCTGGTGTATAGCAGTAGCAAATAAATCTCACAGGTATTTAACCAGCACCCAAATCTTATTTCTGTTCATAAGACACTCTACTAGCCTGTGACCTTCTGCAAGGCCACCTCAGGGCCAGACAGTCTAAAGGATCAGATCTTCCTTCCCTTTCTGTTATAGACCAGGAGAAGAGACGCCAATAGCCTCCTGTGTATTAGGGTGAAGGGCAGCTGACACAGAAAGTACGGAACCGCAGGAGTAAGTGAAGCCATTGCTTTTGCAAAGGGAGACAGTGGTTTGCTGCGGCTTGATATTACTGTTTTTGAGTCAAGATCCTTTGTCTCTTCAGCCTTTATGAAGGGAAGAAGAAAAGAATAAAAATGTAGCAGTTGCTGATTAAAAAAAGCTACAATTTGCTGTAACAGAGCATGGCCACTCAGCTTCATTTTTACTTAAGTTCCAGATCCAGGAAATCCATTCATCACAATTCTGGAATACTGGAAATCTCACTGAGGAACTACAAAGAGCAGGTAAAGCAAAAGCATTTAAAATAGTTGCAGATGAGCTGATAAGAGCCTCAAAGAAACAGTTAAATTTGTGTGCAGATAACTCAACCACAGTATCTGGAATGTATAAACATAGCACTTTTTTTTTTTTTTCTTCTGGCCTTAAAATTTGATCCAAGTCTGGGAGTTAAAAAGTCCCATTTTGTGTAATCAGGTTCTGGTTGAACATGATTGCTGAATTATTTTAAATTGAAGACACATGTCTGGATGTTGAGTTCTGTATATTATTCCAGGATGGTGTCCATTAGGTCTTATCCACAGGGGCTATCTTCATTCCTTATGCATCAGGATTAGCAAACGGTGAATCATGAATATGGAGACAGTGAAAAAAATATGGTGCTAGTTAAAGGGTGATTTTGGAAATTATCTTGCATGCATTATTCAAAACTTTTCAGTCTCTCTTGCATAGAGTCCCTACGGCTGTTTAGAAGTGTTATTTTAAAACACGTTCGTACAAGGCATTTGCGTTCTTTCATTTTGAGTCTTGAATTTAGCAATGAACCACCATTTGCCTTAACCCCTTGTCAGTCCTAAAGCATCCTCAAGAGTATGAGATGCTCATCTAATGGTTATGTTGCCATATGCTGTCCTTCTATAATAGATCTGCCCCTGACCTCTGTGTTTTCATATTGCTTCTTTTACTGGCAGATGGACCATTACATAAATTGAAACATATTTTCATGGATATTCCCAGCGGTAAGAGAGTATTGTCTAATCAGCTCCATGGGGAAAACAGTGTAAACCTAAAGCTGAGTAACTCACCTATCCATATGGTAGGTGAAAAGAAGCGTCCTTATAGCGTATGCTATAGGCAGCGATGCTTCCTGGATTACTGGAAGATCCAAATTCTGAGGTTGTATTTTTCCTTTCTAGGCTGTCTAAATCTCTGTGTAGCTTCCTGACAATTTCTAAGGGACTGGACTGGGTTCTCTTTAGGTCCCTTGCAGCCATGTACCATGGATCAATCACTGCAGGATGCTCTGCCCACATCTTTTTTCCTACTGTGTTTCCCTATGCAGAACTCCTGCTGGGAACATCTCTCACAGCCTTCTGTCTACCATATTTTTTTAATTAAAATGGCTTTTAAAAAAAAAAAAATCAAACCAAAATCGTCGAAGACTGCCCGTCATTCACGTATTTCATTTTTCCCATGTTTGTAACAACTGTAATGGGAATCTTATCCATCTCTTAATCAAAACTATTTGAGAAATCACATCACCCAACTTCTTCACAGGGGAAAACACTTTGTCAGTATGTGGAAGACTTGATGACAGAGTCAACAGTGATTCTGATATAACATTTCATGAAAATTGAAAGATGTCCCAAAAGCCTGCAGAGGTGAAGCGGCCACAAAATTGAATACCTATACTCTTTGCACAATGCATTCCTCAGTTTTCAGTCCAGGAAATAACAGAGTTTGTTGTGCAGATGGGCTTTCTCATTCCATCGCGATGGTATCTCCATACACTGCCTCCCTCCCTCCTTCCCTCCCTGCTTAGGCAGGGCGAATCTGCTGTGCTTTAAATCTTTCTCAGCCAGGAGGAATTCTGAGAGGAGAAAAACGGCTGGGAAACACATCCATGCCTCCTGCAAAGGTATGCACCTTAAATATTATTGCGAGGCACAGCATCATTTTCCAAAAATCTCTCACTCTCTTAAATAACACACAGCCTATTGTTCTGAGCTGAGCAAAGGTGGAGCTGGCAGCTGACGTGTCCGAGGTCATTCGATAAATGGGTGTAATGAAGTAGTCATGGCTAATATGGGTTATAAGCTTAATATGAACCTGAAAATCCCACAGAGGAGACATAATATCTTTAAAAAATGACACTGCAGTAATGATTCTAAATCCTACAGCTTACAATAGCGTTTAACTGTTTTGAGCAATTATCATGATATTATTTTAGGGATTTTCATTACAGTAGATAGTTACATTAAAATTACATTAAAGCAGATAGTTGCCAGACTTTACTGATGCTTTACTAAGAAACACATAGCACACACTTGTGAAAGCACTTCCCCCTGCCACGTACAAATGGGTAATTTACAATATGGCTGGAGATGACAGCTTTAATTAGATTTCTTTCTAGGAGCTCATTCTGGCAGCTAACCTTGGGCTGGAAAGAGCGTGGCACTTAGTTGTGTACTGCTTAGGACAAGGATCCAGGAACAGCCTGTTTTCTGGTGTAGATATAAGAGCAGGTAAATATCATCTTATCTTTGCAAGTTAGAAAAATGAGCGCCAGAGTTATAATGTGCCATGGACAACGCTAGCAGTCTTATACAGGTAGAATTAGAGCAAAAGCAGAGTCACAGGCCATGAGCCAGTCTGTCCAGCTCTGCTGTCTCTTTGGCTCTTGCCTTCCCCCATGGTATCACTTTATCACACCTCCTTGGCTCTACTAGATGTGCTTTTAGGCAAGACCTGGGAAAAAGGCACTGTGTAGCTTTCCCCAGACCTGGGTACCATGGGACTTTTGTGCATAAATGCCCTCTGTCATGCTACTCCAGTGAATCTCTGAGTTACTGTGGCTGGCTCTGCCCACTCCTAAGCTGGGTCGACCCCCAAGCTCTCCTCTTTGCCTGCCTGCTCTCTTGCCAGGACATCATCCCAAAAGACCCATGTTGCAGCCTACGCCAGCCTTAAACCTTGAAGTTATGGAGCCGTGCTGTACTAAAAATTTCAAACAAACCAAGGAACAATCATCTGAAAACAATACCAAATATTGCTCAAACAAGGAAAAACTTATTCCAATAGCTAAAGGGGAAGGGAACAAACTACAGTTTATTACATTAGGCTCCCGCATTAATTGTGTTTCATACTGATTCTTATAGACAAGTATTTACACAGAGTCCAAAGGTACTGATTGACTCAAGAGGAATTAGTTTAGGGGCCCAGATCTGACAAGTTCACTGTCTAAAATTTAAACATGAGACAAACAAGTGAAGAGGAACATGAATAAACAGGGCACATATCCCAATTTCAACGACAGGACCATACAGAAAATCTCTTCCTATAGGCTTAGAACAAAAGCATCTCTCTCGCAATGGGTTGAGTCTATTAGAAGGGCGAGTAGTGGCACATCCATGGTACAACCAGGGTGTCACTCTTCCTGACCGAACACAATTCATCCCCTGTGCTTCTTGTATATGGGTGGATGAGAGAAGGAGTACCATATATATTTATATTTTCTTATATATATATTTATGTGAATGTGTGTGCACGCATGCCTGTGTATGTGTACGTATGTGTATGTATATATACACATATACAAATATATAGTACAACTACAAGATTTAACTGAGCTGGATTCTGCAGCTGCTTTGTTTGGAAAACTGTCACTCCAGATCCATCTGCACTGACATGTTTAGAGTGAAATATTATCTGCGCAGTGGAAACATTGAATACTGCCTCTTTAAAGCAAATTTGCCGTTTGCTGTGCTGCATGGCATGCAACATTGTAGAATGTTTCGTTAAAAAAACTCAAACCCCATAAGCCCTGATCATTGTATGGGAACTGTTTATTCACCTGATTTTTAGTACTGTTCTTGCAAAGGAAGTCAAAAATTCACTCAACGCCAAGCACATGCCTTTGCCATCTTAATGTTTTTATCTCGTATTTATGCTTCCTATACATATTCTATGAATGTTTTCTTTTTCGCTCTTACAAGTTTTAATCTCAGCTGGCTCCTGCCTTGCTAACAAGTGACATCATTTAATGCTATGACCGACACATGTATCTTTTCATCTGGGAGTGAAATCCAAATCTCATAAAAAGGAGCAGGAGCTGGATGATGCTGCCTACATTCAAACTGCCTGCAGTTGCTGCCTAAGATGCAGCTCCTTCTTTCTGATGACTTTTTCAATCCGGCAGCTCTGGGCAGGGAGCTCATCTCAGATGACACAGCAAGCACTTGGGATTGCGCAACTGGAGCTGACAGTGTCGGTGCTGCTCAACGATGCTTCTCTTTCGTTGAAAAATGCCTGAGCTGAGATCGTCCTGACTCACTTCTGGCTTTCAACTGTCCCCTGGGCACAAAGAACACCAGAAAAAAGCAGGATTTCAGGCAACCTCTCCCTGCTCAAACTCAGGCATGCACAGTCCTCATATTTGTGATGTTTCTTATTCCTGAGTAAGCCAGTGTATCCCTGATGCTGTTTATCAGATGGGCATGCAGAAGAGGAATTTTCATGACAGATAGGCTATTGCTCTCACTATAACACCCCCTTCAGAGAGGTGGGGTTTGTTCTGGCACCTCAGGACACCTAAACCTTCTGAGGACTTGCAGGCAATGCCCAGTTGACAATGCTGGTCAAGAAATACCACTCCCTTTATTATTAAATTGTTAATGCAGTCGCCATCCAAATGTCACTTTCACATACGATTCCTGGGCATGGGTCTGGGACTGTTCCGAAAAGGCAGCCTGAATATAGTCACCCTTTTTTGAAGGCAAGAGATGTTCACTTTTCATCCCAGTTCTCCATCTCAGAGAATGCTCCTAAGCACATCAAATCTGCCAGGACGCACTAAGCGCATTGCCCTTTGTTTCCTCTGGGCCCTAACGTATCGTCTCACCAACAGTCAGAAAATGTGGAAAAACAAATCTGAGCGATGTCATCAACTTGCTCATAGCCTTAGTAAGTGCAGTACCAGTTGAGTCTGGGACATTTTACATATCCCTGTACGGCTTAGATATCAGCTTGCTGTTATGACACACAGCGTAGGTGGTAACACATCTCTCTGTGGAAAGTAGGAATAAGTACTGCTTACAGAAGAAACAGGATTCCCAGGATTCCTTTTCATATATATAGAATCATAGAATGGTTAGGGTTGGAAGGAACCTCAAAGAACATCTAGTTCCAACCCCCCTGCCATGGGCAGGGAAATCCTCCACTACACCAGGTTGCTCAAAGCCTCATCCATGCTTTATGCATGCTGAAGACCCTATAGGAAATCTGAGAATACATTGTCCATCTTCCCTCGCATCCCAGAAACACATGTCCTAATTAGTAAGCTCAGGCCTATAAAGAAACATTTTGACTGTGCAGATACAAGAGGTAAACTCTACCCCTAACTGACTTAGCTATGCTGGCAAAAAAGGCAGAGAGAAACCTACCAAACAAACATGTGGTAAACAATGAAATCAGCAAAAGGCTGCCTTTTGCCAGTGTAAATTAAGTCATCCCAAGCGGTGGTCTAAATATGCAAGCAGAAAAACTCCTTTTGCCAATATAAGCTGTATCTCCACAGGGAGGCTTTGCTGCTTTTGCTGGCAAAGCTTTTATAGCGTAAACCAGGGTTGCTGATACTGCCTTGTAAGCACAACTGATAAAAAATAATGTACAATTATCATTCCTTTCGGCTGTCTGCAGTGATCATTTCCACCCCTCAGCTGGACGCTGGCGAGTCGCATACACCATGTCAGGATTTGGATTGCAGTGGGGTGCAGTGGGCGAGGGGAGAGCACAGCAAAATAGCAGGAAAATTCCAAACTGAGAATACTGAGAATATAGTGATAAACCAGTGGTCATTTCTCAAAATGCTAATCAATCAGCCAGGTGTTGTTTAACAGGATTTGTGTAGTCAAGGCCATTCATAAAAATATCGCTGCTGTAGGTGTATCAGTGTAGTTAAGTAATGCAGTTCCATGGGTAATATAGTTACTCCTCCTTGAAAATTCTGCAAACATCATCTGAGGGGCAAGATTTCTTTGACTGACTTAGATAAATTGACATAAAAACTCTGTTTGATCAGCCATAAAGCTGTCACATTCACTTTACGAAGCTACTGGGTTGGGAAGTCTAATCTTTGTTTTTCCTTTGTGTAGCTACATTCTGATCTATGGCCCGCAGCCATATACTCAGCTATACCTGGCTAAGGATGTCAAGAGCTGTTTTTGTTCCGACACAACTGACCTGCAGAGATGACCACGCTCATCGAAAGCAGTAAAAGCCAGGTCTGATTTTGTAAAGCAGAATCCTTACATCTCTACATAGCCTAGACTACATAAAAAAGCTTAAAAATGAACAAATTATATTGCTCTTTCAAGAAAACTCGCCTGTTTTCCCTACGCAAGATAAGATCTGTCCTATAGCCTTGTTTCTCTGACTTTTGGGGAGACTCTTGCTTAGACTGTGCAAAAAGAGCAGCTGAATACATGAAGGACAAAGTGCAGTCTTGAGCCCAGGTCTAGATCAACATATACCAGTGATTTCGCATGATGTCATTGCAAGGAGGAGTTGTGAAAGTTGTGCCATTAACAGAGTCTAGATAGCTTAATATTTGAAGAGACAGTTCCTCCAGTCCTGGTCTGCAGAGGAGTCAGGACAGCATGTTCTGCTTACCAGGAGGATCACCAAATGACAACACACGAGCAAATACTTAGCAACCGCCTCCCTCTGAGAAAAGTATCAGCTAAAGCTAAGACAAGTATTTTTTCTTGAACATTCAAAAAAAAATGAAACAAACTGAAAAGCGTTCCCACTCCCACTGAACTGGACTAGGTTGAGCAGGTGAGTTCAGCCAGGACATAATCCAGCCCAGAGGGACACCAAGGAAGAGGAGAACATCACGAGAACACAGGAACAAAGACGCAGGCTCCTCATATACCAGCTGAGGAAAAGGAAGTGGTGGCATCATGCACATTTCTTTGTTGGTATAACAAGGAAAGAGAGGTGAGCCGTGTCTGCATCAGGTGATAATATTCAGTTGCAACCAATATATTTACCATATTTCAGTTTCCATACAGGAGATGATTAATTGTGATGATGCCCAGCAATTATATAGCATGTTGCCTCTTCAGAGCCTTACACATACGATAAGCAGGTGTGAGCAATTTGCCATTGTAGTGGGTGTCTGTAGCTAGAGCCATTCTTCTTTACTGTTAGAGCTGAAACAGGTTGCCTGCATACATTAAACAGTGCAGTACTAATCGCATCTCCCTTTTTAACTCAGGTTTGGTTGATGACCCGTTAGAACTATTTGTATATTCGAGATTCAGAGTGTGAAAGCCAGGGATTGGGGATGATGGGTTTGGGGATCTTGGATGTCCTCCATATTTTGTGTAACCAGGGGGATCCCCACAGCTGCTCTGTGAATGCCAGCTCTGCCTCACACTACCCAAAGCACTCCGGGAAGGTCCCACAGTGCTCACATGCCAGGCTGCTTGGACCTCCTGTTTGGAGAAACCAGGGAGAACATAACCCATCACAACCTAAGACAGTAGGCACCGCAGTCTCAGCTTTTGCTCTGCCCCCTCCTCCCCCCTGCCAAATGCCTGTGTGCCCCTTGCGAGGGAGCAGCTCTCCTCGCCACAGCACCTCATGTCCAGGAGTCCTGTGGTGATGGAGCAGAGGGTTCCCACAGGAAGCTTCAAGCAGAGCAAGCCACAAAAGCTGCAGAAGGAGCACACCAGCACCCTCGTGCCACTGCATTGCTAAAGCAGAGCACTTCTAGGAGCATCGACCCACAGCTGCGAAGAATCTCAAGAGGATGATATTAGGCTACTTATACAGAACAACAAGAAGTTCATGCGGAAGCTGATGTTTGGAAAAACGGGTCTCAAACGCAGACGCAATTTTTGCCTCGCCTCCTCCTGCCTGCACCTCTGCTCACGAGGTTGCAGTAAAGAAGAAATGGTTTCTGAGGTACAGCTACAAATTTTGCCTTCATGATAGCAAGATTTGCCCTCAGAGATTAGAAGATCAATCCACAGATGCACAGAGAACACCCGCCCTGCCTCTAAAAACGCTCATGGCACAAAGGAATTAAACCTGGAAGGGAAAGAAAGATCAAACAGATCCATATTCCTTCTAAATTTAAAATGTTGGAAATAATGTCTTAAACATGGGGCATGTATGTCAGAGCTGAGGATAGGTGTTTTAGACGTCTCTAGCTTACTGTCCATTAGCTGCAGACTGTGGCCTTGAAGAGCTATGGGCAACATAAGCAGAAAATAAATATGAAAGATATTTCAGTCCAATGTAATTAAAAGCTCTACTACCATCTAATCTCCCTTCCAAGGAAGTGTACAGTATCTCCAGAGGCCACATAAGGGTGTCAAAACAGTCTAATGCAATGAGGCGGCTCAGAGTTTTGAACCACCCCCATGCTTCTCCCCTTCATTGAGTGCCATTTCTGCACGGCTTTGCTTGCTTGAATGCATGCTATCACGAAAAAACTCCAGGAGGAAACTGCCCCTCTTTAACATATGTTGGCATATATAACACCACTGTGCCCATGGTATACACCTGCATTTACCATTAGTTGCTCTCTTAATAATAAATTATTGAAGATATTATTTTCTTTAATGTTTATCTAAAGAGGGAACAGCTAAGAAAAGCTCCATACACTGAATTCAAGGGGATATTTCTTTCCTACTATAAACAGAACTGATTATAAAACCAGAACGCAAACTGAGCTCCTTGCCCTTCAGTTTTGTATGAGGTTACATTTCTTTGCAAGACTCTAATTTCTTCAGTTTTTTACTGCATTCCAACCCAGGGAGATATAAACCAAAGCAAACAAAGTACCCCCCAAAGGAGTCTCTCCCCCTTAAGCAGGGCTTCTATTTTTAATTCTCTACAGCTTTTAAAACATTTGAATGGGAAGCCTCCATCAGTCTTTGGTGGAAAAGAATTCCTGCTGGTCTCTCAGGACATCCACTCCAGATAATCACAACTGGCAGCTCGATATAAGACCGATATCTCTTCTCAGAGGGGTTCCTTGCCATTGAGTTTCAGCACATTCTGCCTTTGCAAAGAAATTCTTTAGACAGTCATATTTTCCTTCCTCAGAGACGTATTTGGAAAAAGAAAAGAACAAAAAAAAAAAAAAGAAAAAAGTATATTGACCTTCTTGCTGGTTGGCAGTGAATCTTTCGCACTTTGCTGGTGCCTTTCTCCAAAGCTGGCTCCCAACGAAACATTGTACTGACTTTGCTGTGGCCGACGGCAGGATTGCAAGGAGGCACTGCTGCCAGAAGGTCTGCCGCAGTCTTCCCCCCTCATGTCTCCAGGAACCCTTGCTCACCATGTCCCCAAAAGCCTGGACCCTTCTCCGTGCTGATGGTGATGGGACTGAGTGAGAAGCAGGAGAGCTCTTACACCCATCCCAAACATGAGACAGAAGAAAATTGCAAAAAAACAGAAAAAAGATTCCGTATTTCCAACAGCAAAGGAACAGAGTGAGAAAAATAGTAAAACGTGTGCGTTGTGCCTGAAATGTTTACAGGAAGGCTCCTTTAAAAAGCTTAAACTTAAGCGATTTATCTGTCCTTCCAAGAATTTCAAGGCAGGAACTACCTCCCCATGCTCCCCAAGGAAGGAGCCAATTGCTTATCAAGACTGAAAACGTGACTGAAACGTGATAGCAAAAACCAAAGAAATCTCTAATAAATTAGAAATTCTTCCTGGAAACTTTGGAACACAGCCTGCTTGGAGTCTGGTTTAATCTGTTGCCATAAATAAATCTATTGAGGGAATTTTCCATAAGCTTTATCAGACAGCAAAATTCTGCAAGTCACATCACTGCATGCTGTGTGATGCCTCTGGCAGATTCAACCTGGTTAATATTTATGCTGCAATCACCAGTGACTTCTTGAAACCTTAAAGGCAATATCTCCACACAAAAATAAAAGCCCCATAGCTCCTACAGATGGGCTATCATCATAAATTCACCCAAAAGTGGGAACTCAAATAACAGATGTGTGTTTATAAACATAGAAAATAAAGTAAATTACTAGATAGACTTTCCAAATGCTCAGAGCTGCAAGGCACACAAAAGTCCATATTCACACTTTCCCGCACCATGAGAGCTTTCCTGCTTACCTGGGAATTTGGATTGCAACTGCTATTGTCAAGGGGCACGTTCCTGACTGGTGAGAATAAATCATAATACGCTTTTGCTCTATGGAATGATCTCCAAGTGATTAACACTGCCTTTTACCTCCCTGTAGCAACAGTCATTTCCTATTCCCAGACGAAGAGAGCACGGAGGCATGTGGGAAGATTGTGTAGGATGTGGCAGCTGTTGACAAAAACTTAACTTTTTAGACGCCACCTATCTACCTTGAAATATGCTCAGTGCCAAAAGGCAGATAAGGGGTTAAGAGCTCTCGGCCGCCTTATCTCTGCACACTCTTATCTGCCCAACAGTCCATAATAAATCAGAGAAACTCTTCTTCCATCTGGCTTACTCTAAATTCCTCACTTCCACATGATTTGGGAACATTTTCCTGACCTTTCATGGCTTCTCTGATATTGCACAGAGCAAGAGGTTGGAAGAAGTGCACCAGAGAAATCTGGCAGGTATAAAATACGCCTGCAACTGGGTGAAGGCACCAGCCATGCATTGTTCCTGGGATCTCTCCTGGGCTTTGCTATCTGCTGCTCTTTCTGCCCTTGGAAGCATGTGCCCAAGATAGCAGCCCATGGGGCAGGCTCAGCGTGGATCCGTTGCAGAAAGGGTAGCATGAGAAAACATAAGGCTAAACACCGCAGCGCCCAGACACTGCTTCGTGCACTCCCAAGGCCCTTCAGATATTCATACATGACTATCAAGAAACGTGGAAGAGCTGTGGAAAAGATGGATGGCACATTGGTCACCTTCAATAGCAAACATCCCAGATGTTTGTCCTTTGCATTACAATTGGCCCTTGATGTTGAGAGGTGAGAGGTTTTATGAAAAAAGGCAAAATTATTACTCCCATTTTCCAGTCTTTTCATTATATTTAAGAACCTTCCGTCTTTCTGTTCCATCTTTCTCTCCCATTCTCCTCACAAAGTCCATCACCTGAGGCTGAGTCACCACCCCAGTTCAGGCCACTGCTCAACATCCTGATCTCAATCCCCTTCTTCTCATAGGAAGCTTACAAAGGTGATTTGATGGATCTGCCTGCAGTAGCAAGGGCTTGAAAATACCTAACAAAAAAAATCCTTCCAGGTCTTTTATTTTTATAAAGGTTCAGCTTCACACATCCAAGAAAGGCTTAGGGTTAGTCACCTCCTTCTAGGTCGCATCTCCACTCACCAACCTGTCCCACATCTCTTCTCTATACACCTCAATACACCATGTACCAGCTGTTGCTCAAAAGGCATCCATCACACAGAGCAACAGTTGGTCCTTGAGTTGAAATGCCACATGGGATCATTTTGGTTTGTCCCAGTAATTGCCTAAAATGCAAAGTTAGAGACTGAAAGGGACCTGGGCAGGTTTTTGGTGTTTAACGTGTCTCTTCACAGAGGTGGGGCTGTGGTATCCAGCAGTGCAAACCCAGTCTAGGAGATGGGGTTCTCTGACGATGGTTACCTAAATGCAATCCTGCTGCTGCTTCTTGCTCATGTCATTGCCTGCACAAGATTCTTTCTATTTAGTATGCATAACTTGAAAAATATTTTTTTGTTGTTCTATCTTCTGCCCCAAATACTCATTTTAACAGAAAAAGTAGAACATGCGCATAACATACGCTAACAACTGCCTGGCTGTAGCAACATTTTTGCTCACCCGAATGGTGATACAATCCCAAGCGTTTGGGTTAGTGGGCTTCGACTGTACACATGATGAATGCGCATGTGTTTGCCTTTGTGATACAATAATGGCTAAATACAATACAGGCATATGCACTAATGAAAACAGTCAGACAAATTATTTGGTGCTGTAACTGCATTGGCTTCACTCAAGTTACTCCTGCACTGAATCTAGCTCCTTATGACTGTTCCATATATATTCAAAAAAAACCTCCACACTTTATGGTTTTCAAGACAGATGTCTTTCACCTCAATAAATATTACATGAGAGAGTATAACCTAAAAGGACGAGAGATCTGCCACTAGCTAAATGATTTCTGGAAGAAAAAAAAAAAAAGCAAAAAGGAAAAGAAAACCAACCCTATACCTACATATGGTATTTAATACATACCTCTAATGGAATGAGCTTCATAATTTATTCTGGGGTTTACCTTTTCATGAACTCTGTCTTGTTCCTGCTCATGAAAGATTTTCTGGTGCTTTGGATATATTAAAAGCACATCATCTCTGTCTCCCACCTCTCATTTCTGTGTATTCACATATTGATATATTTTGCTGGTGCACATGGCACAGCAATAGCAGTAATACTCTTCACTCCTGCTCTGTTTTTTGTCTCAGGATCTCATGCCAAGAGTTATGAAGCAAAGAGCCTAAAGTTTGGTTTTTATATTCACACTGAGGCCCTTAAATTACAGCCCGAATTTTGGAGGTGCTGACTTCAAAGGGAGTTGGTGGTTTGCAATGGCACTGCTCGGGTCACTCAGCGCCAGGGAAAGGTTCAGCGCACTTGTGTCCAACCACAATCCATCAAGGCCCCATGGCTGTGGCTGCTTCAGCATCACCAAGCCGGTGCACCTTTGGAGGTGCAGGTTTTGGCTAGATGGAAGGGGTCATGCCACCCATGCTGCGAGGGGCAGCAGTCACTCCCAGCAGCCATGGCAAGGAAGGGGGCAGGTGGCAAAGCCTAACACCCCATTCGCTAGACAGCCTTTGTTGAGCGCTTTGGAAATGCCATACATCAGGGCTGGGATTTTCAGAGACCTCCAAATACTTGTCTCATGTTCAGGCACATGTTTACCAGCCAAAATTTTGGGCAGAGCACCCCATGCCAACAAAGGACTTCTTATGCTGAATTACTTGAAATGAGTTACTCTCCCCGCTGCTGTGAAACAGAGCCTTTTTGATCACATAAATCCTACAGCTCCTCTTAACATCCCATCGACCAAGTCAGGGTGAGCAAAACCTCCCTGCAGCAGCAGCGTGAGCTGCCCTGCTGGCACAGCCGGAGCCGGGATGCCCTGCAGAGGGGCAGTGGGACCAGCTCTGGGAGTGGGGACACACTGCTCACCCCAGGAAAGGATGGGTGTCTGCAACCTGCCAGGGTTTATTTTTGTTTTCTTAACTGAAACAGCTCTGTTGGTATAAAACATATGCTAAACCAGGCCCAAATCTTCTAAGAAAATCCCAGCTCACATAGCCCCTATTTTATTCAGCCATCCGTCTCGTGTTGCAGTTAATGGGAATAACATGTGATTTTCAAAAGACAAACTTTTGCCCGACTTTTCCTTTGTATACATTTCCCTCAAATTTCTAGATTTTTTTATTACATTCCTTTGCTTTATTATTGTTAAATGATTTCTATCATTTAATGGCAATTTGTCTTGTTTACTCAACTCGCTCAGCAAAGGAAAATGGAAAAATGCATACACTAAAAGAAAATCCTGCTTGCTTATCTCATTGCACAAATATTGTTTTCTTAGGAAAGTATGGTTCTGATAGAGTCGATTATTCTGCCAACCTTCTCTCCCAATTTTTCCATTTCCCTTTTCATCTCAGTTTTTCCTTGCTCTATGCTTTGCGTATTTTATTGAGAAAACAAACATACTTTGCAGTCCAAAGACTGGATAGGACGTGTTCATATGGGAAAACTTCAGAGAGTGTGTAGTTTATTTTTTGTGTAATTGATTTTGTAGTAGATAGACGCTGTGGTGTAAACTAACAGGATAATGTTTTTGATCAGTTTCCAATGCTTAATTACAAGTCTGCTACAAATAATTTCCTTCGTGTGCTCGCAGCTGCTGTGCTTTTGTCATTGGCTTATTTTTCTTTGAAAATCTGAAAGGCAGCGAGTTTTTCCGTGAAAGTCGCCTGCCCTAATTGACTCCTGCAGACACCTCATTACCACAGTCTTTCTGCAAAGTTGTATAGCTGTTTAGAACCTTGCATTCAAATAATTTCTTTTTTTTCTTTTTAATTAAGAAAAAAAATACCGTTTTGAAACACTACGGAATATTTGGCTCATTAGAGCATCAGACCAGTTGGCTTTGCAATACAGAAAGCCTTGTGGGAAGAACTGCTGAATTTACTGGATTGGCTGCACCACTTGTTTGTAAAAGCTACGTATATTGAAGAAAAGCACCAGGTGACGTTATTTGTTTGGTTCAGGTTTTTTTGTTTGTTTTTGGTTTTGGTTTTTTTTTCACAAAAATAAAAGACATGTCACCTCTAACAGTGTATTTTAATAGGGAAATCTGTCCAGTGAAATCTTATGATACCTCCACATTAAGAATATACTTATATATTAATCCTTTTTTTTTTTTTTTTTGATAGCTTTGTAGCTTATTAGTAGCTATGCTATTAAGTTGCAAGGCTTAAAGGGTGGTGGTATCACACCAACCTCCTGAACAACAGCTGGGTTGGAAGCAGAAGCTGAGGGCAAATCTGAGGATCCTAACTATACCTAAAACTGACATCTGCAGTTCTCTGTGGGAGAGAGAGATGAAATCAAGGTCTAGTGTCTTTGGGACCATCTCCCATGGCAGAGCAATGCAAAACTCAGCCTGCTCGCACAGCATGGATTATGGATGAAGGGCCAGACTAGGTAAACTCCATACCGTAGCAGGACTGGGCAGAATATTACCTGTGGATGTTTCCCTCAAACTTGTTCTTAGTATCATCCTGCTTTCTGTCTTAGCATATGGTGACCCATCCCATCCTTCCAATGAAACCTAATTTGGGCTTATTTTCCTCTGGATCTGGATGTTCAACTCTCATTAATGTCAGCTGCTCCTTAGTAAATCTTCAGGCACTTGAAATAATACAGTCAAATGAGGAGAATTAAGGCTGCTTGATGGGTTTAAGAACCACCAGTCCTTATTTTAGAAGAGGCAGCTAAGCCAGGGATGGAGGAGTAACATATATCTTTAGCTCCTAATGTTAAAGAAGACAACATTTTATATCAATGATTACATGCAAATGCAAATGTATGTAGATTGCTTACTTAGACAAGAGATTTCATACATCCATCTCTGTATTCCTCCTCCTCCCCCTATCTTTTCACCCAGGAAGAGATACTATTGTTATTCTAGTCATCTTTCTCCTGATTTTATTATCTAACAGCGCCATAAAAATGACAAGAAAATGGACTTTACAGACAACAGTCTCCTGTTCCTGGTGTAATTTCACCTTGAGATGCAGATACTGACAACATCAAACAGTTTATACATTTTTCCTTTAATTGTGTACCACAGCTCCGTTTTCAGCAACATGCTCACCACTACGTAATTAAGAAAGTGTTTAAATAGCCTGACTGTTGTTAGTTACTGGATGTGGAAAGGATTGCAAGTGGGAGGCAGCCACAGCTGAAGATGCTGAGCTGGGATGAGCCCAGCCTTTTGTGGAGCTGGGGGTGCAGCCTGAGTGGGGATGGGGTGACAAAGAGATGTGAAGGGGTGACAGAGATCAGCTCCTGTCACAAAGTCACCAGACAATGTGCCTCCATGGAATGTTCAGGTACTGGAGAGACCTAGCATAGGGCTTTTATGGGAGTCTTGGAGATTTGGGCTGATGTTGGGGGTTTCAGCAAGAGTCTTGCTCAGATCCTCACGCAGCCCCTCACGATAAACCTGATCCAGTTGAAATGTAGGTAGTAGCTGAGAGCCAAGTGTGCTACCTCATGACTACAGGTGTGGTCGAAGACTCAGAGGGAAACAGATAAATTGCCCTCATTGTCTCAGTGCTCAAACTATTTTGTTGGGTTTTTTAACAGGATAAAAACACATCTCATTCTACTAAATGAAAAAACCTCTGTTATGTAACTCTCTCCCTCCAAAATGCAAGAACAAAGCAAGCTCCTAGTCTTATTGCACATTCTCAATTTGGCCTTTTCTGTGGAAAGATTGTGACTAATATTTCTGCTCTACAGAGGGGGATTTGAGTACCTCACACCCCATGGTTTTCTTTCCCCAGGGCAGCTCTGCAAATCCCGGCATAAATCAAAACAGCTAGCGGCAGACATCAGTGAGCAGATTCGCCTGGTGGTCTGCTGATGTGCTGCCGCAAGAAGGAGGAGAGCCGGGCTGGGGAAGGAGGCAGCTGGGGACTCCTCTGGGATGACATGGTGTGGCCGGGTGCTGCTGGACGCGGTGGTTGCCGGGGCAAGGGCACAGCAAACAGAGGCAAAAGGAGGAGAAGAAATGTCCGGCTCGAAGAATAACCACAAAGCACCTCTCCCCCGGGAAAACAGTTTCTTAAATAATAAATCTTTTGATTGATTTGGAGTAATATTGAACAGATGTGGACAGAATATTCTCCCCTAAAATAAAATACTCTCAACTGGAACAACATTCCTTGTATCACTATCTGCAAATTCAAAGAGCTTATTTTAGCTTAGGGATAAAATAAGCTTAAGCAATGGGAAGGACAGCCATCTTTCCAATTTTTTTCCCAATGGCTACCTCTCATCTCTCAGAATTGTTTGTTTTATTAAGAAATCCTTCAGTCCAAACTCGATTTACGGGAAGCCCAAAGCTGTGGGTCGCAGTCGCTATCATAAGGGCTATTTATTTTTTCAGTAGCTCACAATAAAAAAAAAGTTCCAGTCTGTTCCATATGCAAAGCAAAGGATTAACCAGGAGAGGAACACTAATAAATTTCTTTCCTTCAGGAAAGAGCCAGCAGAGCTGTGGCTTCAATTTGATTTAGCCGAACATCATTGCCCACTGCTTTGAAATGCCCTGCACCCCCACCAGCTGGTATCACAAGGAGCATCATTTGCAGGGAAAATCACATGCAGAATCATATCTACAACTGGCATGCATAATTACTCTGTGTTTTCTCCAGAAGGGATTATCCTGTGGCAATAATTATGTCAAAAACGTGCCCCAAAGAATAATATTTCAGACAACCGCAGCCATCAAACAAATACGCTGTATAATTATCTTATTTTTCCCCTCTGAAAGCTCTCACTCATATTTGGACCTTGCCTGACTAAGACCTCCTCCAAGGGAAGCACCAGATTGTTTCCGACGATAGCACATCTATCAGAGAGGGGATGGCGAAGCTGGCCTGGCCGAGCCCTCGCTGCAGCCCCCGAAAGGGCTGGCTTGGACACGGAGCTGCGCTCGGACTTTGCCCCAAGTAAAAGATGCCACCTCTAATATACAGAACTGTCATGAACTTGTTTTTTGTCATAAATGAAGCATGGGTCTGTGCTTTAATTTTCCTCGCTGCCCTCTGTCAGGTAATAACCATAAATATTGTCCTGAATCATTAAGTCACAACCTGAAACGTGATCCTGCCCAGTGCCCAATCAGACAGCCATCTGGAAGATGAAAGAAGTCTATTTTCGTTTCAGAATGATCCAGACTCTAATTTGTAGTAACGGTCTTAACAGGCTGTTTCAGAGACATTAACCAGAAACTGGTTGCGGTTGCTCAAGGAGGGGGCATTGCATATGCTGCCTAAAGCATGCGTCGCGGGCAAAATACCCCGTCACTGCTTTGAGCTTGCAGCATCTGTGGCTTTTTATTCTAGGGCCATGTTTCTAAATGGGCACAGGTTATGCATCCAGGGTGACTGGAAATATACAGTGTCGTAAAAAATGCCAACACGTTTGTGGGAGGCAGAAAATAGTGTTTCCACAAAGCCAACAGTGGTACCACAGGTCGTATAAATGCCTCCTATCTTAGGGTTAATTCCATGCTGAAAGCAAATGTTTTTCTATATACATAAATGTATTTATACATGCATATATCTTATGATTTTCTGACTACCGAAAAAAGTGTTCCCACCATCAAAGTGCTCTTTTACTGCGACAGTGAAATACTCTGTTAAAAGCCGAGAGAATAACTAATCAAGTGATTATGCGGTTGAGCAAAAGCACTGTCAGTCAAGAGCTTCTCGTTCCGTACCTGAAACCACTGCTCCCTCCTCACCCATGCTACCTGTCGTTAGTGCAGGACATGGAAGAGCAGCTGGCCTGCCATCGCCCAGAGAGGACCCGGCAGGTGAGACGGGAACCACGTCCATCGGCTCTCCCCGCCAAGGCACAGGAATGCTGCGTTTCTCTGCTCCCCCGACGGCTGCAGTCCTGCGTGCCCCTGAGCAAACCCCACAAGGACTCATTTTTCCCACTTGTGGGACTAGGATAATGGAGAGGTCTGGGAGCACGGGGGATCCATTAGCACACGTATGCTGATCCGTGACTAGTGTTGCTAAATTTAAAGTTAAACCCAGATTAGATTATCTCAGTAGAAAATATTAAAAATCTAGAGCCTTAATTCTGAAAGACGAGTGACTTTGTCATAACTCTCTTTCCATTTGCTTCCAAACAGGAGTTCAGAGATGTCTCCCTTCTTCTTAAACAGTGATGAAAGCACAGTCAGTATTTAATGTGTCCTTGTTGTCATTCCCTTGCTCTTGCAAACCTGCCGATTAAATGGATGCAGAGGCACAGAGATGCAAGTGCGTCTCGGAGCAGACATCTCTGAAGCAGAAGTTCTGATGGATGATTGTTTGGCTGAGTCTCCTGTTTTCCTTGATGTTTTGTCATCCTGGGTTGTTTCCTTTAAAGCTTACAGAAAGCATTTGCTGTAACAGATGTGAATGAGCTTTGGAAATGACCACACGGGGATCTCTCACAGGTAGAGATAACTGAATTAGCATCCTTCTGAATAAGCCCTTCTATTTTTCTAAAATGCTCTGCGTTAGAAATGGTGCAGAGAGAAGATAAGGAGCAAAATAAATACCTTTTGCCTGCATCTCTGCACTGCAGATGAACGCTAAATAGAGGACTATTTTCTAGGAAGTAGGATCGAAGTGTGCCTTGCACAAGGAGGAGAAAAGGGAAGAAAAGATAAGGATTTCATCTTCTGGTCTAGTTGGAGATATCCCTGTTCCTTGCAGGGGGGTTGGACTAGATGACCTTCGAAGGTCCCTTCCAGCCCTAACCATTCTATGATTCTATGATTCTATGAATGTTGTTGCTGAGAACGAGCTATACCCTGCTCTATGTCCTGCATCCCAAAAAACAGCTTGAGCCTCTGTGAGCGCCCTGGTCCCTGGCTTGTGTCACTCTTTGAAGCCTTTGTGCTCTCTGGGGCAGCATTTCCCTTGTGCTCATCACCATATGCATAGGTGTCCTACACATTTCCTATCAGACTGCTGAATTATTGGTATTTGCATCCCCGCAAGGCATCAGCTGGGATCAGTAATCTCTAGTGCTCGGAGCTGCGTGTGGCAAATGGAAATCTCTGTTCTGGACCTGATACATGAACAGACAAAACAGTCACATAGCAGGAGAAAGGAAAGTCCCTATCGAGGTCCCACTCTTCGGATCAGAAACTGATGGAAAAGTGAAATCCTGCATGTTCTGGCACCAGAAGAGTTGTCCATCCTCACCTCCACAGTGCTCATGTTCAACCACAGGGGTGAAGAGGTCTGTGGAAAATCCAGACTTGGACCCCTATTTCTATAATGAAGAGACTATTTTTCCTTCCCTCTTGCAAAGTAAACATGTCTGAGTAGCAGCCACCAAAAAACAGCAGGAGCACAAAGCACTGAAAGCTTTGCCCAGCATTGTGTTTCCAAAATATATGTAAAGGAAGCTTCTTTTCATTCACATTTCACATTTTCAAATGTGAAAGCACACGCACTACAGTATTACAGTGCCACGGACTGAAAATAAAATCACAAGCATGATCTGGCATATTATACCATGTCCAGTGAAAAATGTCCACCACAGCCCTCTGAAATTGTTTGGTAAGCTTTTATTTTGGTTTTTTTTTTAAAGTCACATAATTTGGACAAAGCACAGTCATGATAATAGGGAGCGTGCTGGGTCTTTCTGCATTCCACGGCTGTAATAATGAAGCCATTAAATTACTAGGTCAGAGGCCCCAATTCGCAAAGAAATAATACCAGTTTATTATTTCTAATCTTATTAAGTTAGAAAATTGTCTCGAGATGTAACGTCAACCTGTAATGGCTGAAGTATTGATTATATTAACCCAATGCTCATGGATAATTCAAAGAGCCTGATTTCATCTAATTTCTGTAATTTTTAAAACAGTCCAGCCCAATTTCTTTATGGCAAACTAATCCAGAATTATTTCTATAAATAATGAAAATGTATTATAGAATTTGCTAGGAGTAAGCCAATAAAACATTTTGTGTGATGGCTAGCAGAGTGGGGTTTTAATCCCTTTCTTCTTTATCTTTCTCGAATCATGAATCTTCTTTTTTCTTTTTTTTCCTCCTTTTTTAATCTTCCATTGTCTCTTTTGAAAATATATACCCGCATATTTCAGAAATACCCATGAACTTGTTTTTTTCACCTTTTAAGTGAAACTAATGGATCTTTTGAAGATTTAACCTAGATAAATATAAGAAACAATATCATTTTAGCTCTGCTAAATTTGAATCTTCCCCAGTGTTGTACAACAGCTACACTAGCAAGGAAGACAGTGTAAAATTCCAGAAACTCCAATGTCGCTTGATAGCTGGAGCAAATTTTTGAATTGTTTTAATTTGCTCTGAAGTTTTTAAGAAATATGTAGTAGTGTATGCGTGTGCACAAGTGATGCACATACAGTCATACTTGCAAGCAACCTGGATGTGGTCCAAGGTCCATGAAACCCTATGGGAATCTTTCCGTTACTTCATTGAACTTCAGATCAAGCCCTAGGCGGGCTGGTTGATTTTAAATATACATTTTCTAAGGTTGTTTCTGATCTTCCCCACTGACCTTGCTCTGCACCACTTTCCCAGTTTCCACCCAGAAACCCCAGCTTAAGAAAAGCTGCGTTTGGGGATTTTTCTGTGCCTCCTTTTCTGCATCCATCCCTGCAGCTTTCCTCTCAAAGCACTACATGCATTAAGAAAATTAATGTGACTTAAGTTACTGAACCAACCTGAAGGCTAGTTCACTCAAAAATATTTCCTATAAGGATATTTATTAGCTCAGAAGACATGTGTGGGCAGAGCATGTTATTTAGTGACCTGTAATGCCCAAATAATGATCACAATAAATCAGTACTCATTACTATGTAAGGGAGGTCTGGATCGAGTGACTCAATAGGTAATGAGGTCTAATTTAGTGCCACGGTATTATTTTACAGAGTATTTGGGGCAGGGGGCTGGGGGGATGGAAGCAGGGGCTGGAGGGGGTCTAATTACCTCAGGTTTCTTGTGTGATGATGAGCCTCTAACTTTGGCTGGTTGCTTCGGCGGGGTGTTAAAGGTCAGGCCTTTAATTGCTATTGGCTGCATTGGGCTACATTAAGTGAATAAATATTTAAGGTCTGGACCTCTAACACTGGGTTAAATGGAGCAAGACTGAGGCTGAAATCAATATGATGGGATGCAAGGAGGGAAAAGGGCACTGAGGTAGAAGATAAAGAATTCAAGTCCCTCCTTGTGAATGGATGAGGGGCAGATGTGGAAGACAGTAGGGACAGTGGGGACAGTGTCATGACTTGCAGGCACCAAAACCCAGGACCTCAGAGGGAGCTGCACAGCTCATAGCATCCAGGCTAAAAGGCCCCAAAACTTGAGGTTTCAGCATTTCTTTGTGCTGAGACCCTAGAGGCATTACTCCTGCTCTCCTGCCTCCCGCCACTGGGGTGGGACTATTCCTGTTGGCACTGGTGGGCATCCCTCGGTCATCTGCAGGGCAGAAAAGAAGGCACTGTGGGCAACACAGAAGCAGGGATCTCCCCAAGGTCCTCCTTTTTGTCCCCATCAGCTATCGAGGTAGTCTGGGGACACCAGATCCCAGAGGCAGGCTCGTTTATAATGCACGTACACATCCTAGAAGCAAGCTAGTCCTCAAATAAGTACATCTTCTGCAATGTGTTTGCCCCTGCCTCCAAGTTTTAAAGCCAGGTCTGGAGGTTAGCTGCATGTCAACTACAAAAATGAGTAGTAGGTGGCATGAGGTGGTGAGCTTGCCATTGCCAGGTTCCCTAGGTGAAGTTCTTCAGAGCTGAAATCTCTTAAAAGTTAGTTGCTCCATCTTCTGGAGCAGCCTTGAGTAGTTCCTGTTCTGGGAATTCACAGCCTGGAAGCAAAGCTGAACTGTCCTAAGTTGTGAGTTTTTGAATTTCAAGGATACATGGGGCTTCCAGCAGCACATGGGGATACAGACCCCAGGAGCCAGGCGCTGGGCTCAGCCTGTCTCCTCGGGATAAGTGTTCAGGAAAAGAATGGTATGTTCTTTAGCATGGATGGAGCCAAATGGTCATCCTCAGAAATGCAAACTCCTTCTGTTGGAAAAGAGACTATGCCAGCTCATCTCCAAGTCTCTGCTTAAACCTGTTATGTCTGGATGTTAGGAACTAATGAGGCTCATGGGAGACATCAGTACAAATCCTGTCTGGAAGATTCAAGTGGAAACTAAAACATTTTCTATGCTCCAATATCTAAAGGAGCAAAGAAAAATTCTCAAAAATGATTCTACATCACAGCTTTCCCTCCTCTTTCCCCATCTTTCTCTCTCCAGCCAGCCAGAGTGAGAAGTGGTGAATCGCTCAGTAACTTCAGACCCTCTCTGCTTCAAGACCAACACATATCAGATGGCTTTGCACAAACACAACAGCAAATCCATCTTTCGGAAGCGTGGAGAAGGTTGTCAAAAACAAAAAGAAAAGAAAAGCAGCTAGAGACAAATGAAAGTTCTGAAAGTGACATGATGTGTGAAAAAAATAGGGAGAGTAAACAGCAAGAAGTATGTAGCAGCAACCAAACTGTGCAAAAGCGTTTCTGCATATTTCAGAGCAGAAATGAGGCATTCCTCTGCAGTGGGCATTGTTTTAGATGGGAAGGAGAGCAGACGGAGACTAGGCTGTCTGTCCATGAGCTCTCCCACCACCTGCTGCGGCTGCCACGCAGGTTAGCAGTGTACTGCACAAGGCAGGCTCCAGCCAATGTGCCCTTTGAGCCTTGTCCAAGGAACATCACTACAGCTATTTTTAAATCCCCAAAGAAAGGGTGGCTACTTAGCAATTATCCTCTGATTTCCTAAGAAAATGAGATCTGTGCAATGATGCACAGTACCAGAGCATTCTTGTGTCAGTGCCTTCTCTCTCCTATCCCTCCATGAACTTAGCAACTGATTTTAACTGAATTCTACAGAGCAGTAGGACTCAAAGTTGTGAAACTCTGCAAATTTCATTAACTAGTCAGTCATGTAGAGGAGACAGATCCCATGCTGGCAGAAAGGCTGCGGAGTGAGCTCTACCACTCAAACTCACAGGTACTAGACATTAGAGAATTCGCAAGGAGAGCACTATTATGAATTCCCCAGCCATAGCTAGAGAAAAGCCTTATAGCTTATTAGACAGCAAAGACTCCAAACACAAACTACAGAGCCACTGGAAACCAGATTTCATGGATTTTAGAGTTTTAGTACTCTATTTTCACACATATAATCCAAAAGGACTATACAAAGCAAATAAAGAAATCCCGGAGAGATCAAGGCACTGAGCAGACTCCAGGACTGCAGATAATATACAGAAGATTTTATTCTAGCTCCCTTTCCATTCCTTTCCTTGGCCTTCAAGTCATCCTGCTGCTCTTTTGCAGGTTATCCGAGTACTGATAACTCTCAAAGGTTGCAGGTTATAAGGAGGCCATGTGTCTGATACCGCAGTATTATTTTTAGCTTGCTCTCCCTCATGTTTTTGTTTCTGAATAAAAAGGGGCTCCTTTGTTCTAGGTGCGGGTACAGGCTGAAGTGAAATACCCGAAGGTCTGGATGTCTCTTTGACGTGTCCAGTCAGCACCGATTTCTTACTGTCTGGAGGCCTTTGACACAGCAATCCATTATTTCTTTGTTTAATTCTTTATGCACAGCTTTTCATATTGATTACCTAACATCATTAGTTTTGGTCATTCCATACAAGAGACAATGGAAAGATCAATTTTAACCATATGAGCTAAAGGAACTTGCTCTTAAAGCATCCAGGGACTGGAATCATTTATCTTCTGCTCTCTGAATCATAAATCTTTTACAAGTGCAGCATTAGATTCATTGTTTGCTACAGCCGCATGTGATGTAGTTGGGGATCATTGTAAAAGTGTCCTACATTGCAGTGTGAGGCTGTACCCATAAAGCATATTAATGTACAGTATTGTAATGGAAATTGTCAAGAGCTGCTGCAGAGAGCATGGTTTTCACCAGAGCTGGGCAAATCATCAATTGTTCTTAATTTGGTGGCTGAATTGGAACAAGAGAATTTGTTTCTTTTAGGCCTAGACTGGAAAATATTTCCTTCCCCAACTAATCAAAAGATGTTTTGCATCCAAGAAAATACATTTTTTTCAGGCTTCTTTTAGGAAAAGCAAAAGGAATTTGGAAAGGAGGAGCTACCTTCACAAATGGGTTTCAGTGACCTTTGCAGAATTGGGCAGAAAATGGGAGGTAGTCCATTTACACGCAATAACTATGCAAATAACTGCGGATAAGAGTCTCATGCAAAATATAGGAAGGTACTGTTCAGGCCTAGGTCTGCATGTTTAGGACCTAGGAAAGGATAAATTCTGAGCTACAGGATCTTTCTTAATCACATCCATAAAAGTTGTATTGTTTTTCAAGATAACTTACACAAGAGGAAGGTTTTGAGCCATGGCCTCTCATATCTTAAGTCCCTATCGCTGAACACAGATGGAGGCAGTAGAAAGACAAGATACACCTGAACTTCTGCTCAGAGCCTGTACTGAAGCTTTCCAAGCAAACCTTAAAGCAAACCATTTATCATTCTAGTGTAATAAACGAACAGTGTCCAAACTCTCACAGATATTGCAGCAAGAGAGGAATGGGACAAGCCGTCATCAGAAAGTTCAAGCCTCGAAGACCTGAGTTAATGGAGCTCTTCCCCAACATCATCACTGTAGTTAGGGCTCGTCGCTGGGGGCCGGCGTGTTCAAAACCAATGGGCCACTCTCATAAAGGGATATTTCTGCACTGGCTACTTCTGACCAAGATCAATAGGGCTGCACAAAAACATGAGGAAAGGTATTTTTATTGTTTTTGAGCTAAGAAATAGTCATACGGACATCTATGTACATGAATAAGAGTTCTGACCTCTCCAAGGCATCCCATCCAGTTTTACAGTCTCAAGAGATCTAAGTTGGTTTGCTTCAGATTAATATACAAATTTGAACTTTTGGGTAGTTTGCCAAACAAACTGATGAGCTGGAACTTCAGGGATATTTCATATTCATGTTTTGTTAACAAAAAAAGTGGGAAAGCAATCTAAAAAGTACTAGTATTTTTTTCAATCTCATTGGAAATGAGCTGTTCATGTAAAAAAAAAAATAAATTTTTGAACAGGAGTTTGACTCCTTCCCCAAGAGTTTTGAACAAGACTTTTTATCCTTCCCCAGATTTTAACTGTTCTACTTGAAACCTTTTGGGAATTTGATGTCACAGATCTCTGGACTGTAAAGCGCTGAGGAATATAACTAAAGAATTACAGTCCCTGTGACAACCAGCAGGGCTGATCTCCTTCAAAGGCTTCCAAAGTCACAGTGTGTCTCCCTTGTTACAGGGAAGTTGTGTCATTTTGATAGTTCTACCACTCTCACAAAAGACCTGTTAGAAATTTGGAGGTTTTAGTTTCTCTGGCCAATGTTCAGCTGGTGGTGTTCAATGGATCTTCAAATTCCCTTCAGGAGACCTATGCTGAGTCACAAAACTTGAAGACCCAGGAGGCAATGAGTACACAGAGTGGATAAAGTGGTGATAAAAATAACATGAAAACCTGAAAGCTTTTCATTTATCTTGGACTATGATACTTCAGAATGAAACTTCGGACTTGTCCCCAGCTGAATGTATTTTCATTTATTTCTTTCAACTCTCCTACAGCAGTAACAGTTAAAATACATAGATAAGTTCAATGCTGAGGAAAAAAAAACATTATCCAAGCAAGCCTCCAGCTCAAGACAGTGGGTTTTATGGAGAAGCCACACAGGCAGTAGTTGCATGGGGTGAACTGACAGAGGAGTTGGAAGAGGGTGTATAATGTGGCATTGCACGACCAAAGGTATCATCAGCAGTGTGTCTGTGAGCAGCTGGAAGGACTCTCTACAGCAACGGCTCGCAGCAAAGGGATTTGCCTGGGAAATGCTGCTCTTTCCTCTCAGGAAGCTCAGACTTCTTTGTAGAGCTGGTGGCAGTGGTAGACCATACTTTATTCATCCCCAGTAACGATGTGATTACAAGATGGAGGTTTGGTGTAAAGAAGCAAGTACATGAAGAGCAGATCCTGTGCAACTCACACCTGGAGCAGATAATAAACTATGTAGCTCTCAGGGAGAACATTTTATTCCAGCATGGCTCAAGATGATATATGAAACCACCAAAGATTACAGTCAATGATGTCTTGGGAGTGATTTCATGTTTATGGTTAACCCTAACATTGCTTTTGTTTATAGACGCTATTTCTAGAGTAATCTTATCTTGTATGGCTTTTATGGAAACAAAAATTATCAGACAACAGCTTTTATAGCACAGAGGGTGACACAGCTTTGATTCACATTTCATTACAAACCAGTCCCACAAACATTGCTCAGGTGCAGAGGTCTTAGTTTCCTGGTGAAATTCACAAAGTGAGATATTTATAAGCCGGTGCGTATGACCCAGTAATCCGTGTCGGACTCACCAAGCACCTCTGATGTTTGCGCATCCTGAGGCATCAGAATCTTTTGCTTGGAAAACTCCCTTCAGGAACAGGTTGGTTCCCTCTGTGTTAAGTTATCCCCTAACTCGTACACATCAGGGTATTGACCTTACAGCCTCTCCTTAAAAATGGAAAGAGTGACACTTTTTTCCACCTTGGAGTAGCTCACATACTGTCAGAACAGGCCTTGAGAGTATGGTCAGAGAGACAGACTGACCACAGCCACACTGCCAAAGGCAAATAATGGAGAGCACCAAATGGAGGATTTTCTGCCTAGTGCCATGGTGTTGGATCTCTCTCAAGTCCCAGGGTTTTTTCCAGATACAGGCCTACATACCCCACCCCGGTGAAGTCCTGAGAAGCATAATATAGCTGTCAGGATTAATTAGCTTTGGGAAGTTCTGAGGTGAGCTTTGGGGCTCGCAGAGTCCAAAGGATTTCCAGGGAAGCTCATTCCCAAATTAGCCAATCTATCTAACTGTCAACACTTTTGAAGAAGCTTTCAGAAAATCCTTGTGAAATCTCAATATGAAGCTGCGGTCAGGCCTACAGCAGCAGTGATGTCCATACAGGAAAATAATAATACTTTTACCTTTCAAGAAAAATCATATAATTTCCATGCATCTGTTCAAAGCGGGGCCGGGGGGGTGGGGGGGGGGGGGGGGGCGGACCGGGGAGTGGAGAGGGAAGGTGTCAGAGAAAGAGAATCTGTATTTTAAAAGGAAATTTTGCCAACTTCTTTGCAAAAACAGCTTTCCAGAATGAAATGGCAGTTTCCCTGCTGTGAAAAAAAAATCCCTTTGGTTTTCCA
Source organism: Tauraco erythrolophus (assembly GCF_009769465.1). NCBI lineage: Eukaryota > Metazoa > Chordata > Aves > Musophagiformes > Musophagidae > Tauraco > Tauraco erythrolophus. Next base: position 37,182,754 of record NC_141471.1, read on the forward strand.
CAAGTATTTTAAAGAGAAAAGTTTCAATTATTTTTTTAGATTTTTTTTTTTTTAAGGAAAAACTGTAAAAATGATATTTTCCATCTGCTTTACCAGAGGTGGGAATTGGTAGCTACACAGATCTCTTCTGTGGCTACTCGAGGAGTCAGCTGGAGATCATCTGGTTGCCTTGCGTTGCTGTGGATGCTGCCTCCGTCTCCAAAGTGTTTCCAGCAGCTGCCAGCGCTGGGGCCGCAGCCATCTGTTAGCACCGTTTGCCCTTGGGTGGTACCGCAGTGGCCGTTCTTGCGGCGCAGCGCCGTCAGCCTTTCCCCACGCTCCAGAGGGGATATTGACACGTTGCTGCACATCACTCCCCAGCCCGCCCGCCCAGTGCACACACACAGCACCCGCTCCAGCACACCACCATCGCTTGCTGGGGGCCACCTCCGAGGGGTCCATTTGGGGAATCCAGACCTCCTGGCTACAGATCAGAACCAGCCCAACAACCTATTAACAGCATATGTTATTTGCATCACGGCAACATCAGATGATGGTGGAAGAAGTAGCTCCAAGCACCTAAGAGCAGGCACAGAGATGAGCTGCTTCAGGCGCCAGAAGCTCCTTCTGCCTGGAGCAGTAGGTGGGATCTCCTACCAGCAACATTGTCATCATTGCTGGATGCCACCAGCCCTGCAGGGAAAACAGCTTTGTGGGCGGCGTTGCTGGAAACTTCTAGTCCTGACTGGTCCTGAAGCACCACTGGCAAACAAAAGTGAAGCACCAGAGCTGATCTTCATACTTTACTGTGTTGCATAGCTGTTAAACCCCTTCCCTATGGCCTGGAGGCTCGGGAATTGTTGCTAATCCTCTTCACTGTTTCACATTTTTAGAAAGCTGCCCTGTCTTCACGGTATGTGGCATTTTCTGTAGCTGCTAGGATTTCCTATCTCTGGAGCAATCATGGGCTGGGGAAGCACAGGATCTGGATGCCCGCAGGAGCCCGGATATGCTCGAATAAGCTGATAGGAAACAACCTGCCCTAGTAGCGGGCACCCGGTCAAATGTCAGTACTGCATCTCTGAAAGCTAGGATATTATCTTGAAGGGATAACATATGGCTTCATATATAGCACATATGAAGCAAACCGCTTGAATTCTTCCAAAGCTAATGCTACCCAGCATGAAGTTTCCATCACTCCCAATTTACGGCCCTTGGACTCACCTCCGTGAGGTGGACAAGGTGGGCATATATTTAGGTCCAGGTGATCCCCATGTTTCTGTTCGAGTGTTGGCAGATTGTTGGGGAAAAGGAAGACAGGAGAGGTTCACTTTCAGAGATGCTTGAGTATTCATAAAGTTGGGATCAAGGAGGAAAATAATTCTCTAGCAAGGAATCCTGAAATTAACTGAAGAAAGTTTCAGATCTGGTTATGAAAATCACAGGAGGTGACCATTTCTGGTTGCTGTTAGCATGCAGCAAATTGAGGTATTGTAGTTTTATCTGTTACCAGAAAAGCTCTCTACTTTAAAACAAAACAAAACCAAAAAAAGTAGGAGCCCCAGCGTCTCACTTTTAACAAGGACCAGCTGAAAAATGAAGGCAAGCAGCACACAGACCATCTTATGTCTGCCAATTCATTTCCTGGCCCTGAAAGAAAAAAAAAAAAAAAAAAAGAAAAAAAAATCCTCTTGTTTCCTCTCATGCAGGCCAAACATGGCAAAGCACCAGGGGAATTCTGAATGGAATCAATTGCACTTGTTACTAACTGAGTTTTCTTTTATTCTTATATTACCAAGGCCTGGATGTTCAGCTGCAAGCAATTATAATGAAGAGTTACTGAGTAATGGTTTCCAGATTGCTCCATGATGGGGCATTAATTGAAAGGGACAATTTAAGAGCTTAGGCCATGTAAATGCATTTCTTATTCTGTCAGATCGAGAAATTTCTGCGTACAAAAGGCTGAAATACTTAGAACTGATAAAGACTTAATAGTAGCCACTTAAGTGAACATTTGGAAAAGGGATTTTACATTTAAGGGATCAAGAATAATTAAAATAGAGAGTCAGGGTTTTATTAGGAGTCAGAATGTGAATGTTATCTGCAGCCTGGTAATTCTTCTTGGAGTTACACTGAATTTGCGCAGGGGAAGATGACAAGAGGGTTTGGCTCCTTACCTTGCTGTCTGATCTCATTCTAGTCCTTGAGTCTCCTGAGTGAAAGGCCCTATTGAGTTGCAAAGAATCAAAGGCAAAATTCCCTATAAAGTTAGCAGGATGAGTTCAGAAGGATAACATTGCATTGCTGGATATCTGCCCTTTTCTGAATGCCAGTTAAGAGAAAGTACTTCCATACCGGGGAGCTGATTCCTAATATAACAATCGGCTTCAAGTATAACAGTGGATAAATGAGATTTTTAATTTTACTATTGCCAAGCAAAGACAAATGAAAAATATCCCTTGGAAAACACTACTAAAATCTGGGGTTATTTGTTGCAGTGAAAGGATGAAACCTAGGAACTTGCAAGCTATCCAAGCAGTTCTATTTTCAGTACGATATAACCGATGTTTCTCAGATTTCATATAAATATTTCTCTGCACTTAACTATGAATTCAAACCTTTTTTTTTTAATTAAAAATACATTTTACACTAGGTTAGTGGGTCTTCCTAGTTCTTTCATTAATTCATATTTTAAAAAAATGGCTACTAATCAAGAGACATGTTTCATTTCCTAAACTGTTGAGTCACTTATAGGAATAATTTCTGCGAAAGATGGGGAAGGGAGTTTATGTCTCGGGCTTCGGCCATTATCTAACTTGAACAGATGGAAGCTCAGCCACTTGTGATTAAATCACGGAATGAAGACGTGCATCACTGAAACGGTGGTCCGTCGTTTGCTCAATCCTACGTGAAGGGCAGACCCTCTGAAGCAAGCCACAGCCGGCCGGAGAGCTATTACTAAGATGCCTGGGGTTGAAAATATAAACACCTTCAGAGTGGGTGGTCAGCTCGGGTCAGGCTTGAGGTTGATTCGCAGGCACTAAATTAATCTGTAAAAAGGGATGTTGCTTGACTGCAGTCTGGGGAGGAGGGACGCATAGTGTGTGCCAGTTATTGGGCTCTTACAAATGAGCAGGCCAGGCAAGAGTCTATGTTTCACCATCTGACGCAAAAGCAAACTGAAAATGAGGGCAGAAGCGGAAGACTGGTCCTGCTCAATCCCATGGCAAAATTCTCCAGGCTTCCCCGGAGCACCTCCTCCCTGAGCCCCCTTCCCTTCTGCTGCTTCTTGTCACTGCTCGCCTTCCCCTCCCAGTTGCAGGGAGAGACGTGGCTCAGGGCGGGCAGGGAGATCCCACCGACCTGGGGGCAGCTGCAGAAACTGTGGCCAGCCACAGGGGACCCTGGGGGCCAGCGCCACACATCCTCCTGCAGTCCTGGGACCTCGGTCGTGCTGCTGGTGGTTGCCAGCTGGTTGCTCTTCTTAGACTAGCATCAAGTTGTAATTCAAGATTGAATTGAGATGGCATCCAGTCCACCTTTGGACCTGGTATGGTAAAGGGTTAGGAGGATCCTCCAGCAGAAAAGCAGAAGAAAAGCCTTGCAAGTGAAGCAAAGTGAGGCACCTCCGTGCTCTAAAGTGTGCGGGAACATGGCAGGGGACAGAGGGCACTGTAGGTACAGCTGAAACAGGAGACACCCGAGAGAATGGCCTTGTTTTCTCATGTGATTTGCCTGTGCCAGGTGCTGGAAGAGCAGAGAGGGACTAGGAGGAATGGCTAAGCAGTTACTGCCAGGAGTACAGGACAAGGGGACTGTTGCCCTGCCAGAAATAGAAATTATCCCCCTGCATCTCTGCCGCTCACTCTGCCTGGCTGTCCCTCCTCGGGACCCCCATCCCAGCTCTGCTGCTTCCCTGCCTCCTCCCAGCTCCTCATCCTTGAGATGGCGAAACCCACAGCTGCCTGCGCTGCTGGGCAGCCCTGAGTGAGGGCTGTGGGAGATGCAGGAAGAAGCCCTGCGAAAGGGCAGCAAGGTAGACCAAAAAATCCCCTGTGTACGTTGTTCCCTGATGCATGCAGGTCTCTGTGCCAGGGTGTGCGACAGGGAGGCACCCTGGGGACAGGCATAGCTGCGCGTTCAGCCTTTTTGGCTTCTCTGCCTCTCCCCCCTGCACTGGCAGTCCCTGGCATGGCAGAGGTGCACAGATATACTCTGAGAAACCGTGGAAGCTGTGGGAGAAATATCTGGGAAACGTAGTACGGATCCAGGGTGGCTGACCTTCCTTGGGGTCAGAAGAAAAAGGCACTATGATTAATCCATTCAGTTAATACCTGGCGAAGAAGAGGTGTGCAGTGTTACTTCACAGAAACCACAGGAAAGCAGACTACTGCAAAATAGGAAATTTAGGAAAGGCTTTCCCCATTCCCCTCAAAAACATGTATTTATTTTCAGTAGGAGGGCTTCTATTTAAATCTATGCCATTGCTTTCTTCATTGACTAATAAACTTGTGCCTGGAATTGCTCTAGTCTACAACCAGTCAGAAATTCATCCAGCAATCCCACACATACAGAAAATAAATGAAAATATTTTTTCTGCGTTATTATTAAAAGCAGAGAAAAACATTATTTGGGAATAAATAATAGCATCATTAAAAATAGCTTGTGGGAGACTAGAGGTCTGGGAGGGGCGCGGCTGTTATTGTTTATCAGTTTAGGTTTCCTCCCAAGTCCAACTGCTTTGAAACGTAACACGTCATTAAGGAATTTGTAGTTACAAGGTACAGACACTTGTTCCTGACAGTAAGCATGGCCACTTCTGTTAACAGAGCAAAACCATAACCACTCCCTCCACCTTGTCCCTACTCCAAAACAGCAAAAATCCTGATTAACAGCCAGGATAAATATGGCAGCCAACCAAAACACTATCCAATGTGATGTTTGGTCAAGCTATAAAACTGCCAGCAAAAAAGCCAGAAGCAGAGCTTGACGCTGAATTTTAAGTTTAGAATAATAGTCAAACCTGAAGAAATATGAAGCTGATAACTGCTAAGGAAGGAGTCTGGGATTTTCATTAGTCACTTGTTTGGAGGGGGTGGTGTTGCTGGTGGGAGGCGGGACGCATAATAGCACAGTGGTGAAATGTAAAAAGGGGCAGAATGGTTCAAATCCTGAGAAGGAAAAGGGAGGGGGAAAGTGTATTTGTTTTTAAAGGCAATTTTACGTTAAGTCACGCAAGCGGTTGAAAGACTCACTGTTCTTACAAGTTCCAGGCTGGTCCGCTCTGATACAGCATAGAAGTTCTTCTGTGTGTGTAAGGGGAACGGGTGTGTGCTCAGAGTCTGCAGAAATTAATGGACTGTACACAAAGTCATTTTTCCCTCAACTCCTCAAATTTTTTTAATATTTTTTTTTAAGGAAAATCCTGTGACCCTGTCATATAATGGCAAATAGCTCAAGGTAAATCAAATAATTAGAAGGATATTTCCTTTGCTTTAAAAATTTGACTTGCAAAAAAACGCAACCCTCAAGGCTCCAAAAAACTTGGAGGTGGTTTATGAGTGTTTCCTGGCTGAGAGGATCGTTGCATAGTTGGCTCTTATGAGTCTTCACTTTGTGACACCCAGGTTTTAGTCATGCTTAGCCTTTCTGAAAAATAATCGCAGTAATAACAGCAGTGGCAGATTTAACCACAAGCAGACAGGACGTTGCCTCCTGGCCCCTTCTCTGTAATAAGCGTAGGTTATTTTGGTTGCTATTTTCTGCTCTGCGAAGGGCTTGAAAGCACTTACACATAACTCCTGGCACCAGTCCCACACCTTCAATGGTATTTCCAATGCAGCCAAATACGAATTGCTCACCTAGGCAGGAGTAAACCATTCATTGTCTACCTGCTGTGTCTGGATGTGTAGACAGAAGTATAGATGTTGATTTTCTATGCACCTGCATGTCTTTCATGCAGCCATAACGAGCCAGTGATAGGGAGTGTGATTGTTATCTGTGATTTTCACAGTGAACTAGAGAAGTCCTCTCTTCTTCATGCCAGACTGTTTATTCAGAATTTCCTAAAACCCTAAAACTCAGCTCTGGTGTTTAAAGGCCAAAGCAAAAGCTGCTTTGAGTGAGAAGAAGCTGAAAAAATCTTTTTATTAAGAGTCTTTAGCTATCTATATTTTGAGGGTCTATTTAAAAACAAAATCCATTCACACCTACTTAGCGAGGTTTTTACTTGAGAAAAAAAAAAGGGGGGGAAAAAGTAATACAATGTAAAAAGTAAAAAAATCAAATCGAGTTCTTTTTTTTGTGTGTAATTTATATTTTATATAGTTTTCCTTATAAAACTAGACCTCACTGGATGCTCAGCAAGAGCAAACTAGAAACTAACACGTTACGTATGTTAGGTATCATACTGCATGCAGTTGTGCTCATACACAGTGGGGTTGTGCAGCTCAAAGGAACCATTAGCTCCCTCTCACTTTAAAGATCCTCAAAGGAAGTTATAAATAGATCCTCAGATTTCTGAAGATGCTGTTATTTGATGACTGGCTCCTAGATAATGCTACCTATAGAGCCTTTGTTTGCCTCAGAGTGTCTGTTCTGTAAGCTCAGTGGTAACTTGCACAAGAGGCAATTGGTTCTGAGCAATCAAAAAACCATAGGCTACCATATTTGGATTTGTTGGATATTACCTGAAGGTTCAATGGTCTTTGTGTAATCCTTCATGGTATTCACTTGTGCTAAACAATTCCATCTTTATAGAAAATTTATGAAAACCTTTTCTACAGTGTTTTCAAAGCCATCCTATAGATTTAACAAAGTCCCGCTATGATCTGTTCCACATTAGTTTATAGATTCTGCTCATTCGCTACTCAACACGAGGGTATTTTTCAGTAAAAGAGTAGACAGCAGCTTCTGTGTCAATATAGTCTCCCAAGTGGACATTTCACAGCTTTACAGATGCAACAGGAATTTAAGCTGTAGAAGATGCTACTGCAGTGCTGCTGGCAAATCCCTGACCGTAGGAACCGCAGTCAGCACAGGCAACACCCCAAGAAAAGTGAGAAATGGAGAAAAAGTGGATATGTCCCAGGAAGATGGCTTGTCTCCAGGGTGTCTTCTGGCACTGTGCTTCTCCCCTAGCCTGACACAGAGTGCAGGAAAGACGAATGAAATCCTGGGAGCTGTGACATGTTGTTACACTACCTTGTTTTCCTATCAAGCTCTGCTCTCAAGCGCACAGATACTTTGGAGGAGCGATGTTTTTCCTAGAACATCTGGATCCCGCCAAAGGCTTTTGAAGCTGAGCTGTGACAAATACACTATGAACACTGGCAGCTAGAGAGATGTGAGTGTGTTTCTGTCAGAGGGCTGCTGGAGATGATCAGCATGATAAATAATTTCTCATTATCCCAAAACAGAAAGAAAGAATACTTTATGTGAATGCTTTCTTCTGTCAAATCAACAGGGAAAAGGCACCAGCATGAAAGAACTACCAATACCGAGGATCAATAAAAGTAAAATAACAATATGGTAAAAATTTGTATGTCTGTCTAGTCATGCATTGGCAGTGAGGTTACTAAGGTGTCAGAGACAGTCAGCGGACATGGTCAAGGTTGGGGCTCCATGCAGCAGGTGCCTCGGGGTAAGCTATATGTCTTTCTTAGCAGCTAATGAATATTTCCAAGATGCAGATGTTCACCATCATTCTGCAAGAGTTAGGTGCAAGCAAATCCAAAGATTTGCAGAAATCTCAGGGTATGTCTCTGACAACATGAGGTTTTCCCACACCATCATCTGTTCAGCTAGGCTGTTTGATCTGGGTGCATTTACCCCTTATTGTTTCAGGGACGAAAGTTAAGAACAGTATATTTATTTTAAAAACAGTTTGAAAAATACCTCCACTACTATATACTGCTGAAGGCAGCAGGGGTACTAACTGAGTGAACAGTTTTCTTGGAAAACATCTGTGGATGACAGTCATTCCACCACCACCACCCCCCGAAAACCTGACACTTGGATGGCTACTTATCAAATATAACCCAAAGCAGCTGCAAAACAGATAGACTGAGCTGAACATGAGCTTCTGCTGAACCTACTGGAAACTATGTCACTTGACAATCGCCTGACTGAAGGCAATATTACAGGGGACCAGCCAGCCCTTGTACACTCACACACTGGCTACCCTGGGGCCAACCCTTGCAAAAGGTGCAGCATCTGAAATTCCCATCAAAACCTCTATAGCACCAGAGTTTACAAAGACTAGTAGCATGGTCTTCCCTTGACCATGGTAAGACAGGACTTGGCAAGCATTCACCTTCGCTCTCTACGCTTGGGGTTCCTGCAAGTATTATCCATCATAGGCTGGGTCTCATTTACCAGCTCCCTACCCACACCAGGGGCTGCGTGTGGAGAAACACCACTAGAAAGTGACGGCAGAAGCTCCCTCTTACCTCCTCATCCTCCATTGGGAAATGAATGTCTCAGGTGTTGGGAACGAATGTCTTGATTGTCCCTCAGATCCCTGACTTGTGCTTGGCCTTGGAGCTTTTGTGCTTTATGGAAGAGCACAACAGAAGCTACAATATCCCATATTTCCCCTTAAATCACATAATAGTCCCCCTTAAACCACATAATCTGCCCAAAGCATGAGTAGGATCATTCAGGGACAGATAGAAAGGCCACAATTTGCTAGTGGGTGCTGCGGTCTAATCCTGGACCTGGGGGACAGTCCCTGCTCTCCTCATAGTGCCCAGAGATTCACTACGGGTGGTATCAAAGAGCACCATGACAGCAGGGTCCACTCCCACGTTTCTCCCCAGCTGCAGTGACAAGGACTGCATCTATGCAGATGCAACAGCGTCCTTCCGTTACACACGTCTCTGCTCCTCAGTCGACTCAAGCACAGCGTGTTCAGAGGACGGAGAGGTGGGTACAGAATTTAAACCTCTCAGCTACCCCTCTACCCTTGACAGACTGGGTACAGCTTTCTAGAATGCTTTTATAACAATTAGCCATGGTTCAAGCTTTGTTCCTCCTCAGAAGTGTCCCTGAATCATTGATCAGATGTTCAACTGCCATTTCTCCTGACTGTTAGATGCAGAAAAAGACAGATATTTTATCTACGTAAGTCTGTAAATCCACCTGCCCTTGCCCAGAGTACTGATGTTCCGCCCGTTGACCAAAACCAATAGTGAGTTGGAGTCCTCCCTTTGTCTCTTGCCTTCATATTCTATTTTCTTTGTAAAAAGTACATCATGCATCTCATATACACACCTGCAAACATTGATCATGCTTCTTTGTTTGCAGAAATATTCCTGCACTATGCTATTTCTTGGTAACGTATACTTGCAGTACAGTCCTTAAATAGCCCTCTAGTCCCCACCAATCTTTCAGCTTAGGTAACGTCATCCTGTAAATTGTGACAGAGTCATGACAGGCCTCAGTGTTACAGACATGTATTTCAGAGGATCCTGAAAATACAGCAGTGGATTTAAAGTTTTGCTGTGCAAAATCTCAGCTTTCATGGAGATTTGCATTGCAAATCTTCCACCAGAAAATCCAAATTCAATCACGTAGCTTAGTAGGTGATGACACAACGTGAGTAATATATCTTTCCAATGTGAAAATAGTCCAACAAAATAAAATCTTTTTTTTTAAAAAAAAAACTTGCTATTGTACTTTATTCCTCCTATGGAGAAAAACATATTACAGCTTTTCTTGCCCTGTTCTGCACCAAGACTGTTGCTTGCTATCATATGGGTTAGACATTTATCAATCTCCCTCTGTCAAATGTTTCCTCTGGTTTTAAATTTAAAAAAAAAGGTTTTCCAGCAGCTGAGCTCATGAAGACCTAATGAAAGTTTATGAGAGATAAAAAGTGTGTGCAAGGATGTAAACGAAGTAACTCCATACAAAATCTCAAATGTCTGCCGCTGAGACAGGATGTTTACTAATGCACAGACAAGCACGAGACCCTAGTGGGGCACACAGGGGTGCGAAGCACCCATAGACCAAAATCAACAAGGATATACAGCTTGAAGAGTGCTGAGGATCACCCAGTTACTTTCTGTTAGGGAAAAATAATGATTGCTGTCATAAATAAACAAGAATGACCAGCATAGTTTCTTCTAATTGTATGACATCTATAACATCCAGTGTGCAATCCAGGCATGCACGTACTCCCTCTTCCTTTGGAAAATATCTGTACGGACAAGCTTTAGATATATTTTTTGAGAAAATTGTAAACTACTTTGAAAACTTTTTCCAAATGTAAGCATTCTTGTGCTATACCTGTCTGTTAAGATCAGTGATGTTCCTTCCAAACTGAGATTTCCCTTATGGAAAGTTCATTTAAGGAAAGATTAAGATCACAACAAAACTCTCCAGGCTCTTCCACATCTCTACAGGAGAATAGCAGCCCAGGAGGTCAGTGTGGCCCTCCAGCTGTTTACAAGAATTATAACATCCAACTAGGGACGGGAAAAGATACCATGCGACTAAAATGCATCCATCCTACTGCAAATGGAAATACCCAGATGGCTACTCACAGGGATCTCAGTTTGTGCATAAACCATAAGCCCTGCTTGCACAACACGTTTGCCAAGGACCTGCAAAGAAGGGATCGCCATGTGCAAACCGAAGCCTATTTTGTCAGCATTTGTGAAGCAAGACCTAAATATAGCAGATAAAACGTTCTTCACGAAAGACTCACCATGCTGTGATTACGGATCACCTCACTCCAAGCATTAAAACAAGAGTGCACCAGGGACTGTTTTGCTCATGCTTTATCCAATCTGTCCAGCTGACACAGAATTTGCAAAGTATGCTTTGCAGCCTTGACATGCCAACAAAGCACTTTTAACTTTGGCTCCCGTCCAAGCCTGGTGCTAGTTATCTGATACTTTGCATAGAGTCATCATATTTTCCTCCTCACACACACTTTTCATTCCTGCATCAGCTTTAACTAACCTCTTCATTAAATTAGGAGTTCGGAGAGCTTTCTCTTTTAAACCTCGGAGTCTGCAGGTTGTTTGATGAGTGCTCTATACTCGATAGCACCTTTTTAAGTTTGACAGGTTCAGCTTACGTAGATATGACACTAAATCACTAAATTCACTTGGTTTGTTCCATTCATTTCAAGATCATTTAATCAAGCTTGGCAAAAACATCTGAGAAATAAATTTACCAGGAGACACATACAAGCCAAGCAATCCACATTCTGTAGCTTATTTACTAGTTACCCCTGAATAGTAGCCAGCTAACTTCTACCTAATCCCTAATAAGGTTGGGGGTTTTTCCCTCCCATCAAAAATCTAGCACTCTGACCTTAATGCAAAGTGATGGATTAATGTTACACATGCTGTTCTTAAACCTCAGTCACCCTCTGCTATGACAGCAGGATTAGAAGGGAAAGTAGGGACTGAAGGCACCCAGCAGATTCACTGATTTAATTGTCTGAGCTTCTGGTCTGCAGGCTTAACTTTGGCTTAAATAATGTGTTTTTCCCGTCAAAAGAAGTCTGTTTGAAACTAATTCCTTTTACTGATTCTCCAAGTAGCACACTTTCAGTTTTTAAAATATTTTGTGCATGACAGAGGTGCGTGTTTGCCATAACGCTCTCCAAACATTAATCTGAAGCTGTTTGCTACAGCCACTTTCTGCATCTTGTTTTGGAGGTGTCTTGATCAATTAGTGCGATGTCACAGTTACATGTAGTTATTGCATCTCCAGCTGCAAGCTGTTAATAATAAACTTACCCACAGGACAAACCTGCCATATGGTTGATGGTCAAGCAAGGCTAAAATATGCATTGGGAAAAAAAATGCAACTGTCAACATGGAGCTGGATATGGCTTATTGGATTTGATGCGGGCATCTGACAGCAATGTTTCTTTTAGCAACATTCTGTGTTGCAGGTCAGGAATCTGCCTACTGTGGAATATTTGTCATAGAAAGACAAGAAGAGAAAAAAACAAGGAAACATTTGTGAAATAGAAAGTACAGAGTAGATTAGTGATGGCTGATTTTTTTTCCAAGGAGGGAAGGAGGAGGGAGTGTTGGTCTGAGGGTTTTTTTTTAAGAATGATTGGCTAAAGAAAGCCTGGTTCAAATGTTTTTCACAATCAAAGGAAGGCAGCTGCACACGACAAAAAAAAACACCAAAAAAACCCAAAATGGGGGGGCGGTTTTTACAGATATAAAGAAATTGGACTGTCACATAAAACATGAGCTATAGAAGAAAACATCCAAAGTCTCTCTGATGATAGCTATATTCCCAGATTATAATTTCTTTGTGCTAAGAAAAAGCTCAGCATTTGGGTGTTTCTTAAAACTCCTCATGTCTATTCTAGCCACTCGGTGAACGGCACTGGCACGATTTCTTGCTTCATTGATAACACCAGTGCAGCAAATACTTCCTTCAGCTTTATAAAAGTGGAAGGTACCTCAGCTGCCTTTGCCATTATATAAGACAAGTCAAAGAATGACAAGAAAGTGAAAGCAAGCCCTCCTGTTCAGTGGAGGCCTTCGAGTCCTTCCCCGTTGCCTCGTCAAAGGTCACCTCCCAGTAACTGCAGTTCACTTATGAACTGGAGGGAATGAAAACAACTGCGTTCCATACTACTGCCACTTTTATCAATGGGAGCAGAAACCAAAATAATTGCTGTTCTAAGAGCAGTCATGCAGTGAAGACCTTATTAAAAGACTCGGAGTCCTGTTTACATGTGGTAAGGCTTGATTTGATTAGTTGGTAATTAGAAGCACACTGTTAACTATGCAATTTAAAAGGGATAACTGGGAGTCATAGTTCCTCAGAGAATTCTCCAATATATGAGAAAGCATTATTTTTTATTAGACTTTGCTATCAAGGCCTTGTTCTTGCAAATACTTCTGCACATGCTCAACTTTAACACATGGTAAGCTCTCTCTCTGATTTGCTCATGATTGACTCCCAATCTCAAGAGCAGGAGCTTTCTGAATACATCTTCGAAAGGACTTGGCCTGAGATATCAAAAACCCTTTCCCAATTTCCAGTTGTTTCTGCAGATTTTCCAAATATATTTCTCACAGATATGATTTCTCCATGTTATGGTGAACATAAAAAGTAAGGGCAAGCTCTCCTGGTAATTTGGAGACTTTAGGGCTTTACTGGGCTTATTGCTAGATAAACAGGAGTGCTTTGATGTAAACCTCAGAACATCAGCAGTTGGTCTAAAACTGATGACGTTGAAACACTCTGCTTCTAAACATGACATCATTTTGCCTTAGAGCAATATTCTCTCTCTCTCTCTCCTTTCAATGCAGACTGATATTCAAGCCAGGCCAGGTATTCAGCCTACTGTCTTCTGGGGTGAGGGAGTGCTCAGTGTTCAAAAATGGTTTCTTTTTTTTATTGCAAACTTACTGTGAGGAGCTGGGTATTCTACAAAAATTTTCTTCTGGGCTCAACAATATTTTTGATAGAAATCAAATATGGCACCAATCATTCTTACCCAGCTGGACTGAGTTGAGATAATGAACTACTAATTAACTACTCAACTCAAGGTACCGATCCTGCCTACAAGAGGCAGGCCATTTCCTCCTGGCTGCAGAGGATGCAACAGTGTCCTTGGTGCCACAGCCCAGGCTGGTGAGCGACAACTGGTGACCCCGACGTGATACATCCGTGAGACCCTGGGAAGCCCCGACTCCCTCGCCGAGCCGAGAGCCCGAGCCAAAGGAGCCTGAGCCAAAAGAGCCGGAGCTGGGAGCTCGAGCGAGAGTCCTTCGGAGAAGAAGGTAAAGCCGCAAGCCCTGACGTGGCATTCGCGGGAGGGAAGCGTGCTGGAGTTGGACGAATGGGCCGGGTCTCTGCTCACCCTTAAAGCCTTTGTGAAAACAAAAAATGGTAAAACAAAAAGGGGGAATTATGGCACCAATCATTCTTACCCAGCTGGACTGAGTTGAGATAATGAACTACTAATTAACTACTCAACTCAAGGTACCTATCCTGCCTACAAGAGGCAGGCCATTTCCTCCTGGCTGCAGAGGATGCAACAGTGTCCTTGGTGCCGCAGCCCAGGCTGGTGAGGGACAATCAAGGGTCTAGATTAATCCAGGCCCTTTCTTTTCATGGCTTTGAAAACGTAGAGGAAAAATCAAGACTGTGGACTTACATTGATTTCGAGCCCATATGCCACCAGCTGCTTTCATGGGTTATTCCTCAAGGACCTGTATGTTAGAATGTTTTTTTCTTCCAGCTAGCTAAATTTATACTGGGGCATAAACAGCAAAGAAAGCTCCCAATTAGTAAGACAAGGGAAAAAAATCAAAAAGAAAGGCCTCAGAGTCAGGGTTCAAAAAGAATAAATGAAACGTTCAATAGATGAGGGAAAAGAAGTCTTTTTGACGTGATGCGAGGTACAAAGTCAAGAGCAAAGGAATAAGAAAAATTAGGGGGACAGTGAGGACTGAGAGGAGAGACGAATATGAAGAGCTAAATTACAGTGTGAGCTGGACGTATGTGAAACCAGCAGAGTCCTAAGAACAGGGAATTAGACCTAATTTATGTTATACATTTTTTTCTTGCTATTTCCAACAGAAGAAACATGCTTACTTTGATCACAGAAAATTAAACGCACCAATTCTTGGTAGCGTATTTATGAACCATTGCTTTCATTAACAACAGCTCCATGTATACACAGTAACTCACTTGTAAATCACCACTTGTTTATTGTTGCTCCATATTTTTTCATTATTTCGCCCTACCTGTTTTGTCCGAAGGGAGAGTGTGTCTGTAACACATCCGAATCTTCATGATAGCCCTAATTTAGGTGTTATGCATATACATTTTCTGTCGCTTTCTGGGCCACCCATCTATTAAATGTCCTGCCACTTGGCTGTTTTACATGATGTCAGCTCGTGATCTGGCTTTTTTTACCCTGTTACCAAATCCTGACTTCTTAAAACATTAAATAAAATGTTTCTTTCAGGGTTAATTATTTTGGAGTGTGACAGAAACCAGCACCCATAAAGTTTGTTGACATAAAAAGAGTAGATGTGAAAATAAAAATGTATGCACGTCTACACCAAGCTCCTGAGCTAATGCACTGAGTTTCAGATCTTGACAGAAACTTGGCCTCCATCAGTCTTGACTCTGTTTAAGTGACAGGATGGCTGGCAGCACTCACCAGTGCTTGCAGGATGTACTAATATTTACAAGCAAAAGAAGGTCTCTGGCTTTGTTGAAATAACACCACTTTCTTAATTTGACTGCTGCTCCACAGCAGACCTTAACAAACAGCTACCAAGGGAGGAGGTAAAGGGCTGAGCTTTCATCAAATGTTAATGTTTACCTTAAGCTGAAAAAGTCACAATTATATTAAACAGATTTCTGAGGGCAAAGTATAAATAATGATACCATTCTTCTGGAATATCATGCTCAAGATGACAATGTAAACACTAAGGAGTTCCAAAAGCAAAATGCAAAAAGGAAAAAAAAAAAATATTGGACAAGACTTCTTCACATAAACAATCAAAAAATGCTTGCAAGTTGCCTGTCCAGTACTGAGATGTACAATACATGTGTTGTATGTGCATGAGGGGAGAGGTGGAAATGTATCTGGCATTTCCTTTCGACTAGTTGTTAAGGCAGGGGCAATTGCAAAGTTTAGATTAGTTTTCAACTTTGGATCCAAAGTCACCTGAAGCTTCAGAGCAAGTTAACCTCACACTTCCATTTCTGCTTAATCTTTGAAATAAGCATGTAAAACATACAGGATTAATGTAATTGTTTTACACTGATAACATTTCCATTCATATGAAAGGCTGGCAGTATTGCTTGGTGGATTGCTGTGAAATTTAGTCTGATATACTGCTATCTGTGTTTTATATACATCTGTACTGAATAGGTTAGTAATATATACAATACATGTAAATTATACATTGCTGTATATAAAAGTTATCACTTATCTAAAGAATTTGCATGACCTCCATCAATAGAGTGATTCACAATTTGCAAAGCAACCTCTCTTTTCACACCTCTGTGCAGTAAAGAAATAAAAAGGAAAACAAAGACTGTGGAGAATCTCTGTGGGTTTGCCCAAGATTATAGAATAAAACAACAACAACATGTGTAGGTACATCTAGACTATAAGCAAATACATTCACTGCCCCAAAGAATATCTGGGTGAAAACCAGCTCTATAGAAATTAAAATGACATTGCTTCCGATGTTAAAGGGCCAGCTTAATTTTGCACCCCTCCAAGCACAAATAGGACCATTGAAGTCACTGGAGCTCTCTCCAGCATGAATTTGGCTTTTTGTGTCCAAAGGGCAGTTTTACACAGAGCATTTGATCTTGCTACGCATTAAGATGAAAAAACTCTGTGAAAGGGTACCTTTGCATCGATATATACCAACAGAAAATAAGAGTGGGATAACAAACCGACAAAAACCCTACTCACAGTGTCTGCAAGGCTCCAGCTCGTAGTGCGTAATTGCAAACATGTACTGCTAAATAAAATAATCAAGTAAGTCTTCAACTACCCTTTACAGCAAAATATGTAAAAAGATCTTGTGCTTTTCTGTGTAGGGAAATCAGACAGAGGAAGAGGCACAGCCCAGGCAAGGGAAGCGCGTGGTGTGGTTCTGTAGGGTGCTGTCCCAAAGAGCCCCGGTGAGGATCCCAGGAGCAGCACAATGTCAATGGGTACCTTGTCTTCCACATTCCCACTCACAGCCGGGCAGATAGGCTCTTCTTAGCTATGTGTAGCCACAAGTTTTCATCTTTTGTCACAGCATTCAGGTTTTAATGCTTTCCCTGCTGGGAAAAAAAAAAAAATCTTAAAATGGAAAGGATGTGATCTCAAGTGTTGAGGTGCTCAGCCAAAAAGAGTGAAATACACAGCCTGAGGAATGAAATAATGAAGCTATCACTGCTACTGGGGGTGAGTTATCAGTCCCTCTGGGTGTTGCCAACCATGAGTTACTGAAGTTTCATCCTCCAGGTTAGATTCCAACTCTTCAATGCCGTATAATACGCAACTATAACCTTTGGTATTAACACTAACTATCTGTTTATTTCCTGTTCGCTTTATCAGTTTTCAGACACTGTAAGTCTAATTTTCATCCTAGCTTTTTACTATTTCCCTCTGATAATTGGCAGTAGCTTCAATGCAAAATGCCATGAAATTGTGAAAACTGTTAAACCTTTGGAAAAACACCCCCAGGAACGTCTTAGATGTTCCATTGTATTAAAATTTTAAAAGACTAGTTGTGAGTAGACAGAGGCAAGAGTGTTAGCACTAGCAACACCTGAACAAGTGAACACAACACAGATGCTGCACACAGGGACAAAGATATGATCATAGCAAAATATCACCTTGTATATTGGCTGAACTGGATCATCAAGATGTCTGGAAAGCAGATCATTTTCAAGCAGGTATACCTGAATTTAGATGTTTAAGTCTCTCGACTTTGAAGTTGTGAATCAGGACAATAAGAAGAGTATGACCTTCGCAGGGGTTTGTGGTGCATTCACTTTTAAGACCTTGACCACCACTTTGGATGACCTCTTCAACGCATCATCACTAACACAGAACAGCATTTTTATTTTTTAAATTGCTCTAATTTCTTCCCTTTCCCCTGAATGGAAATGAAGGTTCTGAGTGACAGTCAGAGATAGCAACTTCCAATGAATATTAAAGACCTTATGACACTGACAGCTCTGTAAAAGTAACAACATATTTGAGTTCTCTTTATGTTTTCCTGATAATATTTTCAAGTGGATTTTCTATATCTTACATCTTATTTAGGGTCACAATAGTGAGCTTTTGTGTATTATTCTAGGAGAGTCTTGGCAGAAGTTATTACAGCATGAATTTAAAAGGGGTTTAACACCTGGTCTTTCAGTAGTCTTTCTCTGTACTTCCAACTCTGTCATAAGATTACAACATCTGTAGCTGCGAAAAAGACTCACTTTTTCCCTTCTGCTTTTTATAATGTAATTTCAAGCCAAATCCTGTGTCACTGTGAAGAATCTACGGTTCCTATGGATTTCAATGTAGAAATACATTCTCAGTGTTTCTTAATATTTCAGAGTTAATTTTGGCAACTTGGAAGTTTACAGATCAGGAATTAACATTCACTATGCTACTAGCTTAACTCAACCTTGGAACCAAGAAGGCTCTTCATGTTTATGTGGCTTTCTTCTAAGTTTTGATTAAGAGAATGATTAGGAAACTAAAAAGTAATTCTAATGGTCCCATACAGTCCATGGTTTTGGAGCTTGGCTGTTTCTGTGAAATAAAGAAGAAAGAATTGTGTGAATATAAACCACAGCCAGTAAACAGTGTGGCTGGCATCAGCACTCTGGCAGCACTGCCTTTCCGACACAAAACATTTCAGTAAGAGAATAATGCCTCAGTCGAAGTCCAGGACTTTGTACCGTGTTGCTCTGTGTAAAATTGTGCTCTTCCTTATGAAATGTCTTGTCAATAACTACAGTTATAAAAGTGCCATCTCAGTTGAGCGCTGTGGTGGGTTAGGCTGCTCCGGCAACTATACCCTGCACAGTCCCCTCTCACCCTCCCACACCTCAGGGATGAGGGAGAGAATCAAAGAGGAAAAAGAAAAGAGACCCATGGGTTGAGATAAGAACAATTTACTACTACCGCTACCAATATATATATATACAGATATGTACAAGGATAAACATATGCAAACGAGTGATGTACGGTGTAATTGCTCACCACCCCTTGACCGAGGCCCGTCTCGTTATGAAGCTGCAATCCCGAAACAGATAAAACTCGATACCGCGATCCCGGACGAACGGGAGGCCCCGAGACAGAGAGCGAGAGGGAGAGAAAACACTCTGAGCACCCAAAAGTGAGAGTCCCGGAAGGGCAAAAGCCCTTCTTTCCGGCTGACCCTCACTTTTATACTGGGCATGACGCTGCATGATATGGAATACTAATTGGCCAGTTTGGCCCTCAATCTTAAGTTCAGGTACAAATCGTAAGGAGAGTCGTGGCCCCCTTGTCCCAGCTATGCTCCCCCCTTATCCTGTTGTGCTCCTGCACACTGGCAAGAACCCGGCAGACTGAAAAGTCCTTGAGACCTCAGTGACAACTACAAACATCAGCTTGCTATCAGCATTCTTCTCAGAGTGAGCCTCTGAGTAAAACCAAAACACGGAGCTCTTCTAGCTGCTAAAAAAGAAGAGCTAATCCTGGTCCCAGCTAAAACCAGGACAAGCGCCATTGTTATTCATTATTAAAATGCTGACATGATTCCTTGAGGGCTACCCTGAGGGCACAGCTGTTTCTATACACTGGGTTGTTTGGCTGTATGTTAGGGCATAAAACTACAGCCTGAGCCATTTCATACATGCCATGAGCACCGCTGTGTCTATGTAGAAATGACACTGCGGTGACTGTGGGGCAATGCAAGGAGCTGTCAATGTCTATCCTCAGGTAAAGACATAAAGCCCCTGCACGCAACTTGGAATCTCTAACAAATGTGTGATGGAGATTGTGAGTGTTAGTCTGAAAAAAATCTCTTAAAAATTGTGTTTAAGTAGTCATTTAAAATTTTCTGAAGTCTATATTGTAACACAGAGATGCTTTTACACATGCTCCTTCTACACAGACGCTTACTTCAAAAGGTAAAACCAAGGACTACCCTCCTGCTTTTTGTCCTCAGCAAAAAACAAATGTTACCTTTTCTTTTCATCCTCAAACATTTGACTTGGGTTGGGAAGGAAAAACAATTTAAAAATCCCTTGAGGAAAAAGGCAAGGAGTATAGATTTCAATTTTATTGCTGTTAAACCTTTTATGCCCAAAACTGAAATATGTGAGTGTTCATAGAGCTCCGTTTGATGACCTTTATTGGATGGATAGATCTCTGTTTATATAAACATTGTTTTAATGGTTCAAACATTGAATTGCAAAAATGATTCATTTTTGTGTGATCAAAATACATCATTCTGCATTCTAATAAAATGTTGAATACTGGCTATAATATAGATTATAGTAGTAATGTGACTTCTCAGATCTGATGATCCAAACTTGTTTTCATAAATGTCTTGGAGTTAAGGTTAGTGCATCGAAGAGCTGTAACCCACCAGTGTGTAATACCAGCTGATACATTATGATAATTCTGCAGCACGAGCACAGGGCAGCAAAGAGATTGCTCTTCTAAGATATGTATATGGGCTGTAGTTCACAGGATGCTTCCCTGCATACAAGTCTAGCTTCCAACCAATGTGTTACTGAAAAAATAATTTAAAAAAAAGGTATGATTAAAAACAAAAAATAACTCCGTCTTTCTGCAAAACAATTGACAGTAAAACCCAAGCTATAACTCCTCATACTAATCTTTCTCGAGACATTGAAAATCCTTCACTGAATAGTTTTGCATCCCCACCTGTAATATCCCCCCTTCCTGCAACTCCCATCCCAAGCTTGACATCGTATGACTGCTCTATCCTGTCTATTAACTAGTATCAGC
The DNA here is from genome assembly GCF_009769465.1 of Tauraco erythrolophus. NCBI lineage: Eukaryota > Metazoa > Chordata > Aves > Musophagiformes > Musophagidae > Tauraco > Tauraco erythrolophus. The sequence goes on from NC_141471.1 coordinate 37,203,221, forward strand.
TCTGTACTTGCAACAGGTTTAGAAACACACTTCATATTTGATAATAGGATTTGGTTTACTCTCATTTTACTAGCATACCTTGACAAAAGTCTTGGATTTTCATCTAATTAAAAAGAAACATTTATCTTTAACCTTGTGCAGATGTGAAGACAGATTTCTTTCTTGCAAGAGGTCAGCTACAAAAATGGCAACTCTAATAATATGCTTTGCTAAATTACTCTTCTATTTTCAGCTCACTGTTACGTCCTTGGTTTTATTTATCTGATGCCCATCTCCGTGGTGTCAGAACTATCCAGAGGATGACACATTTGACGTTCCAGTAAGAAAGTCCTGCACTTGCTTGCTGCCCCTCACCTGGGACATAAAATCAGGTAGCTGAAAAAGGTTGCACAAAATAGTGACATTCTCAACAACTGTTTCTAAAAGCGTCCGAGTTTGTGCTTTCTCATGTTTTGCAAGGAATCAGTTTGGAGCCACCACTAAGATAATTCTTCCCCTAGCAACCAAACTCTGAAGATCTGGAGACATCAAATTCAATGAGCACATGCAGCTCAGTGGGTTCTCCTTTGCTTGGTTGTAAGGAGTTCCATCTACCTTGTCTTAAAGTTGGCAGGAGGTTTTCTGTGCCCTGTCATATGCCAGATTCATTGCAGGATTGAGAAGTTCAGGAAGAGATAGGCTTCAACAGAAACAACATTAATTTCAATATGACAGGGAAAGTAACGAAACTCTAGAACGAACTTTATGGTTTTTAAGACAAAATAAGAAATACAAAATTTTGTTCAAGTGAGTTCTCTTTTTAAGAAGTGAATACATTAGGCAACATCAACTTTAGCATTGTTAGATTAGGAGGATATCTTCAGTTCCCTTCTAACAGTCAAGATGCCCGTCCTAAAAGTTCACTGTTTGCTTGAGATGTCCAATGTTGCTTTGAGAAGAGTCAGAGGGACTGAAAAAAGGGACCATTTCTCCAAATCATGTCTTCTTCTGTTTTGAAGCTCAAATGAATATTAAAAAAAAATAAGAAGAAGAGACAAAGAGATTAGAAAGACCTTGCCAAGGCATCTTTGATAATAATAATATCTTCCTCAAGAGGCATGATAAACGGATTTCCTAATTTTCCTTAGCAGAATTGTTTGCTTTTCATCTATCACTAACCACTTGGATTGTCTGCAAAACTGCCATTAAAACAAAATTTTGACAAAGGTTTGGAGAGGACTTTTTCTTTTATTCCAACTCATTCTTGTGGGCAGAAGAGTTTATTAATAGTTAGGTCATTTGCAAGTATAGCTTCTTGGTTCTTTGGAGAAGGAAAACATCAACACAAACTTAGGAGCATTTTGCATATAGAATGGGAAGTCAGATTTTGCCCCGTTTGTTTACAGATTATCTTTCAAAAAAAAAGAAGTGGAAGGATTTCCTGGTAGGCAGCTGGGAGGAAGGTTTAGATTAGAAGGAGTCCTGACTTGTCCCTCCTCTCCCTCACTGCAGACCCACCTTTGGGGCACACTTTGCAGGGCAGGATTCGCTGTCTGCATCAAATGCAGATAGCATGGGAAGGTGTCAGCTATCTTCAAGAAGCTTGCTTACTGTAGAACTCTTCGATCAGCCTTCACAGTCCTTACCTATTTACAGTTTAATGACTACTAGCAAATATTAGCAAAATAGGAAAAGTAATTCTTACTGGCATGTTTGTGTCACCACCCAGCACTTTATATTGCCATCTCAGCAGCAACTGCTTTGTCACTATACAGGAAAGGCAGGAAAGGAGAGTTTCCACAGTGTCCTAGCATGAAAGCAAATGCCACTGCGCTGATTACAATATGCTGTTCCGGGTGGGAGACCTGTTAATTTAATAACAGGCATCTGGGGGAAACCTAAGGAACAGAGACGTTAATTATTGCTAAACTTCATTACACAAATCAAGGTGAAAACAATTGCAATCATTCAAATTCAGCAGTAATCTGTTTAATCCAGCCATAGAATATTATATGAAGAATCTCTTTCAGTGACATGAAAGCTATGCCAATAAATGTGAAGCTGCAGCCATAGCAACAAAAGAAAGGCAAAAACACCAGCCAGCAATGCTGATTATGGATGGTTGGCAGAGATCCTTGATTGACCAGCACACGTCGTGTTCTAGAATCAAATACTATCCGTGCCCCTGCTCATATGTTTCCTAAACCATAACATTCTGTTAATAAATGCAGGGGATGGTGACAAACTGGATACAGGGCAAACCGTGCTTATTAAAAGACTCTTGGCTGTGACACACCTTTGTTCTGTGTGTAGGACTGTGAGATGCCAGAGAAGTATTTGATATCAAAGTCGAGGAGGACAAGCTTCTCCTGGCCTCCTTAAACACTTTCTTCATCTTCTCTTGCTTCAGTTTATGGTGTCTGAAACTTATTTTGCCAGCGATCAGGTCCAGCCAAAGCAAGGATGAATGAGAGTGCCCCTTCCTTCAGCGGCCTATTCATCACTCTACTATTTCTCCAGCTTCCAGCTTCCATTTCAGCTTCTCTTCAACTTGCTTTGGATGCATAATGAAACAACAGTCTGTCTCTTCAGTTGTGAACATTATGGGGAGCAGACGAACATATCCTGGCTCTTCATGTAGCACCAATCACCAGAGAAGCCCATGCTGGTTGGATACACTGAGCTTTATAGCACTGCAAACAAAAAACAAGAAACATCTTTACAAATGCCCCTAAGCAAACAGTCTAGACTACCGACATGGATTGGGATGCTCATCCTCTCCATCTATATCTTAGTGCTCTCTATCTGTGTCTTCACTGTGGCCAGTTCAAGACAGAAGAAACCCAAGGTCTTGGACCTCAGGAAACCAAGTCTGTCTGCCCCAGGTCTTCTCGGCAGGCGTTGTGGGAGGCTTGGATCCTCAACCTTGTGTACTAGCTTTCCCCAGAGGCAGTAAAATGCACTATTCCCTTTGCTCACCAGGGAACATAACGAGCAGATGGGGATGGAAATTCCAGCATCAGAAAACCTGCCAAGGTAAAACTTGCCCGTCAGCAGGTGAGAAGGAGTGAGAGCGTTTGAGAGACTAGGAGCCGCATTGGTTTCTGCCCTAGCACTGCCTCCAGTCTGGATTTTGCTTTGCCTTCACAACCAGAATATTCATTTCAGGGAACAGGAAAAGGATTGAGGCCGCTCACTAAAATTTATGGTTTTGCTGAGAAGCAGAAAACTCTTGCTGTAATTTTGGTGATTTAACCTGCATGGTACGTGCCTTTAAATCATAGGAGGATGAATGAAAAAGCAACCTATTCCCTGATGTCTTTGGAAAGCTGACATTGACACTCTTCCACTGCATCCCCTCTGTTCCCATCATCCACCAGCCAAACTGGAGCCAGTTACCTGTATCCCATGCTTCCACCCAGCCCATCTCTAGAGAGACCCTTTGCAGTACCAGACCAGCATCTGCTGAGACACATCTGTGCTCAGAGATTCAGGAGCACTCGCAGAAAGAGATAACAACTTCTCACAGCATTTTCCTCTCACGAAGGGCAAAAAGGGGCCAGTGTGAATTTGGCAAGCAATAACTTTCAAAGCTAAATAAAACCTACAGAGCTCCACTGCCTGAAAACCATGGGAACTGCAGCGCTATGAGCCACCTAGTAAATATATGAGCTGTCGAAGTTAATGAACAGCAAGGTATGAGTGAACTCTGTGCAGGTTGATGAACTAAACTTTTTAATGCATGCCTACAAATATGTGAAAACTGGTTTATTTCTGGTGCCTGCCCATGCTATTGGCTCTGTCAAAGAAAACACATAAAATGTTGCCGCCATAAATCTTCATAAATCCACAGGATGATCTACTCATACATCTAACCAAATCAAGCTTAGACAAATACTGCTACCAAAGCTAACACTGGAATGATAGACTTCATGCTGTTATGAATGGAAACATCAGGACTGTCAGGCTCAAGACAACTAGAGAACAATAAATACAAAATAGAAGATCATAATCTATGCATACTATACTTAGCCTCTTCGTATCAATACAGCATTAACATATTTTTATCTTTTTTGTTACCAGTGAAACATCCTTTTCCCTGTGGCTGACTGTTTTAATATATGGATGATTTTCTAGGTTCTTCAACGTGTTGCCTTCTGGTGGTTCATTTTAGCTCCAAGACCCTGAAAAAAGATTTGCTCTTAGCTCCCAGCTAGGTTTCAAGGTTGATTTTTATTTGTTATCCAAATCCTAAGTCTGTATCTAGCATGAGTTTGATTGCAATCATTCGTTCAAGGACAATGTAAAATGTATTGGACTGTTTTTAATTCCGAGGCACTTCTGTTTGTAATTGACTATCAGTCATCTTCACCCAATTGAGGGCACATAAACCACTGAAGAATTTCTCGAGATGGAACAAATCTGTTTTGGTATTTGTTATAGGAGAGAAGGTCTATTATTATGGGCATCTACTAATTCCTTCTATAAGAGCCCATTTGCAATGGCTTAAATCCTCAATAAACTATAATCAGTTATGCTGACATTCTCTGTGCCAGGTTCACACTCAGATTTGTGTTTATGCATAAGTTTTATCCACAACAATTCAACCACTCTGCAAATAAAGCCATTGAAAAGAGCTTGTACCAGAACATTAAAAACCTCCAGAAGTCCTTTCTGTGAGAAGCTGTTGTCCACCTAACTTTGGAGCAGGAGACTTAAATGTGTCAGGTCTGTCCTCCCTCTCAGGATATACCTTCTGAATGTCCTGTGAATATTTCTGCAAGTTTGGTACATTATGAGACTTTAAGTGATTGCCAATCACTTCTGCTCAGGAGAGAGCAGGTGATGAATGGCAAAAACTGCGAAAAGCATATGTCCTTACTAAGCCTGCTGCATCTCTCCAGCTCAGCATGGAGCTGGATGTCCACCCTCAGAGCCAGCCGGGAAGGGTGAGTTGAGGTGGACTGGTTCTGTCGAGGGTGGTGGCTGGCAGATGAGGAACCAGGGCCACGGCGGGCACTGAGCCTGGCACCGACACAGCAGCAGGGAGCAAGGGACCAGGAGAGATGAAACGAAGCAAGGAGTAGCAGGGCAGAGAGACATGGAGAGGAGTGCCAGCACATCGGGTCAGGAGGGAATGGGTGGATGGGGCCAGTGCCTGCCGGAGCTGAAACGGATCCAAGGAGTCCTCCACCTCTGCATTCCTCTGCTGTCAGCAAATACCTGTGAAAGCCATTAGCAAAGTGCACATTTTTCAGGCGCTTCTCAGTTTTAGAGTGATTGAATTTGCAACTTCAATATTCTTTCAGTACAGCCATGATGTGTAACACGTGGCGATGTAGCCCATTGGTACGTACACCTATGATGTACAGATATACATACATACGTTTTGTATTTGAAATGCTACAAATGCAGAAAGAGCAGGCATAGCCATCTAATCTATTTACTTATGTGCCTCTGATCACATGGACATTCTGGGAAGACTGGAGCTTAAAAAAAAGGTAAGGACAAATAAAATGACATTATTTCTTTTCCATAGAAATACCTAACATTTTCGAACAGCATCATGCCACCATTATAGGAGTCCTACTCAGACCACTTAGACCTACTCAGAATCTCCCAGTAATACAGATCTCAGAAGAGGGCTTTTATGGCCCACCAGCTCCAAGAGCTAACTGTTGAATGCAAAAAATTCCTGGCTCTGCAGCCCAGGTTTCTGTATTTCCAAAGCCTGAGGGATTCATGGGATTAATTTCAAAATAAAGGCAATGGATCAGTAGGTCCAGCCATTCACAGAAGCACAAGCACAAGCAATACCTCTAAAAATCAAACATATGGCTGGACACAACAAGCCCCAGAAAAAACAACAGTTATTTTCTTAACTTAAAAGATATGCTCTTACCAGCTAGCTTGCAAAGGACAATTTAAAAGGACATAAATTTAGATTTTGCTCAAAAATAGGTTTACAGAAAATGGAGATCAACAAAAGAACTTCAAAAGTTCACTTTAAACTATATTGAAAGTAGTATTTATTTTGAATTTAAGAGAATTCATTCCCATTTTTTGAAGCCCAAAAGCAGAGCACACAATGAATAGGAAGTGAAACGACTGGTCAAGTACCTGTAACAGCTAACAATGCAGAAGAACAACAACATGCTGTGTTAAGGTGCAGATAAAGATCCTCCTATAAGAAAATGTTTATGCATAAATCTTAATGGCATCAAATCCTTTTAATAACTAGGGAGCTGAAATAATAACAAAGTGCAACTTTTTAACCTGGATAAACCCCAAGGGCACTTTCTTCCAGGCCAAAAGGAAGGAGTAATTTGGGTGCGCATGGATGACCACTCACTGGAAGCATCCAACTGCCTGTTTAAACCAGGCGAAACCCTGAAGGGATGGGAATCGGGACCGACTGATCGAGCTTCTCTGACAGCCACTGTGACGCTGGAGCAGATGCTGTGGAGTGTCCTGTGCAGGCGCTGGGGAGCCGCTTCCTGGGGCACCACATCCCCACTTCACCAGAATCCCAGACAATTCCTGGAGCTGGGTAACCTGTGGTGCCTACGGATGAATAATGCCTCCAATGAATTTAACCTGTATCTCTGATGGAGGCTTCTCCGATTTTTAATCTAACATCACAGCGAATAGAATTTGCCTGATTTTTCACCTTTAATTCAAGTACAGTTTGTGACAAATAGATAAATATTTTGCTAAATTATTTCTGGAATGTAAGCTGTATTGATTAATCATTCCTAGTCCTAATTTAACACTTCTTTTCCCTGATCAGATGAGTTTAATTTACCTTACAAGGAGGCATAATTGTGAGCCTGACTATTTCAGAGAAAGCAACCCACTAAACCAGAGTTCCAATAAACAGGATTATAGCATTTTAAAGCGTTTTAAATCTTTCTTTTTGGGTCTCATAACACTTCCCTTCAGCAACATACCTAAAAATATTAAAGCGACTATAAAATTTATTAGCTGGGAACAGAGTAGAAATGTATTTCTTCTCTTACTGTGTATGACCCTGCTACTCCCATGCTTGTTAATAAACAGTGTCCGATCCCCTATAAAATGTGCTTGATACATTATTGCATTGTTGATTGTAATTTTTGTCAGCACCTTTGTGACTGGCATCACATAATCGCTTGTGTGTCTGGTTCCTAGCTGAGAAGGATGTAGTCAGATCTGTGTATGTTTTATTTAATTGCCTCTGTGCCTGGGCCCTGTTAAATGGCTTGAGGAAGCCTAATCTATTGATGTCTCGTCCCCTATAAAACCCACCACTTCCTATGCAAATGATCGAGCATGTGAACTTAATTCTTTTTCCATCAGTTATACTGGGAGTAAAATGTGGTTGGTAGAAAACAAACACCAAAAGAATATAACTGCAACCAGAAAAAATTCTGTTTAAAGTTCAAGCACATCTTCATGAGAAATTTTTTATTGTTCACACAGGGGCAAATAATAATTCCAATAGAAAACTCATTTTTAGAAATATCGAAACAAGTAAACCTTGGTTAAAAGCTGAAAATAAATGACAGTCCTTCTATACATTATATTTGATTCAATCAGTTGCTGAATCTTTGTTTTAAAATGCCTAGGACAGGAAATAGTGATCCAGTCACACCTCACCATTGCCTAATGGGGTCACAGTCCACCAGTGATCTAGAAGTAGATGTAGAGGGAACACTTCAAGTGGCTCAAGAGGATGTTGTGGAAAACAGTTTGAGTCTTACAGAATAGCCTAAAATAATATTGAATAATTTCTATCATCTTCTAAAAACAATCCTAAGTAAAAATAGAAAATTCTGCAGAATTGCAAGAGTGTCTTTTGTAATGACCTATAGCTTTGTAAGTGCTACATTATCTTACATCTATGGAAAAATAGATGTCTGAAGCTTATTTAACTCTGAAGCTTATTTAAAGACTCTTACAGAGAGTGAAGGAAGAAAGCAATTGCCTAAGACCCTGGAAAGAAAAACTGTAACATCCTGGTTATTGCCTACTAAACTATGGTAATAAAGTAAGACGGAGAGATTTGTTGACTTTTTTCCCTAAACTTGCACACCACTGGTTTCTTCAGCACTGTAGAAGATCAAAATTTGTATTAGCCCTTTGGAAATGTCTATCCACCATTCTGAATCTATGTGTATTTCATAAAAAAAAAAACACTTGCAAGCCCTTGTTGGACATCTTAGCAGCTCTGAAAACAGGGACAAAGAATTTTACCAAACACATAATGACAAAAATAGGAAGGATATAATTCTGCTTTCACCGATATGTAATGGCAAGGCTCCCATAATCTTTCAAGACCAACTAGATCCATACAGGCTGGCAATAGGAGCCATCAAAAACTTCTGCTCCAAAGAAATGAACCTTGGCCCTTTTTCAACTACTTCTGAAAAAAAACCCAGCATCTGTTTTTTAAAGATAGAACTGGTCCTGCTAGGGATTTTCAAAATGAGTAGTCAGTTGTGTCTCTATATTCAGGTCATGCAGACAGTGTCTTAAAATAAAGAGAATGAAGAGGCAACCAAGCCTCCTATGAAAAGACACATACCCTGTTTTCCACCATCAGTTCATAGGTTCTCAGAAGACGCTCTCAGGCAAAACTTGAAAAGCAACCTCAAATTCTCTAGGAAGAAATCTGTCATTGAATCTGGCAGACTTACTCATAACCATGTTGAAGAGAAGTATTTTTAACATCTGGAATATTGGAAATGATTTATAACAAAATGCTTTAGTTCACTAGAATTACACAACAAGAAATCAAGTGCTTTTTGGTGGTCAGAAAATTACAGGATTCCTTCCCACGATTCAGCTCAAATTGCAGATTCCTTTTAAGAAAAGAAAGTTAATTTGGGTCCAGCTGTGGTATATCCGTATGAAGGGTTTATTGTGTACGATAATCTATGCCATCTGCTTTGACTATTGGAAAATTTGTTAGCAATTGTGAAGCTAGTCTTCTTGTGAAATGCCTCAGCTTCTCCAGTGTAAAACCATAGAATTTGCCTCTCTGTTGTTCCACTGCAGATGAAAACATCAAGATATTTGGCAATGGCATTTCCAGAATCACAAAATTGTCATATAAAAGATTAGTTTTAAAAACCCATGAAAAGACCTGTGTCTGCTGGCTTATATATCAACTTCTAGCTGAAAAGTGACTTTGCATATTCCTCAGAGTGAAGTATTTTTGCCAGAAACTTAGGATTATGAATGAGTTTGTCAGGAAACTTTAACCAAGTGTTGCTAATGATCACCTTGAGTATATAAACAGCTTTACTGGTTTTTACAGGCCTGCATCCTTTTTTTTGTTCTTTCCATTGTGTTTATCACATTTATTTCTCACTTCACTGGTCTGTTTATTCCTGGTAACCACCACGCTGCTCTGTAGAACTACATGTCTTGAACAAATATTAAAAGCTAATGTTCGATGACTGAAATTAAAAACAGGGATGTATCAGGTATCCTAAAAGAAATTCCTGCTTCATTCCTGGGATGTTCTCTGAAAAGAAAAAGAAAAAAGTATCATCATCTCGGAAATTATGTACCACATCTTAAACATACATCTACTGGAGTCAAGGAACAGCATGGAATAACGTCCAGAAAGAATAATTACGCAAAGACATGCCACAGTTGGCCAAGAGTTAATGCAAGGAACAGCCGCTTATGTGATATCCATCAGTGAAAGGTAAGAAAAAAGACCATGCTCATATTGAGTTAAAAGGTGGCTAGCCAATCCAGCTTTGGAGAACTATTTTCAGACCATACATCAGTCAGCTCTCCCTTCTCTATTGTCTGCTCTTTCGTCCTAATGCATTCAATGAAAAGCCCAGCTTCCCACATCAAGTCTTATCTCCTTACTACTTCCTAATGTTTCCTTGTGGTGTTGCCTCCTCCCTCACCTGAATTGCACCTGATGCTTGCATCCACACAAAGTGCAACATCCTTCTAAGCATTCTTAATAAACCTTCTTGTAGGAGCTTGCGAGAGCAGCAGGAGGTGTTTATAGCTTCTTGTGTATAAGTAGCAGACTCAATTACTTGCATGCAGTTACTGTATGAAGAGCAAAAGGCTTTTTCATCAACTTCATCTTGCAGATAGGTCAAAGAATGATTCTCTCCAGTCTGCTGCACATATTGCTGTGTTTTCCTAAGAGATGCTCTTAGAAAACGCAGCAATAAGAAGTGCTGCTAAGTCTTGATTTTTTTTCCTCTTTTTCACAATATGTCAGGTTGGTCTAAAATCCTCAGCTCCTGGAGACCATCGATGGTCAGATGGTAAAATGAGCCTCTCATAGGGCAGCACTTGCTGGAAGGCAAGGGAGCACACCTGAACAGGACTTACAAAAACAAAGCAAGCAGAACAGAGGCACTTGTCTCCTGCGGGAGGTACAGTGCACCGACAGAAGAGCAAGCCCTCAGAAATCAGCCCACTCATCCAACATATCTGTCTGTGAATCATCACGATAATTCACAGTTTGAAAGCCCGCACCCCTTAACTAACAGCTTCCCCTCTGTCTTCTTTATACCCTCCCTTCAGGTACTTATGTATGCCAGGGCTATTGCAAATTTTCTGTTGACACCCTGTCCTTGTGATACTGGATTGTTCCTTCAGGTAGTGAAGACCTGCATTTCCCTGCATGATTAGTAATCTCTGTAACACCTTTTTGCCTATTTAGAAGCTATGTTCACAATGGTCACAGCCTTACCGTGATCTCTCAGGACATTGCACAGTTACCTGCTCTCTCACATACGCTATTGCCCTGATGCTGCTGGAGTTTGTTTAGCATTCATCTAGCAGATGTGGCTCAGTCCAGCATTGCTAGGAGCCTCTGATGATGCCCCTCTCATGTTTTTCTCCCAAAAGCAAAGTGTCACCTCAGTAGACTCTAATAACCTCTAGACCATCACAAATCTGTCGCATTTCCCAGTGAGCTGCCATAGGTGCCAAGCACAACCCAACCAGTAGGCTGTGGAAATAGTTTCTTTTGCACATATAAGGTGTTAAATCTGAACAGAAGCGTTCTGTGTTTCTCCTAAGGAGAGTGCCAGACCCCTGCTGATGCATCACACGTAAAAAAATATTTGGTTTCAGTAAGGTCTTCACTCAGAAGTACTGGAATATGATCCTTTTACACATTGAATTTCTTCCATTAGGCTTATACTTAATCAAGGGAATGTACCTTTGTACCTTGACCAGTGTCTGGGAGTTTTACTTATGGCTGTGAGATCAAAAGCCAATCCACCTCTTCTGCAGTGCAAAAGGAACTTGTCTTCAGACTTGAGCTGTGGAAAGTTCATGCTCTTCCAGCTCCTCTTTCTGAGTTTCTGCCATCTTCAAAAGACAGACTTCACCTTTTCCTCAGAAAATGTGATCTCTGCCTTTCCAGGGGACTGGGCTTTTTTTGCTGAGATCAAAACCTAGATATGCTTTTAACCCATTGATGGATGCCTCTCATCTTGCTATAATTAAAGGTGTTGTAGCTATCTTTTCTTCCAATTTGTGGCATACCGATACATTCAGCTGACATACTGCCACTCCGCATAGAAGAGATGACTGCTCCAAGTCCTATATTCTACTTTCTCTTTCTGTTGACTTCACTGCTAAAGAGGCACCAAAGGAATGACTATATCGCTCTTTCTAGCACCACACCAGATCATGTTCCTGTGTCCGGCTCCAACTAAACAAGAAGACCTTTTGTGTGCACTTGATGGTCCATTCATTTTCTATTATGATACTGCACTCCAGGCGGTAACCCTGCTATCACTTGGTTTCATATGCACGCTCCTTACAACCTATTGCAAAATGAGGTAATCTTCCCCCATGCTTTGCCTTGTGATTTTTGCCATAGCTCATGCAGACCAACATGCACGCTGTGTAACTCTGCTTCACTTACTTATGCTTTTCTACTTCTAATTTTTTATGTCACTCAGTTCTTGATTCTTTATCACCTCCATAGTGAGCATGCTGTCTGCTCCTCCTTCATTTTAGATCCAGGAGAGAACTTTTGCCTTTTGTACACATAACGTATCTCCAGAGCTTGCAAGGAAGCCTGCATGGAGGGGAGGCTGCAGGTGCTCAGAGCTCTTCATCACTGATGTGCACCAGCTCTGCTGCCAGATGCCCCAACTCTCATGACTCACTGCTCCTTCGGCTTTTCCCCTTCACTGCTCTGGCCTTCAGGAAGTGCATAAGGGGGACATACAGCCCTTGGGGAGATTTGACAAGAGAGAGAAAGTAAAAATCCCTCCTGGCCCTTCACTGTGTGCATGAGCAGAGAGGTGCACAAGGCAGCGCAGATGTCAGTATCAGTAAAACTCCTTGAAGCCTTCTCTGACGTTTAGGTTCCAAAGGACAAGATGCAGTTTAACTCTGAAGTTGAAGAGCTCATTACTGTTTGTTATTTAGGCAGTGTTGAGTGGGTCTGACTGCAATCTTGAGTTTTTCGATACACACATTTATGAGTTTAAAATAGTTCTGCATTTGTTTAACTGCCTGCTGCTGCTTGCCCCAATGGAAGGACATAGGAACTTGCAATCATGCCAAAAATGTATTGAAATATACATCTAAAAAGACTTAACAAGCAAGCTTCTGAAAGGTAAACCCACTGCTTAAAATTAATGAGAAAAATTGTACAAAACCTAATATTTAACTCAGTAAAAATAAATCAGTGACTACCAACACTTTGTGAGGGACCATCATCCCACATGGGTCAGTAAACCTTTCATCCTAAGAGCTTTGAATACAGCAGGTAACTTTAATCCCTGCAACATGGCAGAACAATACTTACCAAGGAATTTGGCCCCTGGCAAAGAGCCTTTCTATTAGCAGGAGACTAGTCATCAAAGCGGCATGTGTGGTCTGCCTGTGGGTCTATTCATTATCCCCCTAATTCCTACCAGTAGTCCCTGCGCAGGGGCTGTGCTTACTGTACTCAACCGCAAATCGGTGAGCCTTACACCATGCCCACACTCTGTGCAACACCACCACATCTTGCCTTGCAGACCGTGGAAGAACAGAGGGAAGCCCAGACAGACAAGCAACGTTTGTAATATAGCACGCAGCAATTTTGGAAGCGACATCCTCTGGCGTTCAGCTTTCCAAAAGTGCACTCCAGCTCCAACCCGCAGCAGCCGACAGAGCATGCAGAGACTCCTTCGCCAGATCCACCAATCCATCACACCCCTGCAAAAGCACAAAATGAGACGTTGTCTGGGGCAGCATGAAGCTTGCAACTGGGGAAGAGTTGGAGGAGAGAGAAAGAAATGGAATAAAACTCCGTGGTCAGGAAACAAATCAAAATATATGTCAGAAAAAGGCAACAGATTTCCCTACCGCTACACACCACCGTGCCTCAAAGCACCTCTCCAGTATCTGTATTCCCTTTCAGTAGTGGATGGTAGCCTAGAGTAAAGGCTCGTACCTAAGAAGATTCCTGTCTTTTGCACTCTACTCTGGGAAGCTGCTGCATCCCTATTTTCCCATCTGTAAAATAAGGTATCTGGTATATTCCCCTTAGAGCACTCTGAGCTTTGCTGATGAAAAGCTCCACCTTCTTATGTTGGGGGCCCAGAACTGAATGCAGTACAGGGCCATGAAGATGATCCAAGGGCTGGAGCACCTCTCCTGTGAAGACAGGCTGAGAGAGTTGGGGCTGTTCAGCCTGGTGAAGAGAAGGCTCCAGGGTGATCTTATAGCAGCCTTCCAGCACTTAAAGGGGGCCTACAGGAAAGCTGGAGAGGGACTTTTTACAAGGGTATGTAGTGATAGGACAAGGGGCAATGGCTTTAAACTGAAAGAGGGGAGATTTAGATTGGATCTAAGGAAGAAATTCTTCACTTTGAGGGTGATGAAACACTGGAACAGGTTGCCAGGAGAAGTTGTGGATGCCCCGTCCCTGGAAGTGTTCAAGGCCAGGTTGGATGAGGCTTTGAGCAACCTGGTGTAGTGGAAGGTGTTACTGCCCATGGCAGGGGGATTGGAAGTAGGTGATCTTTAAGGTCTCTTCCAACCCAAACCATTCTATGATTCTATGATTCTATGATTCTATGAAAAGTACTTTACAGGTATCGTTCCTATGAAATGCTTTCTGTCTGTCATAACATGAAACAAGATGTTTATGCAGAGAACTTTTTGCTGAGTCGGTTTACCAGCCTTTCAACATTTGTAATACAAGATGCAGGAAATGTACTACTGTAACTCTGATTTTTGATCCCTTAATGGGATTCGTGCTCACTGCTTCAGTATATGAAGCCCAGTTCATCCACTCCCTGTAAAGACTCACTCAGTGTAAGTTCGAAAAAAATTGTAGTTTGTGAATTGCATATTTTTCTGTCTAAAGTGAAAAAAAGGAAACTAAAAACCTGGGTCAATATGTTTGTTACTACATTCGGAATTCTGTTCTGCCTTTATCTGTTTTTTTGACACACTTTGTTTTGATTTTCTTCTTAGATATTGAATTTTTTCTGGAGAGAGAATTAGAAAGCACATAGTGACACTTGGAGACTGTTTGTTTTGTTTTTTTTTTTTCTCTCCTGAACTGGCATATGGTTCTTTTCTGCTAAGGTTTCACACCTCTGGCAGACATATAATCTGTTTGCTAAGAAAATAGACTTTTATCAGGTTGTGAAAAGTTTCTTACAAAAAGAAAAGCTAGTGTATTTTGATAGTTTGCTAACATCTGGAACTTTTTCTTTTCTAAATTCTCTGAATGGAGAAAAGGCATTAGCAGGCTCCGAAGGCAATGCGCAGGGTGGTGTGGTGTGTGCTGTAACCAAAGAGTTTAGAAACCACAGTGATGTTGCTGAAATAATAGAGATAAAAGGGAAAGTAGGGCTAAACCACCAATGCATCCAAAACCAGCTGGCTCCCAACAGGAATTTCCACTGTGGTTTTGAAGGAGCTTAGTCAGGTCACTTGGGCTAGCACCAGACCCCGCTGCTCTCCATGCCTGGCGATGTTTGGCCAAGGAACGCGGTCGGGTTGGGGACATAAAGTGGAGAACAGAGGTCAGGAGCCTGGTGAAAGCTCAGGTGAGCCACAGGGACTTGGCAGAGAGGGAAAAAAAGCAGCAGAATTTCAGGAGTGGGTTTCAGATCCAAAACCAGTCATGTTTCATCATTCTCAGTGAAAGAAAAGCCAACAAATTCATTCTGGTTTGGGCCAAAAAGAAAGACTGTCTCCAAGGTTTTTCAATTCAATTGTTTCTTGATGAAACAATTATTGTGAAATTATGCGTCAAAAATATTTATTTTGAAAATGTCAAAGCAAAATATTTTTATTTTTAAAAGCTTGGCAGCAAATTGTTATTCTGACAAGAACTGGTCATTGATACAAGCATGCATTGGGACATGTACTGTTACTTTGGTTTTCTAATGGCTAAAATTTTCTCCCTTTCCATCTTTGAGGCTGCTAACCGCTTCATAAGGCCATTGAACATTCCATAAACTTTTCTCAAAACCAGCCACAGATTTCTCAACAGAGGAAGGATCTTCTCTTCGCAACTCCCTCACAATTTTTTAATCCCCAGGACGACATACCGGTGACAAGTTTTATTTCTACTCACACAGGGCATTGGCTAATGAGTAAATATTACAACCTTAGAATTCGTTTTAATAATTTGTTCAATGTTTACGGCTCTAAACGAAATATCAGTAGCTAAATTTTATATGACCACATTGATCACACTGCAGAGGCTTAGGTAAACATGCTATGTATTGAGAAAATCTTGCTGTTTCTTAAAAATCAGGCACACAATCAAGTAACATAGGTTTAATGAGCTCCTTGTCAGCTGAAAGGAAGCTTAAATGAACTCCAGTTTAGAGAAATGTATCTGACTGCCTTTGCAGAGAAGAGAGGTATGCTGCTGCATGGGGATCCACCACGCTCACTGCATGTCTCAGCTTCCACCACAGCCCACCAGGCTCTTCAAGAAACCATTAATTTTTCTTACCTGATCGATCACCAAGCTGAACGTGACCTGGATCAGTGCAACCGCATGTTGTTGCTGTCAGAGAGCTCCAAGGTCATTGTGACACACGCATTGAAGAGACCTACGGGAAGCTGACGCAGAATAAGTGTGCAGCAGCTCTGGCACCAGGTGCCAAAACCACTCATGTTGTTTTGCAACTCCCTCCAGTTGCATTGTTTCACAACCACAAATCATCAGGCACACTAACATTGTGAAGTCCCACGGAATGTTGGTTATTTTCAAAGTCAGTTTCTGTCCAAAGCAGCTGTTTCTCTTGAAGAATTCACGCATGCCAGCAAACCTTCACCACTAAAGCAGGGCTATCCCACCTATAGGGACTACAGCATGGGGCAATGCATGGTTCTCTAACAGTGATGGTGCATTTCTCAACTAGAGCTCCAGGATAGCTCACAGTAAATTTTCATATTGGACTGGTGAGCAAACGTTGCAAAACCTCACTGGTAAGATCAGCTGCAGTCTCCCGCCAGTCAAAGCAGACACTCTGGGTCAAGCCGTGGACTTGGAATCACCCTGATGACAATAGCCCTAAATCAGAGCCGAAAAACATTTGTGCAATGGTACCAAGGTCCTTGTGCTGTCTGCACTGCCTGGTCCATTGGGATAACAGCAAACCTTAAATTCTGAGTCGTCACTTCAGTGGCTTTTGGTAGTTGAACATCTACTTTCAAAGAGGAGGAAGAGGAGACCTCAGTAGCTAATGCAGTTGGCAAACCATAAGGTAGAAAATTCTGTTTTGTTGCTACCAGAGATGACTGAAATATATATTTACATATTGTTCCTGGCTGATAAAGCTCTAATCACTTCAGAAGAAGATAGAATGTGAAATTATTACTAAAAATAGCGTAAGTACTTCTCTGTTTTTGTTGCTTAGTGCTCAGCTTTTGTATAGCACTGCCCAAATATAGGTGACCTTATATTGCAATATAACTTTATAGCTGTTCATTTCTTGTCTTCTCTTGATTTGAATCAGAAAATGGGCTTTGTTAGTAAGAAATATGAAACAAATTTCTACAAGGAAGCAAAAAAGGTCCCAAATCCCAAAGAGCAGGTGTACATTTCCATAATGGCTGCAAGATTCAGAAAGCCATGGCACTTTGTTGCATGTGTCTTGGAAGGGAATTACTAGTCTTGTGCTTTGTCCTACTGACTTAAATAAATTACTTGCTGAAATTGCTAAGCAAGATGACCCATCTGTTGGCCCATGTATGTTCAGATTCTCAGTGGGTTTATTATTCCAAATAATGACTGCCATATGCAACAGTAAACAGTTCTTTTAAAATTGACTGAAAGATCCTGTGCTACTTTTGAAGGCAATTTACAAAAGTTATTCATGTTCCTCTGAAGAACCTGCCAACTAAACTTTTAGAAAGTGATCCTGACTGGTTTACCCTGACAAAGCTATCGCACTGCTTTTCTGTGAAGGCAGAGACAAAACTATAGCAGGAGCCTAGATTGTCTCAGATTTATCTTTCGTGAATGGAGAAGACTGAAAATTATGAATTATACAGCTCTGCAGCCCCAAACAGCACGACCATGTCCCAATTTATTTGTTTATTTGCATTGCCCAAACAACTATCAAGTTGCAGGAGTGATCAGTATCTTTAAGCACATATTATAGAATATATCTAAGCTGACAGTAGCCACAGTAGCATTCCCCAAGACACTAAAGAAAGAAAAAGACTCTCGCAATCCAAATTCACCTTCTTTTTCAGAAAATGCCTGAATGACTAGCCAAACTCCATAATGCTTCTTGATGATCAACAAGCCATCCTGTCAGACTCAGGAAGACAAAGCATCCATGGGGTGAAGGCTCTCCCTGAGCACACTGTCCCAGGGGTTCTTGGAGGCACAAACCAGGAGATGGTCAGCATGAGCATCTCTGCTGGTGTCCAGGGCCGGAGCAGAAGGCAACGCTAATGGCAGGACCTGAGTCAGCATAAAGACGTGCCGCTTGCTGTCAGCATGCCCAGAATGAAGGGGTCATGGCACAGGGAAATTTGTCTAGATAGGGAAGCGGTTTCCCTGCTGACAAATTAATGAGTGCAGCTAGAGGTGAGCATCAGCTGATGCAGGAGATGAATATTGTCAGATTATTCCCTGGGCAGCTGCTTCTGTCTCTTGGTCACTTATTAAGTCCCTGTTCAAGTTAAAGCTGGCACAGCCTCAGCACTGAGCAAGCACAGTTGCAAAAAGGTCACCCGTTCTCAGGGAGTGAGATATGGGTGGAGGGAAAGCCCACATCCTGCCCACCACACTGGTGCACGGGTATCCGCGGCTCATGGCACTGTGTGGGACTACACAAAACCAGATTTACCATCAAACACTCTGCATGGCTTCACAGATTAAAGCTTGTGCCTGTGTGTTGGATTTTATAACCTCCCTTTGTTTTATCATTCTTTATTGCTGATTTTCTGTTAAATTTCACGGGTTCCCATCCTCTAACCTTTCCCTGTTAGGGATGGGCTGAGAGCCAGGCTTTCACAAAAAGTCCTTAGATACGTCTACTTAATATATAAATAAATGCCAAGGCTCCTTTTCATAACTTCCTTTGCCTCTAATCTAGACCATCCCTGTTTCACCCCTGGGCTGAGCACACATTCAACTCATACCAGGCCCATAAACCATGTTAGGACCACAGAGCATCCATGATTTGTTCATGATGTTAACAGTGACTCACCATGGCCAGATTACAGACGTTAAATTGCTGATGGATGGCCCACATCCAGCACGTGGAATTCAGCTGAGGTATTAATCATGTGTGGAAAGATCTTTCTTTTTTCTTTTGGTTCCTATGAATAATGAAACCTCTAATATAGTATATTGTACTTTACAAGCTCACTGAAACAAACTCCTTTCGAAAAAGAGAAAAGGATAACACTATTAAAACAGACGAATGCTATACATGACATGATGACATATTAGAACTTTCTGGATAGCTAAACGAATACACTTGCTTTTTGTTGATTTATGCCAGTGGGATGGGCCTTTCTTTAAAAAGCTCTTTCCCATGAAGGGAAGTTTTCTTGTTTCCCTCTTTCTTTGCTGGAAACAGCTAATTTATTGAGTGTGATACTGGCTTGGTAGACAGTTGTTCACAAAAAATGCAAAAGAAAAGCATGTCAAGGAGCAGGAAAGAAAGATTAAGTGCACATTTGGGTAAGAAATAACTAACCTGGAGTTGGAAATAATGTTTTCCCTGGGCATGCTGGCAGAGGTCTATCTTCTTCTGAGGTACTGAATGAGAATCAATTATAGGAATCCACACCATTTCTCGGGTTTCCTTTTCCTTTTCTTCTGACACGACTATTTTCATCGATAAAAGGATAGCAAGTTGTAAAGGGCGGTATACATTAACTGCTTGTGGTAAGAACGCGTATTATCACTGTCCTTTTTCCTTTTCTTGTGTTTTAATGCCCAAATGATCCAATGACCAGTCCCACATGACTTCAAGAAGAGTCTTTCCATACACTTCTCTGCACTGAACAGCTGTTTTCTTTAGTAATGCATTCTGGACTGGGTTTTTTTGCCAAGTCACGCTGCAGTGATAGCAAGGAAATATGTTGAAAATGAAAAAAAATCCAAAAAGTACCCAAAAACACCACCATGAAGAACACTGAAGAGAAAAATCAAATAAAGTTCTCTATGTAAATAGAGTCATTACACACCAGAACAAGTAACTCCCTGTTCTACCCCAGGCACAAAACTCTTGCCTGTAAAAAGACAAGACAACAAATGTGCAGGTGAACACCATCATTTTATGGATGAGAGAAAGATGATAGCCTGACTAATTTGTCCGGCTTCTTAGGCTATGCTGACTTCACTAGTGTACCACATTAACTCAGTGATAATTTCCTTAGAGAGCTCTCACATGCACACTTAGTGAGCTTGACCTCTCCAAAATCACACAGGGACACATCAAACCAAGTACTTGAGCAGAGGTCTCCTAAGTTTACCACAATGGCCTAAAACCTATTTCACCTTTCCTCACTGAGGGAAGTAGCTAAGTTTAATCACAGTGGGAAAAATAATATCCCTTTTCTGTTGAAATTTTTTCAAAATGGCAGATTATGACAATTTTAACCTGCTCTGTTTAGCCTGGCATTTCTGCTCCCAGACCTTGTTTCAGGAAAGAAGACATAATTCCAAAAGCGTATCAGGAAGTGCTTAAATGAATACAACATGAGTATCCAATTAAAGATGAACATTTTGTGAAGTGCTTTCCTGAAGCATGGTGTAGAAGAAAGGCATGTAATGGATGCTAGCGTCCTCCACACATGGAGCAGTGGTCAACACCTTAAGGTGCTGACAAACTCAGAAGTGATGAAGGATCGAGAGTCCACCTGGCTTCATGAAACATGCAAGGCTTGGAATACGCTTACATTTTCTGATGTTACATGTGTTACAGTAGAATTAACTAGTGCACATTTTAACAATTCGTTTAGCTGAATGAATCTAGCCAGACGTATAGGAAAATTATTTTGCATGTGAAGAGCCCAGAGCTAACATTTTCCCACCTTTCACTATAAAACCAATGATCTCTGAGTCTGCTCTCTGAAGTCTGAGTTTTGCTTTCAAATCATGCTGATGTTGTACAGGAGAAGTGCTCTGTCATGCAATGGATCACTGCCAAGAGGACAGACGAGAAATGCTGTCCCCTGTTTTTTACTTCTAGATTCAGCCATATCTTTTCTGATGCCTGCTTTGTTTTTTTTTTTAATGAGTTTCTCATTAATATTCCTACTCATAACCTATTTTAGCTTAGCTGAACTAGAGAACTACCTCTTCTCCATCATATTGTCTTGCCTGTTGCTCAATAACTTGTTTCTTCAGATAGCCCACTTGCAGGTACAAGCTCACAGAACTCTATTAACTGATCACATTATTTGGAGCAAAAATCTGCCTGTAAAGTGGATGAGTGAAGATATGTAAGAACTCAGATACCTTGATGCAGGACACCACTATGCACTAGGTCTCCAGAAATGGCCACATGCTTCAAAAGAAAGTATGAAACTCCACAGTCAAAGTGTCTCATTCCTCTTAAGGCTCTTCTTAAGGTGTGACCAAAGACAATAATGTGTCAGAAATAAACATATCTCAGAGCAGGGAAATAGTCAAGAAAAATAACCAACAGTCAGTTTCTTCTTGAAAGGAGAACAAATAGAATAAGGTTCTTAAGTGGCACTGCAGCCATATAAGGTGTAAGGATAACAACAAAAAAAAATAATTAGAGGTTTGGAAATATTTTCCTACGTGGCTGAAAAACCTGCCATTAATGCAAACCATACAGTATGGTCTGCTCCTCAATACGAGAAAAGCAGATGGTTTTCATATGGCCGTGACTGTCCCCTCAGAAGGCAAACTCAGAATTGAAGCAATGGGTTGTCAGAACGTTCAGCGTCAAGGCTGATGGAGATTTCTGGTAATGGTATGATGGATACGTAAGGACAGTCGCCAGGCAGTCAGAGGCAACAGAAACGACATCCTGATGGCTGTAGATGCTGAGGGAAGAAAACACCTGGGAGAATATTTGGCCTTGAGGCTGCTGCTATTTTGGAAGATGGGGACCTACTTTTTCAAGGAAAGGAAGCAATTACTATAGGCGTATGTGGAACAACTGAAGATAGCACTACAAATCTCTCCTGATAGCCATGGCTAGCTATAAATACTTCTCCTACGCTCTGTGTGCCACAGCAAGAGATGATAACTGATATACTCAGACAGGGATGTCAAGAAGGGGATGGGGACTGGAAAACCCATTTCGGGTGCCAAGACAATTTTCTTGAGAAAGGAAATCTGAAACCGACAGAGGGTGGAATGCACCTCACACAGAGAGACTGCTGTAGGCTTTGGCCTGCACACTTCTCACACTCACTTCAGTCCTCAAGACACCATTTAGAGGCAGCGTGAACAGGGAACAAACCAGCATGGGGTCAATATCGCCCCAGTTTAATTAATCACTACTGCATTAGAAGCAATAACTGGGGAAATATAATGATAGTTGGGCCATATGGAGCAGCTGCAAAGTTTCTTAGCAACTTTAAGAATGACCCTTCAACCCTTTCTCATTACTCATATGATTAATGCTTATCCACGTGAATAGTCTCATTGATTTAACTCACACTACTTCCGTGAGTAAGGACTTCAGAATCAGATGTAGAAATAGAGAATTATACTCTTCCCTGGTTATTTCAAATCCAGATTTAGTTAAGTGCATGATTAACTCAAGAGACCTTGCCCCACAGAGGTTTTCCAGGAACTACTCTGTTCCAGGAACTAGCGGATCCACTTTAACTAAAAGAACAGTATCAACAACCATAGTGTAATCTGTCTTTCTTACCCTACCTGTATCAATGATATTGTTTGAACTTATTTTGAAGTTCGGTGTTCATAAGCAGTCTTTAAAAGCAGTCGCCACTTTAATTCAACACATGAAAAGTCAAGAAGGAAAAAAACCAAACACCTGGGTAAAATATGAAAGGCAGTAAAAACATAATGGAATGTCTTATTAAACTTTTAATTAAAAAGTAATTTTGCCCAAATAGATTCAGTCTTGCAAAACTGCCTTTATTTTATGACTTTTTCAAACGATTTTTGCAAGTCCAGTAAGTAGCTATGGATAGTAAAGTGCTTATTTTTCCCTTGAACAACAATGTAATACTACTCAGCTCAGTGTGGTCTGTATTTTTGACATATGTGACAAGCCTAGACAACTTTCTCAGTATCATTATTCACTGGCAATGTCTAGCCTGTCTCTTGCTCCATCCCTAAGTTACCTTCATCTATCTTTTTCAACAAATTTTCTTCAACTCCTTACGAATCGCTTTTCTAGTGTCTTAGAGAAAATCCCCTTTATTACAAGGAGCTGCTTCTCTAAGTGGTTGAGGGAAGCTAGGAGAATACTATTTTTGTGGTAATGACTTCATATAGGTTTTCATCATGGAACCATTCCAGGTATTTTAATCCATATTCCAATTAAAACTATAGGGTATTTTTTAAGTGACACATACTGAGGGACTGTCATTGAACGCTTCAGTATGTGTCTGCTATTAACACCTCTCCGTCAGGTTTGTGTTAGATATACAAATCACATCTCTGCAGTCAAAAACCGTCTCTGTTCTAGGCAGAGTGCTGGACAAACCCAAGTTGGCCATGGTAGCAAGTGATTTATAGTCC
The DNA here is from genome assembly GCF_009769465.1 of Tauraco erythrolophus. Lineage (NCBI taxonomy): Eukaryota > Metazoa > Chordata > Aves > Musophagiformes > Musophagidae > Tauraco > Tauraco erythrolophus. The sequence goes on from NC_141471.1 coordinate 37,226,373, forward strand.
ATTTCAGATAACATTTCAGCTTCCATAAATAGGGACATGAACTTCTTTACACCACCAAGCTAAACCCACGGCCTTATTCTCTGTCTGTATATTAACACTCAATTTTAGGTGGCAGGTGGCATTTTTTTTTCTTTACTGCTGTAAGAAAAGTTGCTTGTCTCCAGGTTTACAACACATTCAGAAGAAAATTGAACAAATACACACAGTGGGAGCAACTATGTATGAATTAGCTTCATATTTACCAATATTGTACCTCAATTTTGGATCTTTTCATTACCTCCTCCATTTCTAAAATTCAGCTAACGTCTGTCTCCCATGTTCTTCAGACAGCTTTGCACACCAGTGCTCACACATGAACAACTTTCCCATTGCATTCATTCCAACATGAATACTGATGACAGCATCGATCCTACCATGAGCTCACACTCTTTATTGGGTTAGTTTCTCTTCCTGGTATGTTATTATCCGATACAGAGTTACTAATATTTATTATTTAACTTTAGCCAAGTATTTCTGGTTATCTTCTGGTTTATCCCAGATGAAAACATCACCTATATATAATGGTCTTGCTTCATGTCATTAAAATATGTTACATTCTCAGCAGAGCACCCCAGGCACCTGAAAAGCCCTTCATGGAAATTGTGTCTCCCAAAGTGTGTGTTGAGTTTGCATAAACAAATGCTCTTAGTTTTAATGGAATGTGTGATCATGGAATTGTGTCTTTCAACCAGGAGAGATGTAATTGAAGAGTGAAACAGTGGGGCAGTGCAATATATAACATTTGTATGGTAAGGTCTCGCCACTGAGCTCAGTTGTTTTGTCACACCTGCCTCAGTGTAACAACGCACCCATTCTGCAGTTGTCTTTTCTCCACCAGTTTCCAGTGTTCAAAAAGTTCAACGGTTTAAAACTCAGCACCATGCTCTTCTGTCATGACTAAGATTGCTCCTATAGCACTGCCCTTTCAGTCTCTCTTAGGCTCCCAGACACTCCTTTACTGCAATTCAGAGGTTCATTTACTCAAAATGAAACAATAACAGTGAGCTGTTCTGACAGAAAGTCTTTCTACTTCCTCCTTTCTACAGAGCTTGCAATAAATAAAGCCAAAATTTGACATTTTCAATTTGCATGTTAAACTTTTCTCCCAGCTCCTACTGACTTGGAGCAGCTTGGAGCAGAGCCAGACAGATGTGAGGATGTAGTTCATCTGGGAAGGGAAACTAGAGTATAATTTGGCAATTCTTCTGGGAGGAAAAGGCATGCCAAAGGGAGCCAAGCCTCTGAAGAAGTAAAATATACGTCGCTCACCTCTTCTCCCACTATTCCAACAGCAAAGCGATATACCTTTATTAATATTTATTGCCACTGAGCAGCATGCCACAGTTTATAGGAATTGCCGGCAGCAGAAGAAAGGAGGTGAGCAAGGGCAAGAGGATGGGCAAGAGGGACGGGTGAAGTTGAATAAGCTGTCCCAGCCAGTGATGCTAGTGGGTTTGGCTAACCACTCTGAAAAGCTGCTACAACCAAAGAAGCAGAACTTGCTCTGAGAATGAGGTCTCAGCTGAAGTTTTCCGGTGCAAGAAAGTCCTAATTACAAATTAACCAGGCTAACTCACTATGAGGTAGACACCATCAAGTTCGCTTTCTGCCAGATGCGCAAAGCAACTTCCAGAACAAACTGGAAAATTATGTGTCCAGCAACTGACTCTACTTCTCAGCTATCAGGGCGAGGGGAGCTCAGAGATGTCTGCACGTGGTGCAGCTGTGTCCCCAGCACAGGAGCAGAACAGCTGTGGAAGGACTTAAGGGGGACACCTATCCCAAAGCAGTGTAAGGCACTGTCAAGGGTTTTCAGTCTCCACAGCCAGTGACAGAGCCTAAAAGTCAGTAGAAACACTTGCCTGTAGCTTACATATTTCACTCTCCAGTGAAGCCAGTGACAGGTCCGCTCCCATTAGCTGAACTCTGGAATTATCAGGAGCAGACATCTGTGGCCACCGTCTTCTGGGACCACCCAGCAGCAGCAGAAAATGCCTCTATGCACTCAGTGAATATCAGGAGGTCGGGGGTCACTTGCTCCTACCAGTTGACTAAAAGTACCTCCACACAGCCTGAAAGAAAGGTCATTTTAAGATACCGTGCAATTCACTGGTGGGGCACAGATCAGGACAGGACAAAGGCAGCAGAAGGAGCCAGCCTCGTTCCAGCCCTGCTCCGACTTCAGAAGTCATCATGTTCCCTACGATAACAATTTAAAACATAAGCCTCTTATCAGCCACACATTTTACTATGGATGGAAATGCAAACACAGATATTTTCCCCTTCCAAAAATAACAACTCCATTTTTTCTTTTTAGAAAATGACAATATGAGGAAAAAAGATCATTTTGTTTTTCTGTAAGCTTTACATCTTTCTGGCTCCAGAGAAACTGGTAGCAGCTGGTTTAATTTCCTCAGTTTCCCATGTCAAAGGTTCACACACAGTTGTAGATACTCTTTATGAGTAAAATGTTCTCCTGCTCTTTGGATCAAAAAACTTTAAACAAAGTCAGATGACTCCATTTCAGTGTGCTGGGAAAGTCTGGACAAACTCTTTATTGATACATTTCTCCTCGCATTTACAAGCACTACTCTGCAATGAGATTTCTACAGTAAAATATCTGTCTTTTCAGTGGCCATCCAGTTTTCCTCCTTTGGTTAACTCTTTCTACCCAGTCCAAAGAAAACTCACGCTTTGTCAAAACTCCAGGAAAGACTGATACAAAATCTAGATTGGATTTACATTTCATTGCCCCCAATATCTTTTTCATCATCAAATAAAGACCAAGTAAAAGTAGAAAAAAAAGAATAACCAGAAGAGAGAGGCAGTAGAGAATGAATTAGACGGGAAACACTGGGAAAGGTGGAAAAAAGTCATCACAGGGAAAAACAGATGCCAAATGCAGACCTATTGATCTGAGCAAAGAAGACTTACAAAGCAATATGCTCATAACGAGGTTCTGACAGCCCAGAAATGTCTCCCAGCAGCAGCTGTCAGGAATAGGAGGACAAGCCCTGTTCCTCTCCTCCAGAAGAGATGATAGTTCCCTATTGTGAGACTAGGTGCTAATTATTATTTCCTTTCTAGGGCCAAGGGACGCGTTTAAATCTATCCAATGCATCAATAAAATAGGCTGTGACGAGATAGACATTATCTATATTTGGTAAGATGGAACGGTACGGGCTCTCCCTATCGTGACTGAGAGGTAAAATCTAAAACAAGTGTTAGGTGGAAAGTTTAGTGCTTCTAGCATGGGGGTGCATCTGGTTATGCACGTGGGGGGTTTCAGGCAGTGGGACCACAGGGAGTGTGACCACAAGGTATATGATAAGCTGCATTTCTAGCAGCTTGCAGATAATGAATGGGAAGGCTCTGGGGTTTTCCCTGCGTGTGTCAAGTGCAAAGGTTCACATTTTTGTTCAGCTGTGCACCAGCACTGGAAACCAACACCAGTCACTGGGGCAGCCTTTTCACTTCAGCAGGTGAAGGTGCTGACTCCACTTCCCACAGGCAAGCCAAACCTCATTTTGCTGACTAAAGAAGATGCTACTTAAATTAAAACTTGTGTAACCATATGTTTCGAAACTGTGGGTCATATTTTATACAAGAATAACTGTGATAGACCATGTATTTGTGCTGATTTGCTGTGTTTCCACAGTGCTCTGCTGAATAAAGCTGTCAAACGTTATCCTGTTTTTAAGTTAAAAAAAAAAAACAAACAATCTTACATATCAGAAAGATTCCTTATGTGAACTAGATATTAGAGTAAAAAAAAGACATGACTTCCCCATTAATGTTATTTTTCTATGATGTTGAGGGATCTATTTATAATGTGTGGTTACATGTGCTTAAACCATTCCATTTAGCCTCACAGCATATAGTCTGAACACTGCATTTCACTTACGCTGGAAGCCTTGGACTTTGAATGACATATAACACAATATAGCAGAACAAATCAAACAACAGAGTGGCCCAAGTCACAATCCATCACACCATCATACACAATAAGGGGTCCTCCAGAATAGCAGTTGGGTTCAACAGGTAGATATGTATAAATTAAATACATAGAAAAGCAAAATTATGTCAGTTTTGACAATTAATACCCATCAATGTGAAGCTGAGGGTTGTTGCTATGAAAATACGAAGCTCTGCCATAGAGATCCACATCTGCAGATCAGCAAGTGCAGCCATCTGGTAAATCTCCATGGAAAATGCTGAAGTGGATGCTGCTTGGGTCAATGAGCTACCTGAAACCCAGGAGATGCATTTTGTTCACAAGGAGGTGTGAGGAGCGTGTGGAGTAGGAGAAGAGTAAGGAAGGCTGAGCAAAGAAGCCAGCAAGAATCTGCCTGTACTTACCGAAGGGTTGAGACAAAACAAAGTCTTCAGTCATTTCAGCACTTTATGTAGAAGGGAGTTACATGTCAGTACCTGGGAAATGAAGGGAAACGCTGCTCAAGGAGACCCAGCGATGCCCCAGAGGAAGAATTAGGCTGAGCACTGCCTTCAGGAAGTTTTCTGCTCTGTTTCTCTCAAATACCTTGAGAAAGATCCATGACATATTTGAGTAGTGAACAAAAGCTGTGTGTATTTTTCCCTATCTGGTGTTGTCTGCTCCCTGAGGGAGCTAACTGTAGACAGTATGACCACATGGGTTGGAAACGATTATATTTAAGTCATGATGTAAACCTGAGAGACCTACTTATAGTCACTTTGGGTGCTTGGGTGGAAATAAAAGCCACAGTGCCAGTGTCTTAGAAATGCAGGCAGAGGCACTAAAATGGGGCAAGTATAGCCTTGGGGCCGGGTTTAAAGCTGCTTGAGGATTCACCAGATGGACAGTCTCACAACCTGGCCATGAGCCATCAGTGGGAGGCAAAGGGGGACATCCTTAATCCCATGACAATAGTCATGTCCAGGTCTCAGCCCCTTATCTGTCCCAGGCATGACTGTGTTGGTAATGCAGCTGGGACGTTCATGACTCCCCACAGTCACAAGAATGTTCAAGACACAGCTCCTGGCTAAACTCTGAGATGGAATAATGTTTTAATCACACTGGGGAGCGGAGGCAAAACCATGTTGTTAACATGATTCTCAGATTACTGACACCTCACTTTAGGTGTTGCCTAAATGGCAGTTACTGAAATTTACCAAACCTTTGGGTTTTAGCAGACTTCTGGGGATCCACAGCCTGCAGCTAAGGAGTCCACAAAGGTACCTAGGAAACACAAGCCCTAATATCTTTGCTAATAAATTGGCTGCGTAAGGATCCACACCTCTTTGTGCAATTCTGTTTTTCCAGTCTTCCTTCAGCATTTCTAGGTTTGGAGGCTGTCCTCACCACTCTGCACTTTTTAGTGAAGGGAATAGTTCATCCCCTGCCCTCATACCCAGACCACCTAAATCGTCTGATTTGCTGCCACAAGGAAAGGCAGTCATGGAGACACATGCAAGAATGAGGGAATTTTTAGAATAAAAAGAGCATCCAATGTTTTATCATCTGTTACAGACATGTTTTTAGTTCAAGACAAACTCTAACTGCCAAATAACAGAGAGAAGCTCAACCAAAGTAACTCTTGTTTTTTCTGTTCAACTGTGATGTTTCTTCCACCCTTCTCTGCAGGACCTGGCCATGTGCAAGTGCGTGGCCACGGTCACACCAACTCTTAACTAGACTGGTTTTATCCAATATGGTAAGTCATATATTCCTTAGTGACAAAGTAGAGTCAATGCCAGAAGTGGGATAACCATTGAAGAGCCATGGATCTATCTTCTTCAGAGGTGGCTCACTAACCCCTCCAGCTCCTACCCCACCAGAAAGAGGGCACAGACCTTGGGAGTTCATGTCAAGGCTGTACCTACACCAGCTGGCTGTGATGCGGGCTCATCTCACCCACCAGCAAATAGCAGGAAAAAATGTTCCTTTAGAACGATGATTTTGACTGAAGAAGAGAAGTTCGTGTAATTCTATGTCAGGTGAAGTTTCTTTGGCAACATCTGGCAACGTTGCAGAATTTCTACACTCCACTGAGATTTAGAAGAGCATATGGTTTCCACTACAGCAAAACAAATCACTCTGTGAACAAAAAGCTCTGAAAAGGAGTGGGAAAAGGAAGATGAAAGTTTCAAGTCTGTTTGTAAATTATGCATTATCCGTGCCTGTAATGCCCAGAGGAGCCATAAATTTAGAATTTTCAACAGAAAAGCCTATAGCTGACACCTTAACATTCGTAAAACTCATTACTATCCCTGGAGTGAAAATGAAGGGGAAAAAACAGTGAATAAATAATTGAGAAGATAAGAATGTTTCATCATTTCCTCTTGCTCTTTTTTAGCCATTCACTAGAGTTTCAAGACCAAGACAGGATTCACATCAGCTGTGGTCTTAAACATGAAAAGTGATCGGTATTTTTCTAGTGCATTTAATTGCAAAATCGAAACAGTTCAATTAATCTTACAAGTACAGACGGTAAAAACAGGAACTTCAAATCTAAGATGTTTTCACTTTCAACATTCAGTTTTGCATCTGTCACAGATATCAATTCTGTAAAGTGGATCCAAAACCAATCTGGGCTGTCATTTTATTTTTGGTGCAGCTGAAACCTCACAAGGAAGAGTGGCTGAGAAAGCAGACATTGACCTTCAGGAAATTTTTAGAATATTTTTGATTATCCAGAGGTTTTGCAATATTTTAAAACATTTTCTATAGTCTGTAGCTTTTTATATATTCCTTTTATTCTTTTTCACCTCTTTGGCCTTTCTATATACTGCCCAAAATCTACAGAAGGGTTATTCTCAGAAGCCCATGTGACCCTGGACTCAGTATGACAGTGGAAACAGAGGAATGAGTGAGTCATGCAAAGCAATTTTGTCCAAACATAAGATGCAAATAACTATGGAAAAAATGTGCTTTTTGTCACCCTTTCTACAGGAACATTGATGCCTAGCATTGCACAGTGTTGCACTTTACTGTTTTTTCCTCATTTCACTTTAAATCACACGTGAAATATCAAGAACTAGATGTACTGCCTCCCTTGCAATGAAATGCAAATGCCCCTTTTCCCTTCCTTTTTCCTCCAGAATAAAAAACATGGAGGGTCAGAGAACAGAAAGGAAATAAAAAGTCTGCAATCTCTTTCTTCACTATTAAAAGTCACCAATTTTAACTCAGTTTCATAATTAAAGGGCCACCAGCCCTGGCTGCCAGCTCCGGACAGGAGCATCCCACATACCGGTCCCCCCTAACTTGGCTCACCCCTGCTGCACTCCACCCCAACATCTTCGAGGGGTTTCTGCCCCATAGGCAGGCTGCACGTTCATCCTTGGATCAGCTCCGCATTTGACTGCTAAAGCCAGATTTGCCCCTTTCTCTCTCCCTTCCTGGACACACAGGCTGGATCTCGCCTAGAGCCAAGGGCAGCCTTTCCCACTGAAGTACAGCTCAGACCTTCAGTTGCCCCACGCATTTTGGGAAATAAGTGCTGAACATTTGAGCTGGGGCACAGAAATGAGTGGGATGACTTTGACAAGTGCTGCCTTCCTAGCGATCCCCCTGTGTGGAAGTCAGTATGCAAGCCTTAGAAATAAACCTGTGCAAAGTGACGTGCAGGTCCATAGACACAGGCGAGGGTCACCTCCTAGTTGGCTCCAGTAAAGGGCACTGAAGAGTAGACCAGATACTTACACATGACCCACAGCATCTGTCCTTTCTCCGCTTTGCTTTGGGAGAGAAGTCACCTACCCCCTTCTTGGGGAACGAGCTGCTTCTCTAAACAAGTCTTCGAGTGGCAAAGCAGAATTAGGGAACAGTCCACTGTTCCCTTCCACTTTATTTGCCCTGGAGGAACTTATGTGCCAAACTCTTGGACATCTTCCCTGGGGCCAAAATCACCATGCAGATGGGGCAGACCAAGGTCTGCTGACCACAGCACCCACTCTCCCTTCAGATGACAGCTGCCACCCAGGCACCTCTTCGCACGGAGCCCAGCCTGTGTTGAAGCCCTCCTTCCTTCTCCCTGCTTGCCTGAGACCTCTACCTGACACACGCCGAAGAGCCGAGGCTCAGCCAGCAAATGACTCACAGATGCTATTGAATAGCTGTAAAAACACTGTGTGCAAATGAACAACATGACACTTAGGGCTGCTAGTATTCCTGCCAGTCAAAAGGAGTCCACAGGAAAGCGCTCTGAGTAGTTTTACAGACAGGAATGCCCCATGGAAAATTATACATAAACACAAGAGATTGGCAATACAGTGCAGAGCAGTGTTCCCACATAACTTCGTTTAGATTACACTGAGCTGGTATATTTTTGTATGTCGTGAAGAAAAACATCTTTCTCATTTGCAGAAGATAAATTTAAAACATCAGTGGTATGCTAGTGCCCAGGGCCCTTTATGCATCAGCTTTTACTATTCTAGTCCATGAGTCATAAGTTAGAGCATTTATCCCATAGGAACTTGTATTCCCCGGGCTACTCATTCGGATTGGCAGGTTTTGCAAACCAGCATGTAGTCCATAAGAGGCTGAAATTAAAAAAGGGAAAGGTAACACGAAGAGACCCCCCCTCAGTAAAATAAACAGCAGCAGTGGAAAGCTCTATTTATTGAGGCAACAATGGGTCTTTGCAAAGGAAGAGTGACTTCATGGACTGAGCAGCAAGGAGCAGAGGAGGCCGCCAAATCCACCTTGTATGTTGGGAATCGAATTAAAACCACATTGACAATGCAGGCTGCCTCGTTGTGCCGCCCAGCCAAGACCCAAGCTGTCCTTCTGAAAAGCCAAGACACTGACCAAGTCCTGGAAGATGTCAAGACCTGTCCGGGTATTGCATCTTGTTAATGCACCAGTGACCTGGGTGCCCAAGTCAAGGGCCCATGCGCCTTGAGAATTTTTTGTGTACGGCAACAAAAGCAATCACTTACTTTAGGCTCAAGCCCACCGACAGAGGTATTTCCCAGCTGACACCTGGGTACCCCCAGGGCTGATGGAAATAACAGGAAGCACAAACCATGTCACATCTGGTTGCAAAATGGTTACTGAACGTTTGTTTATTAATGAAGCAAGTCTAAAACAGAGCCATATCCTGCCTGGTCCTTCGTCACTGTAACGCTGCTGTCCTGTAAGGAACGGACTCTGCAGTGGGAACACAGAGCAGATGCTGCCCCTACTCTTGCACTCCACCAGCCCCTAACAAAGGAGTGAGATGTAGCCTGATGCTTCCTGCAAAAGGAATACTAACAGCTTCACACCATCGTTTGTCCCAGGTGGTACAAAAGGTATATCCTATCCACTGGTTTTCAGCCTGTGATCTGAGGAGCCCCTGGGAGATTCCAGGTCCAGGGAAGAGGATGAAAGAGAATAAGTTCATAAGTGTTAGATAGCGCTCTACAGATGTAACATTTTTTAAAGAGTTCACAGTTTTGCTGGAGGACGGTTAAGGAAGGAAACATTAACCATAAAAAGGTGCAAAATTGCTGTGCTAGGTTTCAAAATAGAAGATCATTGGTGTAGAAAACTGCATTTCTTTCTTTCTTTATAGAGGCATAGGTAAATATGACATCATATAAACATTACATTTAACAATAGCTAGACATATCCAGATGGCTACATCAATTCCTAATACACAGCAGTTCCCAGGAAGCATTGTTGTGGATTATTACTGAGTTCAAAGGTTCATAACGTGTTTTGGGTTTTGCCAGTCGAAGAAATAGCTTGTTTCACAGGCGCAGCTGAAGGATGCTTTTTGATCCCAGAAAATCCAGGATTGTTGTCTTTCTTCATATGCTCTAAATGCTATTGAACAGCTCAGATCTTCTTTTTTTTTTTCCCTCTACAAAAGAATTTTTCTAGGAAGAGTCTGAAATACTACAGTTGCAGAGGACTTTGCATTTCCATGCCACTCAGGCAATGATACACTCTGGAGTAGCTGCTCACCCTGCTCGTGGTTACTTACCCAACTTATGCAAAAGTTAACAGGACCACCTGAGCATCCACATCTCCAGGAGGTTCGTTGGGCTGCACCACTGGAACATATGGTGCACCCAGCAAGATAGGGTGAGTGCATTGCACCTCCCAACTGATCCCATGCCATTGAGCTCAGGGGAAAGGAATGCTTCTTCCACGTTCTGCTACATTTGACTGAATGGGTGGAAAGACAGGGTGATATTGATTTTTCTAGAAGGGCATTTCGTTGCACAATAAACAGTCCCCAGAGGACATGTACTCCTTAGTCAGTAAAGCCGACATTTAGATGCTTGACTAGAAGCCAGGATGTGTAAGGTTTTAACCAGTTAGGGAGTTTAAATGTACAGTATAGCTAATTTTCAGGTACAAGTCCAAAGTTTCCTAATCTGGCCCCTATTGCTGTTCTAACCATTAACTGAAAGGTCAATTTAGACTATTTATATGTCTAGGTACTTAATCGTGCCTTCAATTCAAGTAGTTAGACACCAAGGTCACTTAAATTGCACCTACAATTATTTGTGCCTTAAAAAGAGTGAGAGCAGACAAAAAGCCCTTGGTGGGCCAGGTCAGCTCCCGGGCCCCTGCAGAGGCAGTCCCAGAGCACTGGGATACCCCTAAGTTCCCACTGCCCTCGCCAGGGTTACGTCCTGGAGGTTTGGCTGCCGCTCATCCCAAAGGCAAAGGGAAACCCACCAACCTGCAGGAACGCGATAGGGCTGGAGCTGTAGGGTCTGGCTGCCTCATCCAGCCTTACTCAGTCGGGTGAAGGGGAGTCCGGTGTTCAAAGGATGCCCTCATTGAGAGGCTGCAGAAGGTGTGTCCGCCAAGCTCTCCAGTTTCATGGCTGTTTTCTTAACGTGTAACAGAGGGTGCCAGTTTAATATCCTGCTATAATACTCAACAGCAAGGGTCAAGAGCCACATTGGAAGGACTAGGGCGAACTTAATGAAAAGAGGCTTTAACATCTTGAAAGAATATATCTGTGTGGGTCCAGGCGCAGCTTGAGGCCCTGGGTAGGACCTCAGGTTGGGGGAAGTGTAAACCGCTCAGGAGAAGAAGATGCCACCTCGTGGTCTGCAAGTCCTTCAAGTGGGAAATGTCAGCAAAGAAAAGATGAGTATTTCGACTCCCATGCAAAAGCGAGAAGCGTCTACCTACAGCAGCGGAGCCTGCAACCCACGTGTTACCCAAAACCAAAACCCAGCCCTGGCCCCTGGACCACCGGGCCCTCAGACTCCTGTCCCTTCCACCATCGCACAGAGCTCCGACCTCTTCCTTCACCCACGGGGGTTATGAAGCTGCCACACACAAGCAGCAGGAAAAGCCACACGCTCCTTCCCTGGAGCAAGCAGGATCCCAAACCCACCAGCGGGGTTTACCTCCCAGGTCCCGAGGAGGACAGGCAGCAGCACCTGTTTGAAATTAAATGCGTGGCTTAAAGGCAGGACTTCTAAGCTCACTGCTTGAAATCACTGTACTGCAGATGAGGGTCTTTCCTCCCCCCAAGTTCCTTTTTAGGGGTAATATAAGCTTCTTAACAAGAGAGATTTTTTGAAACTTTCCATTCCTCTTTAACAATAACCAGAAGAAATTTGTAGCACTTTAGGGCTTAACTTAAGGAAATGAATGAAGGAAGGATCTCCTGTTCATTGGGCTCTCGACCTGGTCTCTGATTTTGTAGGCACTATTTTGCAAACAGGAACACCTGCACTTTTTCCCCTATGCAGTTAGCAGGGGCACACACCCACACAAACCCTTCTGGGCATAAAAGTAGAAATTTTGAATAACTTCTCCCTAAAATGTATCCACCCACACATACATCACTAATTGGTTGCGCAGCTGCAGGTTGTGCTGGGTGAAGACAGGGCCAACTGCTTTTAAAAGTGTGCTTGTGTGTGACTACGGTTATTTGATTCTCCAGGTTCACAGATTTTTATCATGAAAAATTCAATGCACAACATTTAAAAATAAGTAGTAATATCTAGTTAAAAATATTTTGTAGTCTCTCTTGAAACAGGAAGGAAATTCATAGAGAAGTTTCAGGGTTTTCATTCAACATTAGTCACAAGGAAAAGGAAATACTGGGTGTATAAGGACCTGGCACCATCGGGCAGCCTTTACTGCTGGCACGTGTGTCACTGAGACACAGCCCTTCAGCAAAATGACAGCTATTCCTGCAGGAGACCCAGGAATGCACTTTACTTGAATGAACAGCTTCACTTTCTAGTTAAAGTCACAGTTAATAAATGGCAAGAAGTGCTTCTCAGCATGGGAATGTTCAAGCACAGCCTGAACAAATGGGGTGTAGATTTTTTAAGGGTTTATTTTCATTCCCATTATAATATATGTCTCAGCTTGTAAATGCTTTTATGCCAACAGTAAAAATTTCCATTTATATGGGTTGAATTGAGCCTTTGCAAGCCAGTGGCAGTCCAGCCACTTTTAAGCAGATCTTGATACAGCTTGAAACTTATTCAGCTGAGTGAGCGACAAGCTGCTAGAGCCTGATGATTTTCAGGCTGAGCATGCCGATAGGACAGACACCCAGACTGATACATCATTCATTCCTATGAATGGAATGATATTTTGCTTGCCTGCGTGTGCATAGGATCGTATTGTGAAAACTTAAAAGCATAGGATAGCAGACCTGCATGCAAAGGAAATTCTGTGTAGCTCGTTGTAAGGTATGGATCTGCAAAAAAACACCCAACAATTGAAAGACCAAGGACATGAACCAGCCTGGGAAGACCTCAGTGCATTCTGAGAGCACAGGAATTCTGTTTCCCACATTTTGCAGCCCATCATGCAGACTAACCCGAGCAGTGTGGCTCGGTTTTGTTCCAGCTATCAGCCCAGACACTGTTAAAGGAACCTTTCTTTGCAGAGAGGTTTTCAATACGCATAAAGGGCCGAGCCTTTCCTCAGATCAGCTGAACCCCAACGGGGCTGTCTGATCCTTCTCCGTGAAACAAGGACAGCTTATGTTCAGCAATTACATTCCTGTCCGTGCACAGACAAGAGGCCACCGCCTTTGTCCGCCAGTGCTCCTCGGGCTTCTCTTGCCTTTCAGTGAGGACGGTGACCTTTCTGACCACATCAAGATGCACCATCGCCATGTGCTCCACATGGGGCCCAGTATGTGGTGCAGCTTTTTTTCCAAGCATCGCTGGAAGAGGAGCCAGTCCGTCTCCGCTGATCCAGCCTGAGGACAGTGATGGACTGCCCTCTGGGCCTAATTACTCCTCCACATAGAGGATAAATAATCTACATGACAAGAGACTCCATTCACTCATGCCCTCCCACACCTCCCTCCGCCCTCAGCTTAGCCCTGAGTGACGGATGGAGTGAGAGCCCATGCAGATGAAACGGGCTCCCCTCATGTTGGTCATCCCAGCCACGCTGCAACATCTTCCTTTGGGGTCAGAACAAATACCCTACAAATTCAGTTACTCTGTAAGGCAACCTGGTTCCTAGAGAATACAACTCGACTTCATCTAAGCGAATGCAGGCAGCTTTCTGCGGCCAAATGCAAAGGACTTCAACTCACCATTCTTTCCAGGGCTGTCCTGTGCAGCTCAGCAGGATGAACTCAGGTTATTCTTCGCTTAGGGCAATTCTCAACTAAATCACATAAGCAGTTTTCTAAAAATTTATCTTTCTCTGGTCTTTTCCTTCTACTGTGACAGAAAACAAGTCAAGACCAGGCAGAGGTAACTCCTTACACACCTTTGGGTCCCTGCCAGGGCTCTGTACCCCACTGACTCTTAGCTCTGGTTGTTGTTCTAGTTCAGCGAAAGGAAGCCACTCTGTTTACCCCAGGACATACCCACTGACTCGAAAATTTATTGTAAAAGCTGCCAACATTGTAAATCTCTCATGTCAGCTTATCAGTCAGATGCTGTTCTCAGGCCTCTGTCCAAGCAAGCCCTATATTTCAGAGTTTAACTCATTAGATAACCAGAACAGGCATTTTTCTACGGCAATGACACTTTCTATAGCCGTACTTATCAGCATCCATGAAAGCCAGCTTTCTAGAAGCAGCTGAAACTCCATAACAGTCCTCGCTCTGGGCTGGTCACAGCCCCGCAGACTCAACAGAGCTCCACTGCTCTCAGCAAATACGAGGGAAATCTGCTGGGGCATAGAGGGAGAGGGCAAGAGGAACACATTTTGCTGCAGTATTTAAGCAATTGCTGACATGGCAGACTCTGTCTAAACTAGCGAATGACAAGCTGTGAGGGGCTGCTGATTTTCCATGGCTTTGCAGACAAGCGAAGATGTTGCACCCACGCAGAACCTGCCCCAGGCTGGGCATCCCTTCCGCCACCTGCTGGGCCTGCCATCACACCATGGGTACCCAAAACTAGAGGGGTACCACAGCACTGCTGCGAGGGACATAACCCCACCTAATTACAGATGGAAAACCAGCATATTCGAGTGCATCAGGAGTCCAGCTGCCACAGTAACAAGAACTACATTGTGTGCAGAACCACAGTTTGCCATCTCTGTAAAAACAGGCAAGAGACTTTCCCTATGAGATCTGATAAGAACAGGAGCTGCTTGTTTAAATCTACTCCCTTGCCAAAAAAAAAAAAAAAAAGAGAAAAGATGAAATAGTAAACCCTTGAAATGCAAGTAGAGGATCATTATTCTCATTAGAGCAACAGTGGGCACTTCTCATAATGTGTAGCGAAACACTGGCACTCGAGTGAATGGGACCAACTGTTCAGCCTCAGAACAAATTGCACATCAGTCTTAACCTAATAGGTAAGATTAATGGAATGTCACATAATGGGGGAAACTCGAAAAATTAAGGCAATTCGGCAGAAATGGCTTGGAATCATAGTCCACCTAAATGCATTTCATCCGGAGGATTACTGTCTCCAGTGTTTTAGTTAGGAGTTATATTAATCTGAAAGCCATGCCTTGCGCAGATCCATCCTGTGCTTAACGGCTGGCTTTCTGTGAGAAACACTTGCCATGATACCTTTGCTGAAAGTTTGCCCAAACACCTCACGGCCGACTGCGAAGCAGAGCGTCTGGGGGCTCAGGGGGGCGGACCTCGCCCGCCTTTATGGCCGGTTGACTTCTTGGCTCCGGCACCTGGATTTGTCAGGGCCTCTTAGCTGCTGCTGGGAATGTGCCCCAGCCGAGCCCGGCTGCTCTCCCCTATCACCCCTCTGACAGATGAAAACACAACAGGGTCTGTTGGATGACTGACACATTCCTCCTCTGTCTGCCTCTGAAAGGACTTCATTTAACAGCCCTGGAGTTGAGCTTTTGACTGACAGATCGTGAAGGGGAAAAGTCATTCAGTTCCATTAGGCTCAGTAACTGCTGTAGAACAAAACACCTTTAAAAAAGGGGGGATGAAAAAAGAGCTGCGGAGAGCCGGGGGCAGGAGCTTTAGGGAGAAAAAAGGGGATTCTTTTCAGGTTCAAAGACAATCTTTCCCTTTGCTTTCTGTCCATCAATGAGGGCGGCATTCCCAGAGGGAATACAGTCCGGTGCTCATTGGTGCCATTCAGCTGCCAATCTCCATGACAGGGAGACCAAAGGGCCTCATGTCGCGCTGCGGAAACTGTCTGTCAGGCAATCAGCAGCTGCCATGACATCATCTGCCCTGTTTTTCTAGGACTATTATAGGAGACTGGGTCCAGGAGGGCTGCTCCAGAGCGATATTCATATTTTCCTTTTGCTCCCCGAACCGAAATTTCTTTAGAAGAGGAAACGCGGTCTTGGTTGAGCGGCTGTATTTGCAGGAGAACTAACTCCGTGCCAAAGAACGAGGGCTGCATGGCTTCAAACCAGTCTTTTTCCACTTGAAACAAATTGTGCCAAATTTGCACAACCCCTTGGCTATGTGTTATTGTAAAGTAAGTTTTATTTTAAAAAATACTGCAAGTTAAATAGCCATGATAAACCACTTCTCTCTCTCCTTTTTTTCCCCAGAAGCTTGTCTGACTTAAATCTCTCTGCTTTTGTTGTAACACTGAAGTGTTCACAAGACCGTTATTCTTACACACACATATATGTGCGTGCACATACACAAATACATATGTATAGAAGCCAGGTTCTGGCTGTATTTACACTGCCAGTGCAGCAGCTGAGGCTGCATTCCTCACCAGCCAAAGTGCTGCAGAAATAAATTATTAATCCTGGTGACAGTGGGAGAGAAGTTAAGCACAAAACACCAACAGGCTACCAGCTGTAAGCGTGAGGTCTGGCGATAAGCAGGGCTGGGACCTGCTGCAGTCAGGACATGCTGCTCAGGCTGTCTGCTCTGTCCTGTCGCAGACCAGCAGGGACCATCAGGCTTTGGTGGGGCAGGACCCATATTGGGAATCTTTAGCCTTTCTGGTCCTGCAAGCCTTTATCTGTAAGAGCAGTATAAACAACCTGAGTATAGTTGACTTTTATCTAAATTAATTTATGACTTCAGAGCACACTGTACTTACTCACGTGAAAATCTCAGGCAGCTAAAATAAATTTGCCTAACTAATCTCGACCTACAAACCAAGACACAGACTGGTCCTGCCTGACGGTGCTGGCACAAGCAAGATGCTGGAGACTCATCCCCACTGTGTGATGCTCATAGCCGCTGTCCTCACACTTGCAGGGTGACTCCTGCTCTGGTGCTGGGTGCCTGCTAAAAAAGGGGGCATTGGTGCCATGAAAAAGAAAGTGTGAAATGAGGGAGAGCAAGAGCCAGCCTGCAAATGACACCTCTGAGTCTTGCACCACACTTGGGCAGAGCTGGGGCATCATGGCCAAAATCAGGTCTCGGGGAACAGCCATGGGACTGCCCAGCAGCTCAGCTGGATGGTCTCAGCTCTTCTCTGCTCCTTCTCTTGCCCAGCTGGTGGGTCAGTTGTGTGGTCAGTCGGTCTCAGGCAGGCATGTATAGGCACGAGCACTAAGGCCAAGCTGAACGAAAGGGTGATAGCTCAGCTCCATATGGAACTGCGCGTGGGTTTTTTACCCTGCCAAGGTCCTGCTGCATGAGCCATTTTTGGCTGTTAAGTCCTCTGTCTTGTTTCGGTAAGGGATTATTGCAAATCTTCACACATTCCACACGGACCTTATGAGACAGTTAGTCAGATCCTGGATGAACTTGCATGCAAAGGCCTCCTGCTGCTGCTAGGGTCAGAATGTCTCCCTTCTTTTATTATTATTTGTATTTTTACAGCCCTGCCAAAGGTCTGCAAGTCTTGAGCAGCTACCATTTCAATCCTCTCCAGCAAGCTGTAGTCTGATACTCCAGCTATGTTTGCTCTGTACATTCAGACATTATTCTTTCTCACCTGGCAATGAACCATGCAAATCAAGACAGTCTCCAAGCACACACACACAAAAACCCATGGAAACTAGAGCTGCCAGATTTCAACATCAGAAGCATGCAAGGGGAGAGGGGCAATGATCACTCAGGCTTCCCTCTTCTCTGTGCCCTTCTTTGCACAGTGAAGAAGACAGATGCCATGATTTACTCTTCTGGCCCTCAGACCAAGAAGGTGGTGCTGGTGCAGTAGGAAGCACTAGTAAAACCTTCGTGAGAAGATCTCCAGATCAGATCTGTTAAGGTTGCCTCCAACGTATTTCATCATCCACGTTTTTAACTAACGTGGAGCGAACACTGACAAAGAATAGAGTCTCTGTTAGGGTTGAAAAGCAGAAGTATCATGATACTATTTCTGTGGGCACCGGGAGGTATCACAGAAACTAAGTGCTCATCAAAGAGCTCTGTCTTCTTGTGACTCTCTGCACTTGCATGGTAGAGAAGAGTGAACCAGAATGGCATGGGCCAACAGGAACAGTACTACATAAAAACATCAGGCAAATCCCTGCTTGGGATCTGCCATCAGCAGTGGGAGAGACCTTTACCACTTTGTACATCTGAATTTCAGCTCTCAGTGAAGTAGAAGGGGTTGCTTACTGCCCTAGGGGCCAAGAGTCCATCTCAGAGTCTGAACATGTGGAGAGATTCTCTTGCATGAAACCTCCTCCTGCTTTGAGATGAGACTGAATGAGAAATGAGATTTGATGTGAATAGAGACACATCAAAGTAGAACAGCATATATCCACGAGTCCATTCAACTGTCTTACCAAGCCACATCGTATAAAAATATAGATCTAGGTCCTCAAAGGTGTACCTCTTGCTCAGGTTCCCTATTGCCATTCAATAAACAGGAAAAAAAAGATGTTTAAATGCCTTGCAGGTTGGGACCTTAGTGGTTAAATCTTGATCCCAAATATGGGTGTGCCAGAAGTCCTTTGACAGTCTGCTATAACAGGCTACTTAAAAAACCCCACAATCTTATAGGTCCTCTTAACATTAAATTCATAATGGGACAGATCTTATTCCCTTGCCAGTGTCCCTGTGGTAAACAACAAACGTTGTTTCAATACTTTCCTGGTTTTAAGTACACTTTAAGCATGTCCACTTCTAGTTTAAAAAATGGCTTTATGCAGTGCATTTCATTTTCACATCATTCTGGAATGCTGTTAACAGGTTCTCTGCCAAAAACACCCAGCTTTCTCATTTCTATGGATAATAGGAGCTTACAGCTTTTATAGCAATATACTTTTTTTTTGATTAAACTTTATATGAGTTGTGAGACCTAAGGTGGGGTCCTCCACATAGCCTTAGTCCAAAATACTCCTTAAAGAAAAAGAGAAGAGTTTCTCTTTCCTTCTAATGCCAGACCTGAACCTACCGAAGAGAAGTCAGCAAGAGCGTGGCTTTACACTGCCCCAACCAGTCCTTCAGGATGGGGAACATCTACCTAAAAGTTCATATAGTTCCTAACACAACGGCAGCACTGTCTCTCCAAGGGCCTGAAGTGCCACGGTACTCTGATAACAACAGCCCCATTAATTACAACCTGTCAGTGGTGGGCACATACAGCTGCAGAGGGAAGGAGAAAGGAATCAGAGGAGTTTTGATGGGCCCAGCAGTCCTAACGTTATTAACAGGTGGCTAAGGCCACCGTGGAGGTCAGACCCAAACCATTTGTTTCTGTGTTTCATCCTGGGGTGTTTCCCTAATGAAGTGACTCTGTAGTGCCACCATTATTGATTGCTGATAGTTTCTTAGCTACTGAAACTAAATTTCTGTTACGACAACAGATTACACTGTTTGTCCAGAAATGTTCTCCATTTGCTATCATCACACATTAAAACTCAATATTTTAATGACTTGTCCACCAAAATGAAGAGCTTTCAGCCAAGAATTTGGTGATTTTTTAATTGTTTTTGCAAAAATCAGATGCCTGGGGCTTCAGCTGGGAGTTTCTCATTTTCAATATCTCTGAAAATCAAATTGCAGGACCAAATTCAAGTATCTAAAATGATTCATTTAACTCCACATTCATCTAGCCACCTAAAGAAAACTAACTTGAATGCAAGTACCTATTTTAAGTTGCTGAGAGCTCCAGATATTCAGAATCAGGGAAATCAGCCATGAGAAATAAAGTTAATGTATAGATTTAGATGATTGTCTATAAATACTTCAAAATATCAGGCTTTACCTCTGTATCCTGTTTTTATCCTAGGATTCTTCATCTCACCTATAATAATCTGAGGGAATTTGAGCTTCATACACAGGGCCAGTTTTAGGATAGCATGGTCCACAATAGAATGTCAATGATTGCATTTGAGCCATACTGCTTTCTAAGGACTGAAATTTTGTTTAGTATTCCCCAAAATTCACAAATTCCAGTGCTTCCTTCTATGTAAAATCTTTCCTGATCAGAAACACATGAATATGTTTTGTTTATCGGATAAGTATTCCTTCACCGTTCAGGAATATCCACACCCTCTCCATCCCACATTGTCACTGGCACATTCACCAAGCAAAAGGCAGTGACATGGGTAGCCCATGCTTGGTGGCCAGCGAGCTGTTGTCAGGCTGAATGAATGTTTGCTTTTCCATCTGCAGGGGCACTCATTTGGCTTTATCTCCTCTATCCAGATGCTGATTTTCACCAGCTTTGTAGGAAGCTGATAATCCCAGAGCCTTTTACCTTCTGTCAAATTTAGTTGAAATTGGCCTGCTGACTCAAAAGTTATTAGGAGGAAAACCAACATAAAACACAATCAAATTCTTCATTTTTTGTGAATTAATTTCTGTAGGAAATGCAGCTAGCCAGGGAATGGACTCTGAGCATTGCCTTCTCTATTTATTTTCACAATGAAGATATGAGCATCAGCCACAAGACACACTCACAAAGGTGAGAGTCCTGGTGAACAACAGCGGAACAGACGATGTTTCCTGTATTCAGTTGGCTGCTGCTGCTAAACTTGAAGATCCAGGAATGGTTTGTATTTGTAATTTGGTGAGCAGGAAGCAACAAACAAGCAAAAGACTTGTACTATGAGGACTGATGAACACCCAGCCTATTCATAGCTGTCTGGTTTTCACAGCTCCTCATCTCCCTCGGCTGCTTTTAAGGTCCAGTTGTTCAATTCTTCCTCCTGTGTTATGCAAAAAATCTCCCTAAAGCCAAAGTGATTAATGCTGGGAGCAGAGATTACTCCTTTAATTCTAAAATATCAGCACGGTGGTAAGTACAGAGCAAGGCCAAGGAGAGGGCAAGGAGGAGTTGTACTTTGTCACCCGTGTTAGTCTTGATCCAGTCGTTGAAATGGAAAGCCACCAGCTGTGGTGAGAAATTTAAGGAGTACAGAAGACGTAACTGAGCACAGGAGAAAGGATGCCCTGGAAGGCTTCTTCTTTCCCTGTGTCATCACTGAAATAGGGACGTGATAGTGGCAAACAGATTTGCATTCTTCTCCTGAACACACTGGGGCAATGGGCGTTACTTTTCTAAGGGAGGGCATAAAACTTCAAGTAAATAATGTCAGGTTTTATTTAATTCAGATTTGAACATCTATCAATTATTTTATATTTGCAAGGCAACCTTATGTAATTAATCTATCATAGAAGATTGTTTACTCTTTACCAGTAACATTAAACTCTCAGTGACACATACCCAAGTCCCTGGAGATCCAGACAGCTACAGGGTTTGGAAATCTCAATTTATTTTTACATGCTGCAAACAAATCTGTTTAATTAGAAAAACATGTCTGAAATTTTAGTCAACATGAAATCAACTTTTTCTTTTTTAATAGATGATTCAAAAAGTGCTTGGGAAAAGATCTAGCACTTTGAGCAAAATCAGGGTGAATTATACTATTTGCTTTGCCACAATACCAAAAGCTGCCAGTGGTATGCAATAGAAACTCCATGTACTAGCTGGTATATGACTAAAAAGACAAATGTGTGAATAAAAAGACAGCCCTTGAGCCAAAGACTCAAAAGGCAAAGCAGAAGCCTCCTGCTGCCTATGGACAGGCAAACAGCACGGTACAGCAGATTGTCAGGACAACGGCAAGTACCAGCTGTATAATCTGTCAGAAGGACGTATCAGGGGAAGCCCCGAATTCCCAAGCTCACGGGACCTCCTTGTGCTCGCAGCACTGTAGAGCCCTACAGAACACCCATCTGCTTCTCTGCTGAGCATTTGCAGGTAAACTCTGATGATCGTTACTTTCTTACATTGAATGCCCAGACTTCCGGAGTGTTCACTGAGTCATGGTCTACGTGATTTCTCCAGAGCAACCAGTCACATCAATGCCCAGGTGTTTGGGGATTTGGGATCTCAGACATGTTAACTGGATCTTCTGATCACACATGAAAATTCCCCCTCTATGACACGCACCAAATTAGAGATAATGAAGTCCCCTACACAGTTGCTAGTATTATACACTAAGAAGTTTTACATTTCTTTAATTAGCTTATCCACAAAATGTAACTGTAATGGTCATAGTATAACATTGTTCTGCTCTGCATCTGTATTTTGATCTGCACTCAGTTTCTTTCTTATGACACATCTAAATTGTTTTTATGCCATAACAAATTACATCTTTCAGTTTTTAAATGTCTGTGATAGGAGGCACTTTTTTTCTTCCTTCTCTGACTTGTTTCTTATTTGACTTGACCAGTACAGTTAGTTCCTTGACTATCATCTTGGCTTCTAAACTTTCAGGTTGGCTCCTAAGATAGCAGTCAACTTTCTGAATGTTAATTGCTCTTTTCCATTGTCCTCCTAACTTTTCTCCTTTGAGATAGATATTTCCTTTTGAGATAGATAAAATAATAGATGAACAAACAGAAAAAGCTTTTTTTGCATGGAAAGGCAAGTCTGTATAGTTGTCAAAGTAGACAATAATCTGTTTTTCTTGGTATTCAGTTTTATTTCCCAATACTAAAGCCCATTAAATGCAAGTGGAGGGAAGCTGACCTTCCTCACAACAAGGTATGCAACTGCAAGTGAAGTTAGACCTCTATTTATCATTCAGCTGAACACATTTAATAAAGTTATAGAGAACATAATTGTTCATTTTAAATATACTTAGCGTTTGCAGGTATTGCTGCTTACAAGAAGAACCTCATTTCTCATCTAGGTGTTACACAGCCCAGTGTGCCACATGCTATTTAATACCTTGACAAATACAAATAAGATTAGCCTTGTCTCAAAGGCAACTGCCTACAGGTTTGTGTAATCTGAATTTTCTAAATGAAAGCAGTATTTTCATGCCTTTATTAATAATAAAAGCATAAATCCTCCTTATGTGGGCACTGCTGCTGACTTGAAGGCGGAATGCAAAGAAATTAGGAACAGGTCCAAGAAATTAATGAATTAAGATGTGCAAGCAAATTTCTTGACAGCATTTTATTAACACTGAAAAGAATTATTCAAGTAGAATATAGAAGGGATAAAGGTTTTAAGGTTCAAAATCTAGAAAAGAATATCAATAGGTCTGCTTCTGACAATAGACATAGAAGTTCCTTTTACATTTAAGAGTACATTTCTCTACAAATCTCAAAGGACAGAGAATCCTTGCTCCAGTGAAAATCTTAAACATGTTCTTTACTTTTACACATATGAATAGTTCCATTCACTTTATTAGATTTGGATAGGGTAAATCGCAGTCTTAAAGATAAACATGTATTTATGTGCTTTCTGGACTTGAATTTTAAATGGCATTTCTATTTATCCAATGCTTACATTTCCCCTTCCCTTTTTGCTATGTCCCTTCATACCACATGCGTAAGGGACAGAGTTACGGCTGACTTAACAGGAGTCAACTCTGCATTTCATGACATCGGTGAATTTTTAAATCACAGAATTTAATTAATATAAGGAGTTAATTTTTCGACTGAATATACAACGATTGAACGTTATATGCCTCGATTTATATACTCACTGAAGAAGATAACTTTTCTATGTTCCTTGAGTTTTCACTTCTTGCAAGAGTTGGGTCATTTTGCTAGCAGTGGAAATAAACTGCCATGCACCACGACCCAGCGTCACCCATATGGAAATCGGGCACCCCCAGAATCCCAGCACTGCCCTCCCAGCTTGCATCTCC
The DNA here is from genome assembly GCF_009769465.1 of Tauraco erythrolophus. Taxonomy (NCBI): domain Eukaryota; kingdom Metazoa; phylum Chordata; class Aves; order Musophagiformes; family Musophagidae; genus Tauraco; species Tauraco erythrolophus. The sequence goes on from NC_141471.1 coordinate 37,249,810, forward strand.
AAATCACAGTGGAAGGCACACAGGGACAGTGACTCGAGTTGTTTTTCCCCCCAATTAAAAGAGTAGTTTCTTTTTGCCTTCAAGCAAGATAGGAAACTATTAACATTTAGATGACTGTGCGGAGACTAGAATCCAGAGCCAATTAGGGAAGGATGATGTAAGGCCGCCAATTTATAATTACCACAACACCTGCAACATTTATAAATATTACCTCACAAAATTCCTGTGTCCTTAGGTAAATCCTTAGATTTCACTCTTGTAAAATGGATCACATATGTTCCCTGCTTCTGTGACTTGACAAACATCTTTATATAAAGCAAGCCACTTTAAAATAGTTCGGTATTTAAAACATTTGACAAGCAGGACTGTTCCTAACATTTTACTGCTGTAATTAAGAATCAGGACAAGATATCAAACCTATAGTTAACTAAAGGGTCTGCCTAAGCACCAGGAAATACGTGACAACCCAGCACAGAAAGATGAAATCCTGCAATATAAGGGACTGGGATTTAAGCCATGCATAAATGTATCAGTATCATCTCTATATTAAAACAGATTTGTTACCCTTATCATTGGTTTAGATTAATAATATCTACAATATTAACAATGTACTTGGTCTTTATTAATGGTAATAATAATGATAGATGATTTCCTGATGGTATCAGATGGGTTCACCAAATCAGGCAGTTGCAACCTATCAGCTCCTTCAGCCCACGAGAGCTTTGGTTTCAAAATATTTCCAACATTTATTCACTAGAAGACCGTTAACTTAAATTACTGTTTCTACTAGCAGGATGTGAAATATCTTTGCAGCGGCAGAAAATGGTGTTCAGCCTGTTCTTTCAGTCCTGCATGGGCAGAGGAATACTGAGGAAGCCATACAAAAACTCAAGCTGCCCAAGGTATTTGCTTGTAAAACAGCTACTGCAGCTTACAACAGCACATATTCTCAGGTTTTTGTCCCCATCTTTCAACTAGCAAATGGTCAACAGACCTCAGGAAAGTGCCCTGCACCTTTTCCTTCCTGAATATAGAGGGTGAACTTAAACATGAAGATGGTGGTGACTAACAGCTGGAACACAAAAAATTCATAATGTGTTACAATTGTTTCATAAACAGACACCAGTGGTGATAATGCTATTTTAAAATCTTCATCTCATTGCAGACCAATTCCCCACAACTGTAATGATACCAAAATTATTAATCACACTGGAGCTATTTCTTCATTTGCATGGACAGGCGCACTGTAAGATGCAAATGTAGGTCACCATGCTATCAAGCCCAGCTCTGCTTATTAATAATAACAGATATCCCTGATTTGTCCTGTGTTAGTTACTGAATGAGGAATCAGTGACATGCAGATTGCATGATGGGGCTACACTCAGAAGTGACATTTATTCTTTGAAATTTTTTCTGTAATACTAAAAACCTAGTGAGAGTAAAAGTGACTATCAAACTCACTGTTTATTTCAGTGGGACAATGTTTACATGAAACAATGACCTGCCTCTGACTTAATTTGTGCCAGCATAAACCCTGAAAGAGCACCATGTGAGCCCAAGTGAACCATTAAAAACTCACACTAACACAAAGTGGAACTTGAACTTGTTCGATCATCTTCAAAAATAATTGCATCTTTCTCCTTCTTTCCCAGTCACTCTTCTGTCTCTCTTGTCTGCAATGTCTACATGAAATGTCTTTCATGTCTGTCTTGTCCTTCTCATGGATCTACCTTCACTTGGGATGAAAAAAATACCATCTCATAACATTATATTTTGACAGGTTATTTCCTCCTGCTATATTTGGGCAAAAATCATGCTTGAGTCGTATGCCAGCCCCAGTTTATCTTTCTGGATGCAATTTCAGATGAAACACCTATCATTTTGTTGTTTCCAGAAATATTTATGTCAAAGAGAAAAGTCTCATCTGATTGCCTATGGACTCAAATGAGACGCACAGCCATGGTTCAGTCAGAAGACTGAAGGATTTTCATAAATATCCTAAATTAATAAAAATCCTAAATGTAATCAATTCATATTTGTGGGGTCAATTTCCATGTTTAAGCCTTTGAGGACCTCCTTTTCTGAAGTTGCTATTTTTTCTTCATTAGGGTAAGACTGCCTCCAGTTACCTCTTTGTGATCTAAAACTCTCACATGGGAAGGCTTAGGAACAGGTGATTCTTGATAATGAAATATTTTACTATACAAGTGTTCTTTAAGTTGTAATATCATCCAGCATACCTTGGTTCTTATCCCAGAATAGCAACATGGAGATGAAAGACTTCTTAGACATCAAATAACCCCCAAAGAGTAAGTGATTTTCTTTTTTGTGATGAAATACTATGAAGTGGGAATGGCAGTGTGATACCCCTGGAGGAAGGCATAGTCAAGCCAAAACGGCAGATAGTCAATAAATTACAGAAGCAAACTCAAAATACAGACACAAGGATTTCAGCTGTATAAATCACGGCAGCTCCAACAGCACGATGCTGATTTATTCGTTCTGTGAGCCTCACCAGTTAAGCTGTGCTGGCTCACTCACAGAATGTACAAAGAAAATGAAAAGACAGAGATGTTAACAGCCAGCACTCTGTCCTTCCCCACGGTGTGCCCTGGTATCAGTTACCAAATCTGCAACCTCATCCTGGGGTGTGAAATGAGAAGAAGGGTGTCAGTCCTCAAGAGGCAAGAGCCGCAGCTGTGACAGGAATGAAATAAGGAGTGCCGGTGTGACAAGGCTTGCCTTCTCCCAATCTCCACTCATCTCTGGTATTCATAGGCAGAGTCAGCATCAGATTTATGGGGACCTCAGGCAGAGGTTAAGGTATGGGCCCTTCTCCTTCCCACGTATTAGATGACTTTCAGCACCACCCAATTTAGTGTGGTATGACCTTCTGCCCATGTCCTGGGCCCTTTGGACAATTATTCTGGGTATTTACCCCTAAAGATATCTCTCTCCACAGGTCTACAGTAGAAATTCACCTGTTCCAATCCAAAAGCCTGCTGATATTTGGCTTTGCTTCTCATATTAGCAGATGTCTCCTTGTCTTCTTCAATACCTCCAACTATTTTGCTGCTTCTTTCCTGTTTCACCCCTGGGGATACAGTAATACCAAGGTTTAAAATCAGAAATAGCAGAGATCAAAAGAGCCCTCAGATCATCTCATCACACTCCTGATTGTTCCCCAGGGTACCCTCCCCAAATTTGTTCAGTCCTGTTCCCTATGACTTTACTAATAGGGCTTTCAGCGGCTTCCTTCAGTAGACAGCTCCATGGTGTTATATTTCTGAAACTTGACAACACCTATTATTGTGCCTAAAGGGGGAAAACTAGGATTCTTGCTTTTCAGTAATTTTCTCCTCCATTACTAGAAACTCTAGCCCTAAATTTCAGTTGACCCTCTAGGTCACTATTAATCAACCTTATGTATCATTTGAAACTCCAAGACATGCTCTTCATCTTTCTAGTCTAGTGTTTTAAAGTCCAGAAGTTGATTTTTTTTTAACATAAACATAGTAAATACAGCACAGAGGAACATGATATGAGGATATTTTATTCTTGACTAGTACCACTGGTCACTGTCAAACACCGTCAAAGAATTACCCAAGCCTGAATAAGCTGACTTAGAAGTCAGGGAAAAGGGATCCAAGAGGCTTCTTGGGAGTTTATGAGAAATCACGTAGCAATATTCCAACAAAAAACAAATAGGCACATAACAAATGAGGCCAAATTCTGCACTCTTTTATTCCCTTTACAAGTTCTTTGGGCAAGAAGCGTGCTACCCCATCTAGCTCAGAGATCTCATCTCCATTTAAGTTTACGAAGTGCTACACAGTTCAGAACATGTAACTAGTATCAAGTAGGACCCATTTAAGTTTTGCTTGAGTAGAATATACATGAAAGTAGCATCTCTTCCCTCTGATCTCGCCACAGTGCCATGCCTTCCAATGGGAAATCCTCTTTTGAATTGTCCCCCAGATTCTCTTCCGAACAGGGATATTTGGAGAGCTTTGTTCACTCCAAGCCTTCAAGTATTTTACTTGCATTCTTACACCACATTTCAAGTGTGTGTCATAAGGGTAATATTAAGGGGCTGAGGATTTCCCTCAGCCCCATGACCCGTCAGACTAAATACTAGCCCATCACACGACAGGAGTTCATAAGCAGTACTTGAAATTACTATCACTGTAATAAACCAGGACAGAGCATGAAGACTATGTACCCTGTGCCCTCTCCTCCCAGCCAGCCAGATTCAGAGTATTCTCCCAGGGCTTTACAGGCAGGCACACACGTCTCTTGAACGGGGATGGGTAACATGTCTGAAGATTGTCATTTCTTCTGCAGAAGAAACATATTTCTAACGGCTGTATCTATAAAACGAGGAGCCCCCAGGATTAACATGGAGTGGCTTCAATAGCAGCATTATTCACGGTTCTCATAGCTTAGCCCTCAGCTTTGTAGTGACAGGGCAGACTGCCCTATTCTTGTTTACCGTGCTATAAATCTGGTGACCAACTCTTTGCATGTTCTGAATACATTTCATCAATGACCGGCACTGCGGCAAGAGTGAAGAAAAAAAGGTTTCTCATAGCCCTATCAAATGTCTGAGTCTAAAATATATTCCAAAGGCATGCCTCAAAGCCTCCACTCCAATACCTGAGCAAAGACATGGACACCTGAAAATAATACAGGATCAGATGAGGGGTGCACATCTGGCTAGAGATTCAGGGGGTGATAATTTTCACTGATGCATGAGTTTCAGCTCTTACCCCAGGCAACTGATCTCCCATCAGCTAACCATGAAAATTGGTCACATATGTCTTCTGAACTCTTCCACTCCCGCGATTTGACAGGGTCCTGCACACAAACATCTCCTCTGACCCTTTTTAGCTTGCCTCACAAATATTTTATCCAAATGATAGAGGGTGACCAAACGATTTAGGACAGTTTAGGCTAGGGTTTGGTGGAAAATAGGAAATGTAGTGTAATCATGTTAAGAAAGGGGGAATTTTAACGAGAAGATGAGAGGAGAGATTTTTTTGCAGGTCTTGTGAAAACTAGGTTGAACTTAAAACTGAGATGATGTTCAAACTGTAGGGAACCAACCTGTCTTGGGTGTGATTGTCATTCCTGTCTCAAATCTGTAAAATTTTGTAGTATGCTACAAAGGCAATCAAAACAGTACAGATTGAACAACCAGCACTGTAGAGAGCTTAGTCCTTCTGAGGAGGTGGTATAAGCCTTCTCATAAAGGCCAAACCAAAGCCAGATCTGAGGTCTAGGAGAATGGAAGGTCAGTTTGGATGGAGCTTTGAATAACCTGACCAGTGGAAGATGTCCCTTCCCACAGCAAGGAGGTTGGACTAAGCGATCTTTAAAGATCTCTTCCAACTCAAACCACTCTATGATTGTATGAAGATGTTGTATCTTTCTTAGATGACACTTGGCATTTTTCAGGAACTAGGTTGGTCCAAACACAGCAAGCAATTCATTAGCAGCTGTGTGCTGACCAAAAAAAAAAAAAAAAAAAAGACAGGAAGACCCTAAAAACCATCTTATCAGCAAAAGAAGACATTTAAAATAAATAAATAAATAAGAAAGTTAAAGTTACTGGATTTTCTGCAGGAGTCAAGAAAGACAATCTGAGCACAATGAGCAGAGCCTGGCTAGGTTGAGTCCACAGGAGGAACCTGGGCAAGTTTCTTTCCCTGGTGGCATCCTGGCTGAAGAAGGGCCACGCACTATTCCCACCAGCCTCAAGCCACAGCCCCTACTATCACAGCCCATTTTCCCTTTTAACAGAGAAGGGTCATGTGCAGAAAGCGACCACTACCCACTCTTGAGAGTGGGATCTATATGATTAGGTAGTCTCTCTCCTGGTGTAATAAATCATGCTTTCCTATGCTGTTCGCTATTGCTCAATACTGCCAGTGTTCAATATTTCAAGTACTTCTGTTGGTCAAAGCCCATACTGATTTTCTGGAAGTAGTTTCATTTGCATTATACTTGTACAAAAACATGATTTATTTTAAATGTCAGGAGTAAATTATAGTTTTACAGATTTTGTAGAAGGTTTTCTTCCTGACAAAATAAATTATTCTTCCCCCAGAATTACCAGGTTTCCTCAGGTCTTGGTTTTCCTCCTCTTTATTTTGAAAGCCACACATATGAGTACACTAAATATTTATGAATATAATTTATGAGCCCAGTTGTCTGTTTCTTGCCAAAAGTAAGAAGGTGGCCTGTGTGTGGCCTGAAAAATCCTAACTATGACCAGACTGAAACCACAGAGGTGACGGCAGCTTCATGTTCATTGGGAAAAACATCCAACAATTCCATACATGACATAGAAAATATGTCTTAAATAATAAGGAAACATATATCAACTCTAAGCTAACCAGGCTGTTAATTCAAAATAAAAGGCGATAAGGGAAGTTAAGCACAAAACGTTTGTCAGGAACATTAAAAAGGACAGAAAAACTGAAAAAAGTGTACTGTATTCCTGGCTGAACTGATTTATTTTGCTTTGGTATATTTGCTAAATGGTTTCCCTGTTATCTTTAAACAAGGTGATTCGGGCTTCCTCTCAAAAATTAGACAGTCTCTCCTTTGAGTGTAAGAGAAGCTGGATCAGGCCTCAATACAGGATGCAACACACTCAGGTGAGCTCCCAAGACTCTTCCAAAACAGCCTCTCATTGCACTCAGGGAGCAAATCCTGCCTCCTCTAATGCCTGGCACAGCCCCTCAATTGTTGCCTAGATTTCTGGAGAACGAAAAGCAGTAAGTTTTTCATCATCACAGATCATCTCAAACAGTGGTTTTCATTGACTAACATGTCATTCTTCACAAGCAAAAATACTTTCTATCCTAGGAAAATACAGCATCATATGGAACAAGTCACTAGTATTTGCTCTTCTCAGTAGGAAAGGACATCGAATTAACATCCCAGAAATTACGAAAACAAAGCTTTGCACAGGGTCCTTGCTATTCTCTTAGATTTATCAGGTTAGAATTCCTACCAGTCAACTTTTGGACATGACGGAAGATAAGAACTAAAGATATTTTTAAAGCTAAGTAAAAATCAAAATGAAATGTTTGGGTTTAAATTTCAAAATAATCATTCCTTAAAGTTCAGCATGATGAGCGAAGCTGACAAGGTAGTGACAGGTAGCGGGCTTTTTCAAAAGGATTGTTATCTCATTCCCACTGGACGTGGAATGGGAGAAAGGCACTCTGGCACCACGCAGTCCCCCACTTCACATTTGCTAGCTTCACTCGTCTCTTGATTTGGGGAGTTCCTGCTTTCTTGCCCCTAGTGTACAATTTACAAGGCAGCTCAAGTATTTATAACTAGGTTGCTTTTCATGTTCCCCTAGGTGCTGCATATTAGCCTGTTTTACGAGATTTTGGTAAAGAGCAACATATCCTATAAATTCAAAGTTTGAAATCTGCTGGGACTTATCAAGTGTCAGTTTGAGGATTCAGAAACTTTGCTAGATAGCAAAATTCTCTGCCACCACATATTGTGCTCCTAATTAAGGGAACTTTCCTGTTTACACTGTGGTTAAAGAAAATTGCTGACCATAGATCTGCAGATCTTGCGTTCTGTAGAAATGCAAACAATTTTCTGAATAAGATGTGTGTTTGAAAGCTCCCAAAGTAAAGAAAGAGGTCTCTGGGTGTTAAGTACTCGTCCATATGAACAAGGAACACCATCAGGTCTGTCTCTGATACTGTATGGATCTGTGGCTACTGTAAATGGATAACCTTCACAGGTCATTAGTTTTGGTTTTGTAACCCACAGAATTAAACCCATGGGCATGTTTAGAAGGTTTATTTCAGCCTGATCTTCCAATCACCCCTCATGCTGCCTATAGGAGTCCAAATATTTCCAGGGTGGATACATAATCAATTAGCTATTTTATATGCAATTTATCTTAATGGAAATTCAATCAAACATCACAACCTTCTCAAGCACCATTTTTTACCATTGTGTCAGCCTTCAGAGATGTCTTGAAGTAGAGGGTCCTTCATGAGGTTTGTATAGCACTCATACGCAGTGCCTGCCACTATAAGCCAAAAAGAGCTCCTTAATTAGTTCTGTAACAGAGAAGCTAATGTAGCACCATCTGTACCGGTTTTCCAGTCAGGCACTTCCTTGTTTTGAAATACTAGTTCAGCTGGCCTATCACGCCATCCTAATTTCTCAGTTATTTAACAGTGCTCAGAGTTGATGGGGATGGTGTTGTTTTAATCTAGATATTAACTTATTTTTTAATCTACTCCAAGCTTTCACTTGTAAAAGACCTAGTGAGTCTATCATCTCTGGGTAGTTCAAATCTTTGCTACAGGGAAAGAAATGCTCTAGAGAAATGCCTGAGAAAGAATTTGCAGATTTAACTGAAAAGTCTCAGGAAAAAAAAAAAAAAAAAGAAAAACAGAGAAGCTCCAACATAAGCAATTTCACTTTTGCAGCTATTTGCTTCTGATGTTTTCCCTTCCTCTGGCCAGTGTCAATTAAATTTTTAGCTTTATTTGGCTTTTAAGCAGACCGTATAAGCTTTGGATCTGATTCTTTGCAAAATATCACAGAGATAACTGCCCTCTCACATGTTTGATGTGGTATTTCTGTGGGGTGTGCTGTATTGTCATTCATGTGCAGGTTGCAGCAAAAGAATGCTGTGGAGCTCCATTGCCCTTTGGAATAGCAAAGGCAAGGAAAAGGGAAGCAAAATGCTCCTGGGTGCTCAGGGCATGTGCACCTCTTGCTGTACCCCCCTATGCCTGCTGCTCCTTCAGAGCCAGCTACACCGAGGACCTGGGGCGGGCAGGTCTCCCCCAGCTGAGCAGAGCAGTCTGTGCCAGTCCTCCAGACTGCACCTATGCTTGCTCAGAAGTCAAAAAATGACGACATCAACCCAAGCTGCAAAGGTATTTGATGGGCAGGAGAGTTGGCACAGATCTCCTTCATAGAGGCAGATTGGGACCCTGCAGGACCAGCACCTTCATCTCCTGAGCTCAGTGTGTCAGCCTTAAGCCTGAAGGACAACCTGCAATATGAGCAGAGGACATATGTCATGAGTTTATTCCTGCTCAAACCCACTGGCACATCTGTGCTTTGCCCTCCTCCGCATCTCAACGCAAAGTCTGGGGAGATCCCTCAGCTCTGAAGTACTAGCAGGAGCCACAAGCTACGCTCTGTGCAGCTTTGTATCATCTTTCACCCAAAGATCTTAAACCAATTTGCTGGCATTAATTAAGCCTCATAAACTCCTCTGGGAGTTAAATAAATATTGTTATACACACTTTATACCAGAGCTTACCTTAAGAGAGTTTTTCTAAGTGCTCATTCCTGCTGACATATGCAAGAGCAGCAGTCGGTATGAATATGCTGACATTCTGAAAAGCTGCTTCTTGCAGGTAAGCCTCAGCTTAGTTTTCCACTAAAGTAACATATGGAAAAACATATACTTAGCCATGCACAATGTGATTTAACTATGTTGCACACTCAAGGGCATACATGAAATAAGACATGTCAACCAGACTGTTTCAGGCTTTGTAAGACAGCCAATGTGCTTGCAAGTAAGGTAGACTTTGAACATGAATATAACATTCATTTTAAATATCATGAAAACTGATCAATCCTTGTTTGGATTTTAGACACTGGGCAATGTTGGACATTTTGCTATCCTTTTAACTGACAGTTGTGTGAAGGGTACTTTGATTTTCCCACAAAATCCCTTTAAAGCAGTCCATGCCCCGCCAATTGAGCTGAAGCTGTCCATTGTAATGGAGATGCTCTCAGTTTAAATCCTGGATTAATCTGCCACTCTTCAGAGATGGGACTGTTGGAGTGTCTTCACTTATTCCTGTAAAACGCAGGATATTTTTGGCAGTACTGCAAGACAATCTGTCTACATTGCTGAGCCTCCCATCCAGTCATGGAATGAAATGTTTTCTTTTTTCCTTGAACACCACAAGAGCTGCTGAGGTTTCAGTTCTGACTACTATGGAACTCATAATTTTGTCACTGGCTTTGCTAGGACGAGGGTTTCCCTTAGACCAAAGGTATTCCATTGACAGTCAGTGCACCCTTGGGCATAAATGGACCACTTCTAACGCAGCATACGGAAAGCTAGTCTGTCATGCGTAGGCTTTAGTTCTTTCTACCCTGGAAAACCATTACAGAGCCATATTCAGAAAAATGATGAAAGTCATTTCCCTTAGCCATTGAGAAAGGTAAGTTCAATAAAAAACTGAAATTATGTAAGCACCACTCAGTTAGGGGCTATATGCAGGTCTCTTGACAACCTTAAATGTGTGTTTCTTATATATGTCAGAACTGCCGTTCAATATGTGGGTGTCCTGACTTGTTGGACACTTTGCCTTTGTGTTTAACAACACATACATCACCTGCACACTGAACAACCCAGTCTAGAGGGCAGGAGTGGACTTCACAGCATCATCCTGCCTCCAGTTTCCACTCTGCTTATACCCAAGCTGCAGTCCTCTCTTATTTTCTTTTTCTGTGTTTGCCTTAACCTTAAAATGTCACAAGCCCTCTGCACAGTTATGGGGTGCTTAGGGATTTTGTCAGTGCTAAGACATGCAGGAAATCTCCCTCAAGAGAAGTAATAAGATTTGAGCATAAACTTGCCAACTATCCAAGTTTAGCTCCAAAAAGCCAGTGGTTTGCCTTATTTTCGTCTTCAGGAACCTTCCAACACCAGAACTGCAGGCATAAGGCAGAAAAACACTCATAAGTCCTAAACATTGAGAGGAACCTGCAGAGCCATTTTACAAGTGCTCCTGCCACAACAGCTAAGGCCCCCAGATACAGCCCTCTACCTCTTTTTTTCCTTTCCCCTTTGCTAGACTTCCTCCCCCAGATGTTTTTCATCATCTAAGGTAGCAATTCAGGCATTCATGTAACTGATCCTAAGGAGTGTGCTGCATGTGATTAGCATCAAGTCACCAAAGTACAAAGAAACGCAATTAATCTCTGTTTAAATAAAAAACAGATTAGATCAGATTAAATATATTAGCAGTGGGCAAACCTCAGATGGTTTGGATACTGGACTTGGGCTGGAAAAATGTTTGGGAGTGCCAGTATAACCCAGATGCTGTCCAAGCTTTCTGATGCTTCCATCCAAGAAGGCTGGAAAGTGCAAGGAAAGCTCTCCTATATGATCCTTTGCACTTCCTGCTCTCCGATTGAGTCAGAAAAAAAGCAGACACTCTCATGGTATGTTGACTTCTGGCATCCACACCTCTGATCCTGCTCAGAACAAGAAAATATTGAGGGCAGAGTTGCCTACTTACTAAGTGGAGGTTTAGTTAAAAGGACTTGCTATAGTTAAACAGATGCCACTGTTTTGTTTGTTTGCTTGTTCTTGTTATGGGTTGAATTGATTTCTAGGCTTTATGGTAGAAGCAATGACCACCATTCTGTTATCCCATTGGGATTCATGATGTTTCATGTGAGTCAAATAGAGGATTTTTAACAATCTTGTCTTCACAAAAATAAGTCCCGTTTGTTGGTGGGGGTTAGGTTGTCAGTATTCTGATTTCAACAACATTTTTGTCAACATCTGAAATTGAAAAGTTTTGACTAACCCATAAAAGTGATTACAAATAGTAATGAAAGATTTTTCCCTAGCAACTTGCAGATCTGCCCTGATTTGCTACTAGGAGTGGGCTTCAGCTCATCTCCGAGGGTTTGGGTTTTTAAATACATGGATTCCACATGCACCAATGTCTGAGTTTGAAAATATGGATTTTGTGTGCAGGTAGTTGTTCCTCAGATGCAGATTCATCAGAATTTTGCATGTCATTAGTACCAGAGACAGTCAGACACACAGCTGACAGCTCAGCTGGCCCTCACCAGTTTTTTCCTGCAAGCTTCCTTACTTCTCTCACAACTGTGGATTGAGTCTCCTAATGTGGGCACAAGTGTCCTGTCTGCAGAGATGGAAATATGTATTTCTTCCTGCCAGGTTCAGAGATCCCTACGAAACCCCAGAGCCGCTCTAGTGCATAGGCATTTGCCTTAACCCTTAAATGTCGCAAGTGCTCTGCACAGCTGTGGGACCCTTAGGGGTCTTGTCAGTGCTAAGACGTACAGCCACAACATTGCAAGATCTGCATCAGTATTTTCGAAGTGGGCCTGGGACCCAAGCTTTCAAGCAACATATCCTAAGATTTTGTAGTTCATCGGAAACCGTCTTCTTTACCTTTGTTCACAAATTTCTATCTCTACATACATAATAGAGTTTCAAAGTGAACTTTATACCTATTAAAAAAATATATTAATTAAAAACTTCTGGGAAGACAGGACAGATAGGTGGATGGCTGGACAGATGCTTAGCACACTTCTTTGAAGTACCATATTTAGTGCAGTTCCTCCCTGAAACGAGCATCTCCTAAAGTTTTCTTTTTCATCCAGTCCAATGAAACTGAAGAGTGGGGAAGAAAAACACTGATTCTGGAAAGAAAAAAAATCCCTCAATGCCAGAATGATGAACTGGATTCAGAAATTTCCATATAAGAATGGTCACTCAAGAAAACATATTTATAGTGAAATGACAAGCAGAGTCTATTGGGGATTAGAAGTATATACATGCATCACAATGTCATTGGTTCCCACATCCACGACTATTTTCACAGTCTTTAGTTTGAAGAAGTGAGACCAGAGGCAGTCTGGGCCCCTCTGGCTGGTCTGGTCCAACCAGACTCTGGAAAGCAGTCATTCCATACACAGCACAATTTGCTCTCAGATTGGACTAGAGTCGCTGCTAAATCAGACATGTGGGGCCAGATCCTCAGCTGCTGTGAAGTAAAGTGCTCCACCAAAGTCAACTTAAGGCAGCTGAAGATCTGATCTACGGTGTTAAGCACACTGGTAAAGTTTCAGCTATTGAGCAAAAGTGATTTCTCACCTGTTTCTCAAACATTTATTATTCATGGCTGGATTTCAATTCCTCTCCTCATGGTGACTGGTACCCTTCTCAAGAAAGAGCCCTGCTGAGGTCTCTGCTATACGTGGAAAAGAAAAAAAAGGCTCAAGAGGAGGAGAGCAGGATCTTCAGTGCCAAAAAAGTGAATGTCTCAGAGCTCTCAAATCATAGCCCTTTTACAAACTAAACAAAAATCCCTCTCTTGCCTGAAACCTACCCTCAGAAACTTTTTGATAATATGGTTTGTCAAACATTTTGGATTTTATTTCTAATGAAATGCTAATAAAAACATGGAACGGTAATTTATTTTGTGGTGCTGCACTCAAAGAGTGAAAATGCTTGGTAGCTGTGTGTTCAAGATGAATTGCTGGGAAATGCTTTTAAAATCTGTCCTGTCCTTTACCTGTTTAGATTTATATTGCTGCAGATGTTAACAGCCCTTAGGTGACTTCTTAATGCCAAACATAAATACAAAAACAAGAAGAAAATGTTCCTCTCGCATTTATACTTACCTCTCCTGGCAGAAGGCCACTTCTGTCACTCAGAGCTCAGACTGTTCTCCTTTTAATTTGGCATCAATTCCATGGCTGCTGTTAATAGTATTATTGGTGTTGGAGGTAAGCCAGACACCATACTTTTCTAACCAATTTGTCCAATAAAACGGTTTATTTTGTTAGTTAATCTGTCACTTCTTGAAAAGAGAAATCTTTAATAACATTTTTACAAATATTCTTGGTTTATGTCTTATGCTTTCTCATTACCCTGCATCAATACCAAAGCTTCTACAGGAGCTAATTAAGTTTTGATACATTCAGAGAAAAATGACTGTTCAGCATTGAGTAGAATCTTCATTTTGACAGTTTGTTTTTCCCTCCAGAGATTAAAAAAAAAGTGACTGTTTCAACTTTGTGTTGATAAACTTTCTCGTCTTCCTCCTACAATCCTTTCACCCCACGATGCACCAGCCTTTTCTGTGCAAAACCAGAATCAGACACGGTAAAACTGACAAACCTGGCTTCTCTACGGGCATGAATACTGTGTCCCTGCTCTGCAATAACTCCAGCTCTTTGGCTTCACCCTCACCACCTTTCTGTTTTCCCTTCCCTTCCCTTCCCAGGCTTCTTGCCACGTAGCAGCATCGTCAGCTTCATCCTCCTTCCCCTTGTTTAAACCTGAGCAAATAGCTGGTTCCAAACGAAGTGTGCATGGCTGAGCCATACAAGTGTAGGTTTGGTGAGCTGGAAGATTGAACAAGATTAAATGTTTGAACACACTCTACAGATTTTCTTCCTTGAACTGTTTTTCCTTCTTTGCACATCTATCGGTTTTCAGAGGTTTAAGAGCTCACGTCTGAGAGTGTGTCTGCTCTGTCTAGCGAAGCTAAAAATGACCAGCAGGTTCCGCGGTTATTGCAGGTGTCCTGGCAGATGAGCAGATGAACAGGCTGGGCTATCACCTTCTCTTAAAGAGGCGCTGGAGAACACAGGCCAGGAACAAAACATGAAAATCTTCATAACCGAGTCTAATACAAATGTTCATACACAGAAATCAGATTGACAAAATATGTTATATTTCAACGACAATCCTGCAAACAAAAAAGACCCCAACACATTACCTCAGAAGTATTCATTATTTCCTGTGCTGGACTGCAAAAGAAATAGAGCCAGATTGTATGACAAACACTGCATGTTCACTGACATTCCCGTTCTACCTTTAATACAGCTTAAATCAGAAGCAGAGTAAACAGGGCTGCAAGGAGGCATTGGACATAAACTGGGTAATCCCATCTGGCCCTGGAAACCATACCTTTAGCAGGGCAATCTGAAGTACCTACTGCTGCCTCCCCGTACAGATTCAGATGGTTAAGTCCCTTTCTGCAGTGTATCTGAGTCGTGAACATTTTCCAAGTGGAACGTGGGCAACTTTAAGGAGTTTAAGTTAACTGCTTTTATTTTAACCATAATCGCCTGCACGCCAACAGCCTGGTTTGGTCAGCGTTTCTTGCCCCAGGGTGAGCCCACAACCTGGGGCAGTGTGATGGGGGCTGAGCGCTGTGGCCGCTGCCCACTGCCCTCCGCCTGCAGGCGTCTCTGGGCAGGAAGGGCTGTGCAGGAGAAGGCATCAATGCACAGACTGCTGCCCGCTCTGCATTAACGGTGCGCACAGCAGCTGTGGCACGATGAGGGCAACACTGAGCTCTTCTCCAAAACAGCACAGCTTGGCCAGCCCCGTTAGCGTTGTGCCATGCCCAGCCAATGTCCCCCAAAAGCCCATCCGCCTGAGAGCTATTCCTCCTCCGGAGCTGCAAGAGTCTCTCAGGGAGGGCTATATAGTTTGGCCTGCTGAAAATTTAAACCAAAGGCTATTTCCTCTCGTGTTTAGGAGTATAAACAATGACAATTTAAATTTGACATCTCTTAACTCAGGAAAAGTCTTTATATAAACATGTGTTTGCTATCTTCTGGTTTCTTTCTCAACCAACCCTTTAGAAAGTGTACACACACTTCATAATGATACAGGCAACATTTTCCTACCGCTATGTACTGGAGATGTGCTTGGCATAGTGTTTAGTTCCAGGTTCAGTCTCAGCATTCAAATCCCTGCATGCAGCGAGGCTGAAGCCTGGCCTCCATACTTGCTTCCCCTGATGAGAAGTGCCTGGAGTCCAAAGGTGAAGGCTGTTTCTGAGCCCCAAATCGCTGCACCTGGTCTCCTGCACTGCCAGCCCCATCCCAGCACGGCCCTCTAGCCTGGCTGGAAGAGATCCTCAGCACTCTGCATTCCTTGGAAAGCATCCTCTGTTCAAGGAAACTCAAACGCTTTATTAAAGAAGCTCAAACGGAGGCTCTGCAGTTTTTAAATGCACAATGCTAGTCATTTATTGCCAAACAGTGCAATCCTTAGAGTGCTCAAAGTTGTGAGAAGTCCCAGAGGTAATTCTCTGCGTTACCCATGAGGAATATCATGGTCCCAGGCGGTGCTATGCATGGCTCTGCTCACCTGTCCATTTCCAAACAGACTGGGTTTTGTCAGTACAGGCCCCATGAACCTTCTCACTTGAAAACATAATGGCTTAATGACTTGAAATAACAAATTGACAGAGCTTCTTTTAACGCTTTCAGGGGAATATCTGTTGCTGAAAATACATAAATATATAATAAAAACAGAAACATCAGTGAGCAATTTACTGGAATTGGAGGCTTAGCAGTTTTCTAACCTGTAAGTAGAGTACAGAACCCATTTATTCAAAGAACCTTGTTTTTTTCACACCACATACCACTTTGTGCACATTTATGTGCTTACACTGTAGACACCTCATGTATCCCAGAAAGGACAGAGCAGCAGCAAGGAGCAGAGACACTTTGGCTGAACCCTAAGTTTCTGCATACATGGATGGGCACTGCAAGCAGATGTGTCCAGAAACACCCTGAAGCAGGGACTAAGTTATCAAAGTGCCTAGTAATCAGCTTTCAAGATGGAAAAGTAGCTCTTGAGACAAGTGATCTTAAGATCTATTTAGCAGTCAAGAGTAGAGCCCATTGTAGTGCGGGAAGATAGAAATAAGCAATCTGAAGAAAGCCCTCCAGCCCAAGCAGCCTGCACAAGATCAGGAGGTGCATCTCTCACAACAAATGGCCCTGGAGCTCGCGTCACTTCACACACACTGCAGGTAGCTGAACACCGATGGGGAACTGCAACCACAAAAACTCAAATTACAGCTAGCTGGAGGATTTATAGGACATCTAGTTTGCTAAGTGGCTTCTAATGGGCTTTGAGGGGCTAAGAGACTACCTCTGTCCTGAGCCTGACAACAGGTTTGAGGACAAGGGACTGCAAACCTGAACAGGATCACCAGCCTGACAGCAGCTCAGACTATCACTACCATAAAAAAAGAGTTTAGGAGCCACTGCTGGTGGTGACAGAGCAACATAAATTTTGAAATTAATGCCTTGGAAACAGATAGGTCCTTCCTGAGAGATCAGGGAATGCAAGAACACAAAGTTCAAACTGTTTTGTCCAAATCCCAGAAGCCTTATACATCAGCACTGAAATGGTATCGATGCTAATAGGTGTACTAGCACTTTTTCTCAAGCTTAAAAATCAAACACCGGTGTTGCATAATAACAAGCATCAGCGTTGCCATCTTCGCCCTGCCAGCGGCTCCCTCCAACTTGCTGTTTTACCCGAACTGACAAAGACCCCCCATTAAGGCTCCTGGGCACCCTTTCGCATCTCAGCCTCGCTAAGTAGCCCCCTCACTCCATCCAGGACTGGCCCGCAGTTGATCCCAGCTACACCCTGATGGATCAGCCCCAAACATCTCCAAGGCGCACCAGCAGCCTTGCTTTGAGTCTCATTTCTGCACTCTTCCTCCCAACCCACCAGCTGCTCCCCAGCTGCTGGTGCCTTAACCCCTTCCCTGCCTTGCAGAGCTTTAAAACTCTATTAATGAAAGGAGGGGTCTATCCATACTATGTGTTGATAAAATTCATTTGCCACATAGGTCATTTCTGTGTTTCTCGTGTACCCAAGGATCTGAAATGAGGGTATGGAACAGCCTGATTTGTACAAGCCTGATAGCTGGGGAGCAATCTGGTGTAAACGATTCCCTTCTGAATAAAAAATTCGACAGAACTATTTTTTGAGAGAAATCTGCAGAGCTCCTCAGGCAACTTTAGCTGTACCAAGCAATGCCATACCCATGCGTGAACACTGCTGGTGCAGGGTTTGTCTTGTATTTAGCAGAAGTCTTTAAAATTGTTCCTATATAGGCAGTGACTTGATACACTGCATCTCAGCATGGCTGCAGCAGAGCTCTGTCAGGCATACAAGATGAATCCCTCTCAGTTTCTGAAGACTGCTGCAGTTAGCCCTACTATCCTGCCTTACACAATGAGTCCAGCAATCCTTCTGATGTTTATACTTAAAAATATGAAGTGCTTCAAGCAGAACTGAAGGGAAGTGCTTCAGGTTCTGAGTCTCTCTCCAACCTTTGAGACCATTAAAATAAAGTAAGAAAAAATAAATTGAAAGATGAAATAAATTGAAAGATAAATAAAATAAAATAAAATAAAATAATAAAATAAAATAAAATAAAATAAAATAAAATAAAATAAAATAAAATAAAATAAAATAAAATAAAATAAAATAAAATAAAATAAAGTTTTAGGCAAACATCCCACAACAAGCTCAGTGTAAAAGCATGCATGGCACAGTGATCTGGCTTGGAGGTCTCTATCCTCACGTGATACTAAATAGCTTTAGTATTTCTAATTTATTATCATTTGTAAGCATCTGGACAGCCTGGTAACTGTGGCAGAGTTGGGATTTGAATCACAGGCTAATAAAATCTGTAGTGAAACCTGTAAACCAAACACGTGAAGTCAGATGGGGCTATTAGTTAATGCGTGCCATTGATGAGTGAGCTTCAACCCCATGTTGGCCACACTGTGAAGATGTTGGGATGACGCAGCTGGGGACTGTGTCAACCACTTTCAAACGAGCTTCCTGAGAAATGTTTCCAGGAGCCAAGAACACATCATTGCACTGAGGGAGTTGTCAGCAAGCCGCAGGAGCACAACACACTTCCAACCTGCACGCTCTCTCTCCGAGGGCACACCTCCTTCTGCCTTAAGATCTGGGCTTTCACTTGCTTGCAGAGGAGCCCAGCAATTCTCGTTTTCTGATGCTGTGCCCTGGCTTCAGCATCTTTGCATTTTGTTGCTCTTCCAGCGAACACCCAAAAAAACCCTTAACTGCCTTCCGCAGCCCTGCACAGGGCAGACATTTGTAGCAAGACTGTTTTCCAAAGTAAGCCAAACTGTAACCTTTGACGTGGGATACAGTTTTGCAAGATCCTTAGTCTGGGCTAGAAAAGACTATGCACATACCTGAACCATCAGTATCATATGTTTCTTTGGCCTAAAACAGGCAGAAGTCCATCCTCTCTCTGCATGGACAGCAGATTTTTTATGAAACACCCTGACACCTCTCAGTTTCTAACCTTAGGTGTTTTTTCATACTAGCTACTTCCTGTCAGTAGTCATTAAAAGTCCTTGCCCAGTCCCTGCTTGTCCATAGCACTTCCCAAGTTATTCTGCTCACATGTTGGCAGCTGTGACAGCTCAGTTCCCCTCAACTGGACTGGCCATGCAGAAGCAGCACTTCCATCTTGCTGCCTGCTCCCAGGGAAGAAACTCAGTCTCCCTTCCCTAGAAGGCCACAACAAAAAGAAAAAGGGTTTTTTTTAAAGCAGCTAGACTTTTTAAAGAGACTTTTCACAAATGTGTCTCAAAATGTTGATATTTACCTTCCTTCCTTGCCTCTTCTTCCTTCCTTCTTTCCTTCCTTCCTTCCCACCTGACTGTCTTCCTTTCTTCCTTTTCTTAGCTTTTATTCTTTCATTTTTCCATTCCTCCTTTCTTTCCTTTATTATCTTTCTCTCTTCAGTCTCTCTCTTCTCTTCTCTTACATTTCAGCAGAAGAAAGGAAATGTAAGAGACAGAAAAGGACAAAAGAGAGAAAACTGAACATGAAAAGCTAAATGGAAAGCAATGAAACTTTACCAAGTTGTAGGGAAAGTAAGTGAAAATCCTGAACTGCTTTGTTAATATTTTTGAAAACTGAACATTTAAAAAAAAAAAAAATATCTTTTCTACTTTAAATAATCTGTATTTATTTTATAACCAGCACTAGCTCCACACCTGTAGGAAACATGCACATTTGGTAGAACATT
Source organism: Tauraco erythrolophus (assembly GCF_009769465.1). Classification (NCBI taxonomy): domain Eukaryota; kingdom Metazoa; phylum Chordata; class Aves; order Musophagiformes; family Musophagidae; genus Tauraco; species Tauraco erythrolophus. Next base: position 37,269,504 of record NC_141471.1, read on the forward strand.
ATTAGTTCAAATCTAGACTCTGAGAAGGCTTGCTCAGCATCTCCCTCCTCTTACAAAGGCTTAAAGACAATAGATCTGGATAATTCGTTAACACTAACAGATTGTCTGTAATTTACTTAGGGAAGATTTCAGTTTAGTGGATTGATAATTTTTTAGCCACTCTGGTACAAGACCAACCTGATTTGTGGGCAAATTAGACAGTTGTTGCTCTGGGCAGCAGAGTACTTCTTTTAGCTTGATGAGCTGACAAAACTGTTGGTGTAGTCCTCTCTGTGTACACAGGGAGAGAGTGGCATTGGATATTTCACACATAGGGGTGAAAAATAGCTAAGACATTTCTGTACAGATGTGAACAATTTTCAATATTCTTACTAATATTTAATACCTAAAAGGTGATCCTTAATCAAAAAACTTGCCAAGAAGATATTGAAAAAACATTTAAAAAACAACAACAACAACAACAACAACAACAACAACAACAAATTTTTTTAATTGTTTTAGAACTTCATGTTTCTTGACATTCCCATGGAATTCATTTTAGGCTTCTGGCCTCCAGCTAGTAGGGTGGACATGTAGCCCTCTCTCAGTTTCGCCCAGCATCTCATGAGCAAAGCATCACCAGTTGCCCCAGGAGAGCAAAAGCTGGCGCAGTAAATGATGCTCTTCTCCCAAAGCCAGAAAGCATAGGAGGTCACTTCCAACTGTCCGGGATCAAAGTTTCAAAGCTGATCACCACCTGCACATCCAGCCAGCCAGCACTAACCTGGGGAATCATCGTCATTCACATTTTAGGTCATTCACATTTTAGGTCACGTTTTATTTTGAGAGCTATGGTGGTATCTAATACTATGAAAAGCTAAATCCCTGCCCCAAAGAGTGCCCACCTCAAGAAAGAAGAGACTGGAAGGAAGGCAAGGAAGGGATCTACCCCATGTAAAGATCACCAGATCTGTTTGGCAGTTGTGCCTCAGCCACATAAACTGAGATATCAGGGTTAAACAAGGCATGGAAAGGGAAATTTGCAAGTATTTTTTGCATCATTTTGGTAGCAGGGTGAGGCCTACTGACTGTCCAAGGCAGAAATGCCATGGCCTGGAAACTGTGGGACTGTGAGGAAGGAAAGCCTTCCTGACACAGAGTGGGCAGAGGTGAGAGCCAGAGAGGATGAGCTGCAAGGGGACAACTATATCATAAAGAAGGGACGTGACCAAAACGTGAATGATGATGAGTCAGAACATAAAATATCTTGCTTTCATTTAAGACCAGAGTTTAAGAAAGGGGCTATGAGGTGCTGAGATGCCATCATTTCAAAGGAAGCATAAAGCCACAATCTGGATCACTTGGACTCATTAAAGTTTTGCTGGCCCTTTTTTAAATATAGTTTGGCCCCAGAGATTTTAACCCAGGCATGCTGGTCAAACTTCAACTTAGGTCTCCATACGTTGCTTTCCTACAGTTCATCCCATTATTCCACCTAAAGCACTTGCTCCTGGAAATACTAGCGTGTAGCCACTGTGGCAGCACACAACCTGGAATCAATATCAAATGACAAGCAATAAACCTGCTCTCAAGCTCTGGCTCTATATGTGTCTCTCTGTCGGGACCCATCCATACATGCACACAAATTATTTTAGATTGTCAAAGGTACCATCACAAGCACAACACCCCCCTGTACACACATATGTGGTTATAGCCATTCACTTATATGTATATATAGCGAGAAGCCATGACAGCTCAGCATAAAAAGAGCTACCTGGTTCCTGCCATCACAGCCCTGATCAAGGTAAGCTCACAGCTGGGGAAGGGGAGAAAGTGCAAAAGAAGATGCTGAGGGAAAAGACACCCCCCTTTGCCTTGCACAGGGCTGAAGCTGAAATGGCCTTGAGCGGTTATAACCCAGTAGTTCAAGTTGATTTGTTCTGCCTGTGAGTTTTGATTTGGAAATATAGCAAGCCTGAGGAAAGGCATATGAAGTGACCTGTAGTTGGGACTTATATTTTTCCTTCCCCAGTGGATGTCCCCGCACACCTGCTTGCAGTATAATAATGTAATAAATTGAGTGCATATCTATATCCACAAAGGGTCAAACTCTGCTCAGAATTACACCCGTGTAAATCCCCAATAACTCCACTGGCCTCACTGGAGTTGTTTGGCACAGATTTACACTTGTGTAACCAAGAGCTGGTTTTAAGCTACAGTCTGAAAAGTCTTTCACCTTCAGGGTAAAAAAAATGCTACTAATGTCAGTTGTTGTTATATTTAAAATAACCAGAAGGAATTTCACCTGGATAGAATCCATTCATAATCCATGACATTCACATGAACCTTTTTCCTTTATTTCTGGTGTGCATGGAATGATGTCAGATTTTAATTCACAGTGCATCCATGCCTTTTGTTTTGGAAGGACTACTATGCCTTAGATCAATCATTAAGAAAAGGTGTCTATATTGATAACACATTTGTCTCTGAGATGCTACAGGATGTTCTAAGCCAGATTTCCTTTGAAGCCAGGCAGCACTTTTATTATCAAAGCATGAAAAATAGCTGGCGTTCATGACATCGAATGCAGCCAGCACACGACGCTGAGGGCTAATGTGAGACTCCAGTTACATCACGTAAATCCAGAAGAGCTCTAGCCTCTTACGCTCCCATCACTGCGATGCAGCTGCCTCAGCGCGGGTCCCGCGGCTCAGGGGCTGCTGCAGTGCCAGGAGGCAGCACGCAAACTGCACAGGTCACCCTTGGGGCACAGGGCAGGCTGTCACGCTGCGACTGATAGACATGCAGGTAAGAAAGAGAGGTGCAAGGATCAAAAAATACAGGCTATCAATTGTGACCTTTTGTACGCATCGATCTCAAATTGAGCTGAATTCCTTTAAAATATCTGAGCCATCAGTGATGATGTCAGAAGGCTTCTGGCTCTAGGGATTCAAAGAATAATTTTCCCGAGGTCTCCCCACCTCCTTCTGGCTCCACGTTGGAGATAGAGAGGGAACGATCTGACACAAGTTTTTTGCCAAATGGCTAAATTTCATTAAAATACAGCAGAAAGGTATGTGAGTTTGCTTAGCGACCCTATTAGAGTCTACAGTTATCCACAGACCAGCTTTAGTTAGAAATACAAACTTTGTTCTTCGAATAACCTCAGCTTGAACTGAGTCCTGGAAGGACTGTCTTTGAGTTAAGGTAATATGAAGCAATAAAGCTTCCTGAGAACAGAAGACTGCCAAAGTTTAAGTGGTATATTTTATGATCTGGATTATTGTCCATTGGGGGACTCAGATGAAAACACAGACTCATTTCATTTAGGTTTCTAGTTGTGATTTGAACCATGATCCAAATTTCTAATAAAAATACTCGAAGAGAAAAGCTGGTGCTTTATCCACTACATACCAAGCCTTGCTGGCCCTTTTCTAAAAAATCACAGTAATCCAAGGTCAAATAATACATGTGCAACAATTTTAATATTCTATCTTCCACCATTTCTTCTCTTTCAATAGCACAAACCACATACAAAGAGATGTACGGTGGGGTATATCAGATGTGATAGCAACAATTATGCAAATCATCTGCAACAGGAAGAACAAAAAGAAAAACGTCTCAAGTATCTCTGCAGAAAGGAAGCATTTCCACAAATTACTTTGTGCAGTAAATCTTCGCTATTTCTTGGGCTCATCCTGGGAAGCAGTCAGTACGGACAGCATTTTCCATTCTGTCAGAGGACACACAAAAATACACATGCAAAGATAAGTACCAAGCAGATCAGTCTCTGCATCTCTGGAAGACAGTCATATTAGCAAGTGATCAAAAGTATGTTTATTTTTTTCTCCTCAAGGGAATGAGATTCAAATGACCTGGTTTCTGTAGGCAGCATGGGAACAAAAAAAATCTCTAAATAAAATTGACTATAACCAGCTACATTCCCTCATTCAAGATGACAAATGGTCTGACTTTTCTGAAAGGTCATTAGTCAAACTCAATTTTAAGATATTCAATTCAGAAAAATAAATAGATAAATAAATGAAAACCCAAGCTCTACAGAGGACTAAATAACAAAACTCTACCAACATGTTTTCTCTCACTTGATCCTATTTAAAAAACCTAAACTATAAGCTATTTCTGAGCCAGGAGAAGAAAAGCATCTTTTTTCTCTCGCAAGAGTCAAACGGTCCACAGAAGTTAGCTCTGTCTTTACAGTTAACCTATCCAGAAATGCAGCAAACATCTATATTTTCCTAAAGAATACTCAGACGTAGCCCGAAATATAAAATACTTAGAAATATAGTGCAGAAAAGCCACTGTTATGTCCAAAACAGAGCAGAAGCTCCTTGTCTCAGCGAAGCACCTTACAATGCAAAAGGGATAACTGTTTCTCCCGTAAATACGTTTTGATTTCTACCGGTATGCTATTGATAAGATTTTCCAAATTTGTACCAGCTTACATGTCACGGCCTGCTTTGTGCAGTCACTCTCCATTACTGGTGATGTGTAAAAAATGTTTCTCTCATCCTCTGAGAAAATAAAAAGTTTCAAAAATGTTCTCACTCCACTTCAGGCAGAAAACAACTTCCTTCTCTTCTCCTTCTTCCCATGCTTGTGAGTAATGTTGTGACAGACTACTGATTCAGGAACTCTCCCAGAATCATAACATCTCAGACTCAGTGTCCTGCTTGAGGACATCCTCAATTATTTGTATGAAGTGGAACTGCCTGCATGGGAGACATCAGGAAATATCCTTTCCCAAATGCTTGAGATACAGGGCCTCCCACCTCTCCAAGGTGCCAGGAAAGCCCTCTGGATTACCGGGTGCTCTGGCTTCTCTTTCTCTTAGGTTTTGTCCAGAAATTCTGGTCTGAACCTGAAGTCTCTCTCAGTGACAGTTTTGCCAAAACAGGAACAAATTTGCAAATCATCATTGTCCATTCCAAAATGCACTCTACTTCGTCAAAAAAATAACAGACTTCTTGTGTCTGAGACTCATTACTGAGCACTTTTTGTTTTGTTTCACTGTCATGACTGGTAAACTGACCCTCTAAGCAACAAGTACACAGTATAAGAAGTACAATTCCAGTGAAAGTTTTAACTAAACTGTAATTTGTATTAAATTCATGGAATCTACAGTTCACAGAGCAAATGCCCTTAGACCTGCAGCAACAACTGTTTTGCTACTAAAAAATTAGAAAGAATTTGACTCAACAATACCAGAGTATTTATAAATTTTTTCCTTAATGTTATCCGTAACCTATTTTTCAGCTCATGCTTCTGACTACATGGATAGCTCAGGCAGACTGGGATGCTAAAGACATATGAGGGTCTTAAAGCTGAGCATTTGGATTTCCCCCATCTTTGAATCACACTCACTACTGCGCCTGGATTGATAAAGATTAAATTAATCCATTCTACCAAAAAGCCAACAAGATAATTCTGTGCAGGACACAGGAAGCATGAAGTGAAAAAATCCCCTTGTGCATCTTGTACGAGTTGCATTATCTCAATGTGACTCCTTTTTGTAGCCACTGGGTCTACATGAGCACAGAAACCCGTTATTCATAATTTGTTCTTACAATTCTCCCATCTTCTTTTCCCTCCTATGAGGTTCCAGTAATCCAGTAAGGAGGCAAAGAGAGTCTATGTGATCAGTCACAAATAATAAATAGTGAAGAGCTCATGAACAAACCTCTGAAAATTACTGATCCAAATTTTCTGGTGAAAATTTATGAATACGGAATGCAACCATGGCTAATAGGACTGGCTGGCTCATGGAGGATTCTCTCAAGCTGCATAGTTTTACTAACATATGTATGACTAAAAATTTCTTTACAAAAATATATTAAAACTGTCAGATTTATAAAAGTCAGAGAAATCCTCCATTTTTCTGTTCACAACCTCTCCAAATCCCTTTGCAGAAGATCCCAGACTTCAGCTGCATTCCTCAAGGATTTACAGGGCACCAGAGGAACAGCAATCAGCTTCAAATGAATATATGCATTCAGAAGTATATGGAGGCTTTTCCAGCTTTCCAGGTACTTCACTCAGATTAATCTTTCCAAAGGCACTGGGTGTACTCACAAGAACAATTTTAATTGCTGCTCCACTCTGCCACTTTTCAGCACATCCATTGTGTCCAGTTGATGGGAATAATCACCATGTAACCAGAGGTGAAAGGAAAAGTGGCTGGAATATTGGAAGGAACCCACAAAATCAGGCAAAAAAATGCTACTCCTCCTGGAATAATATGAACTAAGACTGTGGATCAGATTCTGATCTCAGTTACCAAGGTGTTAATCTGAAGTACCAGCACTGACTTCAGCAGAGCCAACCTGGATTTAGGGCCTGATTCAAAAACTGCCACTGATTTACACTGACTTTGTAACAGCTGGTTATTCCAGCATGAGAATTTAGCCTAGAAAAATATAACACTGCATTATGAAATGCTTTGAACTAGCTTGCACGGTGCTTATCAAGGTTTACTGTTTTCTCCTTTCTGCTTGTTTAATCCATGTTTATGTTCTGCTCCAATTCTAATTATGTATACAGAAAAGCAAATTTTATTCACCCTTTCTGCTGTGCTCCCTTCATTTCCTGTAACATTTGTAGGATATAAACACAAATTAAAATGCTACAAGAAAAGCTTGGAAAAACTGTACAGCACAAATGCATCACTACAGAATAAACATCAGACCACAAATTATTTTTCTTTCTTCTTTGCATTCCACTCTGTGTTTTATCTGGGATAAGTTATTACTCATATTGCATGCCATGTTTTGTTATTCTCTGGTAAGGAATGAAAACATCTTCAGACATGGATGCTGAGGAAAGAAAACATGGTTAGTACGTTGTCAAGATTTGCCTTGCTAAGTAAAAATGACATTGTTATTGTATACGGATTTTTAGTTGAATATTTACATAGATAATAGGATGAGCTGGATGCACCTGTTTTCTAAACAGTTCAGTATGAATTAGATTAGTGGGATATGATTAATTTGGGTCAATAGAAATAGATCTTCCCAGTTGTCCCAGAGATCTGAAAAATAAATAAGGCAACTGCTGTATTTTGCACTACAGGTTCTGAAGAGAGCTCTGCACTCTCCTGAAACAATGCCATAAAAAGGAAAACACTGCAAGGATCCTTCTTGCTCTTCCCTCTTCTGCCTCCCTATGCAGAGGCCTCATTGGATGCCTGCAGTAGCATTTACAGCCATAAGAAGAGATGGTCAAATATTTTTCCAGTGGAAAATTTTGACAAGCAGAAGAAAAGAGAACATAGGTCAGTTTTTCCTTTAAAAAAAAAAATCCAACAGCTTCTCTTTTTACAAAAAAATAGTTTGTTTCTCACACAAATGTTTTGGCTTGCCTGATTTTTTTCTTCTCTTTCTTGACAAAAATGTTGAAACTTTCCCAAAAAAAGAATGTTTTCAGAGAAACTTCCACTGAGGTCAAAACCAAGTTTCCTGGTGAAAACCAGTTTTAATGAGGAAACATTGGCCAGCTATAATTGTCAGTGAGGTCGTAGACAGAGCAAGTGAGGAGGAAGGGGTGAGGAAGCCAGCAGTAGTGGGTGCTTGTGTCTTTCTGAAAAAGCAGTATGGGATATGGCAGGGGCAGGTTGTGCGGCTCAGGGCCATGGCATACATGAAATATATATCAGGTACTCCAACTGTGCTCTCCCCATGCCTCCCACTGCCCTGCTAATGGTGAGATTTCAACCTGAGATAAATCCTGCTCATACTTTTGAGGAGGAGTGGCTGGGAGCTCTTGCCTTGTCTATCAGCCTTGGCAAGAGGTTTGCAAGAGCTTTGAAACAACCTGTCATGGAGTACAAGCAGAAGAGCACTGGTTGTCGCCACAGAAAACTTTATTATATTGATGCTAGAGAAAAATCAGATGTGTGGCAAGTATGGTTAACACAGTATGAACATACAGACCAGGAAGCCAGAGTAGGGAAATACAGCAGGGAGGGGGTTGGACCATAGCTGCTTCCACATTGTTTGACCATAGTATATTCCCTGCATTAGGTGATATTCGGGGAGGGTTGAGGGGGCATAATAGCCCTTTCGTTTCAGTTCCTTCAGATGTCAGAGCATAGACACGTAAACACGGCTAACATTATGCCTCTGTGTGATCACATAAATAAATAAATAAATAGAGAGACAGTTTCTTGCATGGTTTGACCAGCCAGAGATGGGACTCGCCCCAGCAAAATAGACCTCCCTCCTCTAAGAAAAATCGAGAAAATTGTAGTGCCTTTAAAACCCCACATAATGAGTATACCTTTCTTATGCTACAGGCTGCTGCCTTTTTCCGCCCAACACATGGTAAGGATTATGTTTAAATAAATATTTAACACTCATAAATGGTTTCTTTTAATATTGCTGTAAAGTAATGATTCTTTTATAGGCAAATTTAAATGCAATTCCCCTATGTACATCTGTGCCAAACAGTATGGTATCATTTTTTTATGCAGCCATAAGCAAGGAGGCATGTTGACCAATCGTGCCTGTGGGTAGAGTGTGGATTTTATTAGCCAATATGAGCTGATGACCCATGAGCAGAGTCAGCTTTTGCATCTTGTAAAGTCAACCACTGTAAAGGTACCACCACGTGTGGATAGCAAGCGGCTTCCAGCCCAGAGCAGCTGAGCGGAGCCTCCAGGCTTGGGCAGCCGCGGCTTCTCTTCAGCTTGACCATATCTGTTCAGGCTTCACCTCTCCAGGCAAGTACGTGGCTAGGCTGGTTCTGCACACACTACTGAAGACCTTGTGTCAAACCCTCTATTTACCCATTACCATCTCTGCCAGCATTTGCCTGGTTGAGCCAGCATCAGACTCCCTGTGGCCCCAGGGGCAGAAAGTCAGGCTTTTCCCTCCCTTCCCAGCACAGCTTGCATTGCTGCCTAACGTCGCCCAGCAGCAGCTGGCACACACAAGCAAGCACAAGGCTGTTTCAGATTAAAGCTAAGAGTCGAGTTCCCAGCGCAGGGTATTACATGGCACAGATATTCGCAGTTCTTTCCAGCCTCCCAAGAAGAAGCATTTGGTGACTTTTCAGAACTCAACATGAACTTTTTTCCAGAACTTGTTGCTGGGATGGGTGATTACTGCCTGGTTTAAAAACATTCGACTTTAAAAGAAGGCGGGATTATTTTGCTGCCTCATTTTTCCAACACTATTCCTTGTACCTGTGAGGTTACTGTCACTTGTTATAAGATTCCATGGGAAACTATAGACAAGGTTGGGATGGACCTAACTGTCTTTAAAAAATGGTTTCTCCCCTTGCAAATTGTCATGTCATGTTTCTGCTGTCACAAGACCTGATACCAGACAACATCTAAGTAATTATTTATGCATTTTCCTTACATTATTTCCTTCCTCTTTTTTAAAGAATCTTAGTTTCTGATGCTCAGAATACTGCAAATATTTTACGAAATATCTTATAATAAACATCATCCCCACCCCTAGCCACCAGAGGTTCTCCCATGCTCTTCTGCATTCCACGATTGGCAAGCTCCTGCCAAAACAAACCTTAGCGGATCAATCGTCTCAGTGGAATGAGGGATGAGAAAATGTTATTTGAACCCCGAGGCAGAGCAGCCACTTGGCAGGGCTCATCGCCATCCATGCAACATATGAAAAGAAACCCTTTATTTATTTCAGTCAACTCCTCACTAGCCAGCTAAACGGTATCCCAAACTGCTTTTGGGTCTTGATTCAGCAAATCATCTCAGCACGTTTCAGAAAGGATCTGATCATGAAATATTTTGGCTTCATTGAAAATGCACACCCACATTGTTTGTTGTGTGCCTTATATTGGCTTGGGAGATGGCCAGGCAGTCATAGATAGCTGACTTGGGAATAACCAGCCAGGACGATATTTTCAACGGCAATTCTGGACAAAGCAAAGAGACTGAATGAGCAGCAACAATTTTCAGCAGGACTACTCAACTCAGTTTCGTTGCTTCACTAAATAAATCTCAGACATTTATACACTTTTTATGCCCAAAATGAGAAGGCCAGGAGAAGTAGCACACTCCATTGCAAAGCACTAAAATCCAAGTAGAGCTCTTTTTTCTTGTCTTTTGTCTCACAGAGGAAAGGAGATTCCCAAGGTTCTTAACATAGGGATTTACTCCAGAAAATGTGACCATTTTCTTTTTCTCTTTTTTTCCCCCTCTTGAACACATCAGTTAGCACCCTCTGGTTTTGGTTGATTAGTATTGTTTTGAAGCTTGCTTTTGATTTAGAGAAGATTTGAATATTTTCTTCACGCTTTGCAAAGACTTTGAACACAAGAACAGCATCTCATTCAATTTTAAAGCTGCCATTTCCTTCCCCTTTTAAACTGTGAGGCATGCTATGATTTATAGTGGTGTATATTTGGAAAACTGGGCACAGGCTTTTATAACTGGATGCTCCTAAAACTATGTTTAAATATCTACAGGGGAATGCTGGGACAGTGAGGACTTCTTAAAATTAGGATTTATTTAAGAGACTGAGGAGAAACCCTGGAGCTTAACTTTATGCCCTGCTGTTGGAAATCTAAGCTCAGTTTTACATTTTAATTCATCTGTCAGCACAAGCTCTGGGTAATGCAGAATTTCACTCCTTCTTTCCCCCACCCCCGTCTGCTCATGAAACCTCAACTAGCAATTCCAGCTCCTTTTCATTAGGAGCCTGGCACTTCTCAAAGGACTTGAGTTGCATGGAACTATCCCTGTGAAAGCTGAAACCAAGAGAAAATGCCTGGGCTTTTGGGTTTCATTGCAGAGCCAAAAAGTCAAGTTCATTTTGCTACAATCCAGCATGCCTCAGGAGCCAAGGTGAAGTTTTCTGTGAAACTGTGCTCCATTTAAAGTGAATGTGGATAGAGGTGGTAACAGGGAGTATGCACAGGCAATTCTATTTTCCTGGGTAGTCTCAAGCCTTAGCATAAAAATGCAGAAAGCTCCAGTACAACTAAACTATAAACTGGAAAAGTTTTTATATATCAGCATTTTGAACTGCACCTAGAAAAGAAGTTGAAACAAACCCAAAATGTAGACCATAATTGAAATATGCTAAATATTTTCAAGGAAGAAAGCAGTTGTCTTCTGTCCTAGCTGAATACACGTGTACATCACACATCTCTGCTTTACCTTTGTTGGGGAGAAAAAAAAAGCCATTACACATGTGAAAATGTGGTGGAATTCATCTCTGTGAAATGCCAGAGATCAATTCATAAAACCAACTCAAAAAAAACAAACCTCTATGTCTCCTTTAGTTCTGGCACTAGAATTGCCTCTTAAGCCTCAGGAAATTCTGGTTCCCTTCATTAAGGGGTTAAAAGCCACCATGCTGGGAATAATACCTATTCTGCTCTTTCCTTTTCATACTCCCTGATGGTTAATGACATCCAGTCCCATCTGGATACCAAGCACCATGAACAAACACATCCCCCAAAGAATGTTTCTCAGATAATTGTCTTTGATGAAAATCAATTGCATGATGTTCACATTACAGGACTTTTTAAGGCAGCCACTCATTTCTGGAGATTTAGACTTCGGTGGTTTGAAGACAAGTGTATATAAATGCACTTAATGCAACACTTATTCTAGTGTCACTGGTGTTTTCTACCTTTCTCCCATACTTTTGATGGCTGCAATGCTTTACAAGCACTGGGAGACGGACAGCGTTCTGAGGCCTCTCACAATGACATGATCCTGAGCAGTGCTTTGGACGACAAACCACCCATCACTGATAGCACAAAAGGACAGGGAACGGTGGAGTTGAGGCCAGGGGGCAGCTGGGCTGGAGCTGAGCTCTACAAGCCTTTGTTTCTGCCCCAGCTCATTCTGTGGCAGCTCACAAACTCACAGGCTGGGCTTTTTGAAGTAACCTAAAGAAACTGAGAGGCTAAATTAGGAAGAAATTAATTCCCAGTCTGCCCATGGGCTATCTGATTTCTTGCATTTTCCATGTAAGATTGTCTGCATCTTTTCGGAGTGCTTCCCCTTGATCAAAACACAAATGCGCACAAAAACCCATCTTGAAACTGACCCACTCCCTTGTCCCTGTTTCTCCTCTTCTGTTTCCCTTCTTTTTTTTTCCTTTAGCTTTGGTATTTCAAGCTGCCCTAATCATGCCAAGACAGGATGAAGGACTCAAAGGCCAGAAGTTTATTTTTCCAAGGAAAGCTTCAAACATCATGCTGGACCTTCTCCCCAACAGCTTTTTTTGTAGGTCTTGTTTGTCTGCAAGGATGGCTAACGTGTATTTTGTGGGTGAACTTTCTTTCTTTACTAAGGTTTGCATGCTTCTTGTGGTATTCTGGTGATGAAAAAGCCCTGTGCTGCATCATTTTTTGGTTATGAAAAGTACCCATGTTGTGTCTCCAGGATGTGTCCTATTTGCTTCTAAGGAAATGCTAGTCTGCTTGTAGCATCCAAGCCCCCAATGAGGTTCATGCTAAGACCAAGGAAACCAGTCTTCCAGAAGAAGCAACTAGCTTGCTTTTAAAATAGCTGTTAGATGGTGTGTCATTTTAGAAGTCATATTTTCTTCTAACATTTGGGAAAAAATCTCCATAAATGAAGTAATGCAAAATATCAGGAAAAGAGTATAGCCCTCCATATATTTATAGCTCTCATTACAATAAGGAAATTTTAATCCAGGATATGAGCATAGTCTGTGATTTCATCAATGAGAATCTAATCTTCTATCATGTAGCATGACTCACTTGGTTATCTCTGCACCGTGTTATCTCTGCACTGTACAACAGGCTCTGTTCCCAACAACCAAGTGCCCAGCCTGTCCCCTCCTGCCCTGGGACACCACAGTGCCAAGAGATTCTTGGACTTTATTACAGGTCCCTATAATCTCCCTGTGGACTTAGTGGCAGCAATTCTGTCCACACAGAAGACCCAAAAAGAAATGATGCTCAACAGGTCAAGCTGAGTAGCAAACTTGCATTAGCCAGTGATTAAAAACAATGGTCAAAAGTAAAAGTTATTAAAACCTGAAAGTGATCAACAAGATGAGTTTTTGCTTTTCAGGCCACTGGCTACAGAAGGGCTTTTTGCCTTCCCATCACTTTGCAGACCCAGCTGTAGGAGGAGATTTCCTGGAGGGACTGAGAGGGCTGAATCCCATTGCAAGGCTGTTAAGGGAAGAGACTGAAAAAACAGGGTTTCAGCACACTGCTAAAGAGGGAACAGTAAAATAAAGGCCGGTAACTGTCCATACCACTCTGAAGACCTTTTGAAGGTTGTTACACTGAGGCCAGCACCAGCATTTCACTGCTGAAGATCCTGGGCAACAGCTGGTTGATTTGCAATGCTACTTAAATTAATTAAGTGCTACCCCTCCTCTCCCTTTTCCTCCAACACCCATTCCTGCTTAAGAGTCTCACGTAAGGACTTGATTTCTCTAAAATAAGGGAGCACCGTCTCCAAGGTGTTGGAACAGAAGTTCAAGAAGGCAAATTTTCTGTACCTGTTAGGACCATGGCCTCAGAGCTGATGCAGAACTGGAAGAGAACTGCAGGGTATATGGATAGACAGCACAAAGAGTTGGCAGACACCAGGCAGTATCAGAGATCTATCTTTGGCTTTGGCTCCCTCTGAAACACCTGGACATCTGCAAAAATTTCCACTGTGCAGTAAATCAACTCCTGTAATAATTCACAGGGCTGGGAAGGAGGTGAGAATTCCTGAAAGAGTTTGAGGAGGGATTTCTTTTTTTGGAAAGATGTGTTGCACGAGATGAGTGAGTCACCTCATAATACCATGCACTGACTCAAAGTCGAAAGCATTAAGGATACTAGAAGCCAGGAGAATGACTCTAGTGCTTGTTTGTTTCTGTATCTGCTCCTCCAGTTAAAATGTCTTTCCAACAGCCGCCTTAGTAACCCTTGTGTGCCACTACTGAGGCGGGCAGTGAGGTGAGGAAAAAGTTAGGATTCAGACAGGCAAGGTAAAGAAAACCTTCATGAGAGAATTGCAGGGCAGGACACAGAAAGTAGAAGTGTCATTTTTCTCGAGGGGGAGAAAATCTATTTATGGTTTACAAACTCTCAAGTATATTATTTTGAGCAGTATGTCAGAGAGACTGACATGGTAGGACCTTCCCTGGACCTGGTAATCAGCTATTTGAAAGCCTGACCAAGAAGGTCTCTACATGACTCATGTTTGCTTTTGACTGTCATTTGGGGACAAAAGTGTCTGGATCTTCAGTAATGAATTTGCCTTAAGATTCCTGTATGCTGAGCAGTTTTCAGAGGGCCTATTCAGAAGGCTGTGGCTGAGGGCTGGTCTGCCACAGCACTGCCAGTGTGCAACTTACTACAGAGGACCACTGTAACATGCTCACAGACCAGCCAGACCTTTGAGAGCCTGGCTGCAGTCCAGCTGTTTCCTCTGTCCACCCTGGTCTCTACCAGAAGGTCTTTGGGACCACAGTGAAGTCCCAGTCTTGACTGTGGGTCAGGCAGATGAACAGCAGAGTTTAAGAGAGGTCAAGTCCAGGTAGGCAGGACAGAAAAATGGAATATTTAGGACGGGGCTGAGCCAACTTAAAGTCATTTTAGGGGGGCTGGGAAATGCCTCACCTAAGATATGACAGAGCAGGACATCTCACACCTCAACAAGCCCTCCTCTGAGTACAACTTGAAGGGGCTACATCTGGCAGATAGATGTGAATAGTTCAATGAGCAATAGTGTGAGAGGAAAGGAATGGCGGATACTTGTCATAGGTGCTGGGGCATCTCTGTCCAAAATTGCTACAGGATTTCTCACAGCTGAAAAAGAGCCCTTGGCTCTTCAGTGTCCTTCAAAAGATCTCCAGGCAGCACATAGAGTGTTACTCTTTATCCGTTCTGGCAAGATGAGACACTGATCTTACTCTACTAGAATCTGTAGAAAACCAATATCCTGTGGTAAAGCTTCAGCCTTATGCTTCTCTTTTAATATAAGCTGTCATTACGGAATCGCAGTATTACCCAGATCTGTTTTACATGAGTCCTTGGCAAGACAATGTCAGCTGTACTTAATAAACAAGGTCTGCATTTATTGATTCAACAATATTGTAAAGGGTAAAGTGTCATCTGGTGTTACTAGAACATCAGACCTTCACCTACCTCAGACGCAAGACAACCATCAGTTGCAAAAGGATTGCATTACCTGCTCACCCAGAAGAAAAAGCAGTACACAAAATTTCCTTGAAGAATCCAACTCCCAACCTTTGAGAAAGAAATGGATTTCCTCTGTGACTAATCTTCCATGCCCCAAGCTGAAATGACATTATGGCCCTACGCTTATTTCATGACAGCATCTAGTGTAGACCGGCGTCCAATTCTTTCTTGGCCACACTTCCCTGCAGCACCTCTCTCCATCCCAGAGCCACTGAATGAAGCAGCTGTTGTAGTAAATTGGACCTCCCCATTGTGCTTCTATGCAGGAGCCACTAGGGTGCTTCTCATTGGATTTATTTTCTTTCTGTGTTTTTTTTTTCAGCAATTCATGATGAATTTCACTTGAAATAACACTCTGCTCTTCAGTTTTCCTGAAGAATGTATCAGCTGGGAAAATCATAGATTTTGCCTCAATTAGCTGAACAATAATAGGGAGAGAGAGGAATTATGCCAGTTGCGAGAGGTCTATGGCTTGAAAACATTATCTAAATACTGCACTTGCAGACATCTACAAAGGCTACAATAGCTCCAGCTTGAGCCTTGAATGGAACAAAGACTAAGATCCTATGGAAATGATAGCAAGAGATAGCTAAGGTCCTCTGATGTACATCAGAGGGTGATTAACACTAAACAGTTCCAGTGCCAATATTTACCGATTGGACAGCTTCTTTGTTACAAATATGAAGGCCTTTCCATATTGTTACATATCCAACCACCAACAGGTTTTGTCTTCTGTTTAAGGACACTGTATTTTGGACAGAAGGCTCTGTGGCATCAAGGAAGCAAGACAATAGAGCTGGTGGGTAATGTCTTGGTACCCAGGACATTTCATCCAAAGTATCTCGGTTTGCACTAATGTTCTTCCAAACAAAGGTTGTGGTGGCCTCTGTCTCAATTCCTCAAGGTGTTCCTGGAATATAAGGCCTTTATCTCCAGACTTGCCCAGAAAGTCTGTCTACAGGCAGGGTACAGACCAGTGCAGGATAATCCATGAAGATGAATGTCAAGAATATGTACCCTAGGCTCACACCAGCTCTCCATAACCTGACAATCAACTCATAGTGAACCTCCTGAGAACACCTTTCAACAAAGACACTGCTGAATATGGGAAACTCCCAGCTTGGAGGAGGGTACAATTTCAAAAAAAAAATGTTAGTTTGAGTCTGATTCAAGCCGAAGGTGGTGTTCTGCACACACACACACAAATCCCTATGAACCAGAAACGTCACTTTTTTGGCCAAGTCTCTCAGTGAGGTAAAATCACACTGAAGCTAGATGTGGAGACCTCGTATAAAAAGTGACTTGGCTTGGTACTCCATGTGTACCCTACCCTGATGTCTTTGGTGAAGAATCTCATTTGTTCTTACATTCCTGACCTACACTATTATAGACCTCAGCCTGCTTCTTTTGCAGAGACCATTTAAAGGGGCTGAGTTAAATTGTTCAGAGATGTCAACAAGTTGTGAGAGGCAGGCTCACACTGGCAGCAATTACCAGAGGGCAACGATCAATGGGGGTCTTTTGTTAGCGTTACAGGATCACTATTGACTCAGGAAGGAAGTGCCCCCATGGTTTAGGCTGAGCTGAAACGGACAGGCAGCCTTGCCCTTGGCTGCTCACAAGCCACTAACCTACACTTATCTCATTAATTATTCCTGTCCAAATGGCAGCAATCGTTATGATCCACAATCAGCTGAGGAAGAAGAGGTCACAGCAAACACAGAGGCTCCATTTACCAATCCAGGACATGCATCCTTTCTCTTATTTGCATCTGGACTATTGTTCAACACCAGCGCTACTCCTTTGACAAACAGATAACAACACATGACAGCCACACCAGCTCTCTGCAAAAAAATGGATAGAGCTGACATGTTTTTCCACTTATAGAAGTAAACCTACAGGGCACAGTGACCTTGCTAATTGTGTAGATGGAGAGAGGCAAATAGTCTTCACATTCCAGCATACCCAGATTGCCTTGATCCTCACATACTCCTATTCCAAACTATGGCCAGAGCCATCAATGGTTTACAAGACACTTGGTGCACAATCCCATTGCTTCAAAAGTATAGTTTGTGCAAGGGAATTTATAGGAAGAAAAGACATTTGACAGGAATAAAAGACATTTGAGGGATGAGGGCTTCTGGATGTAACGATGGAGTCTCCTATTAAAGTCACCTTACGCTGCTGAGGGATAAATCACTCCCCTGAACATGTTGCAGGCTGTTGTAAAGGCAAATGATTAGTATGACTGAGAATCAAACCACGCTCTGTTCTTACCCCCCACTGTGTTATTTTTCTCCCTTGCACTGAATTGTTCAAGCCACAGCATTTTAAATTGAGGTCTGATTTAAGAAAGGGGAGAATATACAAAAGGCACAGTATATTCCGAACACACCCTGCCCTTCAAGCTTAGTGCTCCCCAGTCACTTCAGAAAGAGGAATATCACGAGCCCCAGAGGAAACCTTACAAATGTGCACTTGCAAAGTGAAGTTTGCCACGTGTACCCAGCTGGGAAGGGAAAACTCCCCAGCACCTCTGCTCAACACCCTGAGCCCTGCAAGGGGGAATGAATTTGCAGAACAGTTGCTGTGCCCCAGTTTATCCTGCTAACTAACCAGGGAACAGCAGACGGCCTTAGGAGTTTCAAACTATAAAGGAAGGCCCCCACCAGGAAGCCATTTCCTTCTCTAAGCTGCATTTGTGCAGAAGGTTTTTTTCCTCCCCTTCTCCCCTCAGGGGGGATAAAATATGAAAAGAAGAGACTTTCAACATCTGCTCTAGATTTTTATTTTCTTAACTCCACTGATTTTTTTTCAAGATTCTTATCCAGTGTCTATAGCTTAAGTAGTCCGTATTTTCCCAACAAGCGACTGTCAGACCTGGTACTGTCTGTCGAACAAGAATGCCGTCAGCCTTTCACAGAAGCATTTGCAGTGGGGAAGACCTAGCATTCACAGACTGAGTTTATGCCAGACTCCACGGCACCAAAAGCACCCTACAATTTTCTTCAACAGCCCTGGGAGGTGACTGAGCAGAGATTTAAATGGTTCTTTGCTACAGCAGTCTCCAACAGCGATCAGGTGGCAGATAGCAGAAGAAGTGATGATGACGTGCTCTAAGAAGCTGCATTGGTTTTCAAACACTCTCCACTCTGTGCTCTCGTAACAAACAGGCATGGGAGTTTAGCAACTGTCATTGTACCACTACAGTATCAGTCTAAAAACACCAGCTGGGGTCTGTATTAGCCTGCTAAAAATTGTCCCATTTACAAGAGGCACACATGGGAGCTTACCATCCTCCTGGGCCAGGGCTAGTGCTGACCAAACCTTGTTACTTCTGTTTAAGACAAATCTATTCTCCCTCCATCGCTCCCCAGGGAGCTGGCTGTGCGAGACCTGAAGGAAAATCACCACGGCCAAGACTGGCAGCTTTTGTTCAGGGTGCAAGGAATAAGGGATTCGCACCATTACTAATACTACTGCAAAGCACTTGTGTTCAGCAAGAGATGATCCCTGTCCCAGCCAGCTTCCAGACACAGAGCACTCCACCAGGTAATGCCAAAGGGGAGCGGGGATGGGAAGGGGAAGGCAGGGAGAGCACTTCCATAGGACTAAGGGTGGCTTCTGCAATCCCTGCTGCCACACTGCCTCATCAGGATGTTTATAGGTCCATTTCCATAGGCTGCGAGCAACATCAGTGATCTCAACAGACAGTGTAAACAGTCACCTCTGCAGAGCATTCCAAACTGATGGTGGCTAAAAGGTCAAGTTACACAGAAGCAGATCCATAGAAATCACACTAATAGCTATAGGCCAGCTGGGGTAGCCATGGTGGATGTTGGAGCAGCCACGTCAACTGCCAGGGCAGCCATGGCAAGTGGCCAGCTCCTCCACCCTGGCGGAGGGCAGCCAGCGGAGCAGGGCTGCTGCCACAGCCAGGAGAGCCACAGCCACCCACCGCAGTTTATTTGTTAAACTCCTTTCCCCTCCCCGTTTGGAGAACTGCTCTGCCCATAAGCCTGTCAATATATCACTATATGAGGCCTGAAAGTTTATGTCAGAGGGATGTTGAAGTCCTACCATGCCCACTTAGGAAATAAAACACCCTCTGAGGGATCACTGCACTTCATGATCAGCCTGAATAAAAAAAAATACTGAGAGGCAGAGTAAATCCTTCAAGCAGAGACCTGCCAGGGAGGGTGAGTCACAGGTTAAAGAGACTTTTTGTTAATGCTTTCAGACTCTGTCTCCTGCTCCCAAACTGTCGTGACAGGGAGGACGGTTTCTGGAAGAGCAGAGGGTCATGGAAACCCCTGTTACAGGATGGAATCTTCCACCATCCCTGAGGTGCCAGTGCACTCTGCACACCGTGACACGCTCTTCCACCTCCTTTTCCAGAAGCACCAGCTCTGGAATCAAGAAGGAGAAAGACAGGTAATTTGCAGGGAACTAATTTCACAGACCCAGGGAAGGAAGGAAAAAAAGAAGGAAGACAAGAAAAAGAAGTAAAAAATTCCTGCTTTCCAGCAAAAGGCAGTTCCTCTGAGTTACATGGAAAATGTTGCCCATATCTGTGCAAAATTCAACTAGACATATTGCTTATCTGGTAATCATCAGTCAATTACATTCGCATTCAGCTAAACTTCCTGAGGCAGAGCAATCTCCAAATCACCTCTTTTGTAAATCACTCTTTCTTCTCCACAGCTCTTCACTCCAGCACCTTCCCCATCCCTCCTCCTTCCTGATGCTCTGGGGCTTGCACTGGGCAAGGTGCCCAAAGGGGGTGATTGCAGCCCTCCCATGGGAGACGCATAGCTGGCATTCCAGGAAACTCGTGTCCTTGAAGCCTGCAAAAATTACAAATAGCTGGAGGAAAAACGGCACATGCACAAAAATGCCACAACTTTCACAATTATTTACCTAGAAGATCGGAGTTGTATATAGATGGGTACTATTGCAGCCCCCATGCATTTTTACACATCCATGAAGAGGCATTCCAGGATGGAAACGCTACCTCCTCAACCCGCTGGAAAGCCCCCTTTCATTCAGAGCACCTCAACGTTCCTCCTTCTGGATGTATGATGGGAACACAACCCCCACCACTCCTGGTCCACAGGGAAAGCATAGTTCCCCAGCTCATCTGCAGAGATGCTAAGTCCCAGCCCTGGCCACATTAATGGTCCCTAGTCAGTGCTTCTTACACTCAATGTAAGGCAATTTTTTATGTGCTCTCGATTATTCCTCTTCTCTAAAGTTTCCTGTTGCTCTTTAGATTGTGACATGGGTACAACAATAAGCAAATCCTAATTCGTCTTTTCGCATGGGCACACAGAAGAAGCTGGGCAGGAGGAAATCTCATGACATTCGATATCACTGGTGGGATCTAAACAGATACAAAGATGCAGAAGAAAGATACGTTTTTATGGACCACCTGCAGAAATGCAAAGCATAGTGTTTCTCTATGCATCCACTGGGCTTGCAGGATTCTCACCTTTGGGCCACCAAATTTTCCTTGCCTAGATTAAGGTACAGAGCATGGGACTAAACTTGCAAGTTTGCAGTATCCTATTCTCAGCGGCACTTGCAAGATAGTTTCCATACTCAGTGTCTCTCGAAAATATCTGTGTCTTACCTAAGTCTGTACGGATGGTTCTGAGTTGCCCAGGGAGAATAATTTCTAAAACTCAGGCTCATGAGAAAGAAAACTTTCTGGGTTGTGCCATAATGCATGGTTTTGATTATGTTCCAAAACAAAAACCTCAAACGTACTCTTTTTTTCCCCCTTCTGCTCCCCCTTCCTGCAGCTCAAAGCTTTGGCGTCAACCACAGCATTCATTCCCATTTACTATCCAAGAGCTGCGGCTTATAATCTTCACACCAAATGAATTTCTGTTTATAACCCCACAGTTGGTCATGATGAGAGGGGCTTCCCACCTACAAAAAATAAACATCTACCTCTTGCTCTGATTTTCCGCTTAATATCTAGGAAAAATATAGCAACAGGACCATATTATCAAAAAAAACACATGAAAACTTTTTCCCAGAGTTTATCCAGAAACTACCCAGACACTGTATGTAAGCTTCCATGAGAGGTTTTATGTAGGCAAACAGATAAAGAACACAGTGGGACAGATTTCCCAAATGGGCTGTCAGCACCATTCCCTTGACTTCATTCATGAAGTGCAAGTCTGGCCTGAGATATCTAAGCCACAGGCACCATGATCAGGAGCTAAATCAGAGCCTGCAATTCCCATTAGTATTTCTCGTAATAGAAATCTTCACTGGAACTGTTGTATCTCGGTGCTTTCTGAAGTACGAGTAATTATTGAGCATGTCAGGAAAAAATCCTTTGGGATACAATCATGCATGTACTTACTTTGGCGCACTGGGCCCACCTTTGCAGGGAGCCTGGCTCATTTTTCTGGGTAACAAAACACTGAACGTCTGCTTTTCAGGATGGTATTTTGTGCATGTAGATGACAGCAGAGGCAAAATGTCATAATAGTCATTTTATCGGGCTGGCGGAGAATGTGGCTTGCAATGTCCAAACTAAAATATGTTACCCTTTGGAAAGACCACATCACCACTGACAGGCAAACCAATCTAAACTGCTTATCAACTGCGCTTGGAATAAGGGCAGAGTACCTCTGGAGCAGAGGCCTTTCTTTGCCCGTACATCACATCATCTGCATTACCAGCCACTTCACTGCGAGCTCACAGTGAGGCTTGTCATGATCCCTCTGCACCCACAGAGCAATGCACCGAGGCCCAGAGGAGGAGGAGGATGAGAAACCATCTGAGCTTCTTTGCTGAGTGTTTCCTGTTTCATTTGTTTCTTTGTTTTGAAAAAGAGAAGAAAGAATCTGTCTTGAATGTCATGTATAGAGACTCTGGCTCTGAAACTGCTGCAGTGCTCCTATTCAGCTCCAAGCATCCCCACGCTCAATGGCCTTTTATCTCCCGATCACCGACATGACAGGAACTGCGGTTACCATGTCACCAGCAGCTATTGCAGACTCGGAGAGATCAGGACCTTCAGCCACAGGTTATGGACTCAATACATATTCACAGAGTCCACTGAGCTCCATGATCACTCAGACCCAGCAACGTAGCATTGGGAATGCATCTACCCTCTCTAGCATTTACATTATACAGCATGCACGAAATCTAAACATTTGAGCTTTTTTTTTTACAGCATTAGAAGAAACAATTTAAATTTCCACTAATTTATTTCAGTGAGTTTTCAGTGAGCTGCAGTTTTTGCAAGAGCACTGTGAAATCACAGACAAATGAATCGGGTCTCTTTTACCTGCTCTGGCACACAACTCACTGTTAGAATGACTCAGATTATTTTTTTCTGACAGTTTTGTTTATTCTAGGGCCGACTATTTGAGCTTGTCACTTTCCTGCAGTTGGTTAAGTCATCTGGTGGTGGTGGACCCCAATCGGCGCTTATGAGCAGGTTGCTGCTGAAAGTGCCAAGAGAAAGTAACTGGGAAAATTTGCCTTCTGCAGCCATTTGGGCCCCAAAACTCCATCACGAGTGACGCTGAAGTGAACTCAAAGAAACCTCAAGCTGAACAAAGTGGACTGGTTAGAAAATTCGACAGAAAATCCATAGAAAATATACTCCACTGCGTATCCAGCTCTAGTTTGTGTATCCATTGCCTGCTTTATGTTAAAAGCTCTATTCTGAATTAAAAGCAGATATTTTCCCAAGAGTTCGTGAGACCTCCACAATCGCTTCTGCATCTAGATGACAGGAAGACAGCCCCCAGCTTTTCCAGAATTGTCTTACTGGGAAGTAATGTGAAAATCTTCCCAAGCCAGTTACCATCGTTTAAAAAAAAATATTGTCTCGGTATTTTTCAAGCTGCAGAAATGTTTTTTTAAAAGGCTTGGTGCCCTTGCTAAGGCTAAAAGAATTGGGGCATGGGTGTGGAAATACCACAAGTTTTTCTTTGCAGGAATTCGGCTTCTACGACCCCAAATTTTCACCAGCCTTCCCAATTGTGTTCCATGCACCCTTTGTTGCAGGGGAAAGGCGGCCAGCGGGCCTCGCCTGAAGACGAGAACTGTTGGGACGGGGCGCCGGGGGGCCCGCGGCGGCGGCGGCCGCACCGCTCCCTCCCCGCTGCCGCACCGCTCCCTCTCCGCGGTGTCTGCTGCCCCCTGGCGGCGCAGCACCGACACCGCGCGGGAGCCGCCGCGGCGGGGCGGGGCGGGGCGGGGCGGGGCGGGGCGGGGCGGGGCGGGCCTCTACGTACGTGTGTGCACGCGTGTGACGCACCGCGCGTGTGCGTGTGTATACATGGAGAGACATATGCATTTTATATTTGTGTCTATATACATACATATATACGGACATATAAATATGCACACATACGTACACACACACAAGTGTATATATATGCGTGCGTGCGTGTATAATAATATATAATTAATATATATTAATATATAACTATATAATTTTTTTCTTGTCTCTGAACAAGAAATTCCCCCCCCAACCCAAACAGCCCCTGCGCTTTTCATAGCTTTGCAGACATACTTCATAAGATTTGGGGACAGCATTTAATGACACCGCGTAACACTTTCTAACCTGGGATAAAAAGATAACAGCTGATGCTGGAGAGACACAAGCCCCCACAAGCCAAGCAAACGCATCTTCTGTGGGGAAGGAAACAGTCCGAGTCACAGCAATAACTGAACCCAAGATGTATGAAGTATTTTAAAACCCTTATTTTTCCTTTTCTTTTTTTTTTTTTTGTTGATTGGTTGGTTGGTTGGTTGTTTTGCTGGTGTTAGTTTTACAGCCTCCCCCTAGGGAATCACTTTCCCTTGTCAAATTTGCAGACATGACACTGTGGGAAAGATGTCGTGTTGCACTTTGTCCTGCTCCATTGCCCCTGGCACGGATCTGGCTGGTTTCCGGCCAGCATTCTTGTGCAGTTCCTTAACTTCACGGAAAGGGGAAAGGCGAGGGTGAAGGGGGGGGAATTCAGGGTTTCACCATTGCAGCAGACAGCCCGCACTATAGAAACAAACAAACAAACTATGCAGTAAAAGCAGTTTAAAGTCACAATTCTCAGACTCTGTATGAAAACAAAACAGACAAGAAAACCACAGGCCCAGTATTCAAACCCCTGAGGGTGCAAAGCAGTTCGACTAAAACCAAAAGAAATGGCTGTCCAAGAAGAGGCCAGAAATGAGGTGGGATACTGGAGAAGGGCTGGGAGAGACTTGGGGGCAGAGGATTAGTAAGAGGAGGGGAGAAAATGAGTGGGAAGGCCAGGGGCCAGCGCTCAGCAGTGACCCTAAGGAGCTCCTCGGGGACCACATGCAGGGCCTGCTCGACTCCCCGCGCAGTCCCTGGGAATGACCAGCACACGAGGAAAACAGAGCAAGGACCAGTTTTGCACAGGGTCAATTATTTCCGATTATTTGGGGATGGGAGAGGGGATTCTTTCCGAGCCCTTCCGGTAATCAGACTTGTGCACTGAAGCATAGCGTTTGTTTCTCCTTGTTACCATGGCAGATATCTCCCCTTGGCTGTGGAGCCATCTCTATTTCCCCCAGCCCTCCCAGACTCAAGGCCCCTTTCACTTCTCACTGAACTATGCAGTCATTTCTTGAGGGAGTGAATGCCAGAGCGTTATTCTCTAGGGAACTTTCCTTATTTAGAGAGAAACCACGAGCCAGGGAGATCTGGGAGGGGAGAGAGAGAAAAAGAGATCAGGCTTGTTTAGAAGCAGCAGCTAAACAGCTGGGAGACCTTTCCGTTGGTTTATATTTCTAACGCTGTTTGGGTCTTGCTTTACAACCTCGAATGAAAACAAATCAAGATTGTTTCCTCCTTCTTGGAATGTCTGTTTAGGATTTTAAAGCAGGGGAAGGGGGGAACTCCACATGAGTTCTCAGGAATCGCTGCTTTCCCAGCGCCCACAGCCTCTTTATCCCTCTGCCAACCTCTCCTGCACACACGCGTGTGCACACACACACACACATGCAGCCCTGCTCTCTCCCAGCTGCACAACACAGAGACGTTCATAAAATTCCTGTCAGTGCTTGCAAAGGTGGCTTTCCACCCTTCTCTGAGAAAGGGAAATGTTTTTCATGCATCGGGTCACTGAGGGATAAACTGTCATGGACTGTCACACGAATAGTGTTGATTTTTAATTTTTTTCCAAGCCACAAAAGTAGAATATCCGCAAAAAAAAATAAATATATATCCTTTCCTTGCTACATACAAACATCACATTTATTCTTGCATGGGACTAGTTCTAAATGCCGAGCTCTGAATTCAAGTGTTTTCCCACGTACACGAGCACTCATAATCCGTCACAGTCCAGCGCCGAGGGGCACATATGGACACGAGTGTCCTTGTACCCTTGTGCATCATTGCCACTCCGGGCAGAGGCATAGTGCGACGTTCCTCAGCCCAATTAAAAAGTTGTTTAAATTGTAAAGTGTGCGCAGTGGCCTCAGAGTGCCTCGTCTGCTAAAAGAAATTTAAGAAACTGCAAGTTCCCCGGGAAGGAAAAATGCAAAGCCCGCGAAAGCGGGCTGGCGTGAAGGGCAGGCCCCACGGGGAGCAGCGGCCGGACCCGTCGGCGGGCGGCCGTGGCCCAGGGAACGGCGCTTTTAGAGGATAACTTTCCGTTTTGGAACGTAAAATTAGAGGCATAAAAATACAAACCCGTACCCGTTTGTGCGTGTATCTGTGTATTTGCGCTCTCAGCGTGGAGACCCGGTCACAAGGACCTCGATCAGATCCGAAGCTTTTCCGTAACAGCCGGGCTGCTGTTTCGGGCTGCCCATCTACCGCAGACGGCTGGGGGAAGAGCTCGGGGCCGGACCCCTGGCTCTCTGCCCCTCACTAGAGCTAACGGGGGTGGCCCGGACCCAGGCCTAACCGGTGGGTGCGTGTTTGCCTGTCCGGCGTGCGGCGGTGCTCCAGGAGGTGCCTCCAACCCCGCCGCCCCCGGCGCAGGGCTCGCCGCCGGCCGAGGCGACCCCAGCAGCCCCAAAGCCCGCTCCGGCAGCGGCGGCTCCGGCAGCGGCGGCTCCAGCCGCGCCGCGCGGCTGCGGCTCCGCCGTGCTCAGCCCGGGCCGGCAC
Source organism: Tauraco erythrolophus (assembly GCF_009769465.1). Lineage (NCBI taxonomy): Eukaryota > Metazoa > Chordata > Aves > Musophagiformes > Musophagidae > Tauraco > Tauraco erythrolophus. The sequence goes on from NC_141471.1 coordinate 37,295,782, forward strand.
TGCCGCTCCGGTGTTGTCACTGAAACAACCCCTGGAGCACTTCGCTCCTGTCCCTTTCCAGGGAAGAAAGAAAACCCGCGCCGGAGCTGGTTTTCTTTGTTTAATTAACTTTAATAAAATGCTGCTTCCCCTGGCCAAGGAAAGGAAATTCGCTGTATACAAAGTTCGGGGCGGGGGGACAGTGAAGCTCCCCGGCTGCCCGTGGGCTTCGTTACCGATTTTATTAGAAGCTTCTGTCCCCGGGTAAACGTGAAAAAAGTGCGAAAACTCAAAAAAATAAAAAGCCAAGAGGCGCAACCGGCTGCTCGCCCGGTCTCCCCGCTGCCCAGCCGGCGGCCGTGGCCCGCGGGTGTTTTCAACTTGCCCGGCAGCGTGGGGCGACCCGGATCGCAAAAACCCGGTGCAAAGCCCCGCTGCGGAGACGCCTCCCCGCTCTGCCGCCGCCGCCCGGCCCGGCCGCCCCGCGCCGCTGCAGCGCCTCGCGAGGCCACCGGGTGGCGCCCACCACTCCCGCCACCCCCCCCGCGGCCCCGCTATTTGCATACGCAGCGCGGATTGGCCGGCATTCTCACCAGCGTCACCTCGACGTCAAAGGCTCGCTTGCCAATGGCTATCCGGGTGCCCCGCTATTGGCTACCTGCGGGGATGTCAATCAGGTGGAATTTGCATGCCGCGCGCGCCGCGGGTCCGCCGTGGGAGCGGGACGCGGGGAGGGGGGGGGCGCGGGGGAGACGCGCCAGCGTCTGCCGGTCGGTCATACGCAGTCAGCGCGCGTAATAACGACGCCATCCGTTAACGCCTCCCCAGCCTCGCGTGTCGCTGTGCAGAGCGTCAGGTCTCCATTCGCGCGCGTAACTGCGATAAACGACCGCGTCTGCCAGGCGGGCGCGTACCGGTTGCACGCGCAAAAATCGTTCGGAAACAGAACAACCCGGCGCTGAAATACGCGCGCGCGTGTTGTTACGTGGTGAAAGGACCCGCGTGTCCGGCTCCTCCCGCCGGCAGCAGCGGGCAGAGACCAAGTCTCGCCCCCCCCACGCTGCCCCGGCCGGTCCGTTCGCACAACGCGTTCCCCGCGAGTTCCCCCGAGGGGCGTGAGCGGGGGGCGCGGGGACTCCCTGGCGGCGCCCCGGCCTCTCCCCGCCGAATACGCGCAAGGGGGAGAGGCCGCGGAACAGCTGTCCGCCGGAGAGGGCTCCTCCGGGCGGGGCAGCGCCGAGCGTGGCTGCCGCGGCAGGAAAAACGACGCGGGGGCTAAAAACAACCTGCAGCCGCTCATTTGTCTGCACACACGAGAGGGGCGATGGGGCTCCGAGCTTACCCTCCCGGGGGCGGGACCGGCTGCCCCCCGCCCCCGAGCCGCGGTGCCCCGGACGCCGCCGCCCAGCGCTCCGGCTCCGCTCTCCAGCCCCCCGGCGCTGGCGAGACGCCACCCGTCATCGCCGGGCGCTGCCTGTCATCCTCCCGGCCTCTGACGTCACCGTCGCCGAGCACCAATCAGCGGGCGGGCTGGGAGAGCGCGGGGCCGGTGATTTACGCGCTTCGCGGCGCGGCTGGGAGAACGAGCAAAATGCACCGCGGCGGGTCCGGGGCGGCCGAAGAAGGGAAGGGAACGGGACGTCCCGCCGGGCCCCCGCCCCCCCGTCCCGCGCAGACGCTGCCCGGTGTTCTGGGAGAGAAACGGCTGTGGCAGCCGCTGAGGCCCTGCCGGGCCGCCTCGCCCCCCTCCCCCGGCCGTAGCGGGGGACACTACGCGGCCGGCTTAATCGGGGGGGGGGGGCGGGGGGAGGGCGTCATCGGTGTTTACAAAAAAACTCCACCAAACCAAACCCAGGTGCGTCCTGACTTTTTCACTGCCCTTATCTACTGCAGAAATGTAGGTAGGGTGCGGCCCCCCCAGGAGGGGCTGGGTGACGTCACAAGGGAGGGGCCGTTTCGTCACGGGTGGAGGATACCGAGTGCTGGAGCCATGGTCCCCCGCGGCTGCCGCAGGGTATTGAATTTCCGCGGCGGCGGCGAGATGATGATTTAATTGCCCGAAGCAGCTCTATTTTTTTTCCCATCGTTTTTTTTTTTTTTCTTTTTTTCTTGCAAATAAAGTAAACACAAGAGGGCGTTTCGAGCCTTTGATCCCCGCTCTGTACAGTAAGGAAAACAATCCGTGAACTTCAAAAGGGATGGAGGCATTCTGGGTTTAATTTCCCTTCCTAAACGGCCGAAAACGGCAATAAATCATAAATCCCCTCCCCTCCAGGAAAAGGCTAATCGGAGGAATATGTACCAAAGGCTCCCTTCGCCATTGGCAGCCTCAGAGACCGCGTAGGCTGTAATCTGGCGGATCAGAATTCGTTCGGGAGATATTATAAATCAGTAGGTTTAATAAATCTTTGCAGGTGACAGGGCGGTGGATGGGGGGGAAGGGGGGCGGAGTGCCCGGCGGTAACGTGGGTACCGTGAAAATTCACTTCCTCGCAAGAACTGCATTAAGTAAACCTAACACCAAAATGTTGTCTGGCAATCTGTCTTGAAAAGGTTACAGCGTGTTAAAGATTTGGAAAGCTCCATAAAGCAGTAAAGGTTATGAAATACAGCTTAAAGGTTTATCAAATGACTTCCCGTGCCGGGACAACCTTTAAACCGAAGGCTAAACCTGAAGCCTCTGATCTTTGCAGCCTTAGCCCATAAAACGCCTTTGAGGAGGGATTCTGTTTTCTGCCGCTCTATAGTATCACTTCTCTAAAACGTAATTTAAATCTACTTTTCAGGAGTCGATATCTGGTAGTAAAACTAATACCGGGCAATTAGACGTGGTGCTTTAAAACCGTGTCGGGGTGGATGCAGTATGAAGGCGCGCACACCCAAAACCAGGCGGCAAACCTGGCGCTGAGGGGTGGGGAAACGTCCCCTAAACCTGGATGTCCCCAGCCTAGGAGTGGGGCGGGGCGAGCCCGTGCTGGGACCGGCACCGGAGCGAAGGGGCGCGGCAGCCCGGGGAGCCCCGCCGGCGGCGGGCGGCGTCCAGCCGCGGAGCCGGGAGCCGCGGAGGCGCCTCCGGGCTCTGCCCTCGCTGGTTTCCGTCCAGCGCTGCCCCGCCGTTCCCCGCATACGCACACACCGGCTCTGAATCACCGGGCGTATTCGAGGGGGCTCTTTGATCTGGCCAAGTGTCAGAGTCCCGAAAGCCGCGACTCAAATAACACGTCGTTACGGCAAACAAATTTCTGCAGTCAGCTTTATGGCTTTATCGGCTATGGCGCGAATAAACTCGGGGAATTAGCAAGTTAGGAGGAAAAAAAAAAAAAAAAAGCAGAAAGCTTGCCTGAAATAAAGTACACATCTGTTTCCAGGAGAAAATATGGTAAAAAACACAGAGAGACAAAATCTGGCGTAGTCGCCGCTGGCTGTACGGACCTGAGAAAGCACCGTCCGTTACATCTTAAGTGGCCCTTGAGTGGATATTTACATTTACAATAGGGTTTTTAATCAGTCGTTTGATAATAATCCGCGTTGTGTGTATTTTGTAACACAGACATAAAGAAAAAAGTCTAGTGTGTCTCGACAATCGCATGTTCACGATTCCTTTTGCATACACAAGCAGGCGCCCTTAAAACAGACTACCATAAAATTTAAACAGGGCTAGATTTTTATGGGCTTGTGCATTAACAGTCTCTAATAAAATAAAGCTTACTGTGTATGTGTGTGGTTTGTGTGCGTATGGCTACACTCACCGTCCTGTTTTCAATTTGTTAGATAACCAGTGCAGGTAGTATTAAAGGGGGCATATGCATGTACCCATTAACGTGTATTGATAAATCCGTATACGTCCGTGGTTTTGTGCGCGCGTACTGAAATCTAGTTTCCGATCTGGAGAGAACAATATATCATCTCTGATATTTCAACAAGTGGGTTTTCTGTGTCTTAAATATTTTGTGAGCCAGACTACACAACTGGAAATAACGGATTTTCTATGAGATATAACAGAAAAAAAAATCGAGGTGTTTTTTTTTTTTTCCTTGAAAACCGTTTAGAATTTCCGAAAATAAAATCTCGGAGATTTGCGAGGACATTAAATCATTTCATTCCCTGTTTGCGCGTGCAAGTGCGCGCACCCACGTCCCTATACGCGTGTTGCCCTTCGTATAGGGATTTTCCACTGGTGTGAGAGGACACCAGTGGGTGTTGAACGGCAAGATTTAGGAGCTTTCCATCCACAGGCTTAGTTTGCCCTATCTACTTTATACGTATTTTATATATAAATATTTGACGTGTGTGCCTATGCATTACACGTGTATACGCGTGCACATTCATGAGTTTTATATAGCAAGAAAGGTAAACAAATCGGTTTGAGCCTCGGCTCTGGGGACGTCGGCGGACACCCGTAGGCCGGTGTGTGGGGTCTGTCGCGGTGCGTCCCGCCAGGTACCGCCGTGCAGAGGGGCGCGGAGCCGGGCGGCGCATGCGGGAGGGGCTGGGCGGGGGGACAGCCCCGGCACGGGCTTTATTCCCTAGTGTAGCCCACGGCTTCCAGGCCCTTTAATAAGCCCAAATATTTACCCTGTAGCGAAACGCTTCACGCGGCTGCACGAAAGCGGGTAACCTTTGACAGGAGCCGTCACACAACACTCCTCTGTAATGGACCACAGCGCGCGTACGTCTAATTTATTGTGCTAAAAGTTATTGCAGGGGCTACGGGAGGGGGTCTCCAGACTACAAATAAGCGTTTTGCCACTGAGCGGAAAACGCCGCCCCTGGGTCAGCCGGGCAAAGCCACGGGGTATCCGATTCGACCCCATCGGCCATCCCTTGTGATGCCGCTTTCATGCTTTTTGGTTAAAAAATCCGAACCGCCGGATACTGCAACACGATCCCCCGGTAATATGCCAGGCATCATCTCGCCCGCGTATCTGATAAAGCGGAGCGTTTTCCCAAGGGTCCCTCGGCAGGAAATCGTTACCGATGAAACGGGGAGAAGCGGGAAAACCCCCACAGCCCCGGCTGGCGGCGGTGCCAGCGGCGGTGCCAACGTCGGACCGGGGCCAGCGGGAGCCCCGTGCCGGCACCGGCCGCGGTGCGATGCGGTGGCTGAATCGGGCCTCCGCGTGGGGTGAGGGCAGCCCGGGAGCCTTTTAAGAACGGCGGCCGGTGCGGTCTAATCAGGGGGGACACTTCAAGCAGCACCAGCGGCCCGGCAGCAGCACCCGTGGGGGCAGAGCGGAGGAAGCCCGGTGGGATATTACCCTGTTTGTTTTCCCTTTGATCCGTAGGAAATAGGTCCTGCACTGCGTGACCCATTAAACTAATAAGATTATAAAGATCAGCGAGAGGGGATGGGGTCGCTAATGGTTCCCACCTGGCCCACATTTCGGCGTTATTAAAAACGGCGAGGGAGCGGGCTTGGGTTACAGAGCCGCGGCGAAAGCGGGGAGAGCGGGGAGCCGGGACCACACATCGCACCAATTAGCGCGGCGGGGCGGAAGGGCCCGGGGAGCCGGCGGGGCGCGGGCCGCCATAAACCACGGCGGGACATTTACGGCGCGTGCCCCCCGCCGAGGCGGCGAGCGCCGCCCCGCCCCGCCCCGCCCCCCCGCGCGCGCCTCCTCGCGCCGCCCCGCGCCGCCCCGCCCCTCGTTCATATGCAGCGCGGCGGCGCCGCTATGTAAATCGCGGCCCTGACTCCGCCTCGGGCGGTGCGCGCGGCGGGCGGGGAGGCGGTGCCGGACTCGATTTCAATAGCCCCGCCCCGAGCGTGACGCCTCCGGGGCGATCCTCCAATGAGAGCGGGCACCGCCTCAGGTCGCTCCCGAGCACGCCCCCCCGTCTCCCCCGCCTCGCCAAGGAACGCCCGCTGACCGCGCCACCCAGCCAATAGCAGCGCGGGATGCAAATTTAGAGAGGGAGGTGCGCGCTCTGCTGCCGCGGATTGGGCACGCAGCGCCGGCCCCGGGCGGCCCCACCAGACGGGGCGGAGGCGGCTCGCTATTGGCTGGCGGCAGGGGCGGGCCTGCGCCGCCGCGGGGCGGGGTTGGTGACGCGGCACGAGGCGCTCCGGCCCCGCGGCGGGGCGGAGCGCGGGGCGGAGCGGCCGCTTGCTCCCGCCCGCTCCCCGCCCCATCCGTCCCCGCGGCCTCGGGCCCGCCCTCCTCGGCCGCCGGCCCCGAACCGCCCACCCCGGCGGAGAACGCCCCTCTGAAGCCGCGGGGAGGCCCCGCCCGCCCCTCAGCCCCCGCCGGCCGCCCGTCCCGGCTCCGGTGTTTCACAGCAGCCCGCGCTGGGCTGCGCGTTTTCAAAAGGGGAGGGGGAAAAAAGGGAAAACAACCGGAACGGCAAGGCGGGGGGTCCCAGCTCCGCTCGTTTGCGGCTAATGAGCAGCCGCGGGCGCTGGAGGGAGGCTGCGCCCCCGCGTCTGCTCGGGACCCGCCGCAGTGCCCAGGCGACGCGTAAATCACCGGGAAGCGGGTGGCAGCCCGAGGGAGGGAGGGTTGGGGGGGGGGGAAAGCTGCTCAAGGGTGGAGAGAGGAATGCTCAAGTTAAGGCAAGATTGGCTGGCTTTAAAATATGGATGTCTCCGTACAGCCGGGAAGGGGAGATGGGGGGGAGTTGCCCTTATCTGTATCCATCTCACTTCGTGTGCTACGGGGAAAAACAGCTTGAATGGTGTCTACGCCGTTGATAGAAAACACGCCGCTAACGAAACGACGTCCCCGAGCCACTGAAGTGGTGTTTAAGCACCAATTTAAGCGACCCCCAGCCTTCCCGCTGCGATTTTTAAATGAAGTAAATAGCATTGGAAATATTTGCTCTAGGCAGCGTTGTGCTTTTTAAGCGCCCGAACTCCACCTCGCCATAATTTCAGTGATTATCTGAAGTGATTTAAGTAATCGTCTTGCCATAAGCGATTACCTCAGCATTTTTGTTAAAGTCACTTTCAAAACAAAAATCTCTTTATGATAAATGAAGTCTTAAAGACACCGTTTAAAAGTGTTTATTTTTAGCTAACAGCTTAAGAATAAAGAACGTCTGAAAGTGTGTGTGTGTGTATATATATTTGTGAATAAACCTTCCTCATCGTTCTTTACGGTTTGTTTGTTTGTTTGTTTTGTTTACAGTTTGTTCCTTAGCATTGGCATCGTCATTCACAAGTTGTTCTTCACTATATTTCCTGAATACGCACGAGTTGATCTCTGACGTAAAAACTTCGGGGAAATAATATAGCATAATTTAAGAGTGTAACTGTGCCTTCGGAACTTGCCACAAAGCTGGCCGAATAAATGCATAAATGACGTCTAAATATCTCAGAACGGCAGCAAGTATTTCTCTCTACAGTCTTCTGCAGCACGTTTGTACGTGATGGTGGTTTGTAATGTGCTGCTCTCCGTTCGTGAAGGCTTTTCGAAGTATTTGTTCTAAACACAAAGCAAAATCTCTTGTCCTCTATTTCGTTAGGAGTGCTGACAGCCTGAGGGTCGGGGCTTCAGGCAGAGGCAAGTCTGGGCTCTGATCCTGTAACTGTTAATGGCGCGAGAGCTTGATGTATATTAGGACCGTTTCTAGGATAAATTGTTCATAATTTTTGCAAAAATAGGGACGAAGTCCCTGGTTAAGGACCGAGCAAACGAAAAATCAAAAACCCACCTAATGAATAACAAGTCTAATGAGAAACCAAGGAAGCTATATGAGACGCTGGATGCGACTCGTTTTCAGGGGTCAGACTTAGATAGAAAGTTGTCAGAAGTACATCCATGACGTGGTGGTAGGATATGGTATCGAAAACCCGGCCGTGCTGAAGTTCACTGCTTTAGTGTACCTGCTGTATGAAGTTCCCTCGGTGCCTGAGAGAGGGAAGTCTGCAATTTATATCTCTCTGTGCTTGAGAGCATGTCTTCGGGGAGTAATTTTTAAATTTAAAATGTGTGTTTATTTTACTTCAAAATATGTCTCTCTTTTTCTACATTGTTAAAATTTGTGTACATTGTTTTCCAGTGTTTCTCATGTAATTTAGTAAGGGAGCTGTGCATGTTTGCTATATTGTTGGTGACATAAACGACATTGCGAATCACTGAAAACAGAGACAAAAGTTAGCGGAATGGTTGTAGTAAACCCACATGACGAGACTAATTTCTTGCTTAATTGTGTATTTTTCTAGACATTGTCTGCTTGTTATTTAGAGACACTTTAAAATACGCAAATAATTCATTGGCTGTTCATGTAAGAATATTACAGATCCCTGCTGCAGAGGCAGAGGAGTTAACACAACTGCATGAACTTGGTTCTTTACCCAACCTAAATTGGCATAGGTAGGAACGTTTCTCACCAGCTGGAGATATTGACAGGTTTATATGCTATTAAGGTCCTGGGATTTAGTTTATTCAAAGTGCAAAGGGAATTTTGATGGATAAAGATACAGGATCAGGCCCACCAAAAAAAAAAAAAAAAAAGCTATTGCTGAACAACTGGTGTCAATTTATTTTATTGTGTCTTAAATCTTCTTTAATTTAGCTTTCTAAATTAGTTTTGACGTACAGATCATCAACATGTCTGGAACTCAGTGGCACAAGATGCTACAGATCTAAATAGCTTAGTAGGACTTCTAAAAGGATTATGTAGCTATATGGATAATAAAAAGCAAAGTACCGGTAATACAGGCATGTATAAGGGATATAAATGCTTATACATGAGGATGTAAACCAATGAGTAGATTTACAGTGCTGGAAATCGTGTTTCCTGGTGCAGGTTTTTTCATAATTGTCTGTTACGAAGTTATTTGTTGTCTCTGAATCGTCTGGGACTGATATTTGTCTGAAGAACACTGAAATACATTAAAAACTTTTCTTTTTGCCCATGCTCATATTTATATTTTCCTTTTTGAATATAATAAATCATCACATTCCCTGCTTCATTCAAGGTCTGTTCCCCATTAAAATAAATGGGAGTCTTTCCAGCGACTCTGACAGACATTGGATTATGCCCTAAGGGAATCATGCACTGTATTTCATGCAATGCCAAAGAATGAATAAGCACAGAATCTGATTAGATCTGTTTTTCTCTGTGTTACAGTTATTGTGGTTTGCACAACTGCTACCTAACACGACGTTTTACAGCTGATGTCTGTTCATTCAATGTCTGTCAGAGAAACAGATTTGTTCTTCCACATTTGTTTATTTCATGCCAATATGTTATATAGGTAGCTGCTCGTAGAAAGAAAGAGTAGATCAGCTAACTGTACAGAGAGACCATAACTACTACTTATTGCAACAGAGATTGGAGAATGGCTTACACCTGGGACCGTACTGCCTAGTGATAAGGACAGGATAGCAAAGTGTTAACTCCCAGTTTCTGCTTCTGACCCTGGGGACAGACCAGGTGTGTGACCTTGTCTCAATTTACAGGTCTGTCAACAGTTAAGTCAGAGTTTGCTTCATGGAAGCAGGTTAGGGATCTTGTTTGTAATGCTCCAAGAGCCACTGTTGAAAGATTTCTAGAAATACGAAGTATTTTGTAGAAACAGTTACAAAAACACAGGCAGAAAGTGCAGAGCTTTGGCATGCCAGAAACAACCAGCCTGTGGATGTAAACCAAAAACATCAGGGATAATTCACAGACACATCAGCAGATTGATTTCCCCTATACCAAACACAAACTGAAATCTTTAAAGCAAAGTAAGCGGAAAAAGTGTGCTTTCCAGACACGCAAGAAAAGAGCTCATGTAAAGCACACTGTAGTAACTGCTCACTGAATTTTTTATTCTTTTTAGTATCTTTCGTGGCATAAAAGCTTCTACTGTTTGAACAAGCTGGACACTTCAAACTCATTTGTTTTTTTTTTTTTTCAAAGCCATGTCTGAACTTCTGAAACCCAGTTACAGTAGTCTTCCTCTCCATGATTTCTGCTGCATTAAAATTATATTACAATTTGATAGCGTAAGTGCAGATTGTCCCAAAACAGGCTAAGGAATTTGGTTCACTTTAGACCATAATAATTGTGAGTTCTCTCTCTACTCCCCTAATTCTGTTTGAATTATTCACTCATGCTAAAGTTTAACATGCTCATGTGTCCTGACTGTGAACCCAATAACACATCCCTGAATTAATGAAAACCTGTTTTGTAAACTTTACCTTACCTTCTTGGAAAAAAAAAGAGAGATGTGCATGTAGCTTTACAAACACCAGGTGCTTATGAATGTGAGTGCCATCCTGGACATTCCCAGACCACAGACTAAAAAAGACCAGAGTGTCTGATCGAGATGCTCAGAACTCTGTCAGTGCACAAGGTCTCCGGCTAGTTCACACGGCAGCAGGAGCTTCTCCTCTGGAGTCGTGCCTTACTTCCAGAGGCTGCTCTGAGAAATGAAAGCAGGTTCGCAGCTCTCACCTCTCAGAACAAGCGAGCTGTGTGACACAGCCAGGGCGGGAAAAGAGAACACCGAAGTAATTCTTCAGTCTGCCGCGGGAGGGTTGGGGGACTGCGGCAGCGCTGAAATGTGGCTCCGAAGTGCTGCTTCAGCCCTTCTCTTGAATCACATGGCAGCAAAGCAGAACGAATAAAAGGGGAACAGAGTAAGGGAAGCAACAGGAATGAACGGGTTTGTAGAGAGACATGAGCTGCGCTAGCTCGGGTTAGTACTCCCTCTGAACATGAGGCGACTTTATGTTTCTTGGCCAGGTCTATAGTTTAAATACACAGTTATGCAAATCAGTCTATTCCAGTGCTAAACAGTTTTGTGCAACCTGTTTTGGTCACTCAGCATCTCTTCTCAGCTGGAAGCCAAAATATCCATTCCATGTTTTTTTTAGCCATCAGAAATCTTGTTCAATACCAACATAAAAATAATATCAAAGCGCAAAAATCTTGTTTCCCTTCACCAGCCCAAAGTGCACACAGCAACTGCAGAGGCACAGGGGAACTGGTGCATTTCTGATGCAGAAAGTCACCGACAAGTACAACGTTCAGCCTCCTCCTACAGAGGCAGGAAAGTCTCCGTTTTTGCCACTTAAATGGGTGTCCCCGAGCATCTGTCATCCCCTGCGCCCATGCTGCCAGTGGCATAAAGCTCCGGAACTGCTGTGCTAACCGCACAGGGAGCGAGAGAGCCCACAGTCCTGGGGAGGCTGGGTAATTTGGTGGTGCCCATACGCTGCCTCTTCCCAGTCCTGAGGTTTCTGTGTGCCTGTCACTTTTTTCCACCCAAACCCCTGCCCTCATACCTCCATTGTCTCAGCTTGGAGCCAGGGGTGCCAGGAAGGCACAGGCTGGCTCTGGGCTGGTAGGACCCGTAGCGTTGCCAGCTCAAAACAGAAAGGCCTGGATTTTCCTATAGAAAGGATGGCATAAAGCCCACATTTTAGGCCAGCCAGCCTCTCCCTTGCCGTAACATAACTGTTCTTTGCTTGTTCCCGAGAGCTTTACCAGTACGTAATTTCCAGATTATCACTTCCATCTTGTGAATAAGGACATGCTGCTATAGTAGAGTTCATCCTCGGGAGAAAATATTACACATTTTAAATTGCTGTCCTTGTCTTTTCCCCACAGATATATTTTGTGCTAACAGGGAATCCAATCTTCCACACAAACTCGGGAACAACATGGTGAACTATAATAATTATTGGACCTGTTAGGTCTATTGTGGAAATAAATCTGCTGTGAAACAACATTTTCCCTCATACATTTCACAGAGAGACAGTAACCCTTCTGCTGTCAATGAATTAATTTGCTAGAAGAAGCTGGAGCCCATAGATAAATCTTGAGATTATTTCTCATTTACATATTAGCTTAGCATTTATGTGCACTTCTATTGTGTGATACTCCTGGGGACAATCCAGGAAACAATATGAATCATCTAATATGTAAAAATTAGGCTACAACAGAAGGGGGAAAAAAGCTACCTTTTTTTTTTTTTTTAATGTTTTGAATTCTTTGGAATGGTCTTTGTGATTACTTTAATTATGTAGCACTGTATGCATAGCATTCCAGAGTTGGTTTTGCAGCTGTCTGACACTGGAACATACTTGAAGAAAGTACTCTGTGCTGCGACGCGTTCGGAGTGCACGTTATCTCAAGGACTGGTGGTGGTGCCTTGTGTGATACCATGGCTCAGACATGGATTGTTTTTTTGTTATTATTTATGGTGAAGAAACCAGGTCAGAGGCATAACTGAAAGCAGGACCAGTGTACTTCCTATTTCCTGTGGGGTCCCCAGAGCTCTAGTTTGAAACCATTACTGTTGTTAATTAATGATTTGCCAGCTGTCTGCACTAATTTTATAGCATTTATGTATGCAGAGCCATTGTGCTTTGGATTCCTGCTTCAAAGTCATGTAAGTGAGACACTACAATTACAAAATCAGCATCGCACTTACACGTTCATTTGTTATTTCGCATGCGCTCTGCTTGCAGATAATTTCCCCTTAGTTTTCAAATTGGAAGGCTGACTGAAGAGGTTTAGCAGCAGCAGGGATCCAGCTTGGGACACTTTGGGCCTTTTCGTTTCAAATCTTTGCTTGATTTAGGGTGGTAATACGTCAAAACAAAGGCAAAGTGGCCTTCTGTTGATTCTCGTTTTGGACATACAAATCAGTTTAAAACTGGAGTGAAAATGCTAGAGACTGTGACGTGTTAGACAGACTTTTAGTGAAAACACAATTTTCGCATGTGTTTGTCACTGCCCCACTGCCCTGAATGCCTACACTCGGCTGCAATGCATGCATGGCTTTGCCTGCCTCCTTCCATTACCCTTTCATAAACCTCTCATTTTTCCTGAAGGTTTGGGAAACCAGATGATTGCAGCAACACAGTTCCCACTGACCAACTCCATTTTGCTGCAGCAGTTCTGTAGTTACAGTCAGCTAAAGGTTTGTTTGTGTTTTTTTTTTTTTCCGTTCTCTCCTTTGAGGGCTTGTGTCGATGTGGGCTGTTAAGCAGCTGTGGCATTTCTGCCAGAAATGGCAATATTTCAGCGGCAGCTGACTGTACACACACTATACAGTTTATAGAGTGGGACCCCGGTACTCCGGAACTGATTAATCTGAATGGCTGGGTTAGTGTTTGGGCTAATCCTGACCTCCTGCTGCTTCTAGTTCCTCTACAAGGTTTATATTTTTCATACCTACTTCTTGAAGCTATTGTTTAACTTGCCTATTATTCCCTGCAGCCAAAATACTCTTTCCTAGTGGAAAAAAAATATTCATGACTCTATCTAAAGCACCTACAGAATTATTATTTTTAAAAGGAGCAATAATTAAAAATTGAAATGAAAATAAAGCAAATACCCACCTATGTTACAGTAATTCCAATTTTCAGTAATCCAAGTAGGGATAAAGTCCCTATGCACCTGAAGTAACAAAGTTTCATTGTATTTCAATTTAAAGCATAGCTGCATGTGTCTCACCTCAGTAAAAGCCAAAATTTCCATGGAAGCCAAGTAATGGTGCAATGGTTTTGGAGTCTTTTGAAAGGGACAGTGTTATACAAATGTTGAATTACCATAAGAACAAAACATTCAGGTCAGCTGGATGGTCTATATGTATATGTATATGCATAGCACAGGAGGGATTTAAAGAAATCTGGTCTAAAGCCAGACTGTGCTTGTTTCTGTATTGCTTTTACGCTTCCCCGATTCAGCAGTTTGCAGCTTCTGCTGTCTTCATCGGATTTGGTCATTTATGGGCAAACGTCTTTCAAATAAGCACCTTAAAATACTTGACTATATGTTGAATTATTAAGATCATAAAGTGAGGTAGAACAAGATTCTTAGATATCAGTGGGCACAAAATATGCCAGAGGATTTCTCTCCTCTTCCTCCCCTCCTCCCATCCCAAACAATCCTTTTCAATATTGAACAGGTCTGAGAACAATCCAATCCGCAAGGTCAAGATAGGGTCAGATTTCCTGACCTGCTTGCCCCCACCTCTTGATAATCTAGAAATGAAAATCAATTCTTGTCTTCGAGCTTGTGAGGAGCTCATAATTGCTTTAGACCGAATCACAAAGTGCCTGCTTTTTCTGCCACCTTTCAATTCTCGGGGATGGGGATGTCATTTTTCAAGTCGGGTGCACTGTCAGGATTAGATTGCGTGGTAACCAAGTAGAAAGATTTCTGCTCAGAATGAGATTTCTTCTCGTCACTGTGCCTTTTACTCAGGTCCAATTTTTTTTTTTTCACCATTATCTATAGGGATATCATAATATGCTTTGAGCAGACTATCTATGGAAAGCAATTTTTTTATACTCAGGGCCAAAATCGGAGCTCTTTTATGGCAGTTGGAATTAATGGGTAACTAAAACCTGAGGCTAAATTTCCTCCTTGATCTTTTGTTTGCCTTACCCTTCCTGCCACAAATCACACGAGTCAAATCAAATATGAGTAGAATTGCACCTTATTTTTTCAAGTATAGCTTTTTAGTGAACTAAACTAAAATGTGGTATCTTTTCTGTTGTGATAGAACATTCCTAGGCCATTTTGAATTGCTGTGAATTGCTCTCCTGCAAATGAGTTTGTACGAGCTTGTGTGGTACCTGTTGTCTGATGGGGCTTACCTGGTACAGTGGGCTCTGACAGGCAGGTGATTACCCCAGCAGTCAGGAGAATGAGGCTCAAAATCTGGTCACCATCCAACTTTCAGTTAGGGGAGGAGGACACTTGTCCTGGGTGAGCCTGAGACCTCAAATCTTTAACACTTTATTTGCCTCAATTTATAAAATGGAGGGAAAAAAAAAAAGAGAGATCCGGCTTTTTTATGTGAAGTCCACTGAGGAGCATCTGGGGGAAGTTCAATGGAAGAGGGATGTATCACTCGGTTTTCAGTGGTCTTTTCCTTTTGCACCTCATAAGTGTGTGTATATCTACTTTCATCTGTCCTGATCAAAAACACATTGATGACACTGGTGAGGACTTCTACAGTTCGTGTCCCTTATGCCTAATATAATGGTTATTTACCTAAAGAAAGGTCACTCTCTTATTTGGTGAAGAAGACCGTCTATATGTGGCTTTTGTTCCTGGGATTTTGAGAAGTTCTGCTGAACAATTCCAGCATTTCTGATAGTACAGGTATCTTACATACCTACATTAAAATTGGAGAGAAGGTAGCTCTTTCCCCACTACTCTTCTGCTGCTGCTAAGATTTGTGGTTTGGCCATAAAAGCTGTTTAGATGACAAAAGAAACCATAAGTAAGACAGTGATTTATTGATAGAATGATTTATTTTTAAAAAAATATGTACTGAATGAACATTTTAATATCTGGTTTTACTTAATTTGGCAGCTCAGCATTTCAGTAAGGAGATCTGCCAAGAATTACAGTAAAATATAGCCTAAACAATTAATTCTGTCAGCAAATGAGGGTACAAGATCAATAGTTTAAAATAGTCCCAAAGTTAAGGGGGGAAAAAGAGAAGGAGGAAAGATAATCCTTGTTTTAGATCCTGCCAGGATGAGCAAAATAAGGACAGGATGAAAGTAAAAGAAGATTTTTTTGAGAACCATGTTGAGTCTCGATTCTTATTTTCAGAAACTCCGTCGCAGCAGGTGAAGTCATGGAGTAAACATATTATGAAATCACAGAAAGTTTGATGTGCTGGTGGCTGGGCAGTATCAATCTTTATTTCCCAAAAGGGAAAGCAAAACAGAAGGCATCTTCCTCAGAGCAAAGCCCATTCCTCTGCTGATACCAGCAGGCCCAGGGAAGCTGCATCAGGTAATGGTAGCAGAGTTTATCCTCCATCTTTCTCTGCTCTTCATGGATGCAGCCTTCCTTTTCTCAGGTCACCTTCCAGACAGCACAGCCTTATTAGTGTTGATGAAAGGAGGCTTGAAACCAAAGGCCCACCTTTACCCTTCCTGATGTCAGTGAGAGCTGCATCCACTGATTTTGAATTTTGCAATTTCAATTGCTCTGACTGATACTAAGAATTAGCATTGCTCTTGAATGGGGAGTGAAATAATATGTACTTTAATCAGGTACATACATTTTATTCAGGTACAAGCTTTCTCAGAACCACAACTGTCTCCTCCTTGTACTAATATATAAAAGAAAACAAAGATAATTTTTCCTTTCAATGTGATGAGAAACACCAAAATCCTCAGTTTACAGTCCTATGCTTGTTACCCTGTCCTCATAAAACAAGTTTTAGTTTCTTGGGCAGATTAGCAACGTTCTGAAGTTTTAACATATTTATTGTATCTCAGCACTTGTTAAAAGGTAACTTTAATGTTGAACGCCCTGTGACTATTCTTTGAGCTCCTGTTCTTAGGGAAAACAGTTTCCAGCTCCGTTTCTTCACTGCTTGCCGTCTCTGTGCAGAAACGGCTGAGGTTCACGGATGGGCTGGAAACCAGAAAGTGCAGAGGTGCTAACCGAAGGCTTCCCTTCTGTTTCTCAAATAAAAATTCAAAAAAATACAAAGAAAAAGAAAAACAGTTTTAGAACAAATGTAATTCAAGCGCTGGAGTGACTTTTTCTTCATTTCTTTGTTTTGCTTTTGATAATTACACCATATCCCTATAATATATTACACACTGAATTATTGAAATGCACTTTCAACCTCAGCACTGGAGTCCCACTGTTGTTTCTGTCAGCGAATAACAAACAGACTTCCCTCTTTAACATGCCCCTGGAGAAGTGACTAAATACAAATATTTATCACCGCCTTCCTTGCCTGCCTGCGTCGTCCCGGCTGTGGATGTTGAATCCCATTTTTTTCCCATTATTTCTTGTTCCCATGGGCTATGTGGAGCCAGGTGAGCTCAGACTGGGTCCTGTCCTACTGGTAGCACTGGGGTGGCTCTGGGTGCAGAGTGGCCCCGAGGTCTCTGCTGGGCACACGGATGGCTGGCCATAGGGTGTGAGTCAGAAGAACACGTTGCATTCAGAGTCTGTAGGTTGGGAAGAAAGCAGCTTTCCTCCTATAACTTTTGGGAAATGAGGTCTGTGAGAGCCTCTTGGTCACCCCGTTTTTACAGTCCTTTTTGGAACTTCTACAGATGGCAGTAGATGGTCAATTTAAATCATGCTTTTCTAAATCGTGTTTCCTAAAGCTGGTGATTTTAGTGTCCTCAATTTTGGATATCCAACCTGAACCACATGAGGAAGACCAAGCAGCACTCTAACAGCCAGACTGGCAGCCAAAACTGCTTCCCCTCCCACCCCCCCACCCCATGGCATTTCATTTTGAATTGCAAAGCCACTTCAAAGACAGGGAATCCTTCAGACCTTTAGCACACTCAGGGCTCTATTAACTGGTATGGCTGCTGGATGTTGATCTAGATCAAAGTCACCTTGAAAATGAAGCCCTCTATCTGTAGATCTTCACTCAACAGGAGCAATATTTACTTTTTTATTCCCTACTTAATCTACAGAGCATTATGTATTACATGGGTAGCATGAATGGTAAATAAATCTCGGTTCTGGTTTTGACGTGCAATGGTGTTGCTAATAAAAGAAAAATCTTTTGGACAACTTTTGTATAAATCATGGTTATTTTTGTAGAAGATTAAACAACAGTTTGGTCCCTCTGGATATTCATGAACAGATGAAACATTAACCGCTGGGTCTTAAATGTTTTATAAATCTGCAGTACATTCCTGCAATGGAGAAATAAAACCCCATGATTTATAAGTCAGCAGTCCATGGAGGGATAGTTACTTTTGTAGAGAGAGGGCTGCACACTAGGTAGGGCTGGTACATTTTGCTTATCGAAATCTGGGACAGTGTCAGATGAGTTGCATTTGTGCAGGGAGTTGCAGCTCATTGTGCATGAGGGGTAAACAGTACAATATACACATGACTTATTTGCTTGTGTGCAATAATTGCACCTCTGGACTTGCAGGATCCAGGTTGCCAGACAAGCAGTGGATGCAGTGAAAATCCAAGAAAGGCCACTTCCCATAAGCTTTTAATGCAAATATAATATGGGGTATCCTTTGTAACGCAGGCTAACTAGCGATCCTTGAGTGGGGTCAGGTCATAGCCTGCCATGAGCACATAGCAGAGAATTTCTGCATTGGCCAGGAGAAGGCCAAAAGATTGTCTTGGTCTCAAAGACAATGTCTCCCTCAGGGAGGTGGAGAGCAGGTTTGAGGGAGGTTTAATGCCACTGCACATAATAGCACAAGGTTTTCATCATCCCCACTGACTGCAGGGTTGACCAATTGTGTGTTTAAGGGTAGATGAGAGTATATGAGCTTGATCCCTTCCTAATCTGGATGATATGGACAATTTAGCCACCTTCACTTGCATTGTCTCCTGAGTGCTGGTGCCCAGACTGTTAGGATGGGGATGTCGGGTCTCAGCTCCTGCAGTTAGCTCCACAAAGGTATAACTCCAGCTGCAGGCATTATTTCACCGCACCTTTTCAAAATATGCACAGGATGGTGAGGCACTGGAACAGGTTGCCCAGAGAAGTTGTGGATGCCCCATCCCTGGAAGTGTTCAAGGCCAGGTTGGATGAGGATTTGAGCAACCTGGTGTAGTGGAGGGTGTCCCTGTCCATGGCAGGGGGGTTGGAACTAGATGATCTTTGAGGTCCCTTCCAACCCTAACCATTCTATGATTCTATGAATGACAAATCCCTTTCACTTGCCATAGTCCTTTAGCACAGAACAAGAAAACCTGTGAGCCTCCAAGGGAGCTTCCTTCATACCACTGTATATTGTAAGCAACGATGCTATTTACTGCATACTGCAGTCACTGTCACACACTTCTTTAATGCAATAGGAAGGAATGTGCTCTACTGGTGAAACTGGGGCCTATGGGCCCGATTCTTGTCCACAGGAAACACTAGAGTTTAGGTCACTGGTTTCAGTTCAAGCTGGAAGACACTTTCGGCAAGGGAACGGAGGGATTCCCTGGCTGTGAGGTCATTCTCAGGGTGATTCTCCCCCTCTACTCTGCCCTCGTGAGACCTCACTTGGAGTACTGCGTCCAGTTCTGGAGTCCCCAACATAAGAAGGACATGGACCAGTTGGAGAGGGTCCAGAGGAGGGCCACGAAGATGATAAGAGGGCTGGAGCACCTTTCCTATGAGGACAGGCTGAAAGAGTTGGGGCTGTTCAGCCTGGAGAAGAGGAGGCTCCGGGGTGACCTTATAGCGGTCTTCCAGTACCTCAAGGGGGCCTACAGGAAAGATGGGGAGAGGCTGTTCAGGAGGGCCAATTATGATAGGACAAGGGGTAATGGTTTTAAAATAGAGGGAGGTAGGTTCAGTTTGGATATTAGGAAAAAATTTTTTACTATGAGAGTGGTAGAACACTGGAACAGGTTGCCCAGAGAGGTGGTGGATGCTCCATCCCTGGAGACGTTCAAGGCCAGGTTGGACAAGGCCCTGAGCAACCTGATCTAGTTGGAGATATCCCTGTTCCTTGCAGGGGGTTGGACTAGATGACCTTTGAAGGTCCCTTCCAGCCCTAACCATTCTATGATTCTATGATTCTATGACTCAGGGTTTTTCATTCAGGGTGGGAGATCTCCTCATGTCCATGCCCACAGGAAGGATATCCTGCCAGTCTTCCCCTGGAATTAGCGCGAGGTCCTTTGGGCTCATTTCAGGCAACACAGGTTTTAGCAGCATTGTGTGGTGTTGGAATATGGCTGGTTAGTTGGGTGTCTGTCTGAGACCTGCTACCCATAACGGCAGGTGTGAGACCTGACCTTACACCCACACGTCCACCCTTTGTCGCGGGGGTCATATCCAGCAGGAGGACTTCACCATGGATAATGAAGGCCCAGAGATCAGCATCTGAAGATGCCCGCAGGCATCCAGCGAGATTTCCCAAAAGATATGTCAGCACCAGCTACCCCCGCTGTTTGCAGTGACCGGGGCTGGGCCCGAATTCCTTGGAAACCTTCCAGATTATTCAGCCTCTAACTCACGAAGCTGCCGACTGCTTCCTTCCTCCACGGGCGGCCAGCAAACGCGGACTGCGCTTCCCAGCTTCCCCCGGGGGTGTTGTGCCGTTTCACCGTGGGAGGAGGCGACGTGAGGGCTCCTCGTTCTCCCAGGGCTGCGGCAGCGGGGCTGTGCCGGCTCAGGGCGCGCAGCGGGGCCGCGCAGGCAGCAGGGGGCGCTGCGCGACCGCGCACCGCGCAGACGCTGCCCGCCCCCCCCTCACCCCGCCGCGTCCGTGCGCTCGGCTGGGCGGCCCCGGGCGCGCCGGTTCTGTGGGTGCTGCACCCGTTGTGCCACCCTTTTAATCGCTGTAATTAGGGATTGACGTGTGTCTGCGCCGGTACGTGTGTGTGTGTGCCTATATGTGCGCGCGCCTGTACGTGTGCGTGCCTACACCGCACCCGTATACAGGTGTAGCCGTGTGCATGCACGTACCTCTGCATCCAGGTATTGCCGCAGACACGTCATTCCCCCTCCTTCCCCACGGAAGAATTGAAAGTACAAACAAAGCTCGTCGGTGGTGCCCAGCCCCGTTGGGCTCCCCCAAAGCGGAGGGAGGGGATCGGAGGCCGAACAGCGTCAGTGAAGAAACAAAAGGAGAAGTACAAATTAAATATACATGTCTCGAACCCAATCCTGGCTTGATACAGTGGGACTTTAAGATGTAATCAAGTTAATTTAAAAGGCTGAGGTCCAAGCCTTAGGAACACAGACTGTGCCATAATTGCACAGAGCCAATTTATTTTAGCTAGCAACATCAGCTAGAAATCAAGAACTGCTTTTAAAAATACCAAGCAATTGCAATTATTCAGCTGTGCGTGCTTTCCTTGACTTGTCATGGTCTCTCTAATATGTTTCTTTTAGGTTTTGGGAAATCAAGATGCTCGCAATCATCATGTACTGTCACTTACACATTGCTTAAGTCCAGTTGTTTATGAACCGATAGTAATTTATAATTAACTGAACATCAAGACCTCGCTGTCCGTTTCTGCTCCATATGCAGTGATATTGATCCGTATACCTCTGAGAGTGAGAGTTAAATAACTTTATTCCTGCACTGCTGGCTGATTGATAACAGAAGGCTACAGCTAGTCTTTTTTGTTTCCACAATGCAGCATTGTTCAGGAACATAATAATTTAGTGATACTGTGAGGCTAGAGAACTTACAGCTTATTGTCTCACTGGGTGATCGTCTCAAGTTTGGCCTGAAATACTTGTGGGCTTTTGTTTTTTTACTAAAGACGCAGATTAATTTGAAGTCCACGTTTTTTCAGGGTGTGGAGCAAAGCCTGTTCTTAGCTATGCGCAGGCAACGATGCTGTTTCAGATTTACTCCAATATAAAGCCAAGCTTTGGCCTCACAAAGAAGCTTTTTAAAATTATGTATGTATTTTGTGTGCATGCTGTGCAGCCATCACAGAGCAAGTCGTTGCATCGGTAATGCGACAGCTAAAGAAAAGTAGCTCTTTTCATATTTCAGAGTTTACCATGATGAGCAGATGCTGAGGAAGGAACCCAAAAACTCGAAGCATAGCCCAGGGCAGGTAAAAAACTGTTTTGTCTTTAATCTGAAAAAAAGAAAAAGAAATTCTCATCCTGATACAGAAAGAAACTTTTATGTGATGGTGTACCCTCATGTAAATGGGTTTTGAGGCTAGCGGGCCAAGGAATCGGCATCTGACCTGTGCTGGGCTTTCTCCAAGCCCTGCGGGCATCAGGAAGGCCATGCCCTCGAGGTGGTTTGTGTTATCCCTGCTCAGGCCCTTCTGGGCTGGAGAGGAAAAGTGAGGGGTAGGAAGGAAAGAAGGAAAAGGCCAGTCGCACCTAACATTTAGTGCTTCCACAGAACCAGTGGAGTTGAGAAATCTGTGCATCGACCCTGAGAAATGTGAAGTAAACTGAAAACATGACAGTTGTTTGTTTTCATGTTGATAAATTCCTCAAGTGAAGGCTGGAAACTCGCCAACTGCTGGACATGCTGCCCGAGTGCAGCAAGCCAAGCGTCAACCCCGCGTTCCTCGGCACGGGGTTATAGTGGGCACTTTGCTCTTTCTCATCACCGAAAATACCGAATGGCTGTTGGGAGGCGACGACGGCTGGGTGGCAGTGCTGCTGTAATGCTCGCAGCCACGGCCAGCATCGCTTAGAGTTCCCCACCCGCCTGCTTGACAGCCCAAACTTAATTTATCAGCCTTCGGAGCTCCCACCCCTCGCTGCGTGCCAAGGCTGGGGTTTGGCATGCTTCAGGAGCAGCACAGCAGGAGTATTTCTATGCAGCCTCACCTTTGCCTGTGCAGTCAAATGGTCCATGCTCACGTTCCTGAGCTCAGATCACCTCCCTCACCTCTGGAGCATCACGGCTGCTGTTAGACCTCTGTCTCCCCGAGGGAGCCTCAGGAACAAGTCTGCTATTTACACATGGGAAATCATCATGAAGTGTCGTCTTTCCTGCATTTTCCTTTCCAGAGGAGTCAGAGATGTGGTATTAGTAGATCAGAGAGGATTTGTGCCCAGAGAAGGGCACACCATGTCGGCTTCTGCAGACTAACATTGTTGTTCACCCTAGTTTTGTCACGTGTGAGTCAAAAAAGTAAGGATGGAGCCTAGAAGCATCTGAATGCTTTTTGCTTGTGAAGAAAATACAACAAAGGCTCAGTTGGCTGGCTGTGAAGAGCACAGAAATCCTCCTCTTTTAAACTCTTCCTTTCACTTCATTCCGTGCAAAAGATGTTGTGGAAACCCCATAATTGGAAGTAAATCCCAAAATTGGAAGTGTTCAAGGTTGGGTTGGACAGGTCTTTGAGCAACCTAATCTAGTGATAGATGTCCCTGCCCACAGAAGGAAGGTTGGAGTAGGTGATCTTTAAAGGGCCCTTCCAACCCAAACCATCCTCTAATTCTATGAAAACCATTTCACATGGACCTACTGCATTTTCAGTAGCTTAATTTTCCCCAGCATTATTGATCAGTGAGGCCCCATTCAAGACATTTTGGATAACAAGAAGGAGAACAGCACCCTAACAGATGATCCCCACCTCGAAGGATAGAAAGGCTTCTCTGTCAGGGGCTGGAAGGTAACATTAAACCTAACTTAGTGACTTCCCAGATTTCTTCCTGCTGTGAGAGCAGTGTCAAGAAAGTCTGTTGGTGAACTTCACTGAATGTATTTTAGAGTCCTGATAGTATCAGGAATAATCAAGGAAGCCATTCTGTTCCTGCACCTGTATCTTCCCTTTGTATGTCTGCTGGGACTGTCCAGGTGCTCAATTTAGATTTTTTTGTGTGAAGGCTGTTGGTCTTCTAGGAACTACATCAAAACAAGTTAATTAATTTCAGAAAGGTTATTGAAGAATCTGGTGATCAAGCAGTGGTGGGTTAAGTCCCATGGTGCTGTAGTCTTCATCAGTTTCCTTTACTGTTTCCTGAAATGCACACGTGAATGGTATCTTTTCCCTTAAAAGTAGCATTTTTGCTATAGGAAGAGGGCCCACAAGGTGGCTCAGGTGGAAAAGAAATGTGGAGTTTTTGATCTCTGGCTGGAACATATAGGACTGGGACAGGAAAGCAGCACTGCTCTGGAATAGCTATTTGAGACTGTCCCAAAAGATCTGTTAATTTGAATTCAGCTAAGGATGAAGAGGTGCAGAATATCAAATCAGTGCCAATCAGTGCTAAGGGGACCTCATCTCATGCTGCTCAAGAGACCAAGGACTGACCTGGACATGCAAGGAAAATCGTATCCTTGTGATCCAAATCTAAGGGCCCTGCCCTTCTGACTTGCCCACAAATGTCTTCTCCAAAAAATAAAAGTACCCAAGGAAGACTGACAAGCAGCCATCTTTCAGCATTTTCTTCTTGAGTCAGTCTAGGAAGTTTCTGTTGAGCCAACAGCTGCCTCTCTTGTTTGGCAAGTCCTTTCTAAAACCTGAGAAGTAATTTTATTACTGCAAGATATTTACGAACAGAGAAGCACAGAGTCTGCCTGGCTAACAAATTGCTCATGGTAATAATTCATTATCCTGCAGTTTATAATGTATTATTAACCATGGGGTATTGTTTTTGCTCTCTGAGTGGATGATGGGACATTTAACAGTTGAATGATAAGTGGAGAACAATATGTAAGCCTGCTATGTAAGTTCTAGGTAATTCAGGGTTTTTAAGCATTCATTTAGTTCTTGAATCACCTGAATAGTCACACAAAACACAAGCAAAAGAAACCTAACTGTAGCCCACAATTAAATGCAAGTCAGTCGTTAACAGATACATAGCAGTTTCTTCTCATCACAGTCTGAACTATCATCTAAGCTAGTTTCTGTGCTGATGGTGTTCTATTTCCCAACATCAAATTCAGAAAATGACAGTACAATTAGAAGAAAAGTTATTTCTACATCAATTCCCTTGAGGTTTTGAAGGAATAAAAAGTAATCAGAATAATATAGATGATATTAGAGATAGATGACAGAGTTTGAATTGCCCAACTAGGGAGGATTAGGAGCACAACAGTTATCTGATGGTTTTACTTAATGCTTGCATACAACAGCTGCCCAGTAGATTGCTATCCTCTTTGCTGAAGTGTCGGTTGAAAGGTCACTGGATGGATGGTTTGGTAAAGTGAGACTAGTCCTTAGCTAGCAAAGACTGACACTTCTGGTCTTTGACCCATATGGATCCAACTACGAAACGCAAGGCCTTTCAGATGAAGCATCATGTAATTTCCCTGAGACAAATGTAAGTGGTCTAGGCAATAGGTTTGTTAAATGTCTGAGCAGTTCTGTTCAAAAGCACGCAGAGGAGAGCGCTGCCTGTCTCTTTACAGTTACCAGTGAGAAATTTCTTCTGAAGAAGTGTAATAGTGATTCTTGCTGACATGGAATAACAATTTCCTAAATCTGCCGAAAAGAGAGTGACAACATATAAAGCCTCAAAGTTTAAAGAGTAATTTCCAGTGCTGTATTTTGGAAACAGAAGCCTTTAAGATATCAGTTTTGCTAAAAGGAAACAAGCATTTATGCCTGTTGTGGTCATCCTATTCAGCACTTATCACTGAAAAAGCCAGCACCAGAACCAGGCAATTTTTTCATATTTGCAGTGCAGATGGTGAGAAGGATGTCTCGCTGGGACGCATCATTGCCACAGGTATATTCTCACACGCCCACTCCCACAGTGAGAATGGTTTCACAGTCAACTGCTTTCATCAGCTTCTCTCAAAATACTAAGAGGCAGGCCAACCACAGCTGGCACTCAGGGCTGGGATTCCCCCTGCTAACTAACAGACTTGCTCAGTGCTTTTAGGGGTGCCTTCTTCAAAATCTCCTGAAGTGCTGGCCCTCAGCTCTCGTGTGTGCACCAAGACATTTCTTATCAGTACAACAGGGAAGAGAGGTGAAAGATTCAGGGCTTTGATCACAAAATATTCCCACAGATACACCAAGACCCGAGAACCCAGCATATTTTCATCGTGGTAAGTCTTCCGTATCCCTCTTTGATGACTCTTCTCCCCCTCTTTAAACGCTGAGGATGTTATTGAGCGGGTTCAGCAGCCTTTATCTGGCACAAAGCCCAATTAAAATCTTTTGACACTAAGCCTTCACTACCGAGCGTGGTCGTGGCTGAGGGCCATGAATCGCTTCTGCTGACCCCGGGACTGCTGTTGTGACACCTTCGGTCCTGCTCCTGCCTCTGCTCCCACAGGGCTCTGCCGGCACCCCAGGAGTGCCTCAGACTGCTGCTCTCCATAAAGTTATCCTCCTTCCCGACAGAAAACAAAACCATTCTGCTTCTTCCTGCCACTCACTACTTTGCATTACTGATTTGCTTTAGGAGGTCATTACTACTTCTTAATTTTCTAACCATGCTAGTTAGCAAAGCTAGATGCAAAACCGGTCACTTACATTATAGAACTGTAGCATTTTAGAAATTACTTCAAACCAAAGTCCTATGCCGAAGGCATTTATATAACATTAACTAATTTCGCTTAACATTTTCTAGGCAGTATTTCTGTAAGAGAAACAGTGAGATACTGAGGATGCCGAGATCTGATGAATGACCAAAATAAGGGTGACTTAGAAATTACCTTTTCCACAGATGAAAGAAATTAATCAAATCAGACTTATCTCAAAAAACAAGCTCCTATTAGATACATACAAAGGCAGGGCCCTCTGTATGAAGATAGTAACTGTCCTTAGTAGCCATGGAGTTTACCTGAATTGAATTTGGGAGAAAAAAAGACTTTAAAGAATATGTATATGTTTTAATTACAATGAACCAGATTAGCTCCAGGCACCCATGAGCTCTAGTGGGAGCTTTCATCTCTGTGAAGACCAACAACCTAGCTGGGGGAAACCCTCTCCCAAAATAATTTTCCTTTGCCATAGCACTACCTCTTTATGGTTATATATTTCACCCAAGCCTGGTCCCCAACCCTGATGCATCCCTGATGCTCCTGGCCCCGTGGACTGGGGAAGGGCACCCGCCACGCCAGGCCACATCAACGCATGATATCATTACGGCTGCTCATCTCTCCCTCTGAAGAGATGGGGGCAGTGACACTCCACCAAAGCCACGTGAAAACTGAATTCCTACAGCTAATCTCGAAAACGCAGCAGCAGATTGAAAGCCTGGTGGGGAAGGAGCACCAGGGAGCTTTCCTACAAACAAAGACAGTGGTGTGAGTTTGAGGCAGGGTCTTCACCACATTTCTTTTCCTGTTGGAGCTATGGAAAGAAACTGGCCTCATCCTTCTGCGGGAGGAAGGTCTTTGGCAGGGAAAGGAAGCCAGTGACACCCCCAAGGAAACTGATAGCAGCTACAGTGATAACTTCCTAGAGCTGAACTTAACTGTATGTATAAACTTCATGTACCTCATCTATGGGGTGGCCAAAGGGGGTTGCGTATCTGGAAAGAGACATACGCAGCGATAACTCCATCGGATGCTGCCCCAGACTCCAGTGACCCATGAGCCAGGGTGTCCGTGTCCCCAGCTTGTGGCCAAGCACCCAATCTGGTCTGTCAGCAGCTGGAGATTGCTGGTCCCTGCGGAAGCTTTCAAACCTCTTAGTGTCTAAAAATACCAAATGTTATACCAAAAAGCAGACATAAAAAGAAAACTATATTTGATGTAAGATGCTTGATTACAGATATTCATCAGTTACTCACCTTGAGGCAGCTGAGGATCTGACCCTCCGCATGCAGAAGGGCAGGTTCAGTCTTAAAATATTTACAGAGCTTCCAGGCCATGATTAAAAGTTGTAAGTGGCACACCTGAGGCATAAACAAATTGAATCATATTTCACAGCTCCTGAAATTTAACTGTCATTTCCAGTTAACTGATCACTGACTGAAGTCTCAGGATATTCTGGGCATATTTGCTCCACTCTTTATAGAATTCAGCTTTTTTTTACTGTTTTGCATCATTTAAGATAGAGTTGCTTTTCATGTTTTTGTGCAAGCTTTGTTTGGACAGTCTGTAGATTTAAGACATGCTTTTTGCTCAAAAAGATGTGCTCTGTGCTCTTCAGTGAGTTCCAGGGAGTTTGGCCTGATGGGCGTGCTCCCAGGACACATAAGGAAAGAGTTAACACACAGCCACCCACTTGCCAACCTGGAACATAGGAAATGATGGATCAGTGTCCTAAATCAACATATGTGATAGCAATCACATAAACAATGTATGAGTGGGATGATGGATTATACCATTTACAGTATGTGAAAGGTTGCTTAATTTTTTTTCTTCCCCAAAACTGAGGGTGAGTAGTAAAATGTACATAACAAAGTATTACATTAGATCTTCTTAAGAAGAATACTAAAATCTTAAATACACAGTGTCATGGCTAATACAGACACAAGTTAAGTGTTTTCGGCTTAGAAATTGTAAGGAAAAGAAAGGAGTGTAGTTACTTAATGCTTCTTCTGGGAAATTCTTCCTTTTTGTTAAATATCACCATTTATTAATCATATCTAGGCACTTCCTAGGTTAATGGTACATTCAAAGTAGATTATTTGAAACTTAATTTGGAATTCATTCAAATACAGTTCTCTTATTTGATAGAAAAGTCTTCAGTTTTTGAAGGGCTGATCTTGAGATTAAATGCCTTCCTCTCTGAAGGAAAACCAGTAGCCTACGTATGTGAGAATGCAGTTAAAATACTGGCACGGCAAAAGGATTTCTCAGATTTTTTTTCCCCATATTTCTCAAGTTTCCTTGGAAAATATGCTGTCTGACCTCCTGAGGGAGCAAAGCATCTTCTCCACAAATTATGTTGGAGAGCTTGGAAGGAAAGCAGCCATTTGCTTCAGCGTTGTGCTCGGTGGATTGCTAATTTGAGTTTCTGTAAAATGGAACCAGCTTCAAGAGCCTCAGACAATTCCTATCAAGCACTGACGTTTCCAGATAAGGAGAACATCAGCTCTGACGTTGTCTTTCCCTGCAGCTTCAGCAGGTTGGTTCTTAACCCTCCACTTTACAATACTGCTGCATATTTACACCAGCTTTTGGTTTTAATGCCACATGGCTAGAACTACTGGGACGATTTCTACACTGTAGGGAAAAATATGGTTTTTTATGAGACAGAGGCAGCTCAGTAGAAGAAATGAAAAAAGGTAATTTTTGTAGGTCTCGAGGTGAGAAATAGCGAGTGTTACAAGGGTAATTTAACAGGCCAAAGTCCCCTCAGGTATTTGAAACCCTTAAGAGGCTATTGAAAGAAGGAAATTAATTCAAGAATGTCTGGCCAGTCAGGTTATGGATATCAGGAGTGGGTTTTGCTAAGGGCTGCGTGGGTGGGAGAAGTCTGGTGGTGTTCACAGGTATGCGAAGTGGGCACGGCTGAGAGGTTGGCATCCAGTACCCTCATTTCCTGCTGGATCCTGACAAAGATGATGGCCTTCAAAGCTACTTCTGTATTGGAGGTTGGGTCTGGTCCTCGTCCCACTGATGCTCCTGCCCAGCTGGACCAGGGCACTGTTCCTGCCTGGTCCATATGCCTGGCTCCTAGCCTCTGGGATGAGTGGGGATGCACGGAAACAGTGCCAAAACCACAAGTTTCAGATTTTTCATTATGGCATGTTGAAGGACCTCAATCAAATTCTGCAAGGGCTGGTGGAGGGAGTCAGCGTAAGGGCTAACATAGGCCACCCCAGCCTCACATTATTCTTCCTCGAGAGGCTCTGCTGGAGCCGTGCAGAGAAATTCCTACGGCACTTCACCAGCCATAATAAAGTCACGCCTGCGATTAAGTTCCCTCACTGTGATAAAAAAAGGCAACCCCAGAGCACCCTATCAAGTGCCTTCTCTCAATTAATGTGAGGACAAATGACATTTCATCACTTGTGTAATGAGCTTAATAACGTTTAATGTTCACTTAATACTGTAATTGGTGGCTGACCATGAAATAAAGACAGGTTGATAGGGATTGGTGGCTTTAATGCCAAGGATAACTGGGTTGGAAGATGGTCACTTTATTTTTCACTGAGTTCATTATTATTGCTGTTTTCTGCACTGCTGGTGTTATTTCTATAAGCAGCATTAGGAAGCCTTTGTTACTTTCCGCTATACAAGTACATGCCAAAAAAGTGACCATCGCCATGGGCAATTTGTGACCTGCGGGAGAACACGCAGTACTGGCCTGCTGGTACTGCTGCTGCAGGGCTACGGTACTGCTTAAGAATCTTCTAGATCACTTTTCTTAAAGTAGTTATTATTGTTGTTGTTGTTGTTATTATTATTATTATTGTTATTATTATTACTTGCCAGCAGGGACTGGATTTTTCACTGTTCAACAGATATCCAGCAACGAAAGAACTGAAAAACGAACGACACAAGAGGTTACAAAGTGGATTAACAGAACTAATGGCAATGAGCATTCAGTCCTGGGAATTGTCTTCTGAGCTTTGGGCTTCAGCCAATATCCATTTTTCAAACAGTTTACTCTGCTCATCATGCTTTGTTACTTTTTTAAGGCTAAAAAATAAACCAACTCTTCCCAAAGTAGGATCATGTTATTACATGCGTATGGAGCTCTTGAGGATTAGCACACTTACCTTACTTTCTGGTTCAGTTTTGAAAATAGATTGGCCACTGTTTGCCATCGTTCTTCCCCTGCCCCTGCTAGGATGACCGTCAGCTCCGAATGGGACACCGCACGTTTGCAGCACTGGGGCAGAATTAGTTTTCACAGATGCGCAGCATTTGGACACGTGAGTGAGGGCCTTGGTACGTAACGTCGTTCACTCACAATGTAATATTATTTTCTGGTTTGAGCTGCCTCAGCAGCAAAAGCAATTCGAAAGGCGGTTTGCTTCTGCGCTGGGCTCGGTTTCGACGACTGTTTGACTGGCATTGCACACGAACGCTGATTTTCCAGGGTCGGCCTTAACACCTCGTACAAAACCAACCATCAACTTGCCACGGCCTCACTTATTGCAGAGTATCGCTGTGCAACCTTCCCAAACAAACAGAAGCAGCCAGATTCCTCCCAGAGCCGAGGAAGGAAATTTTTCTCTACATTCAATGTCTTTCACTTCTCCTGCTCTTAGTTATAAATATTCTAGTGCATGAGCTCAGAGGAATAATGCTCATACTACAAATAACTAAAGCTGAGGAGCTCTGTATTTAAAGGTGAAGAATCATTTATTTTGGAACAGAAAGTGTTGGTTTTTTTTTTCTTTTTGTTTAGCAGCTTTCAAATGTGAATGAATCATTCTATGAAAAAATTGATATGATGGGGTTGGGGGTTCATTTTTAAACCTAGAAACTCAGATATAGATTTCTATCCAGCTTCAGTTTTAAGACAACATTAAATCATTAGAAAAAAAAAATATCAAGGAGCCCCTCAACTATGAACAAGAATATATATCATGTCAGAAAAACCTTTCTAATTGATCCATTTTCAAGTGACCTCATCTATGCTGATATTTTTTGTCTTCTATGCCACTCCTCCATTAAGAAACTTCTGTGATTGCACATTTCAAATCCACACAGGGAATCTGAGATTTTATTGTTCCTCTTCTGTGAGGCTGCGGTTAGCAATGACATAAGTAATGCTTCATAATCCATTTGTAGCCTAATATCTCCTTGAAGAAGATAGAGAAGTTTGAGTCTTCTCTTTACAAAATAGCTTATCAATAAGTCTCTTCTTGGCAGAGCTGTACTGATTTAAACCCAAGAATAAGGAATTAAATAAAGATAGGGAGGATCGCTTTTGAATAACTGAAGACTCATGATACACTACAGACACCTTTTTGTTTTGAAAGTGCTGAAGTGAAAAGAACAACTGGATTTTGGTTTTGCTCTCCCATAAAATAATTGTGAGAAGCAACGCTAAGAAAATCATGAGACGTATCAGTGATAAATATCTCTGGCATATCGAGCAGTTTATTCATTAGGGACAGGATGACACAGAAACCCACAAACTGATAGAATTATTGGTGCAGATCTTGCCCATGGCTATGCTCAGGATTGTCTTGTTACTGCAACTATTTAGCAGGGAGCCTTTCCAACCTGCCTTTTAAATTTGCCCTTGCCAAACTGCTGGAGGCCAAAACCAGTCATCTTGCATTTGGCTGCTACCTGTTACCTTCCTTTTTTTTTCCAGCTAGGAAGCGCCTTAACCCCTGTGGTGTCTGCTCTATTTTTTCCTTTGGTGTTCACATTAAAATGGGTCACGTTTAAAACTTCTGCATTGTTGAACAGGGACCATGACTGTTGAAAAGCAAAAACCTTAACAACTTTAAATAGGCTACAACATAATAGCTGCATCTTTGCTTGCAATGTTTAACAAGATGCATATCGCTAGTTTTGCAGTTCCTTGTAGGTATTCAAATGCCTTCAAAGTTGCCTTTTTCCTAGGCATAGCCATTGCCCAGTCACCAGCTCCAAACCCAATCGCTCGCTCCTGCAGGCATGTTGCACATCGTACTTTGGCAAAGCAAGAGGAGCAGTGCTTTTAAAAGGGAGGCCCATGGCAGGAATAGGTCTGGCACTCCAGTAAAGAGCAGGAATGAAAACATGAAACAAATTCTATCAGGAGAAAGCTGGATCAGGTTAATTATGAGCCTACATAAACATTTAAGATTATGCATGACTGTCAATACACAATGGACCATCCATGTCGTCAGCGCTTGGACACAGATCAAGCATAGAAACTCGCTTGTGCTTTCAGCTTGTGCAATAAGTTATTTGTTCATTTTAAGTCAATATAAACTGTCTCCAGCCCTCCTTAGGTTTGCCAGTCCCTGAATGACTTTCCTCACTGAGTATTCCTCTATGACACCATGGGGATCATCATTGTAACGGCTTTGAAAGAAACGCCAACAAGTACAAAGACTCCTCCATCTGAAGTGCCAAGCAATAGGCTATGAATGCATCCTCTTGCTGGCAGCCTTGTTTGTCTCCTGAAAGACACACCCGGAGCTGCAGCCCAGCTCACTGCCTACACCACGTCCAAAAAAAACAGGTAGGTTTTGTTGTCTGAGAGAGAACAGGTAGATATGCAATTTAGGTCCAGATTTTGCTCCACAGCACTTGCGTTAAATGCTCTCAAGAGCACGTTTGCAACACTAAATCTCTCTCTACAATCAACCCGAATACTGTGTATTTGTCAATGTAAGAAGTAGTATTTTTCAGTTCATTTGGGTGAGCATGAAGAATGAGTTACACTGAGCTTCAGATAGCATTGGTTCATGAATAGGCATGAAACTTTTCATACCTGTGGATTAAAGCCAAAGCTGCTTTTCAATTTGACTATATCAGCACTTTGTTCCTGTTACCACCTAAAACACCGGGCTCCAATTTTGGCAGTTCTGTCACACAGAACTGCCCGGCATCTCCAGCTGGGACGTGTTTTGTGCTTTCCACCATCACGTGCCACAACCGTTGTCTTTGTTAACAAATGCCTTCAGCTCCTCCAGCTCTTTATTAAGATCTGGATCCCACGAATACTTGGCATCTTCACAGTCTCGCTTGGCAATTGATGATTCAAACAGCCATGTACTCCCTCACATTCTCCTCTGTTCTGAGGCTTGGCACCACCTCCTCACGCACCAGAGCATTGACTCTCACACCTCTTCCCTGCCTCCACGCCACCCCAGCTTTTCACCCACTTGTTTTGGTTGAACAAAACCCTAACACCCTTTACTTTGTACCTAGCAGTTATTTATTTCCACAGCTGCTCAAGAGCCTCTCCTCAGCTCCTGTTGTCGCTCAGTTCTATCATTTAGGATATTCATGCAACAGCAGTATAGCCCTTACCCTGAGAAAATCTGCTAGATTGGGCCAAAGAGACATACAAACACTCTCTCCAAAACCAGTTATGGTGGATGCATCACAGCCTGACTGTGTATCTCCCAAACTCTGGTACTCCAAGCACTGGAAAACATTTAGCTGCATGCCTTTCTCCACAGCATGTTCTTTAAGTGTTTGCTCTTGTATATTTAACTTTTACTTTCTATTTGATGAAAATGTTTGCTTTTTTTTTTTAAAAAAAAAGATTCCATCAACTAGATGGCAAATCCACTCTTTAGGGTTTTCCCACTTCTGCAGTGGTTCACAGAACTAAACTCACCCACCTTCCAACCAGTTTACTTTTTCTAAGCAGCATAAGCCATGAAAAGTTTCCATATGGTTCTGAAAACATCCCTTAATTCTTCCTCAGTTTTTTTTTGTCCCTTTTCCTTGAGGGAATACACTGCCCTGGGCTAGGTGGATCTTTTGCTGCGAGTGCTCATTGCTTACAAGGAATTCCCCAAGCTGACAGCACTGCCACCCTCTGCCCACTGTTACACACAGGTATCCCTCCTCCCCTGCATGCAACTACTCTGTTGTGACATGTAAGATAATCAAATCTTACTCAAAAACACCCACATGTATTAGTGTCTGCAGTAAATTAGGTTTTGACTATGCAAAATCTATGTTCAAAAGATTCCTTCTGTATACCATACACTTGAAAAAAACTTCATAGACATCAAAATCTAAACCCATACTTTTTATATACATACATAAATGTGTGTTTATGTGCATATATTTAGATAATCACATATCATTTAGCTTTTTTCCTCCTCAGAAAAACAGTTTCTGAAGCAGAATAAATAGCATCCATTTGCCAAAGTATGATCCAACAGCAAATCCTCTCACAAATGCTTCTTACTCTTAGTGCAGGGAGATAATTTTGGTCTGGAGACTCTACAACCCATTTGTAGTCCGAAGTATTGAATGTGAAAAGAAACCTAATCAAATACCTTTGAAACTGACTAAACAACAACATTGTGTTGAAAGCTTTGCATAGCTAGCAATACCTTCATACTGCTTCTTGCCCCAAACACTGACACCAGAACTGTTACCAGCGCATTTACTTTCATACATCGGAAGTGAGCTTAATGCAGTTACGCAAATCTTAGCATTTCAACGTTACCCTAAAAATAAGCTGCTGATTTAACATGATTTAAGCACAAAGATTTCAAAGCATTGAGACCGAGATCGGCATGGGCCTGCAATACGAGCTTTTTCACAGCCTTCATGCTGCTGACTGTACACGGCAAGAGGTCCATGCAAAGCTGAAGAGTATCCCAGCAATAAATGCTATGAGCCTAGGCTCTGAGCTACACTACCAGTGCCCTTGCTTCATTTACATGCAACCACTAAGGTTTGCCTTTACATCTTCCCATTTGTTTGCTTGATCCCAATTATAACTAAATTTAACAGGAAAATTTAAACAATACGGTTCAGACAAGGGAACCGTATTGAACAACAATGTAATCCAGAACTGGATGCTCAATATTAAGCCAAGAACACACTATTTGAATAATGAAATCTTTTAAAAACAGGATTCAATTTTCATTGTATTTTTATTCTTGCTGTTTAATCAAACCCACACAGAAAGTATTGTGCTTAAGGAGACTAAAAAATTAATATTTCAACAGACCAGCCTGTACATAAACCCACAACTGAGCATAAGTTGAACAGGTTATTTTTAAATATTTTTGAAAAAGCCTTTTATGAGAAAAGTACCCTCCTGCATGCTTGAGCCTGCTTTTTCTTTTCTTTCAGGAGTGATCCAGAGCAAGGGCAGCTCTCTTTGACTACTGAACTTTGTCTCCATGAGCTATTCCCTGCTTTTCAGTTGTCTCAGATTTGGCTGGCTAAGAACACATCAGGTTGGAAATCAAAGCTGTCATCATCGATGTATTTCCTCAAACAGTCACTGACCATGCTGTTGTCTGGAACTTTTACCTTGGAGAACCTGCGAACTTTCTCTCCTTCTTTAGGACTTTATTGGTATTAATTGTTTACTGTGCAAGGGTTAAGCACAGCTCTGCTTTCTTGGCAGTGCTCAGTAGTGTCTCCCTTTTCTCTCTGAAGATAGTTAATAATAGTTTGTTTGCCAGCAATGACTGTTTGAGTACTGCAAGTTCTCACTGATTTAGCTTAGTTAACCATATTTGAAACAGTGTATTTATATGGTATAACAAAAGCCATAATAATTCAGAATTTGAAGTCCATTTTTATTTTCAAATTAATGCAGAGCATAAATTAAAAGGCCCTGTTATGCAACTATAGTGTTTTACGAACATGATGTTTCAGGAACCTACTAAAGTACCTGAAGAGGCACAGGCTCCTTTCACACAGTATAATTATACATAAGGCTCTCAAATTAGTTTGGTCAACGCACAGTCTGGCACTTTACATCTTGGGAAGCACTTACCAAATCACGATCACATGGACATCAAAGCTCACAGCAGAACCTAAATCTTGCTCCTCTGGCAACTTGCATGGCCTCTTCCACCCACCACCCTCTGCCTTTCTTCCCAGCTGTATCTACATCATCTTCCTCTCACCTGGTCCCTCAAGCTGTACCTGCAGGAGAGTGCAGTATGTTACACAGCAGCAGCAAAGCAAGTTTTCTCTAGTGCATTTGCTCTTCAAGGTAAGGACTACAAGAGTTTACCTTTAACAGCGAGTGTAAAAATGTACTTTTTCCCCAAGGCTTGCTCCATACTATCAGCTTCTTGCCTTAATGGCTATGTGGGGGATGGAGTGATGCTACTCCCTGGAGACTAAACACAAGCGACCCTGAAAAGATGGCAGCACAGCCAAGCAGATATTCCTTATCATCATTCGAAGCCTTCGTGCCTACCTGACACTACTTGGCAAAAGAAAAACACCAACAGCTCCCTTTAGCCTTCAGCTGCAGCAAATCCTCACCTCACCAACACTCCTGCCCTGGCAAGATCCTTCCCTCCTATAGGGAAGTATGATTTGCCATGCCTGGCTGTGGCATTCCCACCTCAGCACGACTCATTTTCTCTGAAGGGACAGGAGGGCAAGGAGTGAGTCTCACCAGCACTGGTGCAGTTCAGTGAGAGAGCTGCATCCACACTAGGAACATCTTGCCAGTCTGCTGCCATCGCTGTGCTGGGAAAGCCTTACGCAAAAGAAATCTCTGAGCCTCAGTTGCTTCCTCTCTCAGGCCCAACCATGACTGAAGAGCAAAACCCACTACTTGTAAGAGATTAAGAGTCACCCAGGAAAGCGAGAGTTCCTCTGCATTACACACACATTTAATCCTGTATTTTACTATTTATGAAGGTTAAAGCAAGAACCTACCACTTCTGATAGGATTCAACTTTTGGTCTATATACTCAAGCCTCAGCTCAAGCTAATTAACACACTTGAGTCAAAGGTGATCACCATGTGCTTTATATTTATTCAGACTAACATTGGTTTTCTGTAACCCTTCTCTCCTCTTCTGCCCCCACATTATAAATGAAAAGACTACTCATGTGACAACAAGCAACAATGGAAGAAATTGTGGGATGGGGAGAATCATAGAATGGTTAGGGTTGGAAGCGACCTCAAAGATCATCTAGTTCCAACCCCCCTGCCATGGGCAGGGAAATCCTCCACTACACCAGGTTGCCCAAAGCCTCATCCAACCTGGCCTTGAACACCTCCAGGGATGGGGCATCCACAACTTCTCTGGGCAACCTGTTCCAGTACCTCACCACCCTCAATGTAAAGAATTTCTTTCTTATATCTAACCTAAATCTGCCCTCTTTCAGTTTAAAGCCATTGCCTGTTGTCCTATCACTACACACCCTCGTAAAAAGTCCCTCTCCAGCTTTCCTGTAGGCCCCCTTTAGGTACTGGAAAGCTGCTATAAGATCACCCCGGAGCCTCTCTTCTCCAGGCTGAACAGCCCCAACTCTCTCAGCCTGTCTTCACAGCAGAGGTGCTCCAGCCCTCTGATCATCTTCGTGGCCCTCTTCTGGACTCATTCCAGTAGCTCCATGTCCTTCTTGTGTTGGGGACTCCAGAGCTGCACACAGTATTCCAGGTGGGGTCTCACAAGAGCGGAGCAGAAGGACAGAATCACCTCCCTTGACCTGCTGGCCACACTTCTTTTGATACAGCCCAGGATACGGTTGGCTTTCTGGGCTGCCAGAAGATAACAGGAAAAGTAATTTTTTTTTTTTCTGGGTATACAGTCAGGAAAAGAATCGCACAGAACGGTTGAGATTGGAAGGGATCTCTGCAGGTCATCTGGTCCAACCACTCTGCTCATGCAGGACTACCTTAGAGCCAGTTATCCACGACCATGTGCAGATGGCTTTTGAATTCCTTCAAGGATGGAGACTCCACAAAATCTCTGGGCAACCTGTGCCAGTGCTTGGTCATCCTCACAGTAAAGTGCTTCCTGATGTTTAGATGGACCCTCCTGTGTTTCAGCTTGTGAAATAAGAAACTAGAGCACGAGATGATTGCTATATCTATGTATATTTCCCCAAAACTAAGACCATCCTTTCTCTGCTCTTCTAAGGAAGCAGCACCTGAAGGAACTGTTATAGTCAGTCACAATTTTGGGACATGCTAATGGGAGCTGGGAGTCTGTATGGCAAAAGTCAGCACTCATTGCAACTGATCTTATTGCCTATATATGAATTTAGACACCTTTGAGACACCCAGCTGCCAAATTGCAGAGTATTAAACAGCTTTGGCTTGCCTAAATAGGACTACTCAGACAACTTCAATACGCTGTTGCTCATTAGTTTGAGTCTCTTGCACTGTTAATGACGTTGCCACAACTAGTGCTCCTGCAAGTTACTACAGAACACATTAAGGATTTTACTGCACAAGCAGGTCAACGTTGAGTATTGACACTTACTTTTATTAAATGAAGAAATGCATCATTTTACTACAGCTGAAGAACATTCATAGGAGCTCTGCAATAAACCAAGTGTTGGTGCAAGAACGTAGCTTCCAAAACTTAAGAGGTAAAAACCATCAGACAGTAAAAACTGCAGTTACACAAAAAGGCAGTATTGCCTAACACAACGAACTCCAAACAAAGGGAAAATCATTCAATAGTCTAATGCTGGGTGGGTTTATTTCGTAGAGCTCAGGACTTTGTAAGCTCATTTCAGAAAGTTTATATATAATTCAGCAAGTAATTACTTTTGTGTTGTCTATATGAAGTCAAGTTTCAGCTCCCTTATTCTGCAGTTAATTAGGAAGAGGTTTCAGTAAAACACCTCTAATATCTTAAATATAGATTCAACTGCACTGAGCTATTTTCAAAAATGGTAGCACTAGTATTCCAAAAAATAAAACCTGGTCATAGCAAAGGTTATTTCTAGAGCATAGTAAGCACAACTGATGTGTGATTGAGTTCCTAGCCTGTCTGTTACACAAAGCAAGAAAATTGCCTTATTTCAATGGCAGTTGCCAAGTTTTTCAACTTCCACTTCTCTCCCAGAATAAAACAGAAAATAAACTTGAGATTGCTTAGCAGTTCCAGGTTTCACTCACTCTTAGCTCAATGCTCCATTTCTACCAGGAGCAGTTTCACCTCCTCCGGCTCCCAACTACGAGGCCAATCCTTCACCGCACGGTGCCATTGACCTACCTCAACTGCTGCAAGTCTGCTTCCCATTCAGACAGGCACACACTGTTGGCAACTTAGGTATCCTCCAAAATATTCCTACCCTGCTTTCCCAAGACTTAGAGAAAAGACCATTGCTACCACTGAAAGCCCAACAAACAAGACTCCAGAACCCACTGCTCTGGGTGGGCTTTCAGGGCACTTCAAAGTTTCTTGAACATAGTTGTCCAGACAGCAGATAAATATAAATATCCCAGTGGTTTTTTTGAGTCAGTTCATGACTTCCAATACTTTATTTGTATTTCATTGGACTCTATGGTCTATTTATAAATTGTTTATCATACAGTTTCTAGAAGTCAGCAAGTCTACCTCTGCTTCTAGTAAAAGCACAAGTTAGTTCTATGAAAACACACATGAAAAATTTGTCCTTTTCATCTTTTGACAGCATTTTTAGCTTACAGGTACAAGAGTCAGATTACGGCTTAAAATTTCACTAGCTCAAAATTAGATCTCTGGAAGCTAAAGTAAGCACATTCCTCAAGTCTATCAGGCCCAGTGGCAGCCTGACACTAACCAGCTACAGACTGTGCAGCTTGTCTTTATTCTATATTCTTTGTGCTCTTAATTACTCTCCCATCACAAAGCAAACTAAAGTGGTTGCCATCTAACATGGACGCTGCCTCATTGTCACTCCCAGTAGTGTAAGACATAAATAAATCTTAGGAGTATAAGGAGATCCTGACCTGGAAAACACAAAGGTAACAGCTTTTGTTTCTACAATGTCTCTTCTATAAATTCTGAATTCAAAATTCAGCACCTATGTACAGAGCTCAAGTATGTACGTAGAGCTGGATCAACACTTGCAGGGAGTCTGGGCCACGCTCAGATGCATTCAGCCTCAACCTTCACGGTATTTGACAGCAAACTCCTTTCCTGTTCTCCAGCTTGCAGAACAATAGGTGGGTATCATTTCCTTTGCCTCTGTCCCTTCAAATAACAGATCTGTGCTATTTTGGAAATTTGTGTAATTTACTCAGCATGCTCATTTGCCACTCTTTCAACGAGGAAAAGACTGTAATTGGAATAGACTCTAAAGTGTGAAAAAGCACCAAAATTAAAGCAGCAGTTTAGAGTACGTCTCCAGTGACATACTGCCTAACAGAAAAGCAGAAGATGCCAAGAAGTCACTGAAAATTAAGTTGTACCAATAAAGTTACAGAGTTTGGCATTCAGACTTAATTTTAAAAAGTATCACCAGTTCTTTTTCGTTTCCAATTCCTGCATCCTCTTAACCAAACACTACTCTTAAAAGATTAGTCAAAACTCTTCATCTCCCATTCAAGGCCGCAAGCACCGCTACACGCCTCAAACCTGCTTCAAGTCTTACACTGCAATGAAACACGAAAGTTCAAATGCCATGGGACTATCAGACTGCATACGTTTCAGTGCAAGAATAAAGCACAAAATCGGAAGCATTGAGCTCTTTTCTAGTCCCACCTGAAGGCCACATGATTTCCTGTCTCAAAACAGAAGTGTCACAAAAAGGTCACTATTCAAGTATTACTTGTAGGACAGGAGGTACAACACACTGCAGACACTTGGCAAGGAGAAGTGAGGACTACCAGGAGGCCAAGCATTACTCACCTTGCCTTCACAGCTGGTCAGCTTGACCACTCAGGAACTAAAGCAGGCAAAAAATTGGCTTCAGCTGAAACACGTTGAGAGAAAGCAGACAAACTCTTCATTTCCACCGCAGCTGGTCTCAGGTTTGCCATCTGCCATCACATCCAGTCCAGTGCAAGAGACTTTAGGATCCCACTCCCCTTATTATGGGCTGAATTTATACTGAAACAAGCTAAAATCCAAGCATGTTACGCTTACCCTGAAAGAGTAAGCGTATGTTCCAGTCTGAGGGTTTTCAGAACTGTAAGAATCTACATAGAGTTTTAACCACTAAATCCAAGTATCTAAGAAGCCTTTGTAAGACCTATTGCCTCCTCCAAAAGGCTATTTAGTACAAAAATTGGAAACTGCAGTTTGCATTGCATATACTGCTAGGCAGGAACCACCCCTAAACTACATGCAGTGGGACTTTAGCCCTTACAGTACAAGATGCTTCCCCACAACTGCACTGATTAAACAGTTACATACACTGGCTTCCAAGTCCTTTTTAGAAGACGTCACACTCCACAACATAAAGCAGCAGGCAATTGGCCAAAAATGGTTAGCAAAAAGGATTCCTTAAACCTCCAGCATCCAAATATAGCCCTGGCTGGTCACATGGGCTGCCATACAGTAAGTGCTCCTCACTTTACCTACCCTTTGATTAAACAGTTTGAGCTGAAAAGCATGTACTTAGAACAGCATTTCAGTTTCCAGCCCAATTCCATGAACTGCGTAATCTTCCTGTACCTTCCACATTCAGACTGGCAGAAAGGAAGAGTTGATTTAGGTTTCCAGTGACCCCAAAGGGGATCATTAGCAACAAAAAGCTAACGGAATATAAGACCTCTAACATGTATGTGTATACACACACACACATATTTACGTGTATATAAAAAAAAGTAAAAGCAGGGTATCTGCCATACAATGCAGCTGCTGTAAAAGAATTACTTGCTAGCAAACTCTACAGCACATACCGATTTTAATTTTAAATAAATCGGCATACCTTTCTCCACCTGATCTCTAACAATTCTCATTTTTCATATTACTGCCATCACAATGAGGCCTGGTCAGCTGATCATGTCCACCTCACAAGAACTCCACAGTTGAGTTTATACATCAAGATACTCTGCAAAATTTCTGAAGAGACACAGGCTAACTGTTGTACAGTTGCCAGACTCCAACTTAAACTGAAAAAAGGTCAGTTTGGCCCTTTCTTTCTCAGTCCTTTGAGCCATTGTCCATGTTCAACATAGTGCAGGTGTCAAATAAGGTTATATTAGAAAACCTTGCAACTGCACTAATAAATACAGGTGTCACTTATCCTTCCAAAGCCTCCCCCCCAGCACCAGCGAAGACGAAGTACTGCAGTACTAACATACAATAAACCATGTGATTTTTGAAGATGCAGAGGCTTGAATTTAATTGGTAGCTATCACTCAACAGAAGTTGAGCAGTTTGAGGTTCCTAAAGAGGAAAAGAAGAGCTCCGTGCCACGAGGCAAGGCCTAAATGTTGAATTAGCACACTCAATGCACTGCATTACAGTTAAGGCTCTATATCACAGGTTTTTGCTATGAGCACAAAGTCTTTTATCCAACTCCAGTCCCTAGCTGAGCTACCATTCTGTCACACGCTTAAAACAAAGCACGATTAGGAGCAGTATCAAGCACACTCACATACCCACCACCGATTCAGCTGCACCGAGCACCAGTTAGTTTCACATTTATACCGACTGCCAGGCCGGCCTGACTGCACCAAAATAACCCTCCGATACCCAGATGTTGCGCTATTTTTACCCTGGAAAAAAAAAAAAGCCAACAAAACTTCAGAGCGTGAGGCCACGACAGCAAAGACTTTATTCCAAGGCTGCAGCGCAGGTTTTGGTGCTCG
This sequence comes from Tauraco erythrolophus, assembly GCF_009769465.1. Lineage (NCBI taxonomy): Eukaryota > Metazoa > Chordata > Aves > Musophagiformes > Musophagidae > Tauraco > Tauraco erythrolophus. Next base: position 37,338,081 of record NC_141471.1, read on the forward strand.
GCAGAGCCCGGGCTCGCCATCCCGGCGGGGCAGCCTGCAGTGACGTGTCCACCTGAGGCTCCCGGGGCCGCCGCCACCGCCGGAGACAAAGTTCTGTAGTGCACTGACTGCTATCGTACCCAGAGTCGGAGTGTCACAGAACTTTGCTTCCAGAGGCTTCAATCCTCCTCCGGTACCGGCACCAGGGCCGCCTGCCAGCACAAGTTTCCCTGCCTGGGGAGGGAAGGCGCACACGGTTAGAGGTGGGGAAGAGAGCCCCCTCCTCCTTCTCCTCCTCCCCCGCGGCGCGGCGGAAGACGAGTCGGCCGGGGAAGGGGTGGAAGGAGACGAGGAGATTTTTAAAATAACCCCCCGAAAACCACCCCCCGGAGCTAAAGGGCCGCCTTGCGCGAGTCGCGGCCGAGCGGCTGGCCAGAGCGCTGCCGATGGAAACCTGCGGGAGCCCGCTGCTCCCGCTGACAGCCCCGCCGCCGCGGCCCTGAAGCGGCCCTGGCCCCGCCCGGCAGCGCCCGGCATCCCCCCGCGGCCCCGGAGCCCCTCGCGGAAGGGACCCGAGCGGCGGTCCCCCGCCCGCCAGCCCTTCCCCTCGGCTCCCGCCGCCGAGCGCAACAGGTCCGGTCCGGTCCGGTCCGCCCCGCGCCGCCCGCAGCCCCCGGCGCCCCCCGCGGCGGCGGCCTCGTCTCGTCTGGCCGCGTCCCGTCGGGCGGCGGCGGTCGGCTGCGCCCGCCCCGCCGCGCCGCGCGCCGCGCCGCTCCATCTTGACTTTTGCCGACGTGGAAATTTTGGGTTCGGGGACGAGCCGCGCTCTTATTGGCCGGCGGCGGGAGGGGTCGGAGGTCACGGCTGCTGTCGCCGCTCCGCGCCAAGCCGCCTCGCAGGCGGCCCCGCCCCGCCCCGCGCCCGCCGGCCACGCCCGCCCGCCCGCCCAGGGGGCGGGGCCTGGGCCGCGCGGCGCGGCGCCGCGGGCGCCCGGTGGCCGTTGCGGCCGTTGGCGGCGGTGGGAGTGGGGCGCGGAGGGGGCGAGCGGGCGGCGTGGGCACCGGGGAGGGGGCGGTGGCGGTGGCGATGGCGCCCCGTCCTCTCGCTTCGCCACCCGCCGCGCCGCCGAGGGCCGGGGGGGCGTGGGGCGGGCTGGCGCGGGGTGCCCGCGGCCCCGCTGGGGATGTGGAGGCGGCGGCGGCTCTCGGTGCTCCTCCCCGCCTGCGGCTCCGCAGATTTACTGCCCCGGCCGGCCCGCAGCCTCGGCCGGGGAGGGCGAAGCTGCGCTCCCCCGCCGCCGCCGGCGGGTGCGCGTAGGCCGGTCCTGCTCTCACCCGGGGGTGCTCAGCCACCTCCTCGGCAGACACCTCCGGCGGCACCGGTGAGCCCGCGGCGGCCGGAGGGCTCCCGGCACGCCTCCCGGAGCGCCCGCGGAGCAGTAGCTCGGTGTCACTGAGCGGTGGAGGTGCTGCCCCTGGGCGCTCAGGGGGCCGAGGGAGCGAGCGCTGCCTGCTGCCGTACGCCCCTCCTAAAATGCTGGTTTCCCCCCGAGACAGCGACCTGGGTTGTGGTGGGTGCGCAGGAGAAAATCTCGGATGTTTCTAGTTCCCGCTTGGAATTTGAAGGACTTTGAAGAGTGTTAATGGCTTTTAGTTGCAAATGCGTTCCCTCTCCCTGAAAGAAAAGCTGAGGGGGATCTGCTCTCCCAGGAGGGTGTTTTCTGCTCTTCTCTTGAGAAGGTGTCACGACTTCACTAGTTCTGTGTGGATCTCCAAGTACGCTGTAGTACAAAATTGGTTAAATAAAGACAATAATTCCTGCGATTGTTTTTATCTCTTACACTGAATTAAAGTCCTTAAGCCTGTCTCAACTGATCAGCTTGTTCACTGGGCTCAGACAGAACTGCCAGCGCAGTTAACAGTTGGAAGAACTGATCCAGGATCAAGTTTGCAGTCATGCCGGCCTCAGCTGTGCGTGTGCCCTTGTACTTCAGGCCTTAGAGTGATCCCGGGGAAACTGTTCATCCATGAGCCACACGTGGGAGAGGGTGTCTGTGGGAGGAGGCGTGCCAGCCCTGTCCTGCAGCAGCATCCTGCGCAGGTGACTCCAGCGCGCAGGGTTCTTGTTGTCGGAGGGTCACAGCCATACTATCTGTTAGCTCAAACATATGGCTGTTATTTCAGTATCTGAAAGGGAAATAAACTGGAAAATGCTTTGAAAAATCTTCTCTTATTTCATTTACATATTTTTTACTTATTTATTTAAACTATCCGACTTTAAAAATGTATTGTTTGGAGAAGAAGAGCCTCAGAAGAATCTCTTACCTTTGAATACTTAAATTTTGTCTCCTTTTCTTCAGCTCCTTTGCAGAACCAGAAATGGCAAGTCTTTCCTGAGCCTTTCTGTTCTGGTTATGAAGCATATTCCTCCCTCCCTCTCTGCACCTTCACTGTGCCGTTAAGTCTTCAGCCCTATTCTGTGTTGCCGCAGTTTTCCATGTGTAGTATTATTTCTCGTCTTCCCGTTCCCCATCCATCTCTGCTCCCTCAGCGTACACCCCCTGTGCTAGGCCACGGAGTTGGCCTCAGCTATGCTCTTGCCACTCGGCTGAGTGTACGGGAATATTGATTTTACAGTGTGTATGCTGTGTAAAAAAAAAATCAATATTTCAGTAGATTGAGCAGAGCGTGCGGCACTGTAATGGAGCCCGGCCTGCTAATGTAACGTGCGGGGGTCCTCATTCAGAGATTGAGGTCAGTCAGAAAATGGAAATGTGTTTTCTTATTTTATTGTCTGTTTCAGATTTAATGTACGTGTTTATGTTCTAGTGGTTAACTTACAGCAAGGCACGCACTTGCTTTAAAGTCATATCCCACAGAATTGTCACACATTGCAGGCGGCACACAAAAAAGCATGCCTCAGGCGTACAGTCCGTTTTTTAGAGTTTAATAAACCCCCTCTTCCCCTTACCCATCGTCTGTCTAGCAAACAGCAGTTGTGAGGAAAAACTAATAATTTTTGTTTCTGGGAATCAAAAATAATTTTTCTGTTGTTTGGTGCAAACTTAGGTTCTGGTTATGTAATGAAACATACAGCACTTTAATGAGCTCTGATATAGCAGCATGTATTGATGAGTGTCATAAAATGAGTGTAAGTGAAAGGGATGAGGGAGAAGAAATACTGAATGTATGACACAAAACCAGAGTAAAATCTCCCATTGATGTTAATGGACCTGGGATTTCAGCCAGAGCGTTCTCCGTGATACATTATCCGCTTCTTAAACCGTTGCATCATGCCTTAAAATTTAGCAAAAGTGCTTCTGGAAATGACATGTGAAACCACTGCATTCTCAGGCTCAGAGTCAAGATCAGCGTAAGCGAGCTATTGTTTCACAGCTCTGTAGGGGCTCGATACGACTTTATGCTCACTTAATAATTTTATCTTTTGGTTTTGTCGGAGGCTATTTCTCCTTTACCAAAAACTCTCACTGCAGCAGTGAGGGCAGATCTATACCACGGGCAGAGGAGTGTTATGTTTGTGAACGCTCTGATGCTTTGCGCTGAATGAAAAGCATTTAGAGGTGGTACGGGGGCCCTCGTGTTCAGTAAGAAGGCAAAGGTAGTTAGTTTTTCTTCCATCATTCGCGTTATTAGTTGGAGACTTTGATTTGGCGGTCATGGCTGGGGAGGCGTGCAGGACTGGAGCAGTAATGTCTTCCTTCAGTTACAACTCTGTTCAGGACATGACTCATGTAGAAGGCTTCCAAATGTAAAATATTGCTACCTGCGGATGCATACTATGCTGGGATTTCTCAAAAGTCAAGTTGATTTTCTGCAGTTACTGGCCATTGATTTATAATATATGTTTCACTGTTTTGAAGAAGTATTTGTTGCTCTCAAGCATGGAGGTTTTTTTTCTTTGTAGAAAACTGTTCATTTTAACATTTTTAAAATTTCATTAAGAAATCAAATGCAAAAGGAATGGTAGTAATACTTAGTGTTACCAGTTGCTGGGAACCTATGCACTTACCACTCTTAAAAGTGCACCTCAACGCATGCAATATGTCCTAACGTATTTTAGGTATTGTTTAAAAAATAGTAGTGTAATGACATAAAATGTAAAATATATTAAAACCACTATGATATAATTTTATTGAGTTCTAGAATGCTTTTCTCAGTAGAAGTATGATAAACTGCAATAAAAGTATTATTCCAATTTAAATTATAAGGTAAAACTCGTAGTTGAAGATTAAGGAATAATAATTAGGGTTGCATTTTACTTTAAGAATCTGTCTGCTTTGGCAGCATGCTTCCAACTAAGAAGATTCAAGCAGGTGGTTACTGCACAGGACAGGCAAAAGCACATGATACAGAGGACCAACCTGTGACTTTTTGTGAAGTATGGGTGAACAATATTTCACAGAATGTTTGACTTAACTTAAAAGGTGGGAAACTTTTATGATAGAATTTACTTTTATGAACAGAAGACTGTTTTCCAAGGGTCCTCCTTTGCCAGCTTTGCAAAATCGTAAATTGGTTTTTCGTTTTTCCATTTTGAAACAATTAGTACATTATAAGAATTAGTATTTAAATCTAATTTGAAACTGGAGTTATGCAGGATGGAAAATTAATTGTCTCATTAGTGGGAGAACTTTTATGGTATTCATACAATAAGTAAAGACTCAGTCATAAACATCAATCAATATTATAGAATGTTTTAAAACAAATGTAAACAATTTCTGTTATGACAATTTGTAGCACTACTTGTTGATAAAAGAAAAATTATACATATAAACTCTAATTCTTCGTTGGCTATTGTCTGAGACTGTTTGCTCTTGATTAAATATGATTTGTGTTATATCTGTGTAATTCTGTACTTCATTACTATAATAAATGTGCATTAAAACTGCATTATAATATCCTAATTGTGAAATTGCCATTGAGTAAATTAAGGTTATAAGCACTGTAATGCAATGTTTTACCAAAATGTTGTATTTCCTAGTGCTTAAATTTCCTTGCATCTTAGAATCATAAAATTAATTGCTAAAGTTAATAAATAATGATAGGTAGTGTAAGCAAGTCAATGGCAAGTCAGAGAAAGCAATCGAGGTTTCCTGAGTTCCCTCTGTCTCTCTAAAAAGTAGACAAAGTCAATACCTCATTCTATAATTTTAGAGATAAGTGTTTGGTAGCATCTGAACATCACAAAATAAGATAAGATCAAGTGCCAAATTAAAATTTCAAGGTACAAGGACATAATGTAACAAATTTTCATTCAAGTCCAGTGGAAATCTTCCTATTAACTTTAAGAAAATTATCTATTTGTAATGTCCTGGCATCAAGTGTATGAATAGCTCTATTCGTTAAGTAACTAAAGTAAGTCTGCTCATAACATCTCATAGTTTAGAAATTTGCAAAATCAAACCCTAAATGTCTTCTGAAAAAAACCACAGAGATTCAGAAGGACTCCATATGAGTTATATAGATGCCAAATGGAGTGACTCTGTCATCTGCATTTTTCAGATACGAATGGATCTGCAAGGCGATCAGCGCTGGATTAGTGTCAGAGTATCTGCAAAACATTAGTATTTTGGAAAACAATAGAAATTTCAAAATTTGCTCTTTTGTTGTACATTAAAATTAAATTAGGACTTTCCTGAAAAAATACCGAAACAGGCATAAAAGGCAGAACTCAGTAAGAATAGTCCCTTTTACTTTGTCTGTAGTGTTGGGCTTTGCATAGCTGGCCCAGAAGGAGGCTAACATGCTGAATCAATGGGAGTTGAACCTCTCTTGCCCATATCCCCCAGGGAACGCCTGAGCACTGAGCAGCCAACTATTTTGAGAAAAAGAAGGGAAAGTTTGTCTTTCACTTTTTTTCCAGAAATTCACGTCTAAATCTGAGAAGCCTTCTTACTGGAACAAATAACTTTCCCACAAAAAGGTTCCGTTTCAGCAAGTCAGCATTTTTGGATACAAACAAATATATTGTGGGAAAATTCCCAACAAGCTTTACTTTGGAGTCCTTCAGAAAAAATCATGCAAGGGAGAATTATTGGAATGGCATTCACAAAGGGATACACATATGATCCTCTATAGAGTCCAAATAAAGTGACATGACAGTATCTAGGACAAAGACTTGAAGGCATTTAACCTTTCACTTTTAGGGCAGTGGAAATCCCCAATACGAGAACATCAGCCAGAGATAAATAAACAACCAAATTCTGTACCATCCACAACAAGCCATCAATTAATCAGTTTATAATAATTTTAACGGGGATTATGCTGAAGCTCATCGGCAGATTCTGCAGGACTGGGACTGAGATGTAGCAAGCAAGAGGTTATTGACGTAACGGGTCCGACTTTCTTGAACAATGTGTCCTAGAAATGGAAACCAAGGGTTATATTTCTCAAACTGGTGAACAGCTGCTTATGTAAGTAGTCTCACTGAACTCAAACCTGTCCTAAAAAGGCACTTAACAATCTTTTGGCTGCAACAATGTGAAAAGAAGGCAAATAAGTAGAGTGAAAACCATTCAGGCTGTAGTCAAATGCTTCTTACAGAAATGTCTGGGGCAGTCATGAAGTTACGTGCTTCTTCCATCTGCCCTGCATTGGCAGTTCAAATTAACCCAGTTGCTTTCACAGTGGTGGAGAGAAGGGCTTGCGTAGATCATTGCTGTAGTGAAAGCTGTCAAGTCTTACACCATCACTGCTGTTCCTCTGATGGGCATCTGTCTGTGGCCTCGGTGCAACTTTTTCTCAAGCCTAGCAAGTCACAAGTGGTGACCTTCAAGCCCGAGAGAAAGAATTCGTGTGGCAAAACTTAATGAATAAATGTCAGTAATGCAACTGGCAACTGCAGACTAGCTGAGAGTGCAAGGAGAGAAAGTCACCTCCTCCTCCCAGCACACACGTTTTTTGTGGGCCTTTTTACTAAAGAGGCAAAGGTGGTGTCATTTGCTGATACCTGTCTTGTAGGGATGTTTGGTAAGTGTTTGGGAAAGGAAAACTCTTCTTACATACCGAGTAACCAAAGAAGATAGAAAGTGGTAGAAAAAACGTGTGACAATTTTGTGTTGTGTGATAGTTTTTCTTGTCCTTCTCCAAATCATTTGCCTGTCAAATCTGTACTTTTTTCTGTTTCTTAGTTCATAAGGTTTTATATACAGCTCATGCCTCAAGACACAAACACAAATACTAATTGAAACTTACGTGCTAAGTAGCCAAAGCAATAAAATCCTAGGTAGTAACTACTATTTACAAATATTTTTTAAAATAGTATTTGACTTAGAAGTATCCAGTGAACACTTACTTTATAAAAATTAGAATATCTATACCACATTTATTTCATTTCTACTGTCTACATCAAAGCATACATTTGGGGAAGATACAGTTATTCAAGGAAAAGAAACTGAATCTCAAGCAGAAAAGCCCTGTTATAGAATCATAGAATCATAGAATGGTTTGGGTTGGAAGGGACCTCAAAGATCATCTAGTTCCAACATCCTGCCAGGGGCAGGGACACCCTCCACTACACCAGGTTGCTCAAAGCCTCATCCAACCTGGCCTTGAATCCTGTCCTCCGTCTTCTTAAACATGTACGTCACAAATTATCAAACAATCCTATACACAGGGGCATTATGATTAGGAAAGACCAGCTCTAAGGGAAAGGCTTTAGTTACCTCACGGATGGGAGATAGCAACACTTCCCCATGAATCCTGGGGCTGTGGGCTTTTCTGGGTTATTCCAGTCCTAGCTCCCTCGGAGTCAGTGTTGCTGTGCCAAACACTTGGCAACATTCGGTATTCAGCAAAGATGCAGCCTGGCTACTCCAGAAGGTGCCCAGCTCCATGATCATATTTAAAACATCAGCTTCTGTCTCAGGGGTAAAAGGCTGGATATGATGACTCGAATCCCACTGAAATAAGCATCATACGACCAGCCTTCAGAGGCCATCTGTACCTCCTCCAGAACACTATGGCTTTTCATAACAATCTTGAAAGAGGAAGTGCACTTGTCGCACCCCTTGGGAATTTCTGAAGAATACAGTTCAACAGTTTCTGCTTCCAATATTTCCGTATTCTAAAGAAGAAAAAGTGTCTTTGTCCTGTCCAAATCTTGAAGAGTTGAAATGAAGTTTGGCATCTTAGGTTCAGAACATTAAAGATCACTTAGACTTTCAACTCTGCTCAGGTCTGATTTATGGCTTTCACCTTGCAGGACATGTAATTTGAATCAGCATCCACTAGGTCCACAGGAAGAATCTTCAGGCCAAACCTTTACAGCAACCCATTACTCCTCTGGATTTCTATGCCACCAGGAAACATCAGTGAATGCCAAAGTTTTGCGACTGCAAACGAAGGGAAATGGGTATTCATATCTACCATTACTTTCATAATTGGTAGGACAGGGAAAAAACAATCTTGCCAGGAAATCCGCACAAGTCCGAACTACATCTATCAGCCTTGTTTGCTTGCCAGTTCTTCTGATGAACCACAGGAAATATATTCCAACTTCAGCACAGATTGTTCAGAGGAGAAAAGATAGGCTCATTAGCACGGTAACCTGCAGGCAGTAGGCATACACACACAGAAAACATTCAGCCTTTGGATGAGGTAGAGCAGATGCAACCAAATGGGCTTGCCCAAGGCTATTGGATTATGTATTATTGTTTATGTTGATCGTATAACCCTGGCTGTGGTTCCTTATCAACGCGCACATGACCTCTGTAGAACAGGCTGTTAGATCCCAAGCTCTCGTGCATGAGAAACCTGGATAGCGCAGGTTCCCCTGCATGCAACTTCCCAAAAAACTGTGTTTCTTCTGTGCTGGAGGGTTAGTAACTCTTCAGTAAAAACATTGATTGATGCAGTGATCGCTTATTAATAGAGTCATTTGAAAGAGCAGTGGAATTGCTGCGCAGGACTTCCTAGGTATAGTAAGCCACAATTAGAGTATGTCTTTTTTTCAAAAATATATGATTTTGTCAAAGCTATCTGTACAACACACCATGAAATGTGTTCAAATAAATAATCTGAATAACTGAACAGTATATTTAAAATGAAATACATCAGAAAGTAAATGAGATATATTCCATGTGTCTGAAGGTTTCTGTTCCCTCCAGCTAAATTCCCTACCATTAAATGGAGAATTTCACTAGATTTATTAGTTTGTTGTCTATAAAACTTTTAGCAAATTTATATATGCCCTACTCAGCTGCTCTCAAATAAAGGACTTACAAACTGTCTGACGAAAGGATATTCTTTTTCTCATTGAAACCCACAGGAAGATTTCTGTTAACTTCATTAAGAGAAGGAGGAAAACTTCATAAAAGCTTTCTTTTGAAACTGATTGCCTGGAGTCCTGTACTGTAAGAAAAATATTCCTCTCTAGATCCCACCATGGCATTCCACTAATTTTATGAGTTTAGGAATAGCCTGTCAAAATTCTGAAACATGCAGGGGTCCTAATCGTGAGCAACTTGTTCCAGCTAGAATCATATTTCCTACATTGCAGGACAGCAGTGGGGAAAGCGCTTCATTTGCACCTCACAGAAATGTGCTTTTCCTTCCCGATTTCTCAGCCGAATGCAATAGGACACTTCCTCTGGCCCTTAGCAACAGCCCTTAGCAAGGGCCGACAGAGAAGAGCAAGGAGCAAAGCCAGAAGTAGCAAAGAGCTATTGATTCATGAATGAAAGAGAACATTTTCTAAAATAAAAAAAAAATCAGCTAGTCACAATAACTCTAGGACAAGTCTAACTTCGGTGACTAGAAGTGAAAAACACAGGCAACTTAAATCGACTGGCTTAAGTATAAATCTAGCTGGCATTCCAAGGGTAATATTTTCATTATGATAAAATGTTCTTTAACAATCTCTCCGGTGAATTGGGCACAAACATGCTTTTCTTCTACATTGGTCCTGCCTATGTTCCTGTTCCACCTATTTTTATACTATTAAAAAAAATATTTGTTTAGGTAAAGCAAACAAAATCCCCCTCTTCCATGTGTTTAAGTTCCCGTGCCATTTATGCTGTAATGTAGTACCAGATCAGTGAGACAGCTGAGAATTTTGTTTCAAACCATTTTTTTTGTCTCCTTTTCAGTCTCCACTCAGAAAAGCAATCATAAAACTTGCATGAAATGTTAGTAAGCATGCAGGACCTGGATACAAGTTCTACAGCACCTCTTCCCAAAAAACACACAGGCAGAGGAGCACACATACACACATACAAAAAATACAAACACACTTAATGTAGGTGGACAGACAAGTGTGTTTTGTCCACACAAATATTTGCCCATATGATAATATAGAATAATCAACACAAAGTTGCATATATATGTATATGTAACTTCTTCAGTCATTTTTAAACTTTGGTCCCCAAAAGTCAATGGGTGAAAAGATGCAATTACAAATAACCCCCATGGATTCTCATCTTGCATAAATGTCCATGGTTTTCTTTGCCCATCTTCATCAGGCAATAATTTGTCTCATTAGCATTTTTCATAGCAGAGAAATAGTTTGTGTGCCTTTCAACACTGCTCCAACGATATATAGTACTATTACATGACAAAATGGATTGGTAGCAGATATACGACTATTACTTGTTATTCTAAAGCATCAACAGTGCATTCGTGGACTGCACAAAAGGCAGAGTCTCTGATTGAAGTCCTGTAGGTCTCTGTGAAGATTGATGCGATTTTTCTGCAGCTTATGATGTGGCAGAATGACCAGTTTATGATGTGGGTGGAACTTTGTTCAGCACATGAAAATGCCTCCGCTCTCCAGATTACGTTCTCCTGTGGTAGGCAGTAATGCTTTCTGCCCTCCATATGGCCACCATGTGCCAGCAGACACCAAATTGGTATGTGGGTTAAATGTAAAATAACCACAAGAGCTCCTGAGCCAATAATTACAAAGCTCCTTTTGATATGGTTAGTGTATCATTATCTGTACTGTGCAATAATAAAACAGAGCTCATGTTGTCCCTCTCTTCTCCTGCAGTAGCTGGGGAGCTTTGTGCAAAACTACCACACACAATTGACGTCCACAAAATGCCTTTAGGAACTGTCATAGCAGCAGCAAAAAGCACACCAAGTTCTCAGTTCTAATTAGACATTAGCTTGAATAAAATGCTGGAGAGGGGAGAAAAAAAAAAAAAAAACGCTTATTCTGTGCATTCACTAAAGGCATGTATCTTGCATCCTGTTCTGAGTTGCCCAGTCTCTGGGGTAGATCAGCTGTTTTGGACGCCTCCTCAGACGTTTAAGAAGTCCCTCTGTCCATTTAAAGCCTAAATTATTAATTTTTTGCACTCAGTACCTGTGTGTACAAGGAACACGGCTCTGTAAACAGTGTTAGTTCCCCACTTCTATCCAGGTGCAGTTCAAGGCTTGGATGTGAGGTATTTTACGATTTTGGCCTTGCCACAAGTATCTCAAAAATGAGTCCCTGTGCTTTTACCCAACAGCTGAGATAAGCTGGGATTCAGAAGCTAATGGTTCTGGATGTGCCTAGCTAAAGGCTTAGGATATGTCGTTCTTAGTAAAGGGCTCATGACTATTGCTTTGCTTTGGGGCATTAGATCCCAAGATTTGTGCAAGGGATTTCTATAGACTTGAGATTTTTTAGAAGGTGGATTTAGTGTGAGGGATTTGTTGAACAGGGATTGCTTATACTGCCTTTTCTCTTACATGTGGTAAATATGGATTATTACTGGTCATAGTTCGTAATGGTATTTTATGTGTGGTTATAACTGACCTACTGTGTTAAATACAAACAAATAGGACTTCTCACTCATTTGTCTTCTGAACATGTAGTTCAGAACATGCTAGTTGTCTGGTCCAGGAAGGGCTTCCTACTCATCTCCTTGCAACATCTATAAAGCAATAGATGAACACAAATCTGTCTATATCTGAAAATGCACAAACATTCTCAGTCATCAGGAATAGAGAAGTTGGTACACATAGAAAATCCAGTTAGAAAGTAACTCACACAAACCACAAATAGGATTCTCAGTTTTGTCACCTATTTGTCATTTGTGACAACTGACAGTATTTCTGATGAGCTTTGTCATCTTCCTCCTTATAGTGTATGAATTGTATTATTATGTTATTAATTATAGTGTATGAATTATGCTGAATTAAATAATAAAGAAAATATGTCTAGGGTATAAGAAGGACAGCTATCTGTATATGTAAATGTGTACAGGGTCAGGGCTCTAGGGTATCTGTTGTTAACGCTTTGTAATGGGTCATCATTGTTTCAATGCTTTTGGTGTGACTGTGATACAAGACTTACACCTGAGGGAAGTGAAAGACATCTCAGTGGCAGCCTCTCCAGCTGCAATTTCCCACCTAGGCTTCCCATTGCTGGCTCTGTAAAACCAACAACGTGACACTTCATTGAGAACCATGTCACACGTCAGGAGTGGCTGCAGCTCCTCACGTTTCGTATGAGCAGTTCCGACTTGGCTTTAATCTTTATTAAGACTGTCAGGGAACACTTCCGCAAAAAAAAATTAAAATCTTTCTGATTTACATTGGTAATTTGCATTTAATTGCAATTGTAACTAAAATGGTAGCTGTATTATTTCTATTTTTTTTCCCTATCTGTTAGAAACTAGTTGGTTTTCTGACCCAGACAGCTCCCACGGGTATCAAGCACCCTCTAAGCACAAGATTTTTGCACTGGCGCTCTGATTTGGCTGACAGACATGCAAAATCACACACAGGCAAAGTGCTCCAAACCAGGTTGGCAGAGACTGAAAGCTGTTACTCTCTGGAGTCTGTCCAGAGATAGATGGGAATTACAGTAATTTCAGAGTCTCAGTCAAGTTCCTGGCTGACCAGCATCTACATCACAAAGCCACCACTATACCCTTTGCTTGACAGTAATTAGTACTTTGTTAACAATCTCCATAGGGAAACTGTTAGCAAAAAGCACAAGAAAGACTAGAGAGAGAATAATCAGGCAAGCAGCTCAATATCCAAAATAGCTATATGCCAATATCAGTAATATGTTGAATAAACAAGAAAACTCAGTCTTCATATACACAAAACCATGATGTAATAGGTGCCATGAAGTCCTGATGAAACGAATCAGGGACCTGGAATAGAGGTACAGGTACAGCTCTTTTTGGAAGAGTAGAAAAGTCATTTAAACATGTATACTTGGTTGCCTCTTCAGGGAAAGCTAAAAAGCTGGCTTCTTGACTGCCTTTGAGTGAAAATGAGGAAAGAAAAGAGCAACATGAATGTCTCATTGGAGGTCTTTTGGAGAAAACTAAATCATGATAAAGAAGAAATACACGAGGCTTATTGTGCTTGAGCAACTCACAGAGATGCTCAAAAGAGTCAGCCTCACCCCTACAAGGCACTTCAAATAGCGTATTATCTACTGAAAAGCAATAGAGGAGGACACAGGCAGTTGTCAGGGTCTCAGAATATACAGAGGGCAGAAGAGTGTCTCAGAAGGTGGAGGGTTGAGGAGGGATGATACTTGGGTACACACCCAAACTGGGTTTGATTCAGCTGATAATGAGGAGTTTCTTGAGAATCTACAGGTGGAAGATAGTCTGTGTGAAAACAAGTATGAAATGACGGATCACTATTTTAAGAAAAGCCTCACTAGTAAGGATGGACTACAAAAAAATAGGTTTCTAAAAATTCATAAGCTGGGCTGGAGGCCTCTTGAGAAGGTAATTGAAAGGATAAAAAAGTAGGGGACCACTGGCAGATGCTGAAAAAAATACATATTAAAGGTTCTACAACAAGCTGTTCAGGTACAAAGGAAAGAGAAATCACAGTTGCAGATTGATGTGGTGCTCTAAGGTGTTCTTTAGGCACCTGGAAATCAAAGCCTTGCAGAAAACCTGGAAACCAGGACACCTCACTATATAATATGGAAAGATAAAGCAAAACGTTTGGGCACACAAGGAATTACAAATAGCAGGAGGCATAAAGGCAACCAGAAAATGTTGCCAGAACACATGATGACAAAAGAATTACAGCTATATAACAGGGAGAGCAAATAACAGACAGCACAAACGAGGCCAAAATTCTAAATCCCTTATTTGTTTCGGTCTTCACTAAAGGGTTAGTTAGTGATCAACAGCTAACAAAATTAGTTTAAGCAAAAGAATAAGAGACAGGCCAGAGCAGAGAGGGAACAGTCAGAAATGCTATATCAGTTATGTAAATGTAAAATCAGTTATATTCAGGGCCTGATCAGATTCACCCAGAAGTACTGAAGGAACTAGTCACAGTAATGTCTGAGCCATTAGCAGTTGCCTGGGAGTATGTACAGGGTGGACATGAGGGACAAGAGGAGCACAAATATAATAGTTGTCTGTTAGAAGGGGGAAATGAACACCTTTGACATCCAGAAAGAAACTCTGACAACTCAATGTACAATAAACTTACAAGCGCTTGAAGGATAAGAAGATGCTAAAAAGTAAAACCAAATCACGCCAAGTCAGACCAATTTTCTTCATTTCCCAGATAACTCACATTCATAGCATTCAAGAGGCCATATCTTTATTTTAGCAAGGGTTCTGGCATGACCTTTTGCGACATTCTTATGAACAAGCTGAAGACTAACTGAAAATATTGTCTGGTTAAGTGCAAGTTACCTGGTGAGTGCTATCTAAAAGAGCACACACAAAAAGTTGCAAGCACTCAGTTATGTGACACACACAGTGGTTATTTTAAATGGGATCCTGTTGGAAGACGTTGTATATCTGGTTTCTGCTTGATGCTCTGTTCCAGTGCCCATATCTGGCTGATATGGGCACTGGAACAGAGAATACACCTACAAAATTTTCAGGTGGCAGTGAGGAACAGGGAGGGGAGAGCTTCCAGGCCATTTGGAAATGAGGATCTGAATTCAGAATAGTCTTCACTCCAAATGAAACAAATGAGATGGAGTTCAGTAAAAAACAAATGTAAAACATTACACTTGGGAAAGGAAAATCAAATTATTATTTGCACAATAGGAAATAATTGCAATATTTTCAGGAGTACTGCAGGAAAAAAAAAGAAAACTTGAAGTTATGATAGATTTAAAACTCAATGAATTAATATCATGGTGCTGTTACAAAAAATATCAGTTTTATTTTGGAAGTGTGTTCGAAGCTAGACTGTGTGTAAGAAATGGGAGTTAGGAAGTTTCAGCAGAATTCCTGTTTCCAGCTCCAGGCATACTTAAAAAGACAGGCAAATTAGAGAGAATCCAGAAGGAATCAACAAAAGTGAGAAGAACTTGTGAAGAAAGGTGGCAGAGATTGAGCTGCCTTCTTCTAGAGGGGAATGACAAGGGGCACGACAGCAAGTTTCCAGTTCATAAGCTTGTCACAAAGAAGGTGGTGGTCTGTTGGGAGTTGGTAGGACAAAATGAAATTAGTTTCATCAGCAACATAGCAGATTTGGATCTGATAGTGAGGACAAAATCCTAGCTATGAAGCCATTTGAACAAATTTATTAATAAAGGCTGTGGAGTCCTCCCTCCTGGGAAAAGGATTGTGTTTTGAACGTGTATAACAGCAAAAAGTCTACAATGAAACAATCTAATGTAAACCAAATTTTCTTTCGGATCCAGGCATCCCACTCTGTCTTCCCCTGACAAATGGAAGGATTACTGGTAGCCTGCTTCACATGCTTACGCAGCACCATACTTATCAATACCTGCAGACTGATTGGGTTCTGATTTGTCCTCCACTGAATAATTGGTATCCTAGTAACACTTTATTTGATTTTTTTTTATATCAGTTATTTTTATCTTTGCATCATTTGTCAAATTGCACACAGTAGCAAAGGCTGAGGACTTTTCATGCTGTGTAAAGTCTGTCCTACCATGACAGATAGCCTTCATTACTCTCTTCAGGAGCTCTTGGATCATGCAACTTCTTATGCCAGTTCAGAGCAGTCACTTCACTCAGGTTTCCTTCTCCGGCAGTGGCTGTTGCCTTCACAGTATCCTCTTAATGAACAAAGAAAACAGAGAGCAAGAAAGATTGCTTCAAATCAATTTTGTTGCCTCTGCAAATCCATTTTGCTCTCTCTGCCTGTGCTCAGTACAGTTCGGCCTGACCAAATAGTATGGGTCTTAATTAGAAAATTATCACTAGACAAAGAACATGGTGATTTCTTCCCACACATGCATCCACCATGATATAGCAAAAGCCACAATTCCCAAGGGCCGTGACTCCCTTAGCCCACCTTTGTCTTCAGGAAAGAGGAGCACCAATCCTGCAATGTCCCTAAATCTCCTCTGAATATCACTCTACAGCAATTTTTATGTTAAGAATTTGCTGACTGGAGCTTTGGCTTGGGAGGGTCTCCAGGACTGTCACACTTCCTTCTTTGATACAGGCCAGTGATGATGCCAGCTACCATTATCACTTCATTGTGGTGATTGATATCTTGTCTATTCATAGCCTGGATGGGAGTTCAGGTCGGTGGAAATCTGTCCCTGGCTGAAGGGGAAGGTGACTTCAGGAGTGCAGGAATTACTGGAATGTGAGGTGACGGACAAGATTTACCAGACAAGATAGGGTGCAAGACGAGTGGAACTGCTCAAGCTCTTAGCTTTGCTATGTTTGCCAGCTCCTACCTTGCCTTTTGGGTGCTTCGTGGTTTTTTTTCCCCAAAAAAAACCAAGCTGCCACCTCATCCTCCCATTTTTATCTGAGTCATGACACTGCATGGCTAAGGAAATCAAACAGTGAGGTCTGCAGGCTGAACCTTGAGCACAAGAATCTTAGAAATGAAGTGGAATAACACTCTTGTCATCACTAGCTGACTACGGACCCTCGCCCTTGCCTGCAGTTCCTGCTTGTCCTCCTGTTCCTTAGGCAAGCTGTACTCTATTGTTTCCTAGGAAAGGGCTTATTGCTTCAACACCAGGTCTGCTTCCCTGTTGCTTCTCCCAGGCACGACTAGACAAATTCAGGATCTTCACTGACTGCTGTGAGTGAAGATGCTAGTGTATAACAGCCATCCTTGTCCTTTCTTGAGGTCCCTCACAAGCATTAGCTGGAGAGAAAGCCTGCTTACAGCCTGTGCTCTCCGTGGTGGCACTGTTAACCCATTTTGAGCTCAGTTGGTCTACCTCAATGTCTTACATCTGCCCATAGCCTGGCTAGAGGCTCATGACTCCTTGAAACTCATATGATTGAGAACTGCTATTAGATAAAGTATGTCAGATGGATATGCTGAGGAGCCACTAATGACTGCATCATTAAAAGCACACGTTTCCTAGGTTATAGATAGAGCTAGTTTCTGCCTATGGAAGTTCCTTAAATATACCTTTATTATAGATGGTTTGAAGAGATGTTTAAGGCCAATACTTAATATGTGGGTAAATCATAACCTGTTGCATGAATGTTTAACTACAGACATGTTTGTCCAAAATATCTAGACAATTCCTCTTTGATGGAAAAGACACAAGTTTCAGGCATGAGTACTACCACATTTCAGAGATCTCGTATTTGTTGCTTGACATTGTATCTCAAGTGAGATGCTCAAAGAAGACTCTTCAGATTTTTCCAGGAGTCATCTCTGTTGTGCTGTCTCTGAAGTTGTCTACCATTTCATATGGCAGTATGTATTCTTTTTTAATATAGGACCGAATGAGTGCAAGAAAAGACTTGGAAGAAATGGAAGCTATCCAGATAGATGGCAAAGAAAGAGCAAATGGAGGAGAAAAAATGGTCCTATCCTGCCCACATCAGATCTTAGAAACTGAATTTCTGTTTACCACTTCAGCATAAATTCTGAGTAGCTGTATCATCACCCACATCATCATTATTTGTTCGTCTGCAATACAACCACTGTGAATGATGGCAGCACCAGAAGAAAGATACCATTAGAGTCAGTTGTGCACTTTATTTAGCTGTTGTACACAAAGGATAAGATAGTCCCTGCTCAAAAAGCTGCATTTCTGCTTTGCAGACATTAATAAAACAATGCAAAATCACAAAAGGGATTGTATTCTCAATACTTCAGAGCAGAACCCTAAAACTAGGACGGTGCAGTAAACTGGGTTACCTGTTAATGTACTCCACGGCTGGGATCATGCACATGGTGCTTGGACACATCCAGCCTCAGAGCTGACACATCCCAGTGCAGCTGCGATTGTGCTCCCATCCACAGTTACTTTGCTGAATGAGAGGAAGAGGATAAAGAAAACAAAGCAAAAGGGAAGCTATAAAAAATTAACTTTAGAGTCCCTTAGAACCTCCTACCTCTCCTGTGGTCAAAAAAAAAAAAAAAAAGAAAAGCAGATAACTTTGTTCTCAGCTTAGAAAATGAAAAACGAAGTGGGAGAATGGTGAGAGTGCTGTTGTGGTGCAGGAAAATGACTTGTTCTTATAAACGTGCTGCACCAGGTTATTGTGCTTAGCTAATTTATATTATAGTTTGCTGTAGGTAAAGACACTTGTTCGTTTCCTTTTTGTTTTGTTGTGTTTGTTTTGGTTTTTTTCATCAGAAAACAGTCATCTGCTTTATGAAATTGTAGAATATGAAAGCCAGATGCCTTACATATTCCTTTGACTGTTATGTGTTTCCCTCCACTTAAACATTATCATTTTTCTTTAATCAGAACAAGAACGTTTCCTAATCTTTCTTCTGGCCCCTAAACAAAGACAAAGTTTGGCTCAAACAATGGAGGATTTATCAATTGTTAGAGCCATATAATCAATAATTTTCAAAGGGAAGTTGTTGATATCTGGACACTTGCCAAGCACCACTCTCTGGGAAGGAGGAGGTTTGCAGACAATCTTTGAGGGGTGGAGTGCACAGCTGTCTTTGCACTTAGGACAACTAGTGAGTAATGGTTCGATCCAGTATTTTTATGTTGTCACCAGTATTAAAAAAAAAAATCAGTCTGCTCAGGGTGAAATTCTGACCCTTGTCATGCCAGTGGTGAAACTCCCATGAGATTTATTTGGATCAGGGCTTCACCCATGGTGTATCACAAGAATGAATTAGCTCTTAATCTGTTTCTTCCTGCAAGCTGTTTAGACAAAAGGACATTATTCATCCAATGTGTATTCTTAACATGGAGATACCAGAGAATGTAACCCGTAATGGGAGAATGAAAACAGGAGAGAAACTTGACTTGCAATTAGATGTAAGAAGAGTGACAGTTTTGTGACAATGAAATAATCCTACTGAATGAAGATATTGCTGATGCCTGTGTGACTGTTTCAACAGAAGAAGCAGCAGACAAAAGAGCAAAGAAGCATTGATGAGTTGCCCAAGCACTGTCCACTTCAAGTTCAGCTTTGGGTCATGGTACACTGATCCCTATTATCTCTAGTACTTGGAAAGCAAATGTTCTTAGCAGAGTCTGATCCAAGTTTTGCTTTGACTGAGGTACGCCAGAAGCCTAGTGCCTGCGAAGCGGTGGCCAAGAGAGGAACCAAAGGTGCAAAAATGTATTCTGTTTCGAGCTCTTTACTAGCTGCACAGTGTAATCTGATCACAGGAAGATGAAAGTGTTTATATCATGTGGCATCATGAGAGAAGGACATAATTTACACTGTGTAACAGAGCCATTCCCTGACGCTACATAGCTATGTGCATTTTTGCCCTGGGCACCACCAAGGGAGAGACATGACTATCTAAAAAGGAGGCTAAAAGGGGTAATGGGGTCAGTCGAACTTCAATTCCCAGAAGAATCTTGGAACTATTTATATACAGCTAGAACAAACCAGTGAGATAAATAATAGCTGCCACTGATTTGTTAAGGACAAATTACACCCAAGCAACTAAATTTTTTGGTGGGTAGCAGACCTTGTGAATATGGAGAAGTTATAGCTGCCATACGTCATGACTTCAGCAAAAATTTGACACTCCCTAAATGGGAAAGCTAAGTAAATATAAAGAAGTGAACTTACCAAAGACCAGGGACACAATTGGCCAGAAAACTACTCAGAGAGTATTTATTAGGTCTTCAAAGGGTCTGTCTTAAGGCACTTCTCATCATTTTTATTTGTAAGGTGGAAAAATTAGCATGTGTTAATATTACAAGCACAAACCTGGAGAGTTGGAAGGAAGGAGAAGAATTGAAAAGGATCTTGACAAACTGAAGAAATGACCTAGAAATAAGATTCAATCCAATAAGAAAAAGATTTTGCAGTTAGGCAAGAGTGATTAACTGCACAAAGAGTAAGGAGTAACTGCGTAGGCAAGAGTTTTCTGCAGAAAAGGATCTGGGGCTTGTTGCAGGTCACAAGTTGAATAGGAGTCAGCGAGGTCACACTGTTATGAAAAAGGCAAATATCACTGTGGGATGGATAAATGTAGGGCATTTGAAGTAATCTTCCACTCTACTCAGCATTAATAAAACCTCAGCCGGAGGCCTGGGTTCAGTTTTAGGAAAAGAGTTTAAGAAAGGTATAGACCAATAGGGAAGAGTTTGATTTAGAGCTCTTAAAATTGGAGATATTTCATCTAGAGAAAAGAAAACTGAGGAATGAGGTAACAGTCTTGAAGTATGTTACAGAAGACTACAAAAAAAGGAATGGAACGATATGTTTCCCATGTTCATGTAAGACAGAACAAGGAATAATGGACTTGAAGAAAGAATTAAGCTAAACATTAGAAAAGACTCCTTGTAACTCTAGTTACTAAGTAGCTAAGTACTACTAGTTACTCTAGTAGCTAAGTACTCAACTCTACAATTGAAAGCCTTTTAAGACTCAGGCAAATCACTGAGGCATACGTACAGTAGATGCTGTCTTATGACGGGGGTAAGAACTAGATGGTTTGATGGTTTTCACAGGTCTCTACAAGCCTTATTGTCTGTGATGCCGTGTTCATTTGGAAAGGCCTGAGTTATTGAGGCAATATATATTATCAATACAATGTAACAAAATTCAAATATTTTATACCCATATGAAAACCATGTGTTCCAACATCTGGTTTTGTAATAGCTGCCATAATAAATTTTACCTACTAGTCAAGTGATCACATACATTTCCCCTTGCCATATGAAGTAGCGTTTTTTCTTTATTATATTCCAAGGCTTCATTTAGGGCTGTATCTTCTGAAACAAGCTCACTTTCTAACACCTACAGGTGCTTTCGTTTTTCTAACAATTTTGAAGAAACACCATAGAAAGCCATTTAGTTTTGGTATGACAGAAAAAGCTGAAGGGCTTTGCCTGCTACTTTAAGAAGGCAGTGAGTCATTTTCTGAGAATAAATATACCAGTAATACCATAGCAGGCAGAGAAGAGTAGGACTTTTAGATTATCTAAGCCATCCCTTTTTAAGGCGGGGCTGTTCTTTACAGAGCATTTTATAGCAGTTTTTAATGATTGCTGCATATAATGGTTGCATATGGCTGGAGGGTAACATTAGCTTGACACGCAGGGTGATATGAGCAGCTCTTTTATGTTTTATGGGTTGCCTGTCATGCTGTTGCTCTTATATAGTTCTTTGAACACAGTATATAAAGTGCATATGCCAAAAAGAAGCTATGTAGTCATTCCAAAAGAGCAAGGGGAAGGACAGGAAGGAAATACCTGCCTGTTAGATATATCAGATGAAAATCACTTCATTAACAGTGTGTTCAAAGGCTAAAAGGGAAGGATGTTTGCAGCCAGCTATCTCTGAACTCTTGAAAAGCAATTCACACAAATGCATCAGCATAATTGGAAGTGAGGATCCTCTCTGCCAGCTCTCCAGATGATGGGTCTGTCTTGCTTCCCACATCAGTTTCAAGCAGAGGTAAGTCAGTGTCCAGAGCTAATCCTGATTTCCATCACTGTGGAGGAAGAATCTGGGCCATTCTTCTCTTTTCAGTCTTGCAGATCTAGAGATTGCCTATTAGTACCTGCGAGCTACTCAGAAATGTGAGAGTGCAGGGTCATACCAACTGTTAATTTGTTTCATGTTTCACAATGTGCAATGGAAGAAAAGGAGCATTTACAGCCCAAGGGACTTTTTTTCTTTATGTATCCGTATACACAGATACTGGGCCATCTTCGGACCATTACAGCTACCTAATGTAGTCACCACCACTGCCATGGGAGCTAAGTTCAAGGAAACAATGGGCGATGCAAACCCTAGGTACACTTGCCAGACTTGACTTCCCTGCCCAGGCTGGCTGAACGTCATCCTACGTCCTTGCCTTTGTCAGCTCACAAGCACCAGCTTACCTCATGTGCTTCCTACAGGAGTTACAGGTCCTTCCTGCTATGATGTCAGTGAGGGAGGACACAGATGTCATCCAGCCGTGGCAGCTCAGGTAGTTATTCCTTCTTCCTTCGCTGCTACCACTTGCAGGTCTTGTTCTCCACCCTGCCCGCGGCACTATGACTGCTCCTGAAACTGGACTGGGGAACTCAGCTGGGTTAAAAATAACCTTTTCTTTTGCTGAGTTATGTTTAACTCAGATCTGTTCCCTGGTCTGGGTCACCATGTAGCAGCACAAAGAGTCATGCCAGGATGTGCCAATATATTTGCAGGATGGAAACAAACGGCTGGAGGAGGGAGGGAGGGAGGGAGGGAGGGAAGGAGGGAAGGAGGGAAGGAGGGAGGAAGGGAGCCTGATTGTGGGGAGAAGCTGCTAGGAGCCTCCTGAGAGCTTCTGAGCGGGCATGGTGTGTGTGCTCAGCCAGGGTCTCCAGGCAGAAGGAGGCCCAAAAGGCTTCGTGCTGTGTGGTGAAGACAGCCGGACAGCACCCAAGGTGCGGTGTTTTGCGGTGCTGGTTTGCAGTTCGGGGAAGCTGGATGGCGGAACCTCTAAAGCCATCAGGAAGTTGGACCAAGTATCCTGTCACCAACTTTATCAGCTGCTTTGCTCATGTGGTGTGTATGGACTTCATAGAGAGCTGGTAATGTGCCAGTTTACAGTATGATTTTGTGAACTTTACAGAGTGTGTGTATAACTGATATCCTCCATAGCATCTAGTATCAGCTGCTAGAAGCCACAACTCAACTCATGCTTAAGTTGAGTTCTAAACAACTTAGATTAGGTGAAAATTGAATCGTCCCACAGGCTGATTAAGCATGAGCTGACCACAGGAGAGCTTGCTCTCCAGGTTTTCAGGCTGAAACAAGGCTGCCGTGGCTAGTTGCCTGAGTAGACCAGAGCAGGGCTTGTGAACCAGCCCAGGTGGCAAGTGGAAGATTTTGAGACTGTCTCGGTAGTAAATAAGGATCAGGCAGTAGGATGTAAAGTAAATGAGGGAGAGAGACAGAGAAAAATGGCCTGCCTGTGGATGTGTGAGAGTCAGCGAGTGCAAGGCAGATCATCAGCCTTGAGAGCCAGTACAGCTGCAGGGGAATTGCTGCCCAGAAGAGGAGAGCCCCAGCCATGACAGAGCCCAGCAGTGGCAGGAGTGACTCGTTCCCAGGCCAGCCTTCCTCAGACCCCAGGACAGCCCTTGTGAATCAGGGTGCTGCTGGGAGGCACCAGCCCCAGGGCTGACAGCAAAGATATTTGGACTTTACCCAGTAAACCGGAAT
Organism: Tauraco erythrolophus; assembly: GCF_009769465.1. NCBI lineage: Eukaryota > Metazoa > Chordata > Aves > Musophagiformes > Musophagidae > Tauraco > Tauraco erythrolophus. Next base: position 37,361,545 of record NC_141471.1, read on the forward strand.
GAGCAGCTGCCAAGATATCCAGTTATTACACTTCGACTGGAATCGTGTTTCACACCTGCCCTACCTACAGCCTTTTGTTCCCAATCTCATAACCAAAATTCTTGCCTGAATTCTTGCTGAATAAACCCTTGCCTTGTTCTGCCATTAAGGCTGTTCAGGGTTGCAACGTGAGACAAAATAAAGATGCTGCTATAGAAGTACCAGAGTCAGATAAAGTGATGTAACATCAACCTGAGGGGACTGCACTCCAAGGCACTCTCAGGGCCAGGCAATTCTCCTTACTGCCTGCTATGTTTTGGAAAGAAGTTCCAGCTGCCATGCATGTCCTTTACCCCACCCCGCATCTTTCTACTGCAAAGAAATGAAATACTATCCACAACTGCCAGCAAATCCCCAAACTTCCAAGAAGTGAAGTCTGAAAAATGTGAACTAAATGGAAACTGGAAATTAGAATGATAGTTTGAATGAGATCTTACTGGAAACTTGTCTTCTTGGAAGTGGATCTATGGCAGCATTGTAAGTCAACCTTGTAAATTCCTCACCTTTCTGAAAGGTGGCTAGCAAGGAAGTGGTAAATATATGCATTTTTCATTTATTACGTATTTTGAAGTAAAATTTTAAGAGTTGAAATTTTCAGTTTCAACTGTGTTGGCAGGTTCTATTAAGGAAGCTCCCTCTGAACCCTTAAATAGGATTTGGATACATAGGAGGTATCCCTCAAACTCAGAAGCCCATGGTAAAGCACCTCTAAAAATCTAGCTGCTCAGGGGTGCCAGAATGAGCCCTGAGCAAGCTTATCCATGTTCCTTACTTCTTTTGTTCCAGAAGCTGCTCCAGCATACCAGGACACTGCGATCAGCACGACGGCAGTTGACACAGTGGGGACCATATTGCTAATCTCCCCTTTTTGCAGAATACATGTGTTCTGTGGAGTATTTTCTGCTCTGAATCAGGATGTTTGGGACTTCAGATCAAATGTTCCTACTGAGAGAGTCAGCCAGCTAATCTCCATGCCAGGAAATGAAACCATCTGATGTCCCGAGGTGAAGCTATAGGAGGGTGTATGAGTCCAGAACAACTTGAAATCTGTTTTCTAAATAAAACCTCATTGGTTTGAAGTCTTTGAGCATCACGGGTAGAGTCCCTATTTTTCTGCCTCAATCAGTATTACCTTGTTTTTATTTTCAGACCTTATCAGAGGGATAAATGCAGAATCTGCAACTTCTAGGAATGGTTCTACAGACTTTTATCTTTCTAAGGCATTTTGCGAAAAATTCTGTGTGCTGTCTGAAGATGAGACATTAACACTTGATACTGGCAAGTTGCAGTTTGTGATTCTCCCTGTGGATCTTGTGTATTGCAATACTGGAAATAAAGATCCTGTAGACTGAGAGAAACATGTACCATTTGTTTGACTCTAACGATAAACTGCTGTTGGCAATGTCATTAACCTCAAACAAATGAAAACTTCCAGCTAAGTAAAGTCTTTAAAAATTTTGTCTTGTGAGTACAATAGGTCTTCATCCTCCCATCTTTTGGAGAATGAGAAAAGTCCAAAAGTAAAAAACCTCTCCTCTGAATTTTGAAGACATTTCTTCTGCCTTGAAGCTCACTTCTGAAAAGAGTACTTCCGTAAGACAAGTAAGAGCATAGGACCTGCTGGCATAGACGATTTGTGCTTTCCAGGGCAACACAGTGGGGGTGGTACCCAGAAGCCATACAATTTCCAAATGGAGAGGTGCAAGGAGAAGATTTACAGGACTTTGTATGCAAATGTGAGGTGTCAGTAAAATTTGATATAGAGCTGTCTCTCCCTTTGATGAAGAGAGCTTTTCTTTTATAAAATTTCTAAACTGTTTCCCAAATGATCCAGGCAGTATGCACTAGGACCAGAAAGACTACTGAGGCCATTGTTTATAGTGGTTTTATTTAGAAGCAAATCATCATTAGGTTACTAGGGTTAGGGTTACGTCTCATTTAACTGCAGCCATTGAAAACTTCAGTTTCTCATCTAAGTCTGTCACCTGAAATCCCAGTCACTGTCTAGAAGTACATATATTCCTCCACTGACTACAGAAGGCCCCACACTATTGTCTTGGTGTTAAGACACACAGCATGAGTTGATCAAATCTGGTTGCTGCTGGTGCCAAAAGGGGAAGAAGATCCTGTTCCCTCTTCTCAGTTCTGCTGCTGACCTCAGTTTCCATGTCAGCATCCAGCTTCGGCATCCAGCAGACCCCTCTGTAGGCTGCTCAACTCAGGAGCACTGGAGAAAACTAAAGACATCACAAAACTGCACAGCTGTGTGCCCATTTCATGAGCTGAGCTGGTCCAGGGAAGAGCCCAGTGAGTTGCTGAGCAGATTCCGTGACATTACACCACGATGATCAGATGACATAGATATATAAGAGCTATGAGGTCACCTGCTTGAGGTTTTTCATGGGAAGCTTGGATAATTTTGGAGGAATTTGTACAATTTAAAGAAGCAAGATATAGGTCCTCCATCACATGGGGCTGCTTGGAGTCTGGTAGGGAATTTCTGTGCATTGGAGACAATTGCTCAGGGTAAAGATGCTGGGGAAAGATGCTGAAGTCTCAAGCCACATTTCTGTTGGGTTGTGCAAGATCTCAGAGGACAGTGGGTCTGCATGCATGGCTTGTGCTGGCACAGAGACGAAAAGAGCTAACTTCGACCAAAGCTCAATGCATCCTTGGGACTTCTGGTGGTACCAGAATGCTCTCTCTGCAATTAAGAAGTCCAGTTAAGGACCAAGGGAACAGCAGATGATCTGCTAACTAGGCAGTCTCCACTACCAAAGCTGAGCCTGCAGGCAGCGGAGACAAGGCATCTCAGCAGCAAGGGGCACTGAGAGCGAGGTCAAGTCTTCTCAGCCTCACCCCATGCACAGCTCGTGGGATTGTGTTCAATGCCTGTGTGAGTGCCAGCAGCACCATTTTGGGGTCTCAAACCACCTTTATCTGGAGAAATTGGACTCTATACTGTAAAGGGCCTGGAAAGGAAGACCTCTGTCTTTTTTTGCCTTTGAGGTTTACACTCTTTCTTCCCCTCATCACTAGAAGTTTTGCCAGAGCAGAGGATGAATTTCGCCATTAGACAGCTGTGTAAAAGAAGGAGGAGAAGTATTTTTCCAAAAAGGCAGCTCAGATGTTTCTGCCCAAGGCAATTCAGGATCAAAAGAAGGACACATTGATTTCTCAAATAAAAGCATTTTCAAATGAGAGTCTCTTACTCTTTGGAGTATTTTAGAAAATGATTTGCAGATGGCACATCTCTCCACGGTGTGACTTCTTCTTCCAGACACAATGAGCATTTAGCATGTCCACGGTTTAGAGGCATTGGAGCCTGAAGATTTATGTTCCGGCTTAGTAAATGAACATATTATGGTGAGTACCTCCTAAGTAAATAACAGCAGTTTCCTTATGAAACGATCAAAGGAAATGCTAACAAAACCCTGCCACCGGCACAATACAAAGTACCTGTTTATCGACTATTTGCAATTATTTACACAAGAAGGTCCTGCAGAGCCCGAGGAGGCACACAGTGCCCGTCGCAATGCATGGCCACATGCACCTGGAGCCGAGGGGCAGCGAGAGCAGCCCAACCTCTGTGTCCCCTGGACACAAACCTACAGGAACGGTGTTAGTGCTGCTCTGGGGGTGCTGCTCAATACAAAAGTCTGTTTCAAGTGCACTAGTCCGTATAGATCAATAGCTTAACACCTGGGTTTGGCAAAACATTCAGAGAAGCACACCTTTCACAAGTACAGGCAAAATCTTTACATCCTGACTACGGCTTCCAGATGTATCTCAGAGCACGTAGAAATTATTACTGAGATGAAAATCATATTTCTTTACTGGGCTCTATGTCCTGTCTTTGTCAGTTGTGTTCTCACCATGATTTATGTACGTAACTTGTGCTCAGTTTAATAAGTGAAAGCTGCGCATGTGAAAAGACGAAATATATAATTGTTGAGGTTAACCATGACCAAATCCTGTCAAGTGTAAAACTAAGTTCGTTTTAATAAGAGTTGTTAAACAATAATAAATTGTCTCAAAGTGGTATCTTTGCCTTAACTACTGTCTTATGAAAAGGCGCTCTACGTTTTTTATAGTTTGCACACACATGTTAAATGAACACCAATAAGGCACACAGACATACACACATGGTGGTTGGAGCAGTTCAGTAAACAGCAGTATGGCATAAGGAGACATTTAACGGCAACAAGTTATAGATGGCATGTCTTCGAACGTGCCCCGTCACATTTTGGGGTGCTGGTTCAGTACTAAGGCAACAGGAAGAGGGCTGCCTGCTGAACCAGCAGCAATACTTCCTTCTCTGCACAGAAACTCGGGGTTTCACTCTGGGTCTTCCCACCAAATGCTAACTCCACTTTCCATTGTGCATTTCTGTGAAATAAGGTCGCCGTCTCGAGGGCAGCATGACATTCATGTGAACACACTTTAGACTGCTCCAGCAAGAATACACACCAGTGCTTTTGGGAATGGATGTGTTTTTCATTTCAGTGTGAAAACCCTTATCGATGTACTAGCACACATGAAGCCTCAGGAGGCTGTTTGGCAGGAGAATTATATAGACTAGCAGGAGAATTACATAGAAAAAATTATGCTACAGCCTCTTGAGAAGGGAAATCTATTACAGGTGAGTTAGGTAGAAATAGCTGAATAGTACGTCACTAAATGATTAAAAAAACCCTAGTAATGCTCTCTCAGTGCCCAGAAGATATAAGCACCCAATTCAAAGCCCAATGTAGTTAGCAGCAAGGTGCTCGCTGAGTTCATGGATTTTAAATCAGGACTACTTTTAGAATGAAAGAGGGGTTGTAGCTGAGTAAGCCAGGAAAAAAATGCATTGGCAGAAAATTCTTTTCACCATCAGTAATGAATTTGTTGACAGATCTTATATAGAACTGGATATGGACATTGCCTGTACATGAATGATTTAACCAAGAATTACAACATACACCCTTTCAGAAGACTATATGACAAAAATAAACATCTACAGTGAGAACAAAAGCATCTCTGAGCTCCACAATTCATCATGTTTCAAAGGGGACATATACTAAGAAAATTTACAGCTGAAAATTTCATAACTATGCTCTTGTAGACTTGGTCTTAACCAAGAAAAACATCAGCCCTGTTATATCTAGAAAAGCACCTTTAAGTAGTGAAGCAAAATAATTATCAGACTAGTTGCTCCACCAGACATAAGGCAGTTGCGAAGATTTATAGACTAATTCTGCAGGCTGTTGGTTTTTTTTTATTTAAACTACAGCTACCAATGAAATGGAAGTGTTTCACCAAAAGAGAAGATAATTTGAGATTATATTTGAAAAAAAAATTTGGAGTTTATAGAAAGAAGTAACTTTGAAAAACGACCTGGGGGTGGTAACTATGCACAATTGTTCTTTAGGAGCCTGCCGTTGGAAAGCGGCCGGCCGAACCTGTTTCTCCTGAATGCAAATTCTCCACTGATGCAGTGAAATGGGGTTGTATAATGCCCGTGCTGGAAGGGGATGGGCAGCAGCAAGCTCATAGCTGGCTTTGCATGCTGAAGGAACCGGAGTCTGGCAACAATGTAAGCAAAGTTAAAACCCCTGACTGACCACACACCCCTTTCTGATCCAAGGCAGGGAGTAAAGTGCAGAGATCAGGAAAGCAAGAAATTCTAGTTGCAATGGTGAAGTAACTCTACAGCTGAGAGGAAATGGGCTGGTCTCATTTTGCTGTTGTCTAATTCTGCTGGGTTTTCTATTTCTGTGGATGAAATGCAGTGGAAGGACAGGAAAGAGCAAGATGATATATGACTTTTCCTATTGTGCTTCTTTTGTTTGAGTGTTTCATCTTTCTTATTTAACATGAGAAGTGCAGGAAAGTGGTCCTTCTTGCTCCATTTAAAAAATTTAGTTAACCCATCTTCTGTTATGTCTGACAGACACCAGACTTCAGAAGAGTTTATTCTTTCAATCATACTCTGTTGAGGTGGACTTGAGCTTATATGTGGTGTCTTACACTCCTGCCTTACACTCTCAGTGATTTTTCTTCTATATAGTGAGCTTGGAGAGTCAGTCCTGAAATCAAGCACCTCTCAGAATCTGTTTTCCTATGATCTCTGTGCGAATCAGTGGTTGCTCCCCAATAAAGGTATGTTAATTTATCATTGTGAATGCAAACATCACAATTCAGGGACACCTTATTTCAAAGCTTATAGCCTCTGGGGACATTTAGTTTACCATAGTAAACAAGATCTTTTTCAGTCAACCATGCCTGACAATGTTGAAATTCATTTTAGCCACTTGCTGTTTCCATAAATCTGCAGTTCACATGCTAAATCATGGGTTCTGTCGCTGCAGTCCCAATGAAAATTAATAAATATTTTATTTCTAGAATCAAAATAAAACTTAACACAATAGCATTCTGTATGTTAACTTTGTAGTCGATTATCATCATTCTTACTCAGAGTGAAGTCAGACTTTCCCAGCCTGTATTTATGATCAAGGATGCTTCAGAATAATAGATATAAATTGAGTTTTATTGATCATTGAACATCTGCTGGCACTTAAGTATGTGGACACATAAGCATGAACATTAGCTTTGCAAGTTTGCATTTTTTGATGCTCATAAAATTATAATTTATAATCAACTACATCGTGTTATGTTTTCTTTATCATCTTCATAAAGATAAAGTAATGTAAGCAAGGGCTTGGATCACAAGACCCTTACAAGACTGCAAAGACTTAGGATTTTATGATTTATGGAAGAAAAATTTCATTATTTTTCCCTTACATCTGACGCGATTTAATTTCACTTTGCCTGCTGTGGTAGAGGAGATGTGCCAAACTGCGATGATCGTGAACAAAATTGGAAGTGGTACAAAATACTATTTTCTTACGGCGCATCCATTATCAAAGGTGTTGAGCATATGGCTTTGTCCGACTTCCTGATCATACAGTTTTGACCCATCCTTTCCAACACTGACTAATATAGAACACACACCGGTGCTGATGTAGGCCTTTTTGTTATAGTATGTGCACTCCACACACAACTGTTGCTGGTACTCAAACCCTTTCATGTGAGTATAGCTTGAGGAAGGAGCTGGGAGGGGAAAAAGGGCAGTACTGGAGAGAAATGAAGTAAGAGGATGTGCATCCCTTAGGGGTGTGGGTGCAGGAAAGGTTTCTGCACATGAGGCGGGTGCTGGGGAATTACGTTCTTATATGAAAATGTGGGTCATAGGAACAGAAAGCAACTTAGAAGAAAGAGCCTTTGTCTCATTTCCCAGAGTTATCAAGGCTCTTTCATGTGGCTTAACCTGATAAAATTCTCTCTTTCTTTCCAAAGCCAAACTTGAGCTAAAGCGAACACGCAAGCAGCCTGTCCATGCGTGGAAGCAGTAATGTTGGCCCCCCCGGAAATTACAGACCTGCTCTACAGCTGATGTAGGTCTGACCAGCTCTGGGTTTGAGTAAGAGAACACCAAACACAGGTTTTGCTAGGTGAGGATTACCTAGAAAGTCAAATCATTCTGGAAGATGTAACTGCAAAGGCTCTGATAATATCACTCTTTCAAAGGGGTTTGGGGTATCTGAAGTGAAGAAAGAAAAGATTTATGTTCAAGACAGATTTGGTAAGAAATGGTGGCCTGTAACAAGTATCACAGTTATCTAGCTAAACCAGATTTTAAAACACCTGGATAAGAGGATCTTTCATGGATAACAATTAACAGTTCTCCGTCCTTGATTTTTAGGATGTAAAATAACTGTGAAAACCTACTACATGTGGTTGCCCATGGTTTTAATCAGAAGTTTACCCTTTAATCACCATCATGACAATGCTGATAAATTCCCAGTATATTTCTCTCTCACACCTCCTCTTTCCTGCACCTACATGCGTCCAGTGCCTAATCACTATTGCCTGGGAGCTAAATGCTGCAGATTTAAATACTGCAGACCAAGATAAAGAGGTTAAACACTGCATCTTGACTCCTGCAAGCGAACTCGTACATCAACGTTCGGGAGTGTGTCACTGAACGGTCTCACTAGAGGGCAGCCGATAAAACCTCTAGTAATAAAATGGCAAGAGCTGAATGTGCCTTATTTTTCCCCCCTCTCTGAAGTCTGATGGGATATAAAATTTGGCCACTTGGAATTGCTGCTAACAACTCTTCCTCTGGTGCTTTGTGTTGGATTTTTTCATTAGAGCTGTAGAGAATCCATGCAGCACCACTTTAGCTACATGAGACTCTGCAGGTCTGATGGAGCTGGAGAATATTTGTGAGGTTTTGAAAAAGCATGAAGGTGAGACAGCACTTGATGCTGAACAGGGTAACTGTTACTTTCCTATCCTCACTTCTTTTCCTCAGCTCCTTAAAGGAAACATCACAATTTACAACAAAATATGCACAGTGTGACGTGTAGTGCATTCTGAGTTATTTGCCATAAAATTGCTTCTTAAGTAGTTATTAAGGTTCAAATGTATCACAGTATATTTTTTTTTCTGTAGTCTTTGTAAGAAAATGCAATCTTAAGAGCCTCAAGGTCCTCTCAACTCTGGTTTCATAAATGCTTCCCAATACCTGTCCAATCCTGTAACACCAAGAAGTATGCTATATGCTTTCCAGAAAATCAAAAGAACGAGACCTCAAGAGCATCCAAGATAAATACATTCTCTGAATTCCATACATTCATTATGTAGCTTTTATTGGGACAGAAATTTGCTTACAAGATTTTGTGTGGTTCAGAGCTGAGATACATTTCCTATCCCTGTAGAAATGTCTTTATATACTTGATCATGTATCACACTGCTGTGCAAAAAAAAAAAATATATATAAAATCAAGCATGTGTTTTCTGCAATCTTCATGTACCAAGAACAATGTCTATCAAAAATAGTCCTTTAAAACATAAACTGTTTCAGAAATAAATACTACTTGATGTTTATGAAGTGCATTCCTCTGGCTGTGACTGCTAAACACTCTGCTCAATGCAGGAGTTCACATTTATAAGTACTAAGTGTATCAGGACCTACCGTAATGTCCTAAATGCAATTCTGGTTTATGTTACATATTCAAACCCCTCATTTTCTTAAAAGGAAAAGATGGACAAAAAATGCTAAACTGGAAGTTGATAGGTAAAGGTTCATCAGAAAAATCTTGTTAATGAAATCAAATTTATTACAGAAGTTTCCATTTCACATCAACACAGTAAAGAGTGTTTGTTTTTCAGAACCAATTGTTATAGCTGAGTGAGCAAATAAACAGAAATTTTCTCCTTTTCTTGTTTACATAACAGCTGCCCTTAATTTGCATTTTCACCGGATATATTCATTACTCAAACATAGTTAACATTTTTTGTTCATGAGTGTAGTAACTTGAGTCTTTGTTTCTTAATCAATTAAGAATGCTTGGTCCTTTTTGTTGCACGTGTGTGTGTGTGTTGCACACACAATTCTTACTAAATGGATTTTGCCCATGATTACAAAGGTTGCGTAATACTGGCTCTGCTCTCTTGTTGGGTGATCCTATCTCATCCCTCAGGAGAAGAGTCTGATGATATTATCAAAATGGTAGTTTATGGAGCAGAAACAAATAATACATGATCAGAGATTTCATAAAATGTTACATTTTCTCCCTCCTTTTTTGCATCCCACAGACTTTTCTCAAACCATCACTCTTAGACCAGGAAATGGTAAGATATATTGGCTGAGAGAGGAGTTTAATTGAATTCTTACTCCTTGCATTTGCATAAAATATTGAATGTGTATGCAGAGTCTGGTTTTAAGGGGTACAGTCAGGCCCTATCTAAAGGTCTTAGACCTCACCTAAACGTCTCCTTGATGGAAAAATGGCAATGAATTTCAAAAGCCTCCTTGCTGCCTTGTGTCAAGCAGTTTTCCACCCCGGATTGTGTCAAAGGCACAATTAAGATTGTTGAGGAAATAGGAGGTGTGATATTTTTGTCCCATGCATTTAAAAGATGTTGAAAAGTTGAGGTCAATAACTTGCTGGTTTTTTTCTGTATTTGTAAATGTTTACATTTTTATTAGCCGTAGTACTCATATGGTATATGAGAGGCTCAATCATATGTTTACTAAAAAGCAGAACATAAGGGACTGCTGCTTTGCATTTAATCGCTTTTGTTCTTAGAAAGATAAGGATAACGCAGAGCCTACCAAAGCCTCTACCATCTCTCCAACTGTGACTGTGGCAGCAGCCCAGCGGGGTACTGCTAAGGAGGTTTAAAACTCCGGCAGTCTGCCTGGCTCCATCCCTCAGCTGCCCAATTGTGTGGAGCTTACGACTTCCTTCCAGGACCAGCTGCAATAATTCCATGTGTGTAACAGTATTACAAATTGAGGGAGGTTTTTTGCAAATCACGATAATATCACACTGTAGGACTGTAGCAATAACAGTTCTCTTTAGTCATGTCCGATCCCTCCTTCTCCCCTTTGCTTGATCTCACCTTGCTAAGGTGTGACAGTCCTGCGGGGAATGGCATCCCATGCCAAGGGAATCCTTCCTGGTGTCCAAGGGTCCTTTTCACACAGCTGGGACAGGGAGCTTCCGCATGGCTTACAGCTCCAAACGGTCCGACCTGTTTCCCTCATGTAGGAAAAATGGTTTCATCTAAAAGAACCAGAACTCAACCTAAAATTTCCACATGCGTTCTGCCTGTTCAGGTGCTTACTTCCCATGGGAAAGGTTGGGCCCCTACGGCATTCACAGAGGTACTCAGGCTCAGGTTCAACTTCGTAGGACCTCAGGTCTGATGTCACCTGTCTCCATTCCGTGGGGGAACAGAGGCTCCCTGTGTCAGTCCTCACCAGCCACCCTGCTGATTTTGGGTGCGAACACTTCTGCCACGTGCAGACCCGGATTTGGATTTCCACATGACTTTGTGCCCGGGAAGAGTTGACTCGTGCACGTTCCCTTAAAGCAAGTCAGTGACCAGAATTAACACTAAAGCACAGTAGCCTTGACCACACAGCTCCACATCTGGAGATATTGACACGTGTCCTCAGAAGAGAGGCCTGACTCGCTCGGCTGGAGTGCGAGGTGACACGACCTCCCAGCTTTATGGCGGGAGAAGGAGTGGCTCTCTGCAAAGCATGTTTCATTAACTCAGAACACAAGCTTCCATTTATTTAAACCATATGTATGCATTTTATATTTTTATTACGTTTCATATGACTGAGGCCACCGTAAATGCTTGCTACAGGTCTTTGCATATTTTAGTTTCCTGAAGCAATTTTCTCCCATGTTTCAGTTAAGTATTAGCTCCACAAAATGCAACATGGGTTGCCTTATGTGGTATAATGTGTTCCCTCTGCACATTCACTTCAATGTTTGTTGTGAAACAGTCGTACATATGGTGGTATTTTATCTATAAACTGTCTGAAATATAAACCTTTATAATTAAACATTGATTAAAGCTTATATTCTGCAAAGAAAATGCTCGGGTTTGGGAACAATATTTTCCATACCCAGTAGGTGCTTCAGAACATGCTAAAGACTGTTGCTCACCAGCCTGGGCTGCGGCACCAAGGACACTGTTGCATCTTCCGCAGCCAGGAGGAAATGGCCTGCCTCTTGTAGGCAGGATCAGTACCTTGAGTTGATTAGTTAATTAGTCATTATATTCAACTCAATCCAGCTGGGCAATAATGACTGGATGCCATAAAAGACCTGTTCATTTCATTGGGAATGCTCACATGCTTTCAGTTAAGCTTGCACTGAAGTAATTTGCTATGTCATGGTAAACTAATGCCTTCTTGTAGTACTGAGGTAGGCAGTAAAAATCCCAGTGATGAGGGTCCACTCCATCTTTATGCCTGTGAAATAGCTTGCTGACTCCTACCAACCACGGTGACAATTGGATTGACACTCCTAACCCACTGGTGCAGAAACCTTTCGATCTCTAAAAACATGCCTATTTTGAGCCAGGTTCACCTTCGTATTAACCTTAAACAAGTAATCTGCAGATAAAGATTATGCAGCTTGTTACTAATTCATTCATTGTAATTTTTCAAACCATTGCTTTTTATAGTGATCTGTATTACTTTCCAAATATCTGAGCTCATCTGCATTGGGAAAATGACGACAGAGTGAGAACGCAGTATACACTCGTGATAAGAAGAATAATAATAGAATTCAGACACGTTATTTCCAGGAGTGCCTAACATTTCTCCTTTTTTGCCAGTCTGTCACAAATACCCACTTATAATTAAGATGGAGAGTGGGCCAGTGGTTAATAATCTCATTAACCAGAAATTCTTGAACAGACAGTAGGATAAGATACAAGCTTGGGAAGAATTAAGTTGGAGAAGGACTCAAGGCAGTGCAGTGCAGCCTCTTCATTGCTTCTCACCATACTAAGTAATCTCCTCTGTTGCAAAGTGACTGCTCTGATCGGATTGATTTTTCTTCTGGCAGAATTGATGATATGAGGTGCAAAGAAGTAAAGAATCTGGCCCAAGAGACTTTTAAAAGCCTGTCAGTCTAAAGCAATATGGGAATCATCCTATGCTGTGACATCTTCACAGACCACTTAATTATACCCTGATGTGAATAGAGTTGCTGTCATAAATGTCTGTAACAAAATAAATGTTTATCACTGCTGCACATTTTAAAGCAATCCCAGATTATTGTTCATTTATTAGTGTTAGATTGTTGTCACTAGGTTACGGTGCTATGAGCGTCTCTGATGCAGCACAGCAAACTAAATCTGTGGAGCTGCCTCCCTCAAGTGCCTCAGTACCAAGTGGGGAGGTTCCTGAGATGTTCAGTGGAGAGACGAGGTGAAACTGCAGGTTTAAGCTAGTTTCCTGCCCTTGTTCAGCTTGGCAGACCCTCTCTCCATCAGTTAAACAGAGACTAGGCTTTTAACACTAGTGCCCACACTGGGTGAGGAAGGTCCTCTGCACACCCGCCCTGCACAACCCGAAAGCGAAAGAGGATGTGGGTGCAGTAGAAGCATCAAACCGGGAGCTGGCTGTCACCAACTACAAAAAGAGATCGTGTCTCCATGATGCTCCTCTCCACCAGCCAGCCCTGTTATCACTCTCAAATTTGAGTTACGAAGCTGATGCTCCAGTCTGGTCACATGTTGCTTTTCCCTGCCTTTACCTCCTGCTTGCATTTCCTTCAGCCCCAGTCAAGGAGGGATCAAGCAGCCATGGAAGAGGCTGGAGAGCTGGCTTTTCAGGGTTTCATGAGGTTCGAGCAAGATTGTCCTCTCCATAGCAGAGATCTGGCCCATCATGCACAGCAGCCATACACCAAGAAACAAGACATGCCAGAGACTCCCTGAATACCAGGAACGGCGTGAGTTGACCAGACACCTCCAGTACCCAGCTCTGCCAAATGGACAGAAACCATGGCCAAGTGGCAACAGGAGAACCCACTGCAATAAAACACCATCAATGAGCAAGTGCTGCCTGCTGCCTGCTGCTCCTGTGCAGCCCCATGCTGGCTGCTTCCCTCACCCCATCACTCACAGCATATTCCTCCAAAGGACCCTCTCAGCCTCAGCAGCCCCACCGCAGCGATGGCCATGCCAAGGGAGAGGGTTGGCCAGGAGGTGGGTTGTGCCTCTTGCCCCATGGTGCTATGGGGCTCTGTTGCATGCTACGGGGAACTGTCTGGTAAGAAGGGGAGTGTCAATGACTATAAAAATGGAGCATGGATGTCACACTCTGGTTTCACCATTTCAAGATGGGTAAGCCATCTGCAGATGTGTCCCCTCTAGAGAACACGTACCCGCCTCATTTCCTGCTCCTGCACCCCAGTTGCAGAGCAAGTGCACGCATTCTCCAGACTCTCTTGGAAATCCCATCGTTTTAAGTGAACCTGCTATGCCCGTCACAAGATCGAGGTGCCAGCCTAGAGGACAGTGACTGCAATGAGGTGACACACGTTTGCACAGCAGTGATTGAACATCCCATGGCAGCTTGTATGCTGGAGCCGTCAAAGCTCAGGGGTGACTGTGGACTGCAGGAATGAAACGGAGAAGTAGGATGCTTCATTTGAGGTCTTTTTGCCCCACACAGGAGGTGTTGCAGCAGACCTTGGTAGGGTATTCCCACTGGCAGCCATTTACAGTGCAGTTTTTCTTCTCAAGCAGATGGCTAATCTACTTCTCTGCTACCCTGTAAACACCTGGTGTTGTAAGAGCAAACTCCAGTAAAGTCAGGGGATTTATCCTGTGATGACAAAAGGTTAACACAACAGGACCAGTGTTTGGAGCTACGACTCCTATAAGCTATTTTGCCTGGTAGGACTTTGGTCACTTTAAGGCACATGAAGTCAGAAGCACAAAACTAGGTGAACGTGGGTACTGGGTACTACCTTGCACTTCTAGTTTCTTATCATAAAGCAATAGGTTGTGGCTTTGCCAAGAAACCAGTGCCCTTTAGGCAGTTCTCACCTCCCTCGAAAAAGTTGACAAACCAGCTTTGAGTGAAGCTAGGTATGCGACGTAGCCAATAGTTGTTGCAGCTAAAAGAAATAAGAGGCTTTAGTGGTTTTGGTTCCTCTGCCATACAGGAAACTAAGCTTTGCATACCTATACTTCAGCCAAGTGTTTCAGAGTTATTTTTGTCTCTGGAGTTAGACCCCAAGATAAGAAGCCAATACATTTACGTGCTCTGAAGCACGTAACTGTATTTTAATGCTTGGTTAAAACTTACGAGCACTCTAGTGACACCAGCAACTAAATAATGCCACAATTCACAAACCATTATTTAAAGTGGTTCTGATTTTCTGGGAGGGGAGTGGGGGGAAGAGTACGCTGATAACTTTCAGTGTCTTCAAGGCAAATAACTGGAAGGGAGCAAGCAGAAGTCACAGGTTAGATGGCCTGCTAATATAGAAAGCAGAGAAACATATTTTTTAAAATAATTTATTTTTTCAGGGAGAGTTGTAATAAAGGAACAGAAAATGGAACAAATACCTTTTTTTATTATTTTTTTGCAAGTCACCTCTCCCAGGGTTTCCCCACCTGCTGTGCACCACTAAAGCTGTCAGCATTTAAGATACTTATTTTTGGAGCAGACAGATTTTTCAGGGTTTTGCTTTGTACATTGTGGTTTCACTTGCAAAGCAATCTAAAGAAAATCACCAGCTGGAAGAACAAAACCTGTTGGTACTGATTGCAGAAGGGGACTGCAATCCTTCACAAGATTCGACATTCCTTAGCAGTGTTGCTGTAGGTCAGACAGTCAAAAGTTTTATAAGAGCTGAGATTGTCCTTTCTCTTTTGCTACTATCTTTTTAGAGTTTAACTATATTTCTGATTTTGCCAGCAATTTGTTTGCTGTTTTCTAGTGCATTGGAAACAAGAGCAGCAAGTCCAGGGGAGAGTCCGTGACAGCACTGGGCTGCCTCCCTTGCTTCTGTGTCCACATCACGTACAGCTTCTCTAAACCTCCCTGGAACCACGTAGTTGCTAATGCTACTCTGCTCTGCTCTGAACCGTAAACAATAATTTGAAATTAATCTAAAATCTGCCTCTTTCCTCTCTTTTTAAACTATTTTAGCCATGCTGTTTCCTTCTGACTTTGTTTCTTGATTTCAGTCATCTGTTACTTGAAGGAACAACTGCCCCTGGAAGAGAAATGTAATCATGTTTCATTCTCCGGTCTTTCACGCTGAGTAGTGTTTTCCAGGTATTTCTGGCAAAAGTAACAGAAGATTGCAGGGTCCTAGCAGGATCTGTAGCAGCCATAAAAACCAAGGAGTAGTCTTTTCTCAAAGCCATGCTGATGCTAAGAAAACATAGGGGCACAGCAGAGATTTCCAATATGGTGTTTATGATAGGCCAAGGCATTACATGTCTCAAGGCTAAAAAGCTGGTTTTTACACATATTTATTTTCTGCTAAGGATAACAGCATGCCTGTTTCTCCTCCAAGTATATATGATTGGGTTGGCAACTCTGGCATTCTGCAGAGCCTGAACCTGCAATTAAGGGATTTATTCCAGGTTAGAAGAGAAGAACAAAGCTTTCAAGGATACAGCTGACTTGAGTCTCTGAGCCTGTGTGATCAAGACAGGTTGGGCAGAGCTGACACCAAGCAATAAAAGTCATGAGATCCAAATTCAACATCCAGCACAACTCCATTAGACCTGGAATTTCTGTGAACTGGTGAAAGATCCTCCATGCATGGGGATTGCAGTGTCTGAACGAGTCTCAGAAAGGTGAAACAGGCTGGGAAACTATAAACTGTTGAACCTCTAACTTCCACAATATCAGAGCTTGGTAATGTATAGACTGCCATGTCTGCATCTGAAAGAAATAAAAATGAGCTACTGCTGTCGCTGAGCTGTCACTGCAGCTCCTTCCTAGGCAGATACATTTTGTTACAGAAATGGTAGTTGTGCTAAAAACAAAGGAAAAGTTATAGAAATAGGAGAAAACAATGATATGTTGAGAGAAGAAAAAGCTAAAGCAAAAATATAGCAGCTTTGGCAAAATCACTACAATACCTTAGCAGCTAAATGTGAAAGAATAAGACGAACCACAAGGAATTGTTTTTTTCTTTCTCCTCACACCTACATAAGTATTTATGAGTGCACAAAGTGCAAAAGAAGCATAAATCCTTCCCATTCTGAGCTGAATGCGTTTTACATTTGTTTTGCCTGGGTCTGGATGACTCCCGCAGGTTTAGGGTCAAAATATAGCACGAGCAGAGTCTGAACACGATGCAGTGACATGTAACATGTACAAAGGTAGTTAGTGATACATATAGATCACATGTAGTTAGAGTTCAGAGAGAAAAAGACAAAAGAAGGAAAAACAGTATGTAAAAAAGGAGAAAGAGAAAGGTGGAAAATGGTAAGAAGTGGAAATAAATGAGGCCCAAGTAATAATTTCTAGTGTAAGTACTTTCAAGAGAACTGTGATCTCTTTGTGGACAATTTGCAAACGAAGGAGGTGAAAGATCTTGAATAAATTATTCATTATCCACCAAGCTCAAATTAGAACACAATCACATGTGCATGCAAGGGTTGAGGGGAGCATTTTTAGTTTCTATAAGCAGTTTTGATCTTCCTCCTAAAATGCTGTAGTGGATTGTCAAAGCAAAAACATGGTGCCTCAAGACTTGTCTCAAACTGGAGCTTTCTTAGTATGTTTATTTCAACAAACAGTTTTGCGGGTATCCGCTCAGTGCCAAAAAGCACACAGACGAGAATTCTTCCCGTAGTAAAGCAATATGGCATCCCATGGATTGGATTGCTAACCACAGCTGGGTATTTCTTGATGACTGATTATGGCATTAAAATAATTTTACAGATGTACATCTCAAGAAAAAAAAAAAACAACAAAAATCACACTTAATGATTGCAGTTCTTCAGAACCTGCCAGGAAAACTGGCTGCCTCAGGATGCATTCATATAGCAGTGATGCAGTACCGGCACATAAAATCCATCTGTCCAGAGACTCCATAAGACAAATTTATCATTCAAGTCCAGTGTTTTGAAGATCACTTTCCAAAAACTGTTACTAAAATAATATTTAATTGATAGTCTTATCTGGCAACAGTGTAGTAACAGACTCTCTAGGCAGACTTTGAGGCAGTTACCTTGAGATTTGGTCTCCTGTTCTGTTGATGCCTGGAGTTTTTTTGCACAGAGAGGGGTTTTCTTTGAGACCATGAATCTGATACTTCTCACTATTATACCTGCACATGGGGAACTACATGCACAAATGCTCCAAAGAGAGCTGTTAAACATTTACATTTACTTGAATAGTATATGCAAGTAAAGGAGTTGCAATTAGAGTCTTTATTTGCTCTCAAAAACATGCCTAAATCCAGCAGTGAACAAAAAAATGGATTCTAGATATAAAAAAAAAAAAAAAAAGCAAACAGGATTTGGAGATTTATGCCTCTCCTTTCTGCCATGCTCCTGTCACGATTGCTATGAAGAATGTGGGTATGCTGGCAGATGATACAGAAGGAAGGCATATTAAATGTTGTCAGTACTCATGAATAATGATGGGTTAACCAAAACATAGCTTAATATGTGTCACAGCTTAATTCCTGTCGTGGTGTTGGGGTACAGCGCCTCTGCCCCACGGTGGAGCAGGACAGATTCCTTGCTTGAGACTCAGACTTGAACGTCACCCATTCATTTGGAGGTATTTGGTAGTGCAGCTACAGAGGCAAAGGTGGTGGGGCCTGGTTCTGGCAGTGTCATTCTTGTGCTTTAACTGTCTTAGTTACGAGGTCAAAAGAGTGTTTGAGCTTGACTGGTTTCATATTCAATTCAGGTCATAAGGCTGCAGGCGAAAAGAAAGGATTTATGGCGTTAGCAAAGGAAACATCAATGATGAGCCTCATCCAGGAGTGACATGGCACTTTGAGAAACTTTGGAAAGAGACTTTCAAGCTGTGACCTGTGCAGTCAGGTTTAAAATAATTTACCATTAAAATTAAAATGCTGTTTTACAAGCACAAAGATTTCAGCCATAAGAATCTCTGCACTTACAGAGCTGAATCCAGTGAGGGGAGGCCATGCCGTCGTACCAGGAAAGTTAAAGAAATAAAAATTCTCCATGTAAACAAGGGAAGGCAGATCCGTTTTCCCTCAAATCCAGTCATGTGTATTCACGCCTTGCATTAAGAATAATCTGTATACCTGCTTAACTTCCAGAATGAACATTCTCTTCACAATCTGTGCCCTAAGGCTCTGCCTCTTTTGTCATGCAAGTGAGATACCCTTGCCTTTTACCACCATCACGAAAAGACATATATTCTTTGGTTTTTTATCTCATTGCATATCTTTATGTTTGTATAGTGATTACCTTTGCAGCTAACAAACACACTTATTTTAGGGTTCTCAAACAGACAACCAAAATAATCTTTTACCTGCATCTTTCTGACACAAACGTGAAAGGTTTTCTTTCGGTTACTGAAGGAGAAAAGTTTTTCTCTGCTTGCCTTCTACATTAATGCTTTTTGAATAATTGATTCCCTTCTGGGGAAAAGCAGCAGAACATTTTCCTCTACATGCTGATCATTTCTGAAGCAAGATGCAAGATCTGATGGACCAAAACTCCTTTTAGGTCTGTAAGATAAGGGCTGATCCCTTAATTAATTCCTAGTAACAAATAGCAGCTCCTCAGGCACAACATTTATTGGAATAAATCAATGTTTTATTTTGCTTTGTGGAGGAAGTGCAGAAACCACCTATGAAGAAAAACCTAAGACATTGATAGAAGATTTTGCAAGGTATGCATAATTTAGGGATTACAGTAATTGACATGCCTCCTATTCTTAGGTTTCTTTCAAGTCAGGGGAGTGTTTAGTAGATTTGGCTCTTAAATGATGCATGTGAATTTGCTATTCATTCCTGTATCTAGATCTTTGCAAATCATAACACATTTATGGAAAGCAATCTTCTTCCATTTTCTAATTGCTGAGCTCGAGGGGTTTTTTTTGCTTCTGGAGATCACAACTGGTAGATTTTAAATGGTGGTTTCAGTTTGCCTATCCAACAGCAAAATTACAGCTGAAATTTCAGAACAGAATTTGGAAACATTTTCTTCTTGGCCTGTATTCTCCTAGTTCTGCATTTCTGGACATGAAAACACCCCTTTATAAAGGTGTAGGAAGCAAGATCTCTGCCCCAAGAAGAAGATAATTTAATCCAAATATAGAGGATAAGAACAAAAAGATCAAGTGAAGATGTGGTTGCAGGTAGTGCCGGAGGGCACACCGAGTGTAATCTAACTGGAAGGAAGACATCTGAAGAGTTTGAAAGCAAAGAAGAAATTATCTTAATGAAGGTGTGGCTGATACAAGTGCAAAGTGTTGCTTGAGAGTACATAGGACTCAAGGAGAGGAGGAAAGACAAAGAGGGCATTAGGTGAGAATTAGGTGAGGGCTATGTCTCATCACCATTAGAAGAGGTTTGGTAATGTAATTTACGCCAATAAAAAGCATGTGCTGGCAAAAATAATTTTTTCTTCATGAATGCATCAGTTCAGCAAGTGATGAGCAAGCAGCTTTTATATATATATATATTTATAGTTTTATATGTATTTACACACACACATCTCTACATAACTGTTTTGTCAAAGAAAGGAGATCACAAAGACAAACAAGCAAAGCTACTACAGTGCTAAAGACCCAAGAAATTTCCTTTTCAGACCTGGCCAAAATTATGCCAGAGGACAGTGGGGTGGACAGGAGACAGCTAGGACGCCTTGTGCTAGCCGAAAAATGTTTCCTTCCACGCAGAAATGTAGGCAGCCAAAGAATGAGGCAGCCTGGAAAAGACGGCATTTATTTGAATCCAGCATATGAAAGAAAGGGAACCAGGGATGGGGTGAACTACATAACCATCAAGGAGACAAGAGAGAAAAGGAAGTTAGCTATGAAGCCTGGGATACAAACCCTTGTGTATATCACAAACCCTTGTATATATCAAGTTCAAACTGTCGTCAGATGAATATGGGCACTGAATGATTCAATCTGTGCTGAAAACTATCTTCTAATTCTCAGTACTGCACAGTTTCAGGTGAAAAAAAGAGATGTATACATTGAAAGAAGGCCATTAGCTCTTCCATTTGAAGAATGTGGGATGATTTCAGTCCATTCGGGTTTACAAAAAAAACGTGCTAGCTTTCATGCTGGGTGTGGTGCTTTGTTTAAATTTTGATGTGTCCTAATCACTCACATTTATCCTTGCTCTTACAAAGTTCAGCTCTCCTCCTGCTTCATCTCCTTTTCAGTAAAAAGAACGTAAATTACTTCTTTTAGCTTCTGCTGGTATTTAGAATAGTGCGATTTATTTGAACGACAATAATTCACCAATAAATAACTAATAATACTAGCTAATTTTGTAGCCAGTAGTTTTGTAATGGATTGTATAGATCTGTATTACACTTTTATCTACCAGTACAGATCAAGGACTGCAGCAGTCAGCACAGCTCAGGCATTGCGAGTACTGTAGAATTAGACATCAGATCTGATGTTTTAGGCTAGACACTGTAGTGACCTAAATTCAAAAGCTAATTCCTGTCTCAAATAGTTTTTACTATAGATTATACCCATGACAGCGATTGTGGAACAGGAGATTATGATTTATCTTTACAAAGCCACTTCTCTTTACAAATGACTCTTTCTGGAAAGCTGTCATCAAATAAGAACATTATTTATTTATTCAGGACCCAAAAGTATGTTAAGCATTTGAGTGAAGAAGCAGGCAGGATGCTAAAGACAGGCATTTTTTAGTCTGACAGAACCAAGACTTTGCACATTAACTGTTAATTTTCTTTTTATTTATTGGCAGTTGGTATAGCACAGCACACTGTTCCTTATCTCTTGGCAGTGAAGAATGGCAGGTAGATACTGTTTTAAAAGTACAGATCATGATACAGTGTGCTCATTCAAAAATGCTACCAACTTGTTCCAGAGAAGATTTCCCAGTGTTTCATTCGAGAGAAACTCAAGTTTGGAGTATTCTCTTTAATGCAAGAAAAAAGCTCAGAAATTACCGTTCTAGATCTTGTCCTGTCTATCGATGTGGCTTTTTTTACTGGCAGACCATTAAGACATTACCTTGACATGAATTTATTTATCTATTTGTAAAAAAAAAATTGGAGCAACGGATATATTTCATTTTGAAATTGTACTGCATGGTTCCCTAATTAATCGGGCTCAACTGCTCTATTATTTCATTTGTTCCTATAAACGTAGAAGCATGTCAGAGCTTACAGAAAGTTGATCACTAACACTGGGACGTAGACGTTATACGGTGCAGTGCATCATTTCCCTCTTTGTGCTGAATGTGAATTATGGTGCTAGGAGAAGCTTGAAAAATTCCCCAGCTCTCTCATACCTTCAAGCACAGATGTGCACCGGTTTGATTTGAAATGCAATGCATTGAATCACTTGTATGTGTTATCTCAGGGATGAATTTGACCCATTTGCACTTCACAAGCTCTAAAGGCAGAAAAGCCAGATGGGCCAGGGGTGCTGGAAGGGACTTGCCTGAGCAGGGAGATGTGGGTGGACTGATCCTCATCACTCTGAGCCCACTCCTGGCAGGTCCCTGGAGAAGTCCTCATATTTACGGCACAGCCTTAACAGGGCTGAGGTTTTCCAACTCCCTTCTGACTTCAGATGTCTTCACTTCAGGGTCCTTATCTAAGGCTTGTTATCCAGATCCCAGCGATGGCTTAGGCAAGCTGTAGGCAGCAGAGGCCAGAACTTGGTTCCAAAAAAACACACAGCTGCTGGTGAGCTGTGGGGACACCTGACTTGCCTATGCCCACTCCTGGCAGTGCCTGTGGTCCTGATTCCAGAGGTGCCCTGGCAGCACGGGCTGGAGCTCCTGCCCTGCCCCAGCTTGCAGACACACAGGCAGCCAAAATCTCCCCAGCTAGACCCACCTCCTCCATGTACACAGGCACATAGCAACAAGGCTGAGCTAGAGCAGGAACTGACATCCTTCTTTTGCATGCAGCCTAAATAACCTGAAGATTTCCTTTTGTGGCCCAAAGGGGTCCAGATTCCCATCTTTTATAGCTAGAGGGGTACCAGGCTACTGGTGGGGCTGGGTGATGTGTCCAGCCTGTCTCTGGGTGAAGCTGTGCCACCAGGCAGCACAGCAGGCACAGCTCCCATCCTGGTAATGGATTTTGCATTGAATGAAAGTACAAATAACACCAGCACCCACATCCTAAACACAAAAATCCTTCCTCCTGTTGAGTGCCCGCTACCACCAGGTGATGGCATCTGGGTCCCCTGTACTTTTGTCATTTTTTTTTGCCCAGGTGGTGGTCATGAAAGTGTTTTCCAAGAAAAAGGAGGTGAAACTTCTTTCTCATGTGGAAGAAAGTCCAAAATTCATGACTGCTCAGAGTGAATGTTTTAACCAAGCAGACCACTAAACAAAAACTAAAGAGAAGAAAAGAGGGAGAAAAAAAGAAAAAAGTGGGGAAAAGCGGGAAGGGAAGGGAAGGGAAGGGAAGGGAAGGGAAGGGAAGGGAAGGGAAGGGAAGGGAAGGGAAGGGAAGGGAAGGGAAGGGAAGGGAAGGGAAGGGAAGGGAAGGGAAGGGAAGGGAAGGGAAGGGAAGGGAAGGGAAGGGAAAAGAGGGGAAAAGAGGGGAAAAGAGGGGAAAAGAGGGGAAAAGAGGGGAAAAGAGGGGAAAAGAGGGGAAAAGAGGGGAAAAGAGGGGAAAAGAGGGGAAAAGAGGGGAAAAGAGGGGAAAAGGGTCAGTCCTTACAGTTCTCTAAAAAAATTTAATTATAGGCATGTACTCTATGGAGAAGATTTCAGGCTCAGGGTGCTGAGCAGCTGTCTGTGCATGACCTGGCTCTGAGACAGGCACTTCAGACATGACATCCCTGTACCCAGCAGGACTACTTGGAGGAGGGGAGGAAAGGCAAGATCCTTAACCTAGAGCAGACCCTGCTTCCAAGACTGTGGATAAAAATTGAAACCAGAGAGGACTTCACCCGTGGGGCAGGGGACCAAGAGCAGCTCTGGGTTTTGCAGCCCACAGGATAAGTGAAGAGATTTTTGGGGCAGGAGTCAGCTCTTCGGACTTCCTCAAAAAGTCCCATGTGCAGAGAAAGATCCATATGAAACCCGTGCCCTTTCCAGCAGGGATTTTTGCCAGAAACTTCTGCTAAAGGCTGGACTGCAACTCCCAGCAGTCTCTGAGTTATTTTTTTCCCTCTGGCAGCTGGAAGACAAGGAGAGGTTAACCCACTCTGCTCGTGGAGCTCCGCCATGTTACCACACCTAGATGCAAAAAGGAATTTTTTTTCCATAGGCTTCTTCTGCTATGCTTTCCCCCAGCCAAACCACTACTTCTCCAACTGCATCATTAAAAAGAAGTTATTACTGAAACTGAGGATGCTTGTCTACAAAAGTTCCCTACGTTCTTAAAGGGCCAGACTAGCTCAGAATAGGGGTAATGTGATGCATTTTGTTTTAAAGCTTGTCTGCAGAGAGAAACAGGATCTCACATCCCCAGAGGAGCATCTTTGGATGTGTAAGTACTGAATGTACTGAAAGATTAGGCAGGTGACACAGAGAGATCATGAAGACCTCTGTTAGTCAATCGCTTGGAGGTCTCTTGGAGTGAAAGGCAGCAATTCAAACACACCTGATTTATTTTTGACAGCTGTTAGCATTTGCAAAGTCACAGGAAATGTTAAAGTCATAGGAGACATAATGAAAGCACAAAGGCCTAATATGATTTTCTTCAAGGTTGTCATGAATTGCTTATGAAGCCAGCACTATCCCATCTGAGGGAGAGCAGCAGATGTTTACTGTATCTCCTTTGCACACACAGATGTGGTTCTGCTCATCAGGTACATTTAAAATCTAGAAGGACCTAGCACTCTTCACAGCAATTCAGTATGAAGTATCTGCAGGTTTTTAATTTCTAATTTGTAGAAATATATTGAAAATGTAAGAGAATATAGTTGTAATGAGACGGCTAAAATGAACAAAATTATGGCAACTATTTAATCATGAATTAACATATAGGATTCTCAAATACCTTAATTTGTCTAACAGACAAGTTACTATTTTCTGCCTGCTGGAAGATGTCACGCCTTTGCTAGATACAAGATCTCACCAATCCATGCTCCCATAATAGCATCTCCAGTCACCGCCACTGGAAGGTGACAGATGGTCCATCTCCCAGTAAAGATATGACACTGGGTGACAGCAAAAAGACTCATATTTCTAAAAGTTATTTTAGAAAATGTACGACAAGGTATGACAACTTGCAGAGGTCACCACTGAAGTGTCAACATCTATGGTTTGAACTCTGTTTGGCTTCTGCTGCGTTTCAAGAGTCTCCTGTTCTGCTGTGCTGATGCTGAACTCTGTCACAGTCCTGGGGTCCCCAGCTGTCCCCAGGCCAGTGCCCATGCCCAGGGCTGGGGCTTCCCAGGACCGTCCTTCTCCCTGGGTTGGGTCCTGCCTGTGAGGTCCTGCTCTGCCACCCCTGGGGAGCTCCTGTGGCCCTGGACCCCAGGCAGCCCCCAGCCCCCATAGTGCCCAGGCAATTACTGCATATTGAGTATAAAATTTTATTGTATTATTTAGTTTTATAAAGATTCAAAAATAATTACAGCTGGCAAAATAAATGAGCTAGGAGTGTTTTCCAATGCATTATCCTGACCTTATTTGTGTGTGCGTATACGTGTTTGCTTGCTGAATTTTCTGAATTACAGTGAGAAAAAAACCCAGTTTGCAGCAGTTCTTGGTTACTTGTGTCAATAAGTCTGTTTCAAGAAAGCCATTACTGTGGCAAAAGGATGCATAAAGGCAAACTGAGCTGGCTTCATCCTAACGAACCGCACAGAAGTGGGGAAATCTGCAGAAGTAACAGCTGGCTGAGGATGCTCAGGCTTGACCTCAGCTCCGGCAGCACTCTGGCTGGGGCCAAGAGACACTGGGGAGTTGGGGCTTCACTTCCCCCCTCCTTGTCCCGGACCCTGCTAAGCCCAGAGACCTCCTAACCATCGCATCAGCGCTCCCCCGACCTGTCCGGTTCACGAATGTCAAACAGACTGCTGAGAAATGTAGCACCCGGACAGATATTCCCCAGCCAGCAGCATGGCAAATCCTTCAAACAATGTTCCTTATAGCCAGGCACACTTCCTAGCCATTTCTCAGAAAACATCAAATCCCTTAGAAATTCCAACAAGATGCTCTCAGGGTGGTGCGTTTTGAGAGGGCTGCGTGTGCAGTTCATCGGATGTTGAGATAGGGACTCTCCTGCACTGAGTAAGAGAAAAGCATCATTCTTTTTCATTCCACTTTCCTCAGCCTGTTCTCTACACTTTTGCTTAGAAACTGGAAAGCAGTCATGTAAAAATCCACCCAGTACCTCTTCCATTACCAATGCAGCATACCAAAACAGGCACATAAAAAGCAGCAATGTCTACTACCAAATAGTTCAGATTTGTGTATATCCCAAGATACGTATTTCTATCCCTCCTGCAGCACCTGATCACAGCTTGCAACATGTTGCATCGTCTCTCTTAACACCTCTTGTTCCTTGTATCCTATACCGGGACCTCCATGGGGCACGGTCTGTGTTATTTAGTATATGTTTTATTATATATGTTATTTATATATGTGTCATTTAGTATATGTTTTTACAGTATAGTGGAGCCTGTGTGGTGACAGCCTTTCAATCCTGAATGAAATGGTAAATAAAATGTTACACCATCTTGGAAATCAAATGGGAAGCAGAGCATCAGTATGGCACTGCACAAACCACCGGTGTTGTGTGCAGAAAGTTGTGAAAACAGTCAAGAGTTGATCTAAAGTATGGACTAGCTCGCAGGAAGGTTTGGACTGAGAGAGGTCTGTAGGAGTATGGCAGCAATGGCAAAAGCAAACGAGGAATGGGTTTTTATACTGTTTCTCATAACACAGATCGTACGATATAAGGGGCAATGAACAAAACAATCATCAGCAGATTGCCCCAAGCAGCATACGAGAACATTGTGGCAAGCTAAAGTGCAAATCGGTTCAAAAGGGAATTTGATGAATGCACAGGAAATAGGCCCAGGGACAGCTGGGGCCCATGATGGCCCAGATGCATCCTCTGGCAAGGGAAGACCCTATGATGTGCATTGCCAGGAGCTGGAAGGGCTCAGCAGAGGAAGGATCCTGCCATGCTCCTTTTGCTCTTTCCATCAGCACTGGAAATATGTAGATGTAATGAATGATGTAGCTCCTGTTTATAGGCTGCAGCAGTCCAAACACTAAATAACAGTAGCTAAAAGTCCACTTACTATTAAAGACAGCAGTGAGAATGTGAAGTAGATCTTTCTTCTGTCTGAGCTCTGGAGAGACACTTCCTTGCAGAATCTGCTGCAGGAGGCTTCATGGAGAGGCAAGAGCTGTGACACTGAGGCAACTGCTATAAGCGAAGCCTCTGAAATCCATCTCTGCTTGGGAGTAACGCTGGAGGTTTTCAAATCCTCCTCTGTGACACAGAACTGTTGTCTGCATCACCAAGGACATCTTTCACTTCCTTTTGTGCACGAATTTTCATAGAACTTGTAAGTTGTTTCTTAGACAGATGGAGTGCTTGAGGCAGTCTTTCTATCATTTTTTCTAAATAGCAAAATGTGATTTGTTGAGTTTTTCAGGAAGAGGAAGAAATAATTTGATAGCTCTTCCATGAGATCTCCTATACTGCTGATTAAATGTTTCAGAATCACACCCGATACAAGACCAGCAAAGCTGCCCATTCTAGACTGAGAAGTGTATTTCTGACTCTAGCTGTGAGGACAGTTGTTTAGAATTCAGCTATTGCATTAAAAAAAAATAACCTGTATAATACCATATACAAATGCAGTTTATAAATAGATACTTTGGGGAAGTGTCTTTATTCCTCATTTATCCAGGGCATATGGACTAGTGTGATGATAAACTCGGCACATGCACACTCAGGATCTCTGGTTAGGCTACATGTTTGCCTGATTCAGCATAGCATGCTTTAATAATGTAATTCAATTCTTCCTCATTTTTAATGTTATTTCTCTCTGTTAATATAATTTGGTGAGCTATTATAGTTGTTACAGCTGCTAGTTTTGCCCTTAATACTGATTTCACTTATGACCTCAGTCAGAACTAGATTTAAAGTTTCAGATGATGTAAGTGAATAAGGATTATTAGATTTATTCATATGGCAATTTAAATAAGAAACTGCCTGGCTTAGAATAAACGGTAAATGAAAAATGCATGTGATTTATAGACCTGTCCATTTTAAAGATTTATACATAGAGTAGGATGATTAAGTAAGAGACAGACCTGATTATGTGAAATATGTAATTTTTGTAATGCAATATTGGAAGCAAGCTGCTAAACAGCACCAGCATAACAATGATTGCCCAAACAGCTTTTATTACAATATTACTGTACAGCTGGTATGCAGTCATGTAAACACAAGCAGCAGGCCTCCCACCATTTCTTTTCCTTGACAACTGGTAGATGGTGTTACGTTCCCATGAAAAGCATCTTCCCCTCTCAGTGACTGCAGCACCATCTCCCAAAAGCAGGCTGTGGGACCACAGTGACCTCCAGGCTTTGTCTGCCCCTCCCATTCAAGAGCACAGGTTCCCGATGTGTCTCTGCTTCCCTATGGATGTGTGTCCCAGCGCTCCCAAAGCTGCATGCCAGGATTACTGATCTTCTTCCATTGAACTCTCCTATATCAGAAATACGTAGAGATTTCTGACACTTGGCAGAAACAATTGTACCTCTCCCTCAGGATCTGAGGAAGTCCAGATGCATTGTCACAGAAACAATGGATCAGCAAAAATCCTTCCACTCTTCTACTACGTGCCAGAAAGAACAAGCTCTTCTCTTGCTTTCCATCAAGACTGGAGAGGACAAAACCCTGTATTTTCTTTCATGGGTTTTATGGCTGGAAGAAGCTGTTGTAATTATTTACCCTCCCTAACTGTATAACGCAAGTCGCAGACCTCCATTCAGCAGTTCCAGCCCTCTTCTTCAGTTCAGGACTGGATGAAGTCTTAAAGTTCACCATTAATACAATAAAAGCCCTTCATGAGCAGCACAGGTGAATGGTGCTTTAACACCCCTCGCATCAGGGCATTACTACAACCTGTTGTGTCTCCTAAGGCACTATCTGATCATGTAAGATTAAAACAGTAATACCACTTGTGGTCAGTGTGGCATTTTTGTGCATACAGATGTGGAGATTTCAAGACCGCCTGGGAAACATACATGCACTGTGTGCAGGGATACTAGGCTACACCATTCTACATGAATTAATACACTTTTTATGAGAAAGCTTAACAAATGTGTTCCAAACCAGGGGGTCTTCCGTAACATAATTTGCATGAAACAGAATTGACCCAGAAAATTTTAATCTAAATCCCAATCTGATTTTTATGGAGTAATTTAATTTCCTCCCTAGTAGTTATGTGGATTTTATCAATTATACCAATTAAATTGTCAAGCAGATTTATTGACCAGTCATCTATAAGGCACTGTCTTTGATGTACTATTCTGGTATCATCAACTGGTCATGCATGTCCAGCCTTATAGGTTTTGGTGTCATTATGTGCAGCTGAATACTCAAAAGAGAAGGTACTAATAAATGAGCAGTGCGAACCAAATTTTGAAATGAGGATGGAAAGCTCCTTATTTTGAATTGCAGACACAAAATTACAGGTAATGGCAGATGCAATCAATTTAGATGCTTAGCTATCCTATGTGGAAAACACACATTTGATTTCTGACCTCAGAGTTGGACCTCAGTTACAGATCTCCATGCTAATAGCTATTATCTAAATGTAATCATTCTTGCAAGAATGCACATCCAGTTAATTTTAAATATAAAAACTGAGGCATAAAATTAAAGGTTGGTCTTGAACTTGGTAAACTATGTTTTTCAGCACATTGGATTTTTGCTATCGCCTGGATTCTAGACAAATGGCAAATCTTCCTGAAATAATCTTAATATCCATCTTGAATAATTTTGTTATTAAAATAAATTTGAATTTATCAGAAC
This sequence comes from Tauraco erythrolophus, assembly GCF_009769465.1. Classification (NCBI taxonomy): domain Eukaryota; kingdom Metazoa; phylum Chordata; class Aves; order Musophagiformes; family Musophagidae; genus Tauraco; species Tauraco erythrolophus. The sequence continues at coordinate 37,391,110 of NC_141471.1, forward strand.
AGATCACTAGAATCGGACATCTTGCTTCCATTGAGTGAGTCACAGCGCGATTTCTGATTTCTTTGTAACCTTTTCCTAATTTCCTTCTACAAGTTTGCCAAGTAAATGAGAATAACACTGGAAGAAGAGTCTAGAAGTTAGAGGTATTTGTAGTCAAGGGAAGACCTGAAGTATGTAGTTGCTAGATAAGGGGCTTGCTGGGGAGCAGATTCAAAAGTCTAAAGTCAAAAAGCAAATGCAAATAACAAACTTGATGCCCACTGGAGTATTTTGGACCCCATTTGCAGCTAGACAAGGCACAATGGCACGCAGCTTCCTCTCCTGTTAGGGGTTCAGAGAATATGCACCATAGCTGGTAGCATGTTTGGTCTCCTACAATATTCTTCTAGAACAAAGGGGTTTTTAGAAATACTGGGCACCCAGACTGAATAAGACAGAGTTGTCTACCGTCAATAAAACTTAAGTCCTGTGGTGTTGGTTGCAGGGAACCACAAATCTGGTGGTTGATATTATCTCCTATTACAACTAAACCCAAGATTTTGCTCTTCACCGTTGACATAGGAAGTCTGAATTTTTGGTTCATGTCACTGTAATGCTTAAACTCCAGTCTTAAAATATATTGAGAAGTTTGTAAAAAGCAATAAATGGCATGAGATGGCAAACAAGACAAAGATCTTTTGGAAAGAAAATAACTTGTTGAAGCATTGAAGAGCCACTTGGACTGCTTCAGAAATACTTGGCCACATGCATAATCTCAGTATTTTTGGTAAGCGTGACTGCAAATATCTGCTTTAGCCAACAGCTCTGTGTCATTCTAGTGAACGATGTCATGAAAGATATTTCATGATGAATATGAAAGATAAATAACAGCTAGCTATGTCAGTGCCAAATACAGACCAAATACGCCTCCTTAGCTGCTTGATGGCTCAGGACTGTTTCTCCTGTTTCACATCCCTCCTTTTCCTCTTCAAAATCCCCAGCACTTCTTCAGCCTTTATGTACATTTGAAAAATAAAGGAACCAAAATGTTAATATACAAGCAAACAGTGTGGGAGAAATTTCTTCTTTGGAGAAGGTAGCTGGTTGCTGACTGTTGTGAAAACAGTGTGCTAGAGTCCAGAACAGCAAATACAGCTCCAGTCGAGACTATGCTGATGGCAATAGCCTGGATGTTAAGCTGCATTAAAGCCACACTAAGCAAGTTGGGAAACAGGAGGAAAAGTTGATCCCAGACACATGGTTTCCCTTCACAGGACTTCAGCCACCAGTCTGGTCTCCAATGTAGAGTAGCTGTTCTACTCGAGAAGCACTTGAAGGTGATGCTGACGGGTGGAAGTATGCAGGGCAGTGACAAGTCACACTTGTGCCTAAACAGAAGGGAGCCATTATAACACATCTATTTCATATGATTCCTTCCACTTTGCTGTATGTTTTGCATAGCTGGAGCAGCACAAAGCTGAAGAAGCAGAGGGTACCTTTGCGCTTGCGCTGGGGCACAATGCAGACATGATATTGTGGAATTACTGATTGTTTTCATCCCATCTACAAATCCTTTATATATTTCAGGAGGCAGAAACTTACAGTAAGTTGCAGACAGACAGTGACTACAACTCCCTTGTTCTCAAGCCAGACATCTCGCCTTGAGTAAGGCAGCAATGTTTTTACTGGTTAGTTTTGTGACACTTCACCATTAAAGTTCAGGGGCGGAGAGCCAAAGGATATGCGCCAGAATGCAGGAGTAACTGGGTTCTTGTCGTGCAGAAATCCAGGCGCTGCAGCAGGGACAACAGAACCAAAAGTGTCATTAACCTAGCTGAAGCGTGCCCCGCCAGAAAAACAATACTTTTCATTATGAAGATGACACTGTAACACCCTGAATCTTAGGGAATAATTTTTAGCTACGGGAATATTATTTTTTAGCTACAGCAATTGAATACTCTGAGTTTGATTTCTGGCCTTCGATGCTCAACCTAGCTATAATTACCCAGGGCTGTGATTTAAGGAGACAGTATCTCATTCCTTTCTCTTTGTCTAAGAGTAGCTTAAAAAAATAATGTATTATTTAAAATAGAATCAAGAATGTACTGCTACCATCTGAATGACCCAAGGAGTAGATACGGCAGAGAGGGAAGAAACATTTTTAAAAGAATTCTTTCATCAGGAGAGTCAGCATCTGACACCATGGGAGGAGGGAAGTGAGGTCAGGAGCAAGGTCCTTATTTTGGGCATGAGACCCTACTCCAGAAAAAGACTGACAGATCTCATTCTGTCCCAGACAAAGTGATGCGAGGGATACAAGTTGGCAGCAATTCATATCTCCTGCTCCGCCATCTCCTTTCAGCCACGAACACTGATGATGCTGCCTCCTGGGCTGTGGAGCTGGCTGCACACCAGTGGGTTACCCAGCAGGCGTCTCTGCTCCCCGCACCCACCCACGAACCCACAAGGGATGGTTTCTTCCTTCGTCGCCTCCTGTGAACAGCTGTGCTTTTCAGACATTTAAAAACATCTCCTATCAGGTGACCAAAAAAAACCCTCAGGCTTCGAAAAGGTATCAAGATTTCAATAATGTTTCCTTGCTTTAAGTCTTTAAAGAAAGAGAAGGATTTTTAAAAGTAAGAAAGTGGTGGTTCTGATTAAATTATGAGATTCAAAATCAATTCTACTCAAGAAGAACTTTTACTTTATTAATTCTGTGCGTTCAATACACAACTCTGAGACAAAAGAGAGTGATTCAGCCAACATAGCATTGGCACATAAATTCAGTTAGCAGCCTCTGTCACTAGCAGACTCTGTGTGCTTTCTTGGCTGTTCACATATTATTAGCTCTTCACATCGCTATTGCTATGATCCTTGTTGGTATTTTAGCAACACCAATCGTATTAAGGGTTTTAAAAGAAATACAAGGTGCAGGATCCCAGTAGATAAATGATATTTTAGCTTTTTACTTAGGCATGTGTAGCTGGTGCCTTCCAACATGCTCATCACTTGGAGGAATTGGTGCAGATGTTTTGCAAAAGGTTTTCAACCTGGCAATGGTGAATTGTTTTGTGCAAAGGATAAAGGGACGCTGTGGGAGAAGACAAGCAAATGCTTAAAGAGACCGATACTGATGCTGAAAATATCAACAAAAGAGAAAAAAGAGATGCTACTCAAACGATGTCCAGGTAAACATAATATTAGCAATGCTCTGTTTTCAAACAACTTCCAAGAGAAAAGGTACTATAATACATGTACGGCTTCAACGTAGATTTGGTCTAATCGCGGTGAAGATCCAATCATTGCAACTATGGCAGCTGTTGAACTAATCCAGATCAATATGACATTTTCTACCTTTTCCACCCTTTCTCTAGAAGCATCCCAAAGCAAAACAGGTTGGGTACAGTGCATTGTTGGCACTCAGCAATCTGGTATGAGGGATCCATGAGTCATATACATTTAAGATATCAAAAAGGAAAAAGAGATAGAAAGATTTAGGAACTTTTAAAATGTTTTAAAGATTTAGTTACAAAAAAATGTAAGCATCAATAGGCACCGACGTTTCAAAAATTGCTCAAGCAACTAGCAATAATATAAATAAATGCAGCTTGAGTAAGAAACCTCAGCGCTTAAATCGTTTTTCCCAGGCATAACAAAATATTTTCTGACAGGTGTGGATTCCTAAATACCTCAGAATCAATTTTCTGACCCGGCATAGGCCTCTGCCTAAGAGAAACTCCCACGTTCCAGTTGAAATCTCTAGCCTAAGCTAAACTCCTAAAATGGCTTAAATGATTTAAGACTGAAGTAAGTTTCAGAGCTACATAACTCTTCTTGTTCCAGCAAATCCACCTGAGTCAAAATATATTTGTCGTTTAGCTGTGAACTCCATTGCTGGCTGGTCACCATCTTTCTAAATGCTGCAGCTGCAAAATACAATACAATCTCCCCTTTCACCTGGCGCTATCTTGCCTTTCTAGCCTGGGTTTCTACAGTCCCAGTGACAAATTGTTCCTGGCATACCACTGCATCAATAAGTAAAAAGAAACCAAGTATTTTTGTTTCTTCCAAGAGCTTTAGATGTACAGCAAACATATCTTGAAAGCACCAAGTGTTCTGTCTTTCCTATTTTCCTCTACTTGGATAGTTAGTGGCTACAGTAGCACAGCACTTCAGGCTATCAAGGTTATCAAGACATTGACTGCCTTCAGAAAGACAGGACCAGAAAGACATGTCACTACCTTGGAAGTGACAGCTTCAGCTGAAAAAAAAAAAAGTGATTTTTACTGATAAGTGCTAGCCATGTGTAGCAGGCAATGGCTTTTGTCCTCTTCCCTTCCCAATTCCAAAAAAAACCCAACTCCTTCCTGCTACCTGTATCAAACTATTTGATTTTCTGCATTTCAGTATATTTTGTTCTGCTTGAGATTGTTTAGAGGGTTTTCTCCTTGGATTTTTTGTTTTGAATCTTCTTTTCTTTGGCTTTCAACTGATGTCCCTGCTGGGTTTTTTGTCTTTGTCTTTCGGCTTTGGGTGTCGGTTTCTTTCTTTTTCTGTGGAAAGATCAATCACTTCTCATTTATCACCCTCTTCAGGAAGAAGGTAAGTGTTCCTCAGGTCACAACTGTTATTTCCACTAGCCCTGCGCTCCAAGTGTGTTTCTGTATGTGTGTGCAGTCTTCTGCTCTGGCACACGCTGTTGTGACTGTGTCGGTAGGAGGAATTCCTGCTGAGCTGTGGTCTCAGCTGATCCGCAGCTACTGTCTGAAGAAGGGAGAAAGCATTAAGGCACAGATTCAAAATAAGCACGTAGGTGCCTAACACCCGTCTGTACAGGGCCGCTACCAACTGTCCTCGCACTGAGATCCATTGACGCAACAAGAAGATGTCCACAGAAGAACAAAGGGTGGATTTTCCTGAACTGAGGCTGCTGGGCCAGGGCAAATGGCCTCCCTCGTGGAGGATGGAGAGGCAGCTGGATCCTACCCAGGCACATCTTCAAGGAGGCAATGCTGGACTTTGGAGGTTTGCTATTTTTTGAAGTCTATGTCAAGGAGGGAAAACAATACCTTCCCAGTTTTAAAAGGAATTGACATTTCTTTTCTTTTCTCCAGATGGTAGAAAGAAATATGCTAAGTAGATGGGCAAGGGTATCACTCAAAAGAGAAAACCTGGGCCCACCACTTTTCTGTGGGAGCCTGTTGGGCATACGCAGAGTGCCAGCAAGAGGAGGGCAGTTGGGGTGAGGGTTTAGAGAAGGAGAATCAGCAGCTTGTTTAAGGTGTCAGGATGAATTGAGAGGGTTAGTTGCAGAAAGCAAGTGTCTTGCAGCTTCACGACTTCTTGCTGCGCATTTAGCTAGTGGAATCTGTGAATGGGTGGCTTGATGTCCAGGGGACAAAGCCTTTTACTTCTTCAGTGTCTTGAACACAAGGTCTTTCTGTATTGAGAAATAGTTGACTTCCTATCTCTGAGTGTATATATCTGTATATATCCCTTGCAAGGGGCTGTATTGGGGGACGAGGCATGAAAACATGTACTTGTTACAGACCTGTTTAGGAGGATTTTAATGAGCCACTCTCCCATGGTCTGTGTCCAGCTCTCTAAACCTCAGTTTCAGCAATGCTAATGCAGCTATTTCAGAGCCCTGCCAAAGGATTTGTAGTTAGAGCTTAATAAGGTACACGACCCATCCAGGTATTTACATGATGATCTCACTGGTGTAGTGTCTGTGTATCTGACGTAAAGGAGAGCTGGTTCAAGCCGTGTGACAGAAGTGTGACACGTAGAAAAGTGCATCCCAGATATGTGGTCAGCTTGTGCCATTTGATTCAGAATATGCCAGATCTGGCCACTGCGGATTCATTCTGGTTTTGTCCTTTCTGCCCACACAAACCTTCAATAGTTTTCTAATTTTTTTCAAAGCATAGAGCAAAAATTTAACCAAAATTAACAGAGGATTTTTTTTTCTATTTGTTTTATAGCCAACACTGCTAGGACTGATAACTGAGGCTCCTTGTATACAGAAGGATTTGCAAGAGAGTGGTTAAAAGCAGTACCAATTGTAGGATCTCTTATGCCACAAGAAGGATGAAAGTAAAATTAGAACAGGGGCACCCATGAGGAAAGTAATAAAAATATTGATACTTGATCACAGTCAGGGTGACAAACTAACGGGATGGTGAGAAACCACTCAGAAAATAAAGTAGGAAAATAAACAGGGTCTAAAACTAGGTGACAAATTCTTGACATTTGTATGTTTGTGACTGACAGTACTTGCCTGCTCCGAATAAAGGTCCAAACTTCAATGCTTGCATCATTGCAGATGGCTGCTGTGACCATTTCTGCTCCATCGCTTAGCCTCCACCACAGACACTCTGATGCTAAAGAGCCTGTCCCTCCTTTTCAATGTTGGCATGAAGGCATGCTGGGGAGCAATGCACCCATCTAACATGGCAGAATCAATACCAAGTAATTGAGTAACATATTTATTAAAGCTGATGTTAATGCTTCTCTGAGAGAAGATTATATATGAATTGCTTACCTCGATTAAAAGTGTGAGTCACAAGGAGTAGATTTATAAATTGAAATAATCAGAAATGATGCATGAAATGTCACATGGAAGAAATTTTGCTGATGTGTTATTAAACAAAATAAATTATTATCAGAATTTAGCAATAAGGAAAAAATGAACAGCTATTTCCTAGATTCACTGGATGTAAGACTAGCAGACTATTCGAAACCATCGAGAGACTTGTCTGGAATAAATGACTACGGATGCATTTAGGAGCTGTAAACATTTGAGATGTAATCTAACCTCACCTGCAGCTCCCTGCACAGACACATATGCACTCTTTGCTCCTCAGGAATTCAAACTGGGAGTCTAGTGAAAACACTGTGGCATGCCCTGACCCACATTGCACACTCAGCTCTCCCTTCTGCAGAGACGATCCTGGGGGGCCATATATCAAAGGGACCAACTCTCCTTTCCATTTGAGTGACTTAGGAGAAACACTGCGAAGCTGTTACTCTATTGCAGATTGAGGTAAGAAAGGAGAAGGAGGCCTTCATTTTTAATATCACAACATTTTTCACAGACTCGGATCAAGCTTTTAGGCAGACCTAGGGAAGTCAGTCATCTCTTTTCCCTGATGAATGAGCTACCAGAGCAGGGCAAACCAATACAAACCATCATGTTTGCTGTTGTGCTGAATTTGACTGAGAGGTTTGAGGAGATCTCTTGTTTAAGGGGTTCATGCTAAAAGAAGTGTTCACACTATGACACCATCTATGTAGTGGTCTTTGCATTGATTTACTAGTAAACATGCACAGAAATAACACTGACTTTGCAGATCAGGACAAGGGGCTGACTGTCTTTGTAGGCAGACAGTGTCTGACATGCAAAACAGCCACAGCATTGCCTGGGAGAGGGCACAGGAGCTCCCCGACACCAACGCCTTCTCTATGGGACACTGCTCACTGAGCACACCCTCATTCATCAGTGCTTGAGGGCAGGATTTTGAAGTTCTGAGTACTGAGAGCCAGACACCTGAACAGCATCCCTAAATCTACCATCAAAAAACCTCTTCTGAGTGAAGGTTATCTCCAGTTTAAGGTAGATGGGCCAGCCTGACAGAGGTTTCAGTCTGTAGTCCATGTGCACTGCTGAGGGTTTTCAGTCCCTCTCTAGTAGTCCATGTGCACTGGACCACGACTCCAAACTCAGTTCAGATGAAAAACTAACAGCCAAAAGCAACTGCAACAGCACAGAGCTTCTGTACCCTCCTATGTGGATCCAGCTGATATAGGAATTTGCAATCAATTACCTTGAAGTTAAGGCCCTTCCTACAAAAGGCTGGCCATTTCCTCCTGGCTGTGGGAGAAGTGACAATCTGCTTTGGAGCTGCAGCCCTTGTCTGGTGAGCGACATCTGGTGACCTTGATGTAACAATTAAGAGGCCCTGCCAGAGCCAGTGCTGGTGCCAGAAGAGTCAGAGCTGGAGCCAGAGCAAGAATTCCTTTGTCAAAGAAGGTAAAGCTATCCTGAAAGAGGGAAGTGAGAATTCTAGTTAGCCCTGAAAGAGGGAAGTGAGAATTCTATTTAATTGGGTCTCTGCTCACCATGAAGTTCTAAAAACTAGTAAACAAAAAGGGTGAATTGTGTATCCAGCTGCTACAATTATCAATGAAGTTAAAATTTATCCATGAAGTTCAATGAAGTTAAAATTTAAACAAAAAGGGTGAATTGTGGATCCAGCTGATCTAGGAATTTGTAATCAATTAATCAATTACCTTGGGAATTGTGGATCCAGCTGATCTAGGAATTTGTAATCAATTACCTTGAAGTTAAGGCCCTTCCTACAAAAGGCAGGCCATTTCCTCCTGGCTGTGGGAGAAGTGACAGCTTGCTTTACAGCTGCAGCCCTCTTCTGGTGAGTGGCATCTGGTGACCCCGATGTGATAATAAAGGGACCCTGAAAGAGACCCAGCCGGAGTGAGAATTCCTTCAACAAAGAAGGTAAAGCTACCTCAAAAGAGGGAAGTGAGAATTCTACTTAACTCGAAAGAGGGAAGAGAATTCTATTTAACTGGGTCTCTGCTCACCATGCAGTTCTAAAAACTAGTAAACAAAAAAGGGGGAATTGTGGATCCAGCTGATCCAGCTGCTAGGAATTGTGGAATTTGTAATCAATTACCTTGAAGTTAAGGCACTTCCTACAAAAGGTGGGCTGTTTCCTCCTGGCTGTGGGAGAAGTGATAACCTGCTTTGGAGCTGCAGCCTGAAGCCTTCTTCTGGTGGGTGACACTCCTAAGCATTGGAAATCCACTACCTTGTTAAAGGAAAAGACTTAAGTGATTAAATGGGCATGTTTAATGTATGTGGTTGCAGTGGCCTACAGTGGCCACGAAGAGGCTCTTGTCTCCCTTGAGGACTGACGTGTCAAGCTGCACACCGAGCCCTGGGTCAGGCGGGGTTGTGCCCTGTGCTGACATACAACCCCTGTGCTTCAAGTCCTACTAGAGACGCACCGGACATCGTCAACGAAAATTTAAAGGAAACAGAACACCGGTTTCTAGCCTTGAGATGTGTCCAAACATCCCCCAAATTCTTCTCTCACAGCACATCCACCAGCACTTTCAAAACACTTTTTCTTCTCCATCTCTTGCAAGAAAGTCTATAGGCTGTATTCATTTGTCATATATTTTCTTATCATTAGAAAACTTGATTTACAAGCTTAAAAATTATTCACAAAGTTTTTGACCGTGCTTAAAAAAAGTTAACACCAATGAATAACGTGGAATATAAGGACTTCTTGTGGTGGATGTCTATCCTGGTGTTTGCGTCATGAATCATAATGTGAAGTCTCCTGCATTTAGCTTAGGACACATATCCATTTTTCTTTGCAACAGCAAACATTGTTACCTTCGGTTATGCTTCCAATTAAAAAGCCAGCGATGTATGGCATGGAACAAAAAAAAAAAAGGCAGACAATGGGAAACTCCAGTATAGAGTCTAGTTCATTTGGATTTTTGAAAGAAAACTTATTTTGTTGGAATTGAAGAAACAGGATGCAAGAAAAGACTAAAAGTATTGTAACACACCTGTTGCGTAGTATCACACCGGACACAATGAAAAAAGGGAAATGTTGTCCGTGCTAACCGAGAAATGGGACACTGTGCCCATCGCATACAGTTACCACTGACCAAGTGACGCTTTCAGGGTCTACTCAAACAGTCTTATGCCTTGTAAATGCCAAAACAAGTTGGAAACACTCAGATAAGTAGAAGCGATAAAAGGCCTTTTCAGAGGACAAAACAGCTGGAAAAGATACCTCTAGGATGTGGGAGAGTAAGTTCGGGTAGCGCTAAGTAGATGTGTTGTGGAAAATGCAGTTCAATAGGTGGGAAAGCAAATGCATTGGGTAGATATTTAGACAGCAGGTGACTGTAATTAAAACCTCTACCTGTGGGGTTTTTTTTTTTTTTTTTGTGAGGAAGATCTCTAAAAATTGGGTAAGGGGGAGGAAAGAATGTTTACTGCCAGAGGCGGGTGGAGAATCTCTTTACATTTTTTTATTCTTCCATTTCTCCCCGCCCCTAGTTACCGTATTTTCTAACTCTTCTCCCGTATTTCCAGCTCGCTCCAGCAACCGAAGGCTGTTACTCCCCCCCGGGCACGCAGGAAGCCCCCAGGCCACAGGTGGGTCGCCCGCCCCGGCGGAGCGGCGCTGGGGTGGCGGGATGCGGGAGCGTCCGCGCCCCGTTCCGCCTCCCGCCCGTGGGAAGTGCCGGTGCGGCGGCACGGCGCGGGCGCTGGGGCTGCTGCTCGGGCTCCGCTGGCAGCCGGACCTGCCCTGGCGAGTGTCCGCCTCGGCCCCGCGGAGAGCGGCGGCAGCCGCCGCTGCCCGCCCCGCCCGAGGGAGGAGGATGGGGCGGCGGAGGCGGCTGCCTGGCGGCGGAGGTGAGTAAGGGCGGCGGCAGCAGGGGGGCGGCCCCAGCCCCGGGGGGGCGCAGCGGCACCGGCAGCAGCGCTGCGGGTCTGCCCCGCCGCCTCGGCCGAGCGCGGGGGGAACGGGCTGCGGGGAAGCCAAGGCGGACGCTTTTTTGAGCCAAAGCTCCCGCAGAAAAGTGAGTGGGAGACTTCGGGTGGTCGCGTGGCCTGTGCGCTGTCCCCCACCGGCCATGGCCTCCCGTCCCGGGAGGGGGGTCGCGGGGAGCGAAAGCACAGAGGGCGGCAGGTTCGTGCTGTGGAGAAGCGCCCCGGAGCCCTTTGCTGACCGTGGCGGCTCCCCGGGCACCCGAGCGGAGTGAACCCTGCGGAGCTGCCCGGGCCGGGGGCCACGCGTGGCCCCCGCGCCCATCGGCACCTGCCAGGCGGGGCGGCGAGGCCACGGCCGTCACTTTCGCTTGGCGTTTCCGCCGGAATCGGCGCAGTTTGGTTCGCGTGGGCACACGGGCAGCTGGAGAGCGTCGTGCGGCTGCAGAAATGCAGCTTCTGGGCAGCGCGGAACGATGAGCAGCAGAAGTACACCCCTCACCTCGGGGAAGGGCGCGTGTGTGTCGTCGTCCGGTAACTGCACTTGTTGGGAACGTTTCTTACGTCTTGGGAGTCTTAATCGTGCCAGGGCTGAGCTCCAGCCTCCTTGTGTCGGCCTCTGTTGACAGGGGGGCATCCTGAACCGTACTCTCGGGCAGTAAGTACCCGGCAGCCATGGCCGTGTTTCGCTCGCGAAACGCGCAGCCCGGACTGCGCTTCTGTCCGCGTACGCCCACGCAGACCCTCGCCCCGCGCAGGAGCGGTGCGTGTCCGTGACTCGAAGGGCAGCCCCGCGCCGTTCGGCTGCAGGGATTGCTTCTCCGAGTTCAGTCGCTAGTGGGCATAGAGTTTCATTTTTCCTGAGTGGTTTATGACCTGAGGCTTCTGTGGTACACTGTGCGGGTGTGAAAGAGACAGTAATGCCAAGGTGATGGTTTTGTGACTCTGGTGGTCGGTACGTTTTGAAATATCACGTTAAACTACCAACATTTTTCAAGTTGGTTTCGAACCGTTATGAAGGTTCTTATTATGAATTAACGAACTAACATCAACTGCTAATTGTTAAATTTGCCTTGCATGGTAGGTGTGGTTTTTTTTCTTTCTTTCTTTCTTTCTTCCTTTTTCCTCTCGTTTTTTTCTTTTTTTTTGTTCATTTGGTTGGTTGGTGGTTGTTTGGGGTTTTGTTTTGGTTTTTTTTTTTCTATTTTCCCATGTGTTAGCTTGCTTATTTTTGTAAGGAAATTGCAAAACTAGTTTCTATACCCTAACTATAAGGGATTGCTCGTTTCTGTAGAGGGAAGATGATTCATTTCTTTGCTAAATGTAGGTCTGGGCCTCTCTCTTAAGCATGTTTTATTTAAGTGAAAGAATGACTGGAGCAAGATAAGGCAGTGTTCAGTTCTTGCCCTAAAACCTAATGGACTTTTAAGTGAAAACCCCCGTGTCTCTTCCACCAGGCTTCTTCTGAAGTGCATGACAGGTCCAAAACCTGAAACACACAAGGAAAAAGTTGATCTTAAGTTTTAAAGGTGACCTTTGTAGATTTGGGTAAGTCCACTTGTGCTGTCAAAATGTTATTGTAATGGTATAATGGATTTCAAAGTGGTTTAGCTGATTTATAACCTTCGTTTTGCCATTTGTAAAAATAGACCCAAGCTATTTTTAGTGCTTCTCTTATCCACGCTAGATCAGGACGAGGTGCCTGTGTAAACAGATGAAAGTGATTGCTTTGTTCTGCTCCATATTGTGGGATTGATTGTGTGACATTCTGAAAAGTTAACAGCTGGGTTCACCCACCCCTGGATTAATTTTATTCACTGGGCTCCAGTCCCTGCTGAGAATATCACTAGCAGCACAGTGCAAGTTGTTGATCCTCATCCTTGGGGAACTGGTATTTAAAACCACTCTGGAAGACAACCGCAGATGAAGAAGAAAATTAATTCAGTGGCTGAAGCACGCTGTTGGAGCATGCCAAACTGTGTGGGGTTGCCTGGCCTATTTTTCTGTTCTGTGCTCAGATGAGGCATAGTGGGTTGTCAGGACAGCCTGATCACTTTATCTTTGACAATGAGTAAAACAAACAGGTGGGTTCCTCTGTTCAGCTTGCTGCCTGACAGACTGGGATCAGATCTAACCTTTATATCCACTATGTTCCCAGCAAACCCATAGGGCTGGAGTGCCTTTCCTATGGAGACAGGCTGAGAGAGTTGGGGTTGTTCAGCCTGGAGAAGAGAAGGCTCTGGGGTGATCTTCTAGCAGCCTTCCAGTACCTGAAGGGCCTACAAGAAAGCTGGAGAGAGGATTTTTACAAGGGCGTGTAGTGCTAGGACAAGGGGCAATGGCTTTAAACTGAAAGAGGATAGATTGAGATTAGATCTAAGGAATAAATTTTTCACATTGAGGGCGGTGAAATACTGGAAAAGGTTGCCCAGAGAAACTGTGGATGCCCCATCCCTGGAAGTGTTCAAGGCCAGGTTGGATGAGGCTTTGAGCAACCTGGTGTAGTGGAAGGTGTTCCTGCCCGTGGCAGGGGGGTTGGAACTACATGATCTTTAAGGTCCCTTCCAACCCAAACCATTCTGTGATTCTGTTTCATTCAGTCCCTTTCTATAAGCAAATGTAAGTTTCCTGATGAAATGTAAACTCCATGATATTTTGTTGCCATAGTAATAAAAATAAAATATTTTTCTTCTGTAATACGTCTTTCAAGGCAGAAAATAATCATATGATCCAAGAGTCTTGCTACCTGTTTTCTTGGATGTGTGTAACAGGACCAGGGATGAAAAGTGTTTGTACCAGAGCGGAGACTATATTAAAAAAAGTTTTTTATTCTAAGTCCTATCCATAATTTACTGGCCTACATTACCTACAACAGCTCATAGTGTGTGGTCACTAGAAGATGTGCTGCTCTGACTTAGAATATTAGTTTAATGCCTCTGTGCTGTTCAGATCTGGGTCAGCTGCAGAATTAAAGGTTGTAGATTTGGTTCTCATGGGTGTTTACGGTGGAGACTAAGGTACCAGGGTTCCTGCCTGGGAGCCATCGGTTATGTCTTCAGAGGAAAAGAAAAAAGCAATGAACTTCTGTTTTGAATAGCCAGAAAAACATGTATCAGTTCATGCAAGGAAATGAAATAATTTCTGTAGTAATGAAAGCTGATTCAGGTCCTAACGTTTGCAGAATACCCCAGACCAAGATTTTAGGCTCCAGTGGGCATGTGTGACTAGGAAATAGATAAAAAGCGTAAGAGTGAACCTAGTCTTTTCTTTGAGGTGACTATTTCTCATGGTACTTTTTTTCTGGATACAAGAGTGTTTGTGTACCACCTCGTCTTCTTCCTCACAGTTTGCTGAAAAGAGGAGATTGCAATCTTGTTTTTTTAAGGAAGAATTTATAATGGAGCACCGCTTACTCCTTAAATGCTAACAGTGTATTTGGCACCTGTTTGAATGCCGACATCCACTGCTGAAAACTCAAACCTACTCACACAAGTAGATCACGTTGGGTAGGCCATATGTAACTGGATAACGTTAACTTAATCACACAGGTAGTTAGGCATGTCTGCTTAATATTTGCCAATGTGATTGTAAATTATTATTAGTTGCTCAAGGAATGCGTTTTTAAAGAAAATGCTAAATTGAGATGCCGTGTGGCTGTGTAAATATTGGAATTTTAAGCATAGAAAAAGCAACAAAAAAGAAAAAAGATGTGCAGCTGGCAGTGGGCATAGGTGTCATGCCAGGAGGAAAAAGAGAGAAGCCATCCCACAGGCATTAACCCGGGACACAGTTCGTGCCCCACTGTGCCAGCTGAAGGCTGTGTTTTCCTTAGGCTTCTCACGGTAACCCTGCCCCGACAACACTTCTAAAAGCTGCTCTGTTGAGCCATATGTCCATATGCAAAATGAACGAGATGTGTTTTCCAAAGCATCTTAAAATCTGGAGGAGGTGAAGTGAGAGGCCTCTGTGCTGCAAGGTGTGCCATCAGTCCTGTGTGTGTGCTAATAGTATTCACAAGTACATAGAAAGTCTCAAGGCACTTGTAGTACAACAGTGTCTTAGCTGAAGATCTCACAAGGGTTACGAGCTGCCCTACTTGATTGAGCAGTTTCCTTTTCCCGTTCTCTCTGTGTATCGGTATTTCTCTGTGTGTATATATATGTATATATTTGAAGAAGGGAGTATAAAAATTGGATGGGTTCTTTATCTTTCATGGAATATACATGGGGAAATATTTAGATTAGCAGGAATGGACTACGTAGCTCTTCAGTTTTTTGTCTGTGGCCTGAATCTTAAAGTAGAAATATTCTCACTTTCCAGATCGCGTGAACCCCCAAGCACTGGTGCTGCCCATGCCTGCAGAAGAGGCAGTAGCTGAATGAGGGCAACAGTCGCTGTGTTGGGCCGTCATGCCGTACGTGGGACACGCTCCAACTTGGGGTGGGACAGAGAAGGAAGGCTCTGCTCCCACCCAAACCAAGCAGGTTTGTTATATCTGGATGTATTACGTTCTCTACGACAGATTTTGAAGCCCTTCCCAAGAGCTGAATGCCTGTGCTTGATTAAAGAGCACCTGCTCTAATTAATAATTAACAGCATGATATTGCTGTTGTTTATGAATTACAAAAGTTAAGGCAGATGATGCACAGTGGATAATTTGTATTGTTTGTACTCTAGTCTCTATGTTCATGTTTAGAAAGGCCAGTTTGGGTCAGGTTATGTAAAGCCTCATACAAGCACAGTTCTTTGAAGACTGTTAGAGGCAGAGTTTCACAGTATTAAAGCACTGGAGGGGGTGAATCCATCCCGGACTTTGGGCACCATTTGAAGTATTTGCACTGCCTTAGAATAGTTTGAGTTACGGATTTTTTTTTTTAATTCATGAATGTCAAAAGTTTGGTAAAGCAAACATAAGTAGAAACCAGGTAGGCATTTCTCTGAAGGCTTTTCTCCAGTGTGTTTAAGAGTCTCTCCGAAGCTGTGTGCTTAACTTACAGACCATATTTAAAATTAGTCTCCTTTTTTTTTTTTTTTTTCCTTCTTGTGAACTCATTGAGCACTAGGACATGGCAATATTGCTGGGGAGGGACATCTGCAAATAGGTAAATAAGCCTGGTCCTTACTCACGGATGGCTCTTACCCATTAGACAGAACTTACCTAGGTTTAATAAGAGGGTTTGTGAAGGACTGCATGGTGTTTCAGAGAGAGGTGGAGTAAGAGAAGAACTTCAAGCATTGAAGTACGTGTTGTCTTGAAAGACCGTGATTTTGATTTTTGTTGCGATGCACTGCGGGAGGCACGAAGGTTTGAAAAAGCCAAGTCAAATGAGTGGCCAGGAAAGGGTGTAGAGGGAGTCAGTGGTGCAGGGCTGACCTACACCAGCTTTTTCCTGCTACCTGGAGAGTGGGGAAGGTATTCCTGGTGCATGCCAAGTTTGTGTGAGAGGAGGTGAGGGCAATATTGGGCATAAAGAAGAAGGAATTAGAGTGCGGTAAATGCAGAAAATAGAATAGGAATTGCATATGGTGGCAGAGGGAAGGTGAAGATATTCAAATCCCAGAGGAGCTAAAACATCAGACTGTGGATTTTAGCAGCACTTCCTATTCAGAGCTGTGAGCTGGCAGACATTTGGTATTGCAATGAGGCCGGTAGCTTAAAGTTGAGAGCTGGATACCTGAGAAACTATGTTTGCCTGGGAGGGCTCGAATAGAAGACATCTGGAATGGAGTTGCGGACAAAGTTTTATCGGAGAGGGTGGTCCCTGGATAGTTTTATGTGTATTCAGTAGTGACTACATCATACCAAGGAGGATATACTACTGATCTAGCCTGGGTAAAGGTAGAGAGAGAAAGAAAGGAGTCTCTTACAGAACCCTGATGTTGTGTAGTTCGCTGACCACAATAGAAAACATACATCCTGGGACAAAAGAGGCATAGAAAGAACTTTTTTTTGCCTCTCCCCCCTCCCCTCAACTGTGCTCTATCTGAAAGAGTGAATAAATTTAATAACCTTCATCAGATTTACTGTCAGAGATGTTGCATCCTTTAGGTTGAAATTAGATTCTGTCACAATTTTCCAGCACAAGACCAAATGGCTGGAGTGCAAAGCTGTTTGGTTTATGTTTTAGGAGTGTTTTAAAAGCTCGTCTTGAAGGGGATATCAAGCCATCTTCAGCGTACAAAAGTATGTCTCAGTTTAAATTAGTGACAATCCTATCTGTGTCTTGATTTTGTACCTATCTCTGCCTCCGTTTGGGGAGCAGGTTGGTGTCAATTCTGTGTTTATGCTGGACATGTAGTGTGCACAGAGTATGTGTGTTTTGTAGTAGCTGACATAGCCAAGCTGTGCTATGTAAAGCTCCAGTGTTTTTGCTTCTGAAATGCATGTGGTTAAGGAGGTGCTAACAGCTCACTGAAACAAGCCCGAGCACCTTGAGCCCCATGGGTTTGGTTGCAGCCCGTACGGGATTATTGTGATTTAGACTAGATACGTCACAGGCATTTGACAGGCACCACATTTGGAGTCACACCCGTGGGCCATGTGATTTACCCAATTGCATTGCTCAGTCAGCATGGTTTAGTGTGAGTCTTAAGCCTAGCCATACCCAACAGAAAAGTTACTTTGATATTTGGTATTTCCATCCACCATTCCACCTTCCATGCTTTCTAACCCCTGGCTACATTTCAAATAATAAAGTACTCTTCTGTTCCTGTGTTTTCAGGATATTTTAGGACTCGTGAATATAGAGAAACAGCAATGAACATTTTGCCTTTTAGCTGAGATTAAGTAGATATCAATTGGTAAGATTAGTTATCATCACATATTTGAAGTACACAGGCAGAGAGCAACATCAGTAACCTTAGAGCTATATGAAAACAGCTATCCATCATTATATTTAATTACTAATTGTATATAATCCTGCAAAGTAGTGAAGTGAAACTACTGGTTATGTTACTAGAACTGCGTTTCTATTCCCTGACTTATATTGGTGTGAGACAATTTTCTGGAAACGCTATTTAATGATTCAAAACGTGGCAAAGATCACCAGGCCTGTGCTGCATCTTTTCAGCTAGTAGTAAAGAGAGGGCCAGTTCTACAGTGAAGTGCAATTAATAAAGGAGAAGGGACACAAGTTTGCAGAAAAGCATCTCAAAGGTTAATGACAGTAATGGAGCAATGTAAAGCTTGCCAACCAAAATAAAGAAAATGTAGCGTAGAGGAGTTAGAAGATAGCACGTGAACAGGATACATGAGTAATCAGCACAAAAAATTATGTCATTTTGCAAATAATGGTGGTCGTACACCTTTGCTCCCACGCTGGGATATTTGTGGAGATAACTCAACGCCTGACTGCGGTGAAACAGAGCTTTGCAGGGACTGGTACCCACTGCCTCTGAGTGCTGTCTGTGGCCCTGGGCAAAGCCCCCTGTCTGCCCCGTTCTGCTGTGGGGAGGCGTTTGTGTTCTTCCAGAGCTGGTTCAGATACCTGTGTGCACTTGTAGCCCTGAGCTGTGTAGTGTTAGCCCTGTTTGCCGACCGCATGCTCATGGATAGCTGAAAACAGCTTGCCTATGCTTTCCACCGCTGCTAGGGAGGGGTCTTATTTACCCACCCAGTGCAGCACCGTAGACCTGTTTGGATTTTGGTTTCCTTACAGGTTCTGTTCCCTATGCATTGTTTTATGGACAACAAATAATATATGGTGTGGGAAGCAAGGGGAGGAGATACAGGGCGGCATAGTTTGATGTACGGTGCACCCAACTCACGCTGAGATCTGTACTCTGATGTACTTAATTGGAAATTAAAGGCTTTATTTTTAATGTAGTAAGGAAACCTACCAGAGCAGGCAGCATCCTTTCAATTATGCGCAGGCAGGGGCACCCACAAAATCATACTTTCTCTTTCCTTCTCATTGATTCTTGGACCACCTTAAGTAGCAGGTTTGACATAAATTAACTATTTTTCATATTTTGAAGACTGACAAACTGAAGCTGATATTTGACCGGCAGTAAGTTGTGCCTCAGGGAAAGGGCAGATGCACAGTTAGAGCCCAGCTCTCCTGCCTACAAGACTGATGGATAATTTGGTAAATCAGACTTTGTCTCAGATTGTGTTCTATAGCCCAACTGAAACTAGTAAATGGCAGAAGCAAGATTAGAATTTGAGATATTAGGATTTATTTTTTTTAATGTTATTTTTTTTAAGTGTAAATTCCTACCTTGTACTTGCACAGAAATCCTGCCAAATGCAAGTCAAAAGGTTGTGGTCAGGTAGAGTTGCAGTTTACTGTTTGGAAACAGCCTGCTGTGGGAGGTGTGAACTTCCACACCCTCCAGTGGCAGAAGTGGAAAGGCTGCTGCAATAAATGGGTTTGGTGGAACAGCAAGTCTTCTACAATCAGCAAGAATCAATCTTTTTCTCTGTACAGAGACCATCTTGATGTGTTCCTGATCTAGCTCTTGGGCTCACAGTGGTAATACTGTAACTCAATTACTGTTTCTTCTGCTACAATTAATGCTAACTAAGCAACAGGACAGAAACACTAAGTGTGGCAGTGCAGTACTGAGTAAGTAGCATTTACACCTGATCCCTTTTGTGTTAGATGTATATTCAGACTGCAAAATTAAGCTATCTTTAAAGAAATACCTTATTCAAAAACACGATATGGCTGTTTCTGGGAGAGGCGCATCCCCTCTATTCTCCCCATAGCAGTAGCCCAGCAATCAATCCCAAGCGATCATCCCAAGGGGCATGGCAAGAAGTGTTCAGTTGTTGAGCAATATTTTTCAGCTGTTCTTCATCACTGGGAAAGACTAACAAGCTAGTGGGAAGTGTAATGTCAGAGAGTAACTCCTTAACAGCTTAATGCAGGGGATTTTTCTTAAAAGCCAAAAGTGAGAAATTAAGGGGAAAAGGTTCTGGTTGTGTTATGTGATATCCATATAGGAATGGACTGCGTATGCAGAAATTGGTGCTCTGTACAATCTTGCATGCGCTGTATCTGCACCACTGTATCTGTTGTGAAAAGCTGGTTGCAGGGCCATGCTCCTTCAGGAACTGCCCTGGTAGCAGTGAAAACAGTTTTTTTTAAAAGGTTAGATAACTTACTGCAGTAATAATCAGTGTGAGCAGGCATGAGTATATTTTAATATCATCTGCTGGAGGAAGAAATGGTGGTAGTAAGACTGATCTACAAAGCCACACAGTGGCTAACAGTGCAGCATTGTTAGTTCAGTAGAGATGATACGTTCCCTTTGATAAACTACAGTGAACGGTCGTGATTGCAAACGTGAGACCCTGCCTCCCTCCTGTCCCTGCCACCACCTCCCTTCACATCCGCAGGAGCTTTGTGCAAAGGTTGGGGGGTGGCTCTGACCTCTGTGCTGTTCTGAAGCCAAAGGGTCGTTGGGACAAAATGGCATGTGATCCTGTAGGATGGTGGCTCTCAGCCTGGAAACTGAGGGTACCAAAATACTGTCTACAGCTTAGCAGAGAAAATAGTCAAAGATGTTATTTTCTCTGAAAAGATGCATAAAAATCGATGCAGACTCCAGGTAAATCCTAAAATTTATGGCTGGAAGTATTCCCCATCTCCTTAGTGGTCAATAGTTCTATATATTGATAGGAAAAGACCTGAAAATTCAGTTGTGTCTGACTTCCTGGGGTACCTGAAGCCATGACAGTATTCACGAATTTCTACAAGCTTCAGGAGCATTTAGTTTCTCCTCAGAAAGAATCTGTCCCATCAGGCACATCAGAAGTTCTGTTGTCATGATGGTGCTAGGAAGGACCATCTCCATCATAGACTTCAGCAGACTGGCATTGTCTGCAGGGGCAGATTTCCACCATAAGCAAGTCGAACTGTGAGGGTTCAGATGATCTGCTGCGCACACCATGGGCTCTACGCAAAGTTACCGCAAGCTTTTCCCTGACGGAAGAGTAGGCTTGTACCCCGGTCATCTCAATAGGAACCATGGAGTTATCACCCATGTACTTTCTCTATTTGAAACCTGTGCTCACAGGTGTTTTTCGAGGCATCACGTTATAGATACTACATTTCTAAATATTTCCTGCCTTTGCCTCTTTGTCAGCTGGTGGAGCGGTGAATTTGTGGTGTTATTCAGGAGCCGAATGCTCTGCAGCAGCAGCTTCTCAGGCTGCTCAGCTCAAGAGGAGCTGCTTGAGGTCTTTAATAGCGATTGTCCTTGACTGCTTGTCTGCTTTTGATGGTGATTAATTTTATTAACTAGGATGATAATAGGTCATATGCATTGGACAAGTGGATTGGTTGTAAAATTAAAGAGTAGCCCTGATGTTGCAAACATGTAATTATGGGACTAACCTCATGCCTGTGAGTAGCTCCATTGAACTCATTGAAGTGTTTGCAAGTAGCTAGTTACCACGTACTCAGTGTCCCGTACACTAAATTCCCTCTCCTGCTGTTTCACTACATAGAGAAAACTGTATTTTTGTGCGTGTGTTTAGAAAAGTAAATTTGCTTTCTTATATTCAGCAATAATAAGACATCTGGTCATTTCCAACTGGAGCTGACAGACAACATACTATATTGGAATACAATTTTTAATAGCTAGTAATCTTGTTGGACATCACTGAAGGAAACTGTGTCTGACTCTTAGGTCAGAGTGATAGATGAGTGCCCTGTATATCTATTTGTTGTTAGAAATGACTGTTTATAAAATTGAAGTTCCCTTCCAATCCTGGCAAAGAAAGTACAGAAAAATGGAAAGCCGACAAATAAAATCAGTTAAAAATAAAATTCATTTTTATTATTTTTAAAAATGATTTTTCACAGAATTAACAAAAAAGAAATTAATATTACTTTATTTTCAAATTAAATATAATTTTACTTGAGTCCTATTTTTAAACCTTACATTTAATTTTTACTGTTTTGTATGAAGCAATAATTTAAAAAAGATCTTCTACACATTTTCATTACTGTTAAAATTGCAGTTTTTATATAATTTATGCTTTCATATAAAACCTGTAAAGTAAGTTTGCTGTGATTTTTAGAGCAGAACACTAACTCTTTACGTTTGCTGCTGTTGAGAGCTTGTCTTTTCTGCTCCTGCTGTAACATTTTGCTGGGGATATATGGAACTAATGCAGTGTGGCCACTTGGTTTTCTGGCTCCCATTCCACCAAGTTTCACATTTTAATAACACAAACTTGATCTATAACAGCTGAAACATCAATGTTTTTTTAAATATAAATATGCAAAGTCCTTACCAGTGATTCCTTCTTACCCTAGCAATACCCCAGCCCTATAATGAAAATTAAAAAAGTCCACTGATAGAACTATAGATAAAAGATAACTTGAAAATTGCTTCTGAGACCACTAAATTGGAAGAATTTCATTGCTGGAGATTAAAAAAAACCCATCATTTGGGTAAATGGGAACTGGGTAATGGCCACATGGAAGTGATGGGGAAACAGAGCTATTACAATACATGTTAATGTGATTGTTTTCCTGAAAGAAAAAGCGAGGGATTTTTTTAACTTGCCATGTATAATTGCCTATTTTAAGATTCCATCACTAAGCGTATATCTGGCTTGGATATGTTGTTGTGAAATGACGTCCAGAAGACACTGATAGCCCAAACTGTCCATGAAATCACGTCATCATGTGTCCGTTTTAGAAGAATTTGTTCCCAGTGTTTATGAGTTTCTGTTTCTACCCCAGATGGGTTTAGTGCCTGGGCATGGAAAGAGGAGGCAGTGTCCACGCTCTGGAACTGACATCGGTCTTGTTCTGCCCCCAAAGTCTACACAGTCAGTTCATCCACATGAATGAACTGTTCAGTGTATATTTTATTTGAAATGCTGTAGCTGTAGAAAAAAAAAGTGAATTTTGGAGATGAATTTTGATAGCGTGTTGCTTAATAGAACTGGTTTATTTGTGTGTTCAGGATGTTGACCTGGAGGCATGTCAGGAAGCTTTGGATGACTGCTGTCCACACCAAAGAGGTGATCAGCTGGAACTGCAGGAGGAGGAAGACATAAATCAAGTAAATAATGAAAATAATGGAAGAAGGGAAAACTGTGAAGAGGAAGGGAGGGAGGATATAGGTCTTATCACTGAGATAAAGAGTAGTGAAAGAAATTGAATGAATGGTTTTGAAAGGAATATTTGATTTCCTCTTTTCATTTCGAGCATCCTTTGCAAGGGCAGGAAAGGAACAGTGGCTTCAGATTCTACTTTGTGAATGATGACCTTGTTCACCTTCTTGAAAATTGCACCCCCCCCCCCCCCCCCCCCCCCCCCGCCCCTTCCCAGTATAGCTTATATAGTTGAAATGTTCTAAAGTTTACAGAAATCACTTGCAACAAACCATTTTTCAATTAGGTTTTATTTTCTCCATCGCGAAGGTGCTGTGTTTGTGGGCAAAGACTTTTTTGGCCTACAGACACTTGAGACATGGATGCTAGATGATACAGCCTTCACCAGTTATGTAAAGCTTCATGCTCAGATGTAGAATTACATTTGGGAAACTGGATTGTTCAGATCTTAACATGTGTATTGTAACTAGACGGCAGAGAAATAATCTTAATGATGTTAAACTGAAATACGTGCACTTTGGGTTTTTTTTTCTTGCCAAGAGCTACAATGAAAAGAACATTCATTCTTCTGAAGACCTTATGAGAGCCGAGACCATCAAAATCCAGTTTTCTTGCTAGCCCCTCTGTTCACCACTGCCCTGGCAGCTAGGCTTTGAAAAAATATTTGATTTTTTCCACAATGGTGGGTAGGTGCAGCCTCAGAGGAGAGCCCAGTTCTGCTGTTGTGGGGCAGAGTAGGGTGCTCTTGCCATGGAGTTATTCTGCTCATCCTAGCAGTGTGATGTCTCCCATTAGGAGGAAGACTTGATGGCAGGGTCAGCAGCAGTGCTTCACAGAGCTGTGCTCTGTTTCCTCTCGGACTTGATTTTTACCTCCTTTTATGTAAAATAATGGTGCTTTACAAAGTGTTTCTTTTGTCGCAGAGTAACTGCAACCATGTAGATTCCAGTCTCTCCTTAGAGGGCTATTTACAGCTTCTGTCATCGCAGATGGAAAACATGCTAGAGGTAAATGGGAAAACACTGTATTGCTAATAGATTGGGATTCAGTGAGTAATTATTGGATAATGACTTAATTAAAAAAACCCACAGTGAATATATTAGCAAATCAATGCAGTAAAACTTACCTGAGGACATTAAAGATGCTAGTATCCACCTTTTACAGCAGCCGTCACTGACTCGAAAAATTTTCCCCAGTCATTTGAAAACTGCAAAGTCCTGTCTTCTCTGTCACCTGGTGTTCAAAGTTGGATGGAGCCATTGGACAGCTTAATTAGTTCAACTGATAATGTCATTTCTGAAACCTAATGCCAATTTGTATTTATACAGCAGCTCTTGGTGTGCTTCTCTAGAGCAACGCTGAGTTACTAAGCACTAGCAGCTATTAAGCATTTGCAGCCAAAGATTAAACTTGCCATAAATTTTGGGTCAAGCACTTACAAAGATACTACCCTCAAGAAGATCAGACCCATCTTCGCTGCAAATCAGGTCAGTCAGCATTAGCAGCAAAACCATTTAGTTTTCTTTTTTATCTTCTGGGCTTCTGATATTATTGCTTACTTTCTGTGTGCCCATCTTCACAAAAAAACCCAGTTGTTATCTTAATTGGAGTCTGCCTCCTCTCCCCCAGCTTATAGATGCAATCATTTACCATGAAAACTACTCTCTACATTGCTTTTTTTGCAATACTCCAAGAGCATCTGACATACACTTCCCATCATAGGAGCCTTACAGGGTCATTAGTGTTTTCTGTATAACTTCATGTTTATCTCTGGAACACATAGTTTTGGGAATCTCTAGGTTGGATAGCGCCTCCCAGCCCATGAATTAGCCTCCTCTGTTCAGCTTTGGTAGTGGATTCCACGCTAACAAGGTTCAGAAGTTCATTGGTTTAGTTTTCTCTGTTATTTTCGTAATTTGAAAGGAATTTGGCTGTAGCCTTTAGGCAGCTTTAACTATACACTCTTGCATATTTTATTTAAGACTATTAATGCACTGCCATCTTGTGACAATCTATCTGTTGAAAATTGATTGCCTGTTTTTTCCAGGTACAAAGTCTTTACAGTGTGGGGGATTTTTCAATATTTAACTTGCTAAGAATATTTCTATTCAAGGGCTTATTTGAAAATACCAGCTTACTCTCGCAGGCTACAGATGGTCTGGTACAAGGTAACTCCCTAGGAGAAATAAAGGAAGGTGTTCTTCTGTTACCTGAGCTCCCAGTAAGCATAGTAGAGAACTTAAGATGTTCTGGTCTTTATGGTACAACATTCCTTCCCTGTAGAAAGTGCTTTTCACATTGTTATTTCAATGAACTGCAGTCCTGCACCACAGTAGGAATGCTCAGCTATGGAAGAATTGTATTGTACGCTTCCTACTTGATGTATTTACATCCTCAAGTTTTTTGAATCCATGTATTTTATGACTACTCTACTTGTCAGCAAGTGCCTTGACATAACCTTGCGCAGTGACTTTGTACTTCTACAACCCAGCAACTGTAATCCAGGCCCACAAAAGGTGGGCCTTAATGCTACTGCAGCACTCATTTATCATCTGGACTTCAGAGCTGAGGGATTATACAGCAGCTTTATTTTTGTAAAGAAAAACTGAGTATTAACTTAAAGTCAAGACATCCATAGAAGGTGTGATCTGGGGGCAGGGGGGAATGTTTCCTCCAAACTGATTAGTAAAGGAGTTGAGATGAAATCTGAACATGATAGACCTCAGTTAAGAAGGAGCTAAGCCAAATGTGGCAGCTTACAGCTCCAAAAGCTTTATAAACTGTGAAAGAAGAGCAGAGAGAATGTGCCAGCAGGACCTTAATGTTCCTGTCCTTCTCCCCTCTTTTCTTACAGTACTGCTCTCACTGGTTAAGTCCTGCCAGTGAGCTATTTATCTTCTTTACAAGATTAATTTTCTAACAGTTTACCTCATCCTGGAATCAGATGATCACTGAAACCACTACCAGGGGAGGGGCAGGACTGCCCCTCCTAGAAGGACCTTTCCTTAGATCAGATCACATGAACACGTAGGCCGTAGTTTGATGTACACCTAGCAAAGTCTCATTTCCACCTCTTAGCACTCATCAGTCCCACACTGTCCTTCACAAGTCCTTGTCCTTCTGTCCCTTCAGTTGCTTTTCTTCTGCACACTTCCCTCTTGCCATGTGCCAGTGCAGGTTATGCTGTGTACAAATGGGAAACAGTACTCAGGATAGCTAGAAATAGAGTTCAATATACAAAATGTTGGCTTTAATAGATTCAAATAGTGGAATATTAAAAAATAAATTGATCAAGATTGTGTAGGTGAGGAACGTAGAGGCATGAATTTTATAAAAGATCCCACTTTTCCCCCATCATCTTTTAGGTGAGTTTACGGGAAGATACACAAGTTGTTACTTCTAGTAGAGGCTGAGACCCATCATTGTCACACAATATAAGGTTGGCCCAGACACTTTGCCACTGTTTCAATCCTCATGACCTGCTACTAAGAACAGACTATCTCACTCAATCAAATTGAGAAACAAGACACTTACAAAGGCAAGAGTCTTCTCCTCAGTCAAGCTCTAATATCAGAAATCCAGAATCGCTACTTCATGGGTCAAATCCAACAGGGCTATTTTCAGCTGCTGACATTAGAGACCTAATGGCCCATGATGATAATTTTGATGAAGTTAAACTCATGTCTTTGGCTTTGGAGGAAGGCTTTCATTGTGTAGAAGTTTCTCAGCTCTTTGGAGAACCTGGCTCAGATTCAGGACCATCTTTGAATTCAAGTCACAGCACCACCTCTTAGTCTGTAGTGAAGGTGCTGTTGGGTACAGCAGTGATGTTAAATCTGATTCCTCACAAGGCTTAGGAGCTGTTTGTGGCCATGGCCAAGAAGACAGTAAATACAGCCATGTGGAATATCCAGGCGATTCAGTGTTCTAGAGAAGCCACACTTCAGCAGTTTCTTCATAACCACACTTATAACCAGCTGCCAAGTCAAGCAGCATCCACTCCAGAGCATCCACTCCAGAGCATCCACAGCAGATGTGGATGAAGAAACCAAACAAAGTAAAGGATAGGTGCCATAATTCCACTGATACAAACCTTAGCAGTGATGAATACTTTGCAAAAGCTCTGAGAATTACATTTTTGGTAAATGAAATTGTGAGAATGCCCATCAACTCTTTCAACACTGTGCTAGCAAAGAACCATCTGACAGACACTCAGGTATCAATCCTATATGACATCAGACGAAGAGGAAAAAACCAAGTTGCTGCCCAAATTTGTCGTAAACTGAATAAAATTCTTAAATTTGGAAGACGACGTATGTAATCTTCAAACACAAAAGGACAGCCTTAAAAAGGAGCACTGTCAGTGTAGTAGATCAATCAGCCAGATGAAGCAAAAGTTAAACAACTTGTACTGTGACATTTTCAGTAGATTGAGGGATGACCAGGGTAGACCTATTAACCTGTGCCAATATATCATTCATTGCAGTAGCGATGGCAGTGTTTTCATAATACCCAAACACGTGGTCAAATCAGAACAGAAACAAAATAAGGAAAAAGAGCAGAAACAAAAATAAGATGGCTGAAGATCACTTAGGTTTTATTTTTTCCCAAAAGAACAATAAGGATATTTGTGTGAAGACTGTAAGTCAGTGATTATACAGTAGTACAAACAGAAAAGACTACATTCGAGGAGGAAGACTGCACATTCAAGGGGCTGGCAAACCCAGCCAACTGTGATGTTAGAAAGTCTAGCAGCTGAGGCTTCTGAATAAGGAAATGTTTAGTTTTAGTTAAAGGAACTAGGCCATCAGTTTAAGTGTTGTTATATAGGCCTATGTAGAACTAGGAATTTAGTTTCTGGTGATGGAGAACATCAGTGGAAAAAAAAAGCAAGCTTTAGATCAATTACACGCGGAAGAAAATTGTGTTTTAGTCTTGATTCATCTTACACAAAGTTACCTTAATTTATTACTCTTTTTAGCACTGAAAGAAAAATTGTAGCTCAAGTTCATCTACATCTTCAGTTCACTGTGGATTTATGTATTCCTAAGATACTCTATTCTTTGCATTTGTTCCCAAGTCTGCTTTTCCTAGTTTTCCTTTGAGGAGAGAGGCCCAGGAAGCTATGGCATTCTTCCTCACTCCTTTCACCATCATAGCTCCAAGCAAACATAATGTACCAATTAATCTTACAGCTCATATGATCAATCTGCAAATAGATTCCGAAAAATAATTCGTATCTGATTCAATATTGTCTTACCTTCACCTTCTGCAACTGAATCCTTCTCAACTTTCTGCCATGAAAATACACAATGGTGAATGAGCTCGTTTCCTAGTCTGTGATACATTTACTTGTGTACCTTTCCTTTTCCCTCCATTGGGATGCCTCAAGAAGCAGTACTAAAGTTTTTCTTTTCAGCTTTTTAAAACTGGTATTTTTAAAGTATCTTCAATGTTATGGATTTAAATATTTTTTTAGATTTTCCACAGATCTTTAAAGTAAATTAAATTGAACCAAATTAATGTTTATCTGTACTTGTGATAATGAGGTTACACTGACAGTGGCTTTGAATGAAGTTTTTTTTGTTATTTATTTGTGCTATTAAAAAAGAAGGTATTTTACTTACATGCTTATTCACAACAGCTTATCTATTTCAGAACTTGAAAAGGTCTGCAAAAGGTCTAAAAAGCATTTAATGAATGATAAGAAAGGAATGTTAAAAGGCATACTAGATTGTAAGATATTAAAATAATTACTAAGCAACTAGATAGAAAAAGTATTTGTTGCTATCTTTCATAAACAAACTCCATAAAACTGGTATTAAAAAAAAAATCTCATTGGTTATGGCAGGATGACAACGTAGCAACTTTGGTCAGGTATGTTAAAAAAATGCACTTGCACCAAACAAAAACTACACATACATTCAATACAAGTTTAAATGCCAAATTATACCTTTTGAAGATATAAATGATGCCACTAGCATGTAAATCATGTTGTTTGCACTTGTGTTTACAGTAACTGGTAACATCAAGGGAGCACTGCCTCGTAGTGCATAATACACTGAATTATGGATAGCAAAATCAGCCAATTTGCTCTGCATTCTAAAGGATTTAACTAAATGTGTGCATTTTTATATGTCAGTTTGATAGGGTAAACTCATAGTGGAAACTCATTAATGTGGCCCTGAAATTTCTTGCTATTGGTTAAGCATCAGTGTGAAGCGTATTGCTAGTTCATGAACTTCAACCAAAACATGCAACAGGTAAGAGACGCATATGATGAACTGGCAACTTTACTCCTAGTTCCTGGGGGCAGGGGGGAATGGACACCTTTGAGTCAGCACGATTGTCATCTTTTAATTCAAATGACATAAGCGTTTTAACATTATGCATGTAGCCTTTGCAGGACCAGGTCCCTAAGTCTACTTCATGGCCCATGTGCACAAATTCTCATTGATTAACAGGCAGGCCCATAACTGATAAAACCAGAAACCCAGGTATTTCTGTTTTAGGGCCTTGCAACACAAGTTTCTACAGTCCTATGAGATAAGTAAAAAAAAAAAGGGGGGGGGGGGGGGGGGGGGGAGGTTAAACTTGCTGCTGCCCTCCTTCAGCAGCAGAGCGAGTTCTGTTGACTCTTGTAAAGCCAGCTACTAACGAAGTAAAGCATACACCCAACTGGGTAACAGTTACATGGTTAAATTGTGGCATATGCTGAAAATAAGGAAGCATGTTTCAGAGAAAAATCCCAAAAGACAGCAGTGTACTCCATGCGATCCATATAAAATTAAGACACAAGCCCCAATCCCATTTCATTCCCTGTAAATTTGCAGATTGGAAAGTATCATGAACTGCCCTCAGCTAATTCCACTCGTTATTGTTGAACAACTCTTTCTTTAAAAAGTTTATGTATAAATCTCAATTTCTGAGAACTCGACTAGCAACTACACCCGTAACAAAACCTCTCGGGTGAATTTGGAGTTGTTAACAGTGCTGATGGCACAGATGGGGAGCATTAGGTCTGGATGCACTATGTAATTTTCTCAAACTATCAGCTGCCTACCCACAGAAAAGACAAAACTGTAGGCAGAATTCAGAACAATGTTGTACTTTCAATTTTAGTAGACTGTCATTATGTTTCGTCCAAAAACTGGTGACTAGCCTATGTTTAAAGGAAAACAAAAAACCAACCCTGAACATTGCTTAGTCTTGGCTATGCCTTACATTTTCACATCCTTAAATTATTTGTGAGTTAGGCTAGACAGATAAGGAAAGAAGAGGTTTTGTAGCAAGCTTTCCTCCCAAGACAAAGGGTTCCTGAAGCTACTTTCAATATGCTTCATGCAATGGCCTTAGACTGTATTTTCAACCTACACACAAATAGAAGACACTGTACAGCAGTTGAGGAGGTACTCAGGAAAACAGCATTGTTAAAGAAAACTTAAAACCGAAACGGTTGTAAAAGGTGGGAAAATCCCAACTGAAGTCGATTTTAGGCTCCTTATTGATAGATCCCAACTTTCAAGAAACCCAAATCTTAAGCATACAAACCGGGAACGACGCTGTGTAAAAAGACACGATGCGGTATCGAACTTACTGTGGAGCCAGAAGTCTAGTGAAAAAACTATTAGGGCTGTGTTCCTCACTGAATACCAACATGGAGAAAAGCATCTCTCTGAAGTAGGAACAATGAAAACACTTTAAGACTTGTTACACTGCTGTAAAATTGCAAAGCTGACAATCATAGATTTAGCTGTAGATACAGCAACAACAAAAAAAAAAAAAGGCATATCCAACGTGGGAGTTCTCATTAAAATATCGTTCCCGTGGTAAAGCTATTAAGTGGTCCATAGCATTTAAGTGGTAAACTGTGGTTTTGTTACATTAATCATGAATAGATGTTATCTGCAAGAGGTCAGAAAAGGTTAGATTAAGTATAGAGAAAAACACTGAGTGGGGGGGGGGGGGGGGGGGGAAATCACAAAGCACACGCGTTACCTTCCCCGTTATTGCTCGCAGTGGTGCGCAAAGGCACTACGGAACAGCATTCACCACAAGCTGCTCTCAGATCTGTACCTCTTCTCGAGGAGCATCCATGAGGAACAAATACAAGTTTAGTGCTTTATGAGAATGCAGTACTCTAAGTATAGTTTATGACACATAAGGTGCAACACTCATGTAGAGACATATTGCAAACAACCCCTCAGAGAAAAGACATGCCATACTGCCGTAACGCTACACACGCTCTGAATGACCACCAACAGCACCGTGCTGACGGGCAGCTTTAGCTTCGTGTTTTAGGTTTTATTTCATAGACTTCGCTTTTTACAGAAGCTAAATTTTACAAACTATGTGTGTTCCTGCTCAAGAGCTTACAATCTAGTTTTAGATGGGGTAAACTGGAGTTAACAAATGTCAAAGAGAAAACAAAGGACAGAGCAACTTAACATCAGTTTGCCAGTTTAAACAGCTCAGTATTTGTCCCAAAACACACACTACATTCGTACCTTATAGGAGTCAGAAATGTTTCTAACGAGAATCTTAAGGACAGAGTAGGTAGAGGCCTATAAATGAGGCAACAAGACACTTGGCACCAGGTTCTAGTGAAAAACTATTTATTAAACCAAACAGAGATGACACACGTGACCATGTGAGTCTTATTACCGTAGTGCACCTCATAAAAGCACTGCAACTTGGTACCTGCTACACAGCTACCAGAACCCCATTAAATGCTTCAGCCTTTGATTTTCATACAAGAATGCCTAAAAACAGACCAAGAAAGAGCAGACCAAGTCAAGAGGGAGAAAAGGGGTGTGTGTGGGAAAATCATGTGCTGGCGAGAACTTAAGGAGAACAGCAATTTTGTAGGACTTGCCCACAAAGTCACCTTGTTCCTACAACAAAACAGCATGGGAGGTCACAGAAGCTAGTTTGTGAACTACATGGTCCTCAAACGCCGCTGACCTAGTACATTCATAGCCATCTGCCAGGCAAGTCTCACAGCCATCTCAAGTTAAACACCATTTCCTTATACTGTTCATAAAAAAACTAGTTCGTTCTTGCTTACATTAACTGGAGTAACTTTGCTGCATTGCAAATCAACACTAGCTGCGAAGCAAGAATACAACTGTTGAAAGGGACAGTATGACTTCTGGCAAAATGGATCAACGTTCCCCAGGAACACCCTTCATGTTCCACTCCTGTGCATTCCTACCAGTTACTGCTGTATGAGTGAGAAGAGAACCTTGCATCTCCCTTAGGAGAAAAAAAGAAAAGTAACTGCACTACTGTGGATTGCACTTGCATCACATACTCTGCTTTGAAAACAAACTGAAGCTCTAAAGCTATAGGGAATGTACTCAGCAAATCATCCTCTTTCGCAAACGTGGTCAAGTTGCCAAAATAAACTCAGCTGACAGCTCCTTCAAAACTCAGATCTGTTTCTGGAGGTTTCTCTTCCCCAGAAGCAGTATGATTTCATCACCAAGACAATACGTACCTTCATCATAAAACTGAAAGAATGCCATCTTCTTCCCCACACATGACAAAGTTCAATTCCTGCTAATTTTACAGTTTCAGTACCCAAACGATATATAAGAGAACAAAATTCAACTATATTGGTAAATAAGAGTACACAAAGCCCGAGTGGCCAGAACCCTAGTATTGACCTCTCTTCACCACTGCTTTATAAATGCAAATCATACACTGCAGGTTTTTTGTTTGTTTTTTCCTCCCATACCCATTACTAACAAGTTACAATACATTGTCTTTCATGTTCTTGCCTCAGTTTGCTGCAGAAAGTGTTTGCTGGGGGTAAGGTGGACCTAGTACTGACAACCTGATCCTCAGTTTTTATTACACTGAAACTGACCAGCAGTTATTACCCTTACTTTGAAAACAGTCTGTAGGGTGACATAAACCCAACGTCTTAGAAATTAAGAGATGAAAAGTACACATTATCTACAAATTGAGAACCAGTAATTGACCACACACCATTGTTTTTATTCAATGTTGCTACCTTTCACTATCAGGTTGACTCAAAACGGTGACTTCTAACTGAATTAATCAGTAAACACTGTAATCATCACTTGCTTTAATTCTTAAGAACATACCAACAGAGAAAAGTCATGAAAATTAAACAGTAAAACAGGAAACTTACTAAAATACTCCAAGCTTTCAAGACTTTAAATACCCAATAACTTTGTTTTTGCGTACTGCTGTACCCCATACACTCCCTTCCCCCATCACCAGCAGATGAAAGTTAAATGGTCCTCATTATGGAAAATGTAACACATGTAATAGAAGAAATTTTAAACCTTGTTGCAAAACTACTGAAAAAGTGTTAATACCTCAGAGAATTACTCCCCTTTGAAGCATGGTGGGGTTTTTTATGTCATATGAATGTGGACTTAGCAACTGTAAAGGAAAAACTTCCATTAACTAATAAGTTCGAGGAAAGAAAGCAAATTCCTTATCAACTGGTCAACTCATACTGTTGGAAAGAAGAAAAGTAAAGCAGGTTTTGTGTGTCTTCATTTTCTGCTTCCATTGCAGCCCACTGGTTACCTAGGCAAATATTTCAAAGTTCAACTTAAGAAACACAGAAAAAAATCAGAAGTGAATCCTTACATAGTATTTTTGAATTATATAAAAAAGGTTAAAGACATTGTGATTCTGCCAAAGCTAAGCACATAAATTTCAAGTTTAGAATAACCGCGTATGTAGGTAACAGGTTAAAACAGTACAGGCTGAATACGCCTTCCTTTAAATACATTCCCAACTGAAGCTTTCCCAAGATCACACTGGAGTTTGGTTTGGTGGGTTTTGGGTTTTTTGTGTTTGTTTTTTTTTTTTTTTTTCCTTTTTAAATTTTTGGGCTTTTTGTTGTTTTGTTTTGTTGGTTTTCCCCCCCCCCCAGAAGATGCAGCTATCAGTAATGCAGTTCTGGTACAGCAGGAACTCTAGTTTCCATTCAGTCTTTCTCTCTTGATGCTAAAAGGTCTTTACAGGTGAAAAGGATAAAGCTATTGTCTTATCATGCTTTGACGGACTGTCTTAAGTGGTTAGTTTCATTAACAGGAAAGGAGGAGATATTTTTATAAAGTGATATAAAACACAGCCAAAAAGCTATTTTAAAGCAATTGTGTCCAACAGCAAAAATATCAGCATTTTTAATTTGTAGCACTGTTTCTCCCAACAGAGAACAGATGCCTATGGTCAGAGATACAAGTTCTGTGAATACATTTGCCAAGTTGACTTTGTTTTAAATCCGCCTCAAAATGGAATGTTTCAAATCATGAAAGGGTCTAAAAGCTGCACATAAACATTATTTAATGTTAGACACACACTAAGTTTTATTAAGCATTACACTAGAACTACTTTGGTATAAAAAATACTTTATTTTAAAGCTATGAAAGTTATAAAAATATGTAGTTAAACTTTCTACTCACAGAATGTTTGCTATTTTAACATTAGTGATTTGTTTCTCCTAACGAATCTGAATTTTATTCAAAAGGTTTACAAGACATTATTACTATAATTTAAAAAACCCAGCATTACAGGGAGCTGTACTAATTGTGATGTTTTATCAGTATTCATTTAACCTCTAGATTTTTAATGAAGGCAGCAAAAACAACTATTTTCTGATGATACAGAATTTCTTATTTCTTGAAGCGTTTCTGTGGTTGACCACTTCTTCATTAGTTACCTGCAGCATGGCACCTTCCTGCCAAAGAAAAAAAAAGTGTATCTGAAGATGTTTATCACATATGTCTAAACCAAATTACCAATAGGGGAACTTCAGCCTTTTTTTTTTTTTTTTTTTTTTTTAAAAAAAGTATAAGCAGTTCACTGGTGTGTCTAACACAACAAGGAACAGGACTTTCGTTAGCTGAGTCCATGTTCTTCAGTGGGAAGCCTTTAAAAGGCAATGGAACTTTGAAATCAGGGCATTTTTTGGTTGCCTTTTTTTGTTGGGTGGGTTTTGTTAATTTTTATTTAAAAACCAAATCTAGTAGAATATGCCACCCTTACTCTGTGTAACTTATTACTTGATGAATTTTCATTAATTTGAGGTGCAAACATTCAATGCAGTGAGAGTAAGGCTGACTGAATTTGGCACTAAGGTTTATTAGCTGCAAGAACTATAAAAAATGGTGGAAACCTCAACATTCTAGCCAAATTCCAATTTACAGAATTACATTATGCACTTATGAAATACCACCTGCAGTTTCATTTGAAGTTTTCACTTCCCCTCCTAAAGAACTGCTTATGCAGTTGTTAAAAGAATAGACGACACATTCCTTCACAGAGGCAGATGTATTCTGTGGTGCAATTTTTTTCCTTACACGTAAACAGTCTACAGTTACTTGGGAACCTTCAGGATGAAACGTGTTATATGAAATAGATTACAGGAGACAAGACACGTAACAACATAGTTCATTTTCAACAGCACAGAACTACCTTCATTGCATTACCTTGCAACCACCATAATGCATAGACTCCCAAGAAAAAATAAAATGTTGCAGGATGCAAAAATAAAGTTGTACGATTTAATTAACTTGTGACCTACCATTTTAACTACCAACACCAGGGATGGAACCCTTGCAAAGCTTTACTAATGGACACTTGCAGGTCTCATTTGTTCAACTGTAGCAGTGTACAGTGGCAGCAGTCTATGCTTGTCCAGGGTTCATATCATAGCTAGATTCCAGTAGGAAAAAAATATGTTAAGTAGCTGAAATTAACAAAAATTTGTTTGTAAAAAATTTAATAATACAAGAAAACAGGATTCACAAGTTTCTTTTCAATTGGTAATTGTTAACTCAATTCATTGCTATGTTAAACTACACAACGATAATCACTATACTGAAAGAATACTGTCAAACAATTATTAGTTTCTTGGTTTTGGAACAATAAGAAAGGAAAAGTAAATAAGATCTTACCTAAAGAAGTTTAACTGAAGCTTAGAACTATTTTGCTCTACACCCTCAGCCTTCGTTGGCATCCTTATAAACTACTGTAGTTAAAGCTTTGCAGAAATACAGCACAGCTTTTTAAGACTGGCTGAACTTAGTGACGTTTTCAAGAGTTCTCTTGTACTAGACCTGTGTCCCTGGAAGAGTACCTCGCTGGGGATATTTCCTTTCCTTGCCATTGAAGAAGCAGCATCTAAAAGATCTAAAAAGGTGTTTCTCCTTGCAGAGATATCCCTTAAGTTATCTAGATATTTTAAACCTGATCATTTACAGACAACATACTTTTTTCTGACCAGCATTTAATTTTACATGTACAACAATAGCTTTATATTATTTGTGGGACCTTATACTACCCACTCCTTGCCTTATTTTACAATATTAAAAAAAAAATCTAAAATTACACAATATTTCCTTTAGAATTATTTTATTAAATCATAAATGTACAACAGCTTCTTAACTCTACACACGCACTTAAATTTTTAAAAGGAAAACGTTATGTCTTATTACACCATGATCCTGGCTAATAGCTTTTCAAAACTTTGAGAAAAATCTTAAAAAAGGTTTCACATGTCACCTGAAACTTACAAATTTAACATTATCAAAGGAATGCTTCTACACTTACAAAGACCACTAGAAAGAAACAACAATTAAAAAGCTAAGAAACTGTCTCAAAGGCATTTTTACAATCCTTCCTCCACAGTAAGGTAATGTTATTAAATAATCCAAATCCATTCACAAAATGGCTCTCTGCATCTGCTCTGGTGTCTTCTGCCATATCACTGCATATTTATGCATGACTGAGATAAGTGTTTCCTTAACATTGTTATTTCGATAACCTGAAGCTGTTCTGTTACCTCTGGGCTCTCATCCTCTCCTATTTATACAGTGAAGCCTGTTTCAACAGAAGTAAAGAGTAAAAAAATAGGTTATGAAATTATTCATCTAACCATTTTTTAAAGGAAAGATAATATGATCCTAAAAAGCTTTTAACTCCTGCAGCTACTCTCAAGAATCACTGCAATTTTAACACTTATAAACATACTTACCCATGACATGCTTGCAGAAACTCAGTAACGGCTCCTCCCACCATATCCACCACTTCCTCCACTCCCCCCTGGACCATAGTTTCCTGCAATTGCAGAAAAAGAAACAGAACAGTTTTATCAGCACACTCTTTAAATCTGAGAATGCTTTTGATTCTGTATGAATATTAACATCCCCTTTACTTCCCTAGACAGCTTATACAACAAAGATTTTAATGTTTCGCAGTGTTCCTCTAAATAACCTCCAAGAACTGTCACAAGAACTACATGCATAGTTGAATCTTCAAAGATTCAACAGTGTCCTATCTAATTTGATGCACTGTGCTGTCCTGGGCCTGTGAGGGCTGACTTCATTTACAAGCTAAACCTTACAAGAAAGGCCTTTGTGTTTCAGTTTCCGTTTTACAAGCTTTACACACCAAACATTTAGACAACAAAAAGCAGAAAGTGTCATAAAAAAGTGACACTACAGTAAGAGGGATAAAAAGAAATCCCAGCCAAGTTTAGTGGATGTTAACTAGACTCCCTACAATTAGCGTGAGCTGACAGCAAAGAACATTAAATTTGGCTAAAATCTTTTCAGACTGGAAAGTGGAAAATATTCCATAATATTCTGGGAAAAGTTAGTATCTTATAATTTATCTTTTGAAAAATAGTAATAATTTTCCCTAAGACAAGCTTTACAGTCTCAAGATGAGAAATTGCAGCCAACTTGCAGAAGGAGCACAGGCACTGCAGTCCATCTATTGCAGAAGTTACCCGATTTCTACATATCAATCTTGGAATCATCAAATGGTTTGGGTTGGAAGGAACCTTTAAAGGTCACCTAGTTCTAACTCATCTGCCATGGGCAGGGACATCTTTCACTTGATCAGGCTGCTCAACGTCCCATCCAACCTGACCTTGAACACTTTGAGGGATGAGGCATCCACAACTTCTCTGGGCAACCTGTTCCAGTGCCTCACCACTCTCATTGTAAAGAATTTCTTCCTTATACCTAAACTTAATCTACATTCTTTTGGTTCAAAATGGTTAACGCTTGTCCTTATCTTCCCTTCCACCTCCCCAAAAGACTAAAGCCCACCCACTCTGTCTGGCTCCAAGGCAGGTCAGAACGTATACAATACCTCCACCATATGGTCCCCCCATGTTCCTGCTGCCACCAAAATTTCCACTCTTCATTGGACCATAATTTGAAGGTTGTTGGTTGTAGTTTCCAAAATCATTATAGTTTCCACTTCCATAATTGCCTGCATTATCAATACAAAAGTGGAGAAATACCTAGATGAGCTAAAACAGAGCACTTATGAAGTTATCTCATTATTAGAATTTTAAACAAAGTACAAAATCACACAGGTATTCCAGCAGTGTATGCAACAAACTACTTTATCCTACTATTTGGAAAATAAAAGCTTTCTTAGACAAAATTTACACCACCACCACTCCCCCACCCCAAAATCCTAAATGACTTGCAATTTACAACTGAATTGACTAATTTACTTGACTAATTTACAACTGAAATGCTTGGTCATTTCAAGCCAATAGGTTACCTCCTCCATAGTTGTCATAACCACCTCCATAGCCCCCACCCTGGTTGCCATATCCAGGTCCTCCTCCACCATATCCTCCTCTTCCTCCTCCGTAACCAGGACTGCCACCGAAGTTGCCACCTATGATAATATAATCCTTTAAAATAAACTTTTCAGTGTAGAAGGCAATCAAATTCTACAGAATCAGAGGTTTTCTGTTTAGAAGTCTACAGGGGATGAAAAGGGTAGAAGTTATGTAAAAAAAAATTTCTATGAATGCTATTTTTAAAGGCACATGCCAACACCCACTCTAACTGTTGTAACCAAAACCCACCAGTCAGACTGGCTAAAAGCCTCAATTGAAAAGCTTAATGAAAATCTTGACTTTTCAGGAAACTGAAGAAACACTGCTATTCTAAAGAAAATAAAAGCTCATGGTTGTCCAAGAAATAACTATACAATTTACCATATAAATGTTTAACATGAGCCAACAGCTACGTGTGCTTCTTAAAGACAACAAAATGGCTTTGGCAATTAATATAGATTTTATACAAACGGTTAAGTGAATGTAAAAATTTTTCTGAATGAGAGAAGAACAACCACCACTACCAAAAAAAGTAAACTAACCTCCAGGTCCTCCACCATATCCATTATACCCATCACCAAATCCACGACCACTTCCATATCCATCTGTTGGAGAAAAAACCCATGAAGTATTTCAAATTGACCTGTAGCAAATTAACTGAATTCTCAAACCCCTATGACCCTAAGGACCAAATCTCAGAGAATATTGATTAAGCACTACCTGCACTTCAATTTAGAAAAATATATGTGAAAGAACACATCCAAGCATTGCTCTACATCACCTGTTTTCTTTCATTTGTAAGGTACCCAGTTTTAATTTTGGACATAGCCCTTCCACTGTAAAGGACAGGCAAGTGCTGCATAGAATTACAAGGGAGAAATCTCCAAAATCCTTAACAAAATTAAGTTTAGGTTAATTTTGACTTTTAATAGAATCATTAAAAAAAAAAAATCACTTCATTTTACTGAATATCCTCATAATCAATTAGTGCACTACAGAAGAAGTTTGCAATTTATTTTTCCCAAGAATTTTCTAACTGCTACAGCTGCATTTAAATTAAACAGCAGTAGCTTATGAAGTTACTCAGAACAGAAAGACAGTATAAGTAAGGGGAAAAAAAAATAAATGCTACAAACATGCCTGTCTTACCGGCTCCCCCTCTGAAATTGCTGCCAGGTCCTGGACCAAAGTTGCCGCCACCTCCACGTGCATCAGCAAAACCAAAGTTCCCTGTAACAATTTAACGTTTGTAAGTGGTGAGATCGTGGAAAGCGAATGCAAAAATCAACCACAAACCATTAACCTTTACTTGTACGTACCTCCTCTCCCGCTCCTAGAATTCTGAACTTCCTGCATTTCCTGTCTAGAGAGAGCTTTCCTTACTTCTGCATTATGGCCATTGATGGTGTGATACTTCTGCACTGTAACCACATCAAGTAAGATATCATCAGTGTTTAAGTACTGATCTGGCAACAAGTAAGAGTAACAGGCTTCCAAAAATGAAGCAATTTCCAAATGAATCCACACGTACTCCGTATCGGTTTAAAACTCCAAAATACCAAGAGATTTTTAAGCAAAGCAGACAGCACTTATTTAAAATACATGTTCATAGAATGGTTTGGATTGGAAGGGACGTTAAAGATCATCTAGTTCCAACCGCACTGCCACTGGCAGGGACACCTTCCACAGAATTCACCAAAACTACGATGTAGCAAATATTCATGCACATAACTAATCCCACTATCTCTTTAGTTTAACTTCAGCTTTACACAATTACCATGACTGCAAGGATTAATACTATCAAATGAAAGAGTGAAAAGAAGCTTACTTACATACAATTTTATCCACAGGATCATGGTCATCAAATGTAACAAATCCAAACCCTCTCTTTTTACCAGACTGTCTGTCGGTAATGATTTCAATAGTGTCAATTTTTCCATATTCCTCAAAGTAGTCACGAAGGTGGTGCTCTTCAGTGTCCTCTTTAATACCACCAACGAATAGTTTTTTCACAGTAACATGAGCACCAGGTTTTCCAGATTCCTATTAAAAGAATTATTTAAATTACCGCAAAGAAAAACAATTTCACAAATCACTATTTTGCCAGGATTTCAGGAATGGAATACTGATAAACCAAGATTTTTCAAGCACTGAGGTAGACCTCGTAAGATGCATGTCCCTGCAACCTTGCTTGGGGGGCTTTCTGAGAGGGAGGTAACACAGGGTAATTAGGAGGTTTTTCCTCCCTTCTTTATGTCAAAGCTTTAAAAGCATCAAGATAGAGATGAAAGTGCTATGAAATGCATAAAAGTAAATAAAAAGCCTTTAAACATATTCAGAGAAAACGCAAGATCAACTGTTTGAAACAACTGCAAGTATTTAATAACTTAAATTAGAACACAATTTTTATAATTGAACAAAATATGTGTCAGCTTCCTCTGCCCATTTCCCCAACAGCAGTGAAACCCACATTCCACTTGTGTATCAACACCAAAGGTCCTTCAAACTCAGCGAATCCACAGCTATGCATTTTAACCCCTATGCAAAATACAAAGAGAACTCCTCACATTCATGGGTTATTTTTACACTTTGAGCATGACATCCAAGCTGCTGCACTAGGTAGGACTGACTTATTCCTAAAGCTTAGCAATAACCTTGTGTGTATTAACAGTATGCATGCATGCTGCTTTAATTACCTTTTTCCAAATGCTAGCCAACCCTGCACTCTGCAGGGAATGGAAAGAAAACTGGGATAGCTAACAGGGGCACCAATGGTTATGATTTTCAATTCCCCTGACCGCTGGCACAGCTCATTCAACTCCAGTTCATCAGTCCAAATGCATTCAACACCTGGGTCCAACATTAAACTGGTAAACCCTCCCAGAGCTCCCACAACATGGTAAACAGAAGTTACCTACAATCTGCACTTGTTCCTCAAATACCTCTGTGCCACAGTAACCTGGCTGAAAAGGTTGCAGGTGCACTGTATTCCTGTGCACACACCTAATTTGTACCCTGAAGTTTAAAACAAAATATGCCTGGGGCTAAAACCAGATAAGTCCTAAGATGATTTTGTACATCACCACTGGAAAAAAAGAAGAATTTCCTTACTACATTCTCTATTTTTAGTCACTTTAATTATATACCTTTTAGAAATGTCCAAAAAGATCTCGGAAGAGAGTCAGGAGATTGACAGGAGTTTATTAATTTGACATGTAGTTAACAGTAACCATTCCAGAGAAGAGTTAGTTTAGAATTTGCATAATTACAGGCATTCAACATGTTTTCACTAACAGTACTTTCAGATTCCAGTTGCGTCCCTTGCAGACATGATTCTATAACCAGAATAACTTAATAATTCACTGCAATAATAGACATTTATGTAATAGTGTCATTTAACAGACCAAAAGTGTGGGAAATAGTGCCTCAACTATGGCCTTTTAACTAGAGAATTTAAACTTGGGCCATTTTGAGCAAGAACAAAGCATAACTGTCCGACCAAAACAGATTCCTTTTTTCAAAGCATGAAAAAGTACCTGCTTTCAAAGCCATACTTACCTCTCTAGCCACAGCTCTCTTAGGCTCAACTACCCTTCCATCAATCGT
Source organism: Tauraco erythrolophus (assembly GCF_009769465.1). Lineage (NCBI taxonomy): Eukaryota > Metazoa > Chordata > Aves > Musophagiformes > Musophagidae > Tauraco > Tauraco erythrolophus. Next base: position 37,432,945 of record NC_141471.1, read on the forward strand.
GTGAGGTCTTGCAGCCATGGCCGCATCAACTTCAGCCATGGAGGAAAACGTTACAAAACCAAACCCCCTTGATCTTTTGCTTGCAGGATCCCTCATTACCTGAAAATAATAAACACGTTTAAACCATTTCAACCTGTCTCATGTTAAGCTTAAAACTAAGTTTACATATTTTCACCAAATGTTGTTAATTTATATTTTCCTTGATTTGATTTCAAAACACGATTACAATAAAGTAGCTGGCTGCAAGCGTGTGAACGGCACTGCTTGGCGTCACAGAAATTGAAGCCATTGTTGTCCTCTTAGAGTCTACCGGTAACTGAGAAATGCTGCTATACCAGCGATGTATGTTTGTTTTCTTTAAAACAAACAAACAAACCCACCCCCACAATTTCTTTTAAACTTTCTGAAGATGACAAGATTTAAATTTGTGTTACGCATCACATATTTACTGCTCCCAAAACAAATTCAGTGGAGGAACTTCTGCAAGAGTCACTGTTCCTGAAGGTATTTAAAAGATGTACAGACATGGTGCTCAGAGACATAGTTTAGTAGTGGACTGGGCAGTGTTAGGTTTACATTTGGACTTGATAACCTTAAGGATCTTTTCCAACCTAAATGATTCTATGAAAACATCACACAGAAAGACATCCTTTTGCAGCTTTATTGAGGCTGCTTACCATATCAGCTTTCTGTCATATCAGTCACACAGATGTAACAGTGCTGCGTGTGAGCACTCCCTAATGCACTTCAGCCAATGACACCCAAGTTAATTTTGAACTGTTGAAATCACTGGTTAGAGAGAACATAGAAGATTTTACATGAAATAGATTGCGAATGTTCTGTAACTCTATCAACAGTTTGCGAGCGAAAATCTGTACATAGCCATATGGACTGAATTATGTACAAACCAACCAAGTGTACACTTACCAAATTTAATATTCCATCTTTTCATTAAGCTATCCAGAAAAACTCCTCACTTTTACAATTTCTAAATGTTCCATGCCATCGTTGCGCATTAGTATGCCAGACTTACCACACAGTCTGTAAGCTTTCCCCATTGCTCATAGTAACTCCTCAAGCTTTCCTCTGTTGTTTCAAAGCTTAAGCCACCAATAAACAGTTTGCGGAACTGCTCCTTTTCCCTCTATCACAGAAAAGAAGATTACATTAATATAATTAACAATACCCCCTTCTGCATCAGCATAACTAGACACTAAGGTTTTCTAAGTGTCAAAAACTTTTAGTAAGACATATTTTTCAAAATTAGGCTTGGCTCTTCTAAATTCTACCACTCTTCAAAGAATTCTACCTTGGCTCTTTTACCACTATTCAAAAAATTAAGCAATTTACAGAATTCTACAGGTCCATTTTTACAATACAGATTTTAATAATGCACTGTTTCCTGTCTCTCCCTCCAAATACTAAGAACAACAGACCACATTCAAAGACTTCCAGAATAGTCCCTCTCGAAGACCTTGAGGAGACGCTTTTTAAAGAAAAGGAAAATAAACACAAAACAAAAAGCTCTCATAACAGATAACATGAATTCATTCATACTGTCTGATTCTATTCTAGATGGCATTTATTTTTAAATAAATATTATGGCTCAAATTATTGTACATGAATACTATCATGCTATTTAGCCAAGACATTAAAAATTTAAATAAATAAGATATAGCTAAAGATGTTCTAAAATGGGTCGCTGATTCGTATTTTCTCATGAATTATTAAGATGAATGAAAGCCAAAGCATCTGTAAAATTAATCTGGGATCCTGCGTCACTGGAATTAGTGGCAAACCTATCCACCCTCAACAGCAGCAGCATCGAAACTAAGTGGATTCCCTTTAAAACAGAAAAGTGAGTAATACATATTCACATATGTATCCACCAACACAAATTATGCTTTCAGTAAGAATTTGTTCAATTACCTTTCAGAGAAATTATCACTGCCCTTGTTCAGCAGAAAGTTCTGCTCTGATGACAAGTACATAATTAAAAAAACCCAGGACCAGTAAGGTATTCGATTTATTATTTTCTATGTGGTATTATACCAAAGCCTGAAGGACAACCTTCCAATCTCTATCAGTTAAAAATACTTTTATACTAAGCGGGCATCATAACTGTAACTTTCTACACACTGTAGCATCACTAGATCATACATTTTGCAATTTCATATGTAAAAGTGCATAAATTAAAAAAATGCACTAAAAAGTAGTCCCACAAAATTTAAGATTTCAGAACATTGTTTAAATGAGAACTGTCCTGCTAAGGACAAGAGAACTCAGACACAAGGATTACTTCAGCTTTATACTGTTAACTAATTTTAAAAATCAAGAAAATCTGCTTGGGTGTTTGGTTTTGTGTTTTCTTTAGGACAGTGGCTGTTTTTTAAACAACCCAAACACTGCATAGTTAGCTATTAACTGACAAAACACAACATGACCAACTACGCACTAGACATTAAGATCAACGTAAAAAGGAAGTTAAGGCAACCAACGACAAACTATGAGATTTGCAAAATAAGCAAAACAGTTCAGTACACAAATGCTTTTAAAAGCCAATCTGCCTGTAGACCAACATGTTTTCAGGTTGTCCAAGGCTGGCCTGGATCTAGATACATGTAACAGGAAGACAATTACTGCAGGTAGTACTGAATCAGTTTTTGTTCAAAATGCATCACCCTATTACCAGCTTGTGATACTGCAGTCTGACAAGGAAGTCAATCATTAGAAAAACACATTCCTCCCCCAACAAAATACTGTATTTGAGAACAATCAGTTAAAATCTCTCTTAAAAACACTTGGAATCTGCTGTTGGATCTAGTATTCTTTCTTCTAAGAAACACGGAGGAAGCTAGTACTGTCTCCTCCATTTACAGACAGGCAAAATTAGACACAGGAGTTTAAAAGCAGCAAGCTAGTGTTATATCAAGTTTTCTTTCACCTCATGTCTTAAAAGGAATAAAGGAAAGGATGCTGCATACCAGACTTCGACTAAAGTTTTACCTTTGAAAACAGTTATAAGCATTTAAACGAAACTCAAGGAAAGAACGGAATTTGTTTTTTAAAAGACAAACATATACCACACATTACTAATAAATATGAAATAGAATAACAACACACGTTACAGACATATGAATTCTCAGAAAGTATAATCTACCATGTGTTGTCATACGGTGCATGGCCTACCCAGCACAACCACCTAGGCACCACACGCGTCACAACATAACAAAATTCACTACCAGTTCTTCAGGTAAAACCACTGTGAAAGTATCATAAACATGTTGTTCCACTACTACATGCACAGCCTCTGGATGTACAGAGACCATCTCTGTCTTAAATGTGTCAGTTTTAAGAAGCTCCAGTTAGTCCGGAGAGCTCTGACGATCTTAAATTTATGCTGAAGGTGCAAAATGTATGATAAAAATTATTGTCACTCCAGTCTCTCTCAGAATCTTGATGAAGACGTATCTTCATTTGGTAAAAACAACCCCCCCACACACACACAACCCGCCCCTGCCAAGGCCCACAATATAAAAGCTGGAAGAAAAACCTCTTTCAAGATTTCCATAGCACACTTTGAAGAAGGAACAGAGTGCGAGAGGAAATCTTTAGGAACTCTGTAGAATCTTCTTTAGTGCTTATATTAAGCCTTCCTTCATAGGCTTAAAGCAACACTTTGAAGGACTGGAAAACGCATAGCCTTTGCTGCAAAATTCATCTCCAGAGCAAGACAATGTGCTTCATGTTGCAATAACGTGTGCACAAATACTCCAAGCTGACCACAGACTTCTGCAGAGTTAAGAACCCGAGGAACAAGAATGATTAACAGAGACAAGGGAGTGGGATCTCTCACTACCATGGCTAGGCCTGCCAAAGCACGGCTGGGTTTACCGGTCCACAACTACAAGGGCACCGCTCTCTCTCCCCCTGCCCAGCCTCCCGTTAGCCCCTGTACGTTCTACAGGGCTCTGCGATCCAACAGCCCGGCTCTCCCCTCCCCCCGCAGCCCGCTGTTATCAGGAGCGAGGCGTTACCACGCCGGCTCCGCCATGTGGCGGATACCAGGAAAACAGCGGCCCCCGCAGCGAGAAGGGAAAATGGCGCCCAGAAGCAGCTGTTGCCTACAGGGACACCGATGCGGCAGGAAGAAAAGAACTTCTGGAAGTACCGACCCCAGGTGAAAAAAAAAAGATAGGTAAGACCCGGGTCCTCGGGCTAAAGAGAAACCAAGCGCTGCAAACCGCTTCCAGCGTGCACCTACACACACGGCACCAGACTGAGCCTGCAAGCCTTGTTTTCCGCCCCCGCAGATGCCAGACGACTGCAGCTACCTGCCCGCTCGCCTCGGAGCCCCTACTGCCCTCCCGCCCTACTCGCTGTCTCATCCCCGGCCTGATACTCTCAGCCTCACGCACCAGCGAACCTCGGCGCCGCCATTTTACCCCTCCCCTTGGCCGCCGCCATTACCAGCAGCGCCACCCCGGCCGGTCGGCACCTCGCAGGGCAGAGGCGCCTCCCTGGATCGAGCCGGACTGACTGACCTCCATAGCCGTGTGCCCCCCTCCTCCAGCGCCACCGTAACGGCAGCTCGGCTAACGGTACGCCAACTGATTGAAGCACTCGCACCCGTCAAACACGGGTACCGCAGCTTCCGCCTCCTCTCGCGGGCTGCGCACCAGCCCCAACCGCCGCTTCCAGAACCTTCCTCCCTGCTAACGCTTCCTCTGCGGAAAAACATCCAGCGCCCTACCAGCGGAACGCCGACCGGGAGCCAGCAGCCCAGCTCACACCTGAGGAGAGGCTCAAGCCCGCTCGTAATGCCCAGACCCGGAAAAATTCACTACGTACGTAAAAAAACTAACCAGCCTCCCTCCTTAAAAAGCAAACTCTGAATTTTCCCTTTCCACGTACCATATTCTTCATGGTTTACGTATTCCGGCTTGAGAGTACCGTACAACTGGTCAGTAATGGCTGCCTTAACTGTTACGTAATTTGAAATTCAGCTCCACGTAGTGCTAGCGCCCTCCTTCTCCAACTCAGGCTCGCTTCCGAGGTTTTAGGTTTTTTTTAAAAAAAAAATGCTTGAATCTGGAGCTTAAATATCTTCAAAGGGGCAGCAGTTCTGTATAACGCCCCTACGTGCTTTTATCACGTAGTAAAAAGTCATCAACTCCGTTAGTAATGGCTGTCTCCGAAATGAGCCGAAGGAGCCGTCGTCGTCGAGCTTATCCGCTTCGACAGTCGCCGGAAAGAGCCGAAACGGGAATAGAAGCCCATTCGACTCACTTCGGCTATTTCCGGAATTTGCCGAACCAGAAAGCAATGGCGCTCGGCAGCAGCTCGGCAATTTCCGGAGAAAGAGACGCAGCAGCTATCGACTATCCAGCCCGTTCGGCAATTTCCGACAACGGAAGAGACTCGCAATACGTGCCCGAGCGGAGCCGAAACGGCGCCGATCACGACTGGCACCGTGTCACTTTTTTTTTTTTTTTTTTCCGGAAATTGCCGAATGGCCCCGAAGACTCAAACCTCAAGGCGAGCGGTTATAATTAGCTATAATTAATACTCGTATTACCGCCCCCCCCCCCCCCCCCCCCCCCCCCCCGCTGCCCTCCCTGAGGCCACCTGTGGTATTGGCAGGGAGCGGAGCGAGGCGCACCCCCGCAATCTCCCCCTGTTGCTGGCGGCCTGGCCCCTTCTCCCTCCGCCCGGGCAGGAGGAAGTCAAAACTACCTAGATTTTGGCGCCAGCGCCGACATACCGCGGGGCCCCGGCGGCCAGCGGAGAGAGGCGGACTTCGCCGCAGCCCGCTCCGCTCTACGCCGCACCGCCGACATTGGGCGCGCCGCCCGCTTCGACACTCTGTTCTTTCTTCCTTCCTTCCTCCCCTCCCTCCCTTCTCTCTCCACCGGTCCCGCACGCACCGCGACAAAGGGTGAGTGCTGCCGCCCCGCGCACCAGGGAAATGGCGCTGGAGCTGCTCCTTTCTTCCCGCCCCCTCTTCTACCCCCCTCCCCCCAGCTGCCAGGGAAAGCCAGCGGTGATCCACCCGCGGCTCCCCAGCCGACTCCGACCCCCTTCCCTACTAACAGAAGAGTTTTCGAGAGCCCTCCCTCAATGCTTTCCAAGCCCCCTCCCCATCTCCTGCGCCCTTACTAACGACTAGGCCTCCCCGCCGCAACGCGGGAAATGGCCGCGCTCCAAACGGCCCCCTCAGCCACACCGCAACAAGCTTCAGATCCTGCCCGGCGCTCCCTGCCCGCCCTCCCCGCGCCCGGGGCTCGCCGGGGCCACCCTCCCGCACCGACTGATGGCCTCGCTGCGCGGCGGGCGGCGGCCGCTGCGGCCCAACGCTCCCTCATGGCGGCGGCCATCATGGCGGCTGCAGTTACCGGGCGCCACGGGCCCATTCCCCCTCCCGCCGCCCGCGGCTCACCCAGTCGCTTTCTCTGTCGCCGCGAGGCATCTTCCTTCTTTTGGACGCCTGGCGCGGTCCTGCGCTAGCCCCCCGTTGGAGAGACGTCTTGGCCCCCCTCCTGTGCTGGCGGCGACGACGGTAGGAGGTTGCAGCTCGCGCGTAGGCGGCGTCGTGCGCTCTGCCCCGTCAGCCGCCGGCGCGCAGTGCTCGGCCAGCCCAGCCCCGCCAGCCGCCGCGCCCGCCCTGCGCCGCGCTGCCGCCCAGCCGCTCCCCACCCCCTCCCGCCCGCCCTCCCTCCTTCCCTTCCCCCACCCCCCGCCTCAACCCCCCTCAGATGTCGCTGTTGCCGCCGCTGCTCAGTGCGCGCAGGGCGAGAGCGAGGAGGAGACGCGAGACCCGAGCGGCTGGGCACCATTGAAGTCTGTATCCTTCTCTCTCTCTCTCCCTCTTTCTCTTGCTCCAGCCGCCTCCTTCCCCCTGACTCTCCTTCTCGCAGCGCCCCGCGGCGCGGTTTTCGCCTACGGGCCGCCACGGGGAGATGCGGGACGCAGCCCGGCCGCCCGCTTCCCCCCACTCCTTCCCCCCCACCCCGCGTCAATACGCCGCCGCTTCCTTGACGGCGGGGGGTAACGGGCGGAGCAGGGCTGCCGGGGGGCCGCGGCCCCGGCGCTTGCACGGCGGCCCGCGCCGGAGGGAGGGAGGGACGGACGGACGGACGGACGGAGGGCCCCGGAGCGAGCGGGCTTTGCCGCGGGGAAGGAGGGCTGCGCCGGGGGGCGGGGGCAGCGGCACCCGCGCGGCGGCGGGCGCGCTGGGAGACAAAGCCATCCCGCCGCCACCGAGGGGGCGGCCTCGGTGACCGGGCGTCCCTGCTCCAGGAGGCGGTGGCGTGTGGCGCGCCCTGGGGGAAACGTGGCGGGGTGGGGGAGGCGGCGTGGAAGGGGCCCTGGCGGCGGGGGCGCGGCGCACGGGGCCCGCCGGGCGGCGGCGGCTGCCCGGGGCGGGAGCGGCGGGCCTCTTCCCCCGGCCTCTCGCTGTGGGGTGGCGGGCCGGCGCTGCGCCGCCCGGGGCAGTCCCGTTAGCTCGCCCGGGGCGTCCCCGCCGGCCTCACGTGCGCCCACCGCAGGCCCGAGGCGCAGCCTCCCCCAGCAGGCCTCCGCAGGGCTGCCTTTATTTTCTGGTGGGGGTGGCACGTTTTGGTTTTGTTTTTGTGTTGGGTGTTTGTTTTTTTTTTAATTATTATTGTTGTTGTTGTTGTTTCTTTTCCCCTTTCTCCTGCCTGTCAAACGGGGACGAGACAGGCCCCTCTGCGCTGGGGCCCTAGCCCCTGCCCTTCCCCCGCCTCACCTACCCCACCGCCTATAGGATTGCCAAAATCCACTTCCCATGTCCGGGGAGAATTGGGCGGGATTGCTGAGTCCGGGAGATTGTCTGGCCTTGAAGGACATTCTCTTTTGCCTTGCCCAGGCATATGGGAAATTCTAATAGTTCTATAGTTTGCAGTGGGGCGGGGATGATACATGCCTAAGGAGGTGGCCGGTATGAGAAATTACATGGAAAAGGGGATGGATTGTGTTCAACGTCATTTATGCAGTTTAAATATGCAGTATATACCGCTTTGCTGAGTTAATATTGCTCTAGGACCTGAATTCTTGCAAACTGGAGAATCAGATGGCAACGTTATAGTTGCATTAAGATAAATATTTGCTATTTATAAGCATTTACTAAGATGTAAGAGTAGTGGGTGACTCGTTATTACACCACAGATATGTAGCTGCTCCCCACCAGATTCACAGTTAATATACCTAGGTATATGTCGATTAACTGCTAGAATCTGAACTCCTGTTCTATTGGGTTTAAGGAAATAAGCATCCCTGATGGTCCTCCCCCTTTTCCCTAGAAATACCTCTGTGCCTTAGAAGGCCTTGGGAAAAACCTTTTTTCAACCCTATATACCACTTTGTCAGTATCATTTATCCTGGCTAGCATAATGGTGCATTACTGGGTTATACCGGACAAAGTAGTAACCTACTTTTTGTTCTGGATTTAATCCGTATTAGAAATGTTATGTACAGTGAATACATGGGGGTTGGAACAAGGACCATGCTTGTATTGGGATGCCTTTCTTTGAGTAATGTAAACTTCCTTTTAATTGTCATGCATTTTTCTAGTAAAAGCTCTGCAAGTCTGCAATAAAAATGGCCTCCAATAAAACTACATTGGTAAGTTCATGCACACCTAAAGTATATAAGGATTTAATCAACATATTTTTCTTCAAACTTATAACTTGGCATCTCCATTTAAAGATACATCCACATCTCCCCTCCCCAGCATTATTCTGACCAAAATTTCAGATCCAGAAAGTAAGGCTACTAGAAAGGACATTGTCTTTGGCTTTAATAAATCTGCCATTTCTAAAGAGACTTGTTGAGGAAAAAAAATATTAAAGGACTCTGCTCTATTTCTTCTGTCATTTGGTAGAAAACACTAAGGATTTTTTTAGCCTCCTTTCAGCACACCATGTGATTCATCATATATGTAAAAAATAAAATCCAAATCATGTATTCATTTAATTTCTCCCAGTATATTTGGGAAGAGCAATTGCCTGAGTAAAGGCGGTCTTTACAGATGAAAAATAACATTATTGGGAAATGATGTGGCATAGTTAAGATGCCTTTTGAAATGTTTTTTAAGAAATAACAGTTTCTTTGAATTTCATAGGAGCAGAGATTATCAGATGTCAACCCCTCCTGGACCATTTTAATGATGCATTCATGGATCTCAAGTCCTGTAAAGCTTTGCTTGACATTAAAATATGGACTTCTAAGGGCAGTTTGTTGCTGGTTACCATTCAACTAATAATAATACATAGTTTTGTGAAAGACAACTGAAAAAATATAATGAGATGCATCTGAGGTTAAGGGGGGGGAAGTAAGCAAAAATACGCATGTACGATTCAAAAATAGGATAGCAGAACAACTGATTTACAATGCACTCTAAAGTCCTGTTCTTAAACTTCCTAAAATGATTACTGGTTGACCCAGATTGAGGTACATTAAAATCTTGCATTAACTCCTGGCTTAGAAGTGCAATGGAGCGCTTCCTTTATGTTGTACGGTAACTATTTAAAAAAATTTCACCAAGGTGAATGTCTGAACTTTCTGTTAGTTAAGTGATTGGCTGCTTTTCCCTAACTTGAGGAAGAAAAGGAGTTAGCCAGCCTGGGGAGGGGATGCCTCAGGGACAGGAAAGAATCTGTGAATGCAATATTTTTAATCTTTTGATGATGTTAAGAATTTTGCTGCACAGGTCAGGAAAATCAGTTATGGTTCCCATGGGAACCATAACTAATTCTGCTTCATTATGTATTTGCTTGCAAAACCTAAACATATTAAGAGATAGCGTAGAGATTGGAACTGTAATTCCAATTTCGTTACGTCTTGAGTGTTAAAACCCTTCACCACAGTGTCACATCAGTGTTTTACTCTTGCCCCTTAAAGGAAGAGCGCTTATCCACTGGAGAGCATCTGCACCTGTTGTACGTGACTTCTGAACGCAGAAAGGGAAACGAGCCATAGATGAGCATTCAGTGGTCAGACGCCCAAGTCGGTGCTTACAACATGCAACCCTAGAGAAGGGAGCTTCAGGGGTCCAGTGGACGTTTAGTACCCCTTAACTTCAGTCAGGTGCCACATTCACTTGTGGGCCGAGATTTACATCGGGTTGTGTAATCTCGGAATGTACAGATTTTTAACAGATGTTCACTACTTCTGCTGCATCTGCAATCAAGTAGTGTTTTAATAGGTTGGAAAGGCTCAAGAGTTTGGAAAGCAGTGCTGATGCACACAAGACCTAATTAAATCTCTAATATTTAAACCAAAAAGCAACGTACTCTCAATTTTTTATTTCTTACTGTACTTCAAGAAAAAAATACAGACCTCCATGGCATTCATTTTCTTCTGTGGAAGGCTATATAGATATAAGTTGTTGCTTTGATACAGAAATCCAAAGCAGTTATCTTTAAGTGGCAAGAATTAGTGAAGCTGAAAAAAGTACCAGGAAACGATCTTCCATTGAATCAAAGAATTTTAGTCCAACGGAGAACACAGAGATGATCCCCACTTGTAGCCTGCTTGCCTCTTCACCAGTAATTGCAATGTTATTACTATGGTATAGTGAGTCTGTGTCTTCCTCTGCCCACTTCTTTTTTTGTTTGTTTTCCTCATCTACCCCTTTCTCTCTTTCACACTTCCATTTCCTGAAAGAAGCTGCCTTCATAGAAGCATTGGACATCCTCATGTTTCTATTTTCCTTCAATTTCAGTCCTACATTCTTTTTCCTGTGGAGGCAAAAAAAGCCAGTGTGCTTAAGATGACACTTTTCAGACATGAATGCTGTGGTCAAAATACACTTGAGATATGCAGGTAGTTAAAACCCAATTGGAAATACATGCTCTGTTTTAGATAATCTCTCTTCCATGCTTCCAAATCAAAACAAACGTCACATGAGATACAATCACATGCAAAAACTTAACTGTTTGAAAGAGAGACTTGAGACTTTTCCTGATCTTCATTGTTTGCACCTTCAATTTATGGGTTGCCAACCAGAGTAAAGCTATTTTGGGGAGATAAGAAAAAAACTAATTACAAAAAATAAGGCACTCAAAGACAGGGTTTCGGAAAGAAAGAATTGGCTTCAAATCTTCAGTTTACATAAAGAAGACAGTTTTTATTGTGTCTAACATTTTTTTTTACCTTTCACCACATCAAGACAAAAACCTAAAAATTTGACAGTTTCAAAATTGTTTTGCAGCATTCGCTAACTAAACCTGCATTAATTCTAGAGAGGACTAGAGAAAGGCCAAATAGAGGAGCAAATAGAGGTGCTCTGTGATTCGTGCTTGTCTATTTTCTGTTCTATAGGAAGTGCATTAGTGAGGAATTAGTTTTGTCCGCTTTGATTTAGGGTGCTGCATGTCTATATGTTTTAGGAGCTTAATGCTGCTCCCATTAGTTTATGGCTGCCACTTTAACAATTTCCTTATAAAGCGTGTTCCAAAATGGCAAACAAACTGCTTTTGGTCTGCTAGTGCTCCAGAAATGTGATATGACAACATGATGGGCTTGTTCCAACCTTTATAAGATTACAAACAAGGAAATTCTGAAATGTGTCCTTCTATTACTATTTAATTGTGCCTTATTAAACTGGGAATGCCTTGAGGATGATGTGGATGTAATATTTTAAGAACTTATTTGAAGTATCAAATGTAAACTTAAAACACTTATAAAGTTTTTTAAGTTAGCAAAATTTCATTTACGTGTTAAGTGATGTACTTAAGTGTAGCTGTCTTAAATTTTTGCACCTTTGTGACATCTGTTTGAAAGCAAGTTACATCGGTGCGTGGCTAAGAGGAGAAGGGACTGCAGTAATGGAATGCTCCTAGCATGCATCCTGTTCGACAGTTACGGGTTATTGTTGAGTATTTTGCCTATTGTAGCAATACGTCATAAACTTTGCTCCCATTAGCTTCTCCTTTTTTTGGAAAAGGTAGTACCCACCTTTTTTTGAGTAGTAGCCCTTTTCTATTTTATGCGTTTTCACAGTTCCCTTATTACTTTTCTTTGCTTCTGCCTTATGCTGTTTCTTGCCTTTTCACAGGCATAGAGTTAACTTCTAGAAGCTTCATAAATTTTTGAGCATGTAGTACTCTTGAGAATTAAATTTATAAGGGGAGTGGAGGCACTGAGTGTATGAACAAAGTAATTTCACCTTTTTAAAAACTGATGTTGGGTATCTCATTAAGGAACTGAAAAAAACCCAGAACATTAGCATGTCTTGCTCAGGTTACCTGACCACAAGCACTAATGTAAAAGGAGTCTGAGCTTCTGGCTTTAGTGTGAATAAGTACATGATTCTTTGCTGTTTACTGAGCAAAGTTGGATTTGGCCAGTGAAGTAACTGCATAAAGCAAAAGAATGAATGATGTCATTCTGAATTTCTTTTTGTAGCACAAAATGGGCAAGAAACAGAATGGCAAAGGTAAAAAAGTTGAAGAGGCAGAGCCTGAAGAATTCGTTGTGGAAAAAGTCCTGGACAGACGTGTTGTAAATGGAAAGGTGGAATACTACTTGAAGTGGAAAGGATTTACAGAGTAAGGCATTACCTGTTATTTTTTTCTGATAGAATGCTAAATACTAACCGTTTATTTGAAGTACCTATGCATAGAGGGGATTGGATGATGAGGACGCATTTTAAAGAACCTCAAGGGAAGGACATCTATAAATGCATATTCAAGTGGGGCAGTCAAGTATGAAAATAAGATGGAAGATACGTAGCTTAGTGTTTGTGCTACATAAAATGTTTAAAGAATTTTATGAAGTGCTTAATGATCGTTCTTTGACTTAGCTTGCATCAATATCTATCAAGGTAAGCTAGACTGACAGTTGTTATATATGTGGTGGAATTAATGTTACTTCTGAGTAAGAAATTTTGCGGGGATTTGAACTGTAGGCAGCTCTGAAGCAATGAATTTGAAGCAGATATTTTGCTTATTCTTCAATTTGCTGAACTGCTCTCAAATTAGATGAATTTGCATAAGGAATTCTGTGGCATGGTTGCCTTCTTTAGGCATATCCAAAAGGTATCTTTTGAGTCTCTTTCTTAGGACTTATGGAAGTGCAAGAAAACCTTACAGTGGATTGTTACAGAAGGCACATGGTCGTGCCTCTTCCCTCCCTCCTGTGACATTTTCTGACAGACTACTTTACTAACTGAAAAAAGGTGATGCACGTAGCATTTGAACATAAGTCGTTACATATGCAGTCATATTGCTGTTGCGTACTTCCCAATGTGATTGCGTTGCAACATTCTGCGTTCTAGCATCTGAAATTTGTGTAGTGACAAGTTTTGCATAAATGCAAAACACAATGTGTTTAGTGTTTGAGGGTCTGATGGAAGTTGTAAAGGTATGTTCTAGTAACTGAAAATAATTTGTAGGCATCCTGCTTGTGCAGTAGCACTGTGGCAGTATTTGTGCATGAGGGCGTCTGATGAGGTCCTTAGTTGTTGTCGGAAACATTCATGGACTTACTGCAATTTTAGTTAACAATATGCATGCTCAGTGGAACACGTGCAGTGCCCAGCTCTGGACATGGAACCTTTTTCCCTCCTGTAGTCAAATGAGAGAGAGAGATAGTTCTAGATATAGTTGATCTTAGTGCTCAGAGACAGCTTTGGAGAGCATTCCTCGTATATAGAAGCTTAGGCATGTATACATATGCTTTTTGTAGTGGGTGTTGTGTACATTTTTCTCTGTAAGTCTTAGTGCTTATATCATATGGTTGATGCATGGACAGTCTTTAGAAGAACAGGGAAGGGAGTCAGTTTAAATGGACAGGTAGGTTTTGATAGGGTGGGGATTGGGTTGCTTGTTTTAACTCCTATCCTCCCACCCAGATCATAGGAGTTAGTAAAGCTGCTTATTCTGTATCTCCAGTTTAAGAACATTGTTTTTCAACAATAGCAGAGCATACCTCTTTGTCATCAAATGCAGTACATGAAGGTTACTAAAGATGGCAAGATAAGCATTCTTAGACCTGAAAGCTGCCATGCATAATGAGGAAAAAAAAAAAAACTTGCTTAAGGTGAGCCATGTGGCTAGTTTAACATTTTTCTTCTTTTCCGGGTTTTACATAAATGTGTGTATGTTTCAGTGCTGACAACACATGGGAACCAGAAGAAAACTTAGATTGTCCAGAGCTAATCGAGGCTTTTCTGAACTCTCAGAAAGCTGGTAAAGAAAAAACAGACGGTGCCAAAAGAAAATCTTTGTCAGATAGCGAATCTGATGATAGTAAATCAAAGAAAAAGCGTGATTCTGTAAGTATATGTTCATGTGATAAGCTTTGTTTTTCTTGTCTCTCTCCCCTACTTGTGTATCCCCATCCTCCCCAAAATCCTGTTGTGACTTTGAGAATGAGACCAAACATGGGTTTTAAACTGTAAGAATTGTACAGCCTGGAACACCTGGAACTGTGTTTTGAAAAGGATGGTTATTCATGGTGGTTAATGAGACTGTCCAAATGGTGGGGAAAAGATGATTGATTGACATGATGACTAAAAGTTCTTGCATTGTCCCATGATGTTTACTGAGTAATTGAAAGAAAGACTGGTTAAGAGTTATTTATGAATGATCTTAAGTGGTCAGTTTGTGTTAGAGCAAAAGGTTCATGAATGGAACAAAGATGAAGTTCTGTTTTGGCTTTCATATTTAGTGCATGGCTTTAAACAGGTGAGTGGCAAGATGGCAAAATGTGAAGGCCAGGCGGTTACTTAGATTAGGAGCAGACACGATGGTGGAGAGAAGGTAGAAAGGGCGACTGAAGAAGCCTACCTTTTCTTAAAGGTCTGGGTTTCTCCTACAATTTAAATGAATGAACAGCATGACAAATTTACTTCTGATATGTACAAAATAATGCACATATAATAATGCACTCAGGAGTTCACATTTTTCTCTGTAACCTTTCAAACTAGCAATTTGACATGAAACTGGTTGGCAGTGTCAGTGGTTTACTGAAGACAGCTGTTGGATGTGTGGTTAATGTCAAAAAAGTTGGAAGACATCAGAAAGAATAGTTGATGAATAATACAAAGAATATTTTAGTTTCCGTATAGTCAATTGTGTGTCTTCATCTGGTACAGTAGTGGCTACTGTCTCAAAAAGGGTATTGTGAAACTAGAGGAACTAATAGAGGAAATAGTCGTGATATTCCTTACCACTAGTGCGATCTCAGTGAGCCAGGAAGAGTTGAGGCATTCCATTCCCCAAAGGTGCAGTTTCATAGTTGGGTTAAGCCAACACAAGCCAGTTGTTTTGCTGAAAAGGATGCGTTTTTCCCACTTCCAGGAGTGCGCTTTTGCTTTGCCTTTTTTGTTGCTTTTACTGGCCATGCTTGTTTGTTTATCTACTATAAGGATTTTTGGATCACTTGTTTCATCTATTGAGTTTTCAGAAATAAATGCTAGAAACATGGATGTAAAATTCCTTCTTTGTTACTCTACATCTAAATGACTGTACCTGAAGATCAGTCATGAAAAAATAAAATCAATGTCATCTTCAGACAATTATATGTAATTATAGCATTTATGATTATGTAAGGCTATATTTTTTGTTCCGATATCTGTATACATATATACACGCAAGAACGTATATATCTAGCTCTAATGCCAAAAAATAATTTTAACTTAAGCTAGATAACAATGTTCTGACTTACTCAACAGGTTGATAAACCAAGAGGGTTTGCAAGGGGTCTTGACCCTGAGCGGATAATTGGGGCTACGGATAGCAGTGGAGAGCTTATGTTCCTCATGAAATGGTAAGTCTAACATCCACAGTTCTGGTCCATATTGAAGGAGGGCAGACAGTTGCACTTAGGTTAATGAGACAACTTCATTTCAGGAGTAAGACGGCTGGTGATCTCCTTATTAATCTTGCATTCTTAGACAAACAAAGCTTGTGTCATCAGTTAGGACTTATTCCCTCGTCCTTCCAAAGCCAAAATAACTTTAGGTTCTATTGGTTTGGTTTTACAGAAGTAGAAATATGACAGATAAAATACAGAAAAATTGGCATTTGTATGGAAAAGCTGGATCTCAGCAGTGTCCTTGCTGAGGGAGTGGCAGGCAGAACTCCAGCTTTACATGTTTCCATAAGCAGAAGCCAGCTGCTGGATAGTCAACCTTTTAACCAACCATAGTGCCAGCTGTTCTGCATGCAACCAAGTGGAAAGAGAATTGGAAGGAACTAGTGGAGGAAGCTGAGGTTGAAATGAAGAAAAAACAATGTGAAGGAGTGATGGGCTAGTAAGGTGGGAGAGTGATGGGGGAAGTTTGCATTGTTGGGAGGGTAGAGGGAGACCAGCTTCATTAGCTACAGCGTTGACACAAGACTTGGCTCTTCTCAGTGAACAAGTAGGATAAACTTACTTTTTTTTTCCCCCAGTGTTGAGAATACAAAAGATTGAATTAACATTTGCTGGGGGTCAGATTTCTTACGGTGGTGGGATGAGAAGAATGATAGCTTTCCACAGCCTGTGAGAAAGGCATAGTTTTCTGAATGGAGTCAAACTGAGTGGTCTCCAGAGAAATGATTTGTCATGTGTTATGCCTGGACTGCTGAAGTTTGGTGCTTCGGAAGGTCCTGTCTCCCTTCTGCCTTTTCAAATTCTCTGTAAATTTTACGTGAAACTTAGAGAGTTGCAAAGTATAGATCATGACTATTTGAATTTCTGTAGAGATAATTGGCAAAATCAATCACAAAGGAAATGTACAAAAAGAAGCTTTTTTTTGTTTGTTTAGTTCAGTTGCAGTTGATTAGTTTTTCATAGTTGGATGTAGACGACAAGCATAGGTATGAATATGTGTGCACAAAACTGACTTGTGAAGGCAACATACACTTTAAGATGGAATGTGAAGCATGTCAGACTGGAAAGTTTGTTCTGTTACCCCAAGACAGCATCAAGAATGGCGGTATGAAATACAGCAAGTTACTTGCATAAACAGTAAATATAATTTGGATGTAAGTACCACCTGTTTAAGACCGATGCTATTGATTTTCAAGTCTCACTTTGAAGTTTTGATTATGCTTTAAAAGACAAAATTAGCAAAGTTTTGCATCTTTCATTACATACTGTAACAGGTAACTTTATAAATGGTTCGTTTTGAATAGCATTTCTATTTCAAAGAGAAGAAAAACTTGGGAAGAAAGATACAGCTGTGAAACCTTGCCATTAGCATGGAAATTCTTGGTAGCTATAGTGAAAGGTATACTGAAAACTGAGTTCTAGCTGACATTCTTTTAAGAACTTACGACATAAATATCAAGAGCTGCTAAATTTACTGAATTAATGATTATGCATTTTCTTAAATCCCACTCTCTTCTACATCAGGAAAGACTCTGATGAGGCAGATCTGGTCCTGGCCAAAGAAGCTAATGTGAAGTGTCCTCAGATCGTAATCGCTTTTTATGAAGAGCGACTAACTTGGCATTCATGCCCAGAAGATGAAGCACAATAATTGTTTGCGTTGCTTTTTTATATATATGAATATTAAAGACCTGGAGTTTGATTTATTAGCAATGTGAGAAGCATACATTCTAACAAGAATTAAATTTGATATTTTTTGAAGTAGTATGTTTTGCATCAACAGCAAGTAAATAAAAGCTTTCTGCAACTTGTTTCATTTATCACAAGAGAGCATTTGATACTACTACTTCCTCCATATTAGGTAAAAGCTTTTATAAAACATTCATAAACTTCCATAGTTATTACAGAATCACAATGAATGTCTGAACAAGCTCACAGATGTTTTGTAGTCTTCTATACTATTGATGTGCATGTATCTTCTTTACCCAAACCTAGCCCTTTAAACCTGTAGAATCATTCTTTTTAGTATTTGGGATCACTTGGTCCCAAGAAGACCAGGTGAAAACTAACTTTGTAGTAATTTGAATGTTATCAGACTGTATATTGTTTACTTTATTGTAAATACTGGTGAACAGTGGTCAATAAAATAGTTTTATATTCTTCCTTTATACTGATAGGCTGTGACTCTTTTGAAGCGGTATGATATTTCTGAACTTTTGATATGTTAAGCTCTCAATTCGTAATATATTTAACTGTAAGTTGTTTTTTTTGGGTTAGATTGATTAATTAATATTACCCCATTGCTACTCTGTACTCACAATACCAGACAAATACCAGGCTTTGATTTTTTGTATTTTTTCAGTGAACAATGCCTGAGGCGTAGTTTTTTTCAGTCAGGCCTGTGAAGTGAGTGTGCTTTGGGTTCGTGTTTAAGTCACAGATGGCAACAGTGCTGCCTAGGTATGGTTGCTGGTCACAAGGCCAAGTGGCCTTTGCAGATATGCTAGGAAATATTTAACAGTGTCAGCCTTTGCTTTAATTTCAGGTCCTAATGCTCGGCTGTACTATAACTAGCAGTCTTGTAGATGGAATTATTCAGGCCATGGCCTGAAGAATACTAACATAGCTCTGCCTTTAAAGTGGAATATTTTCATGAAGATACTAAGTCATATACTTGAAACAAAAGACTTTGTTTCTATTTCAGATTGAATTTTAAAGTAAGTCCTATAATCAGCTGCTTGGCAAATGCCTTCAGAAGAGCAGAACTAAGGGGTAGGGAACTCAGGAGAAAAAGAGTTGCCTTTTTCCATTCTTCAGTTGCCATTCCTCTTTTCACTTACTTTCACCTACACACCACCCTTTATTTGCGTTTTGACTACCATGGTATAGTTTGCCTTGAGCTGTGCCTCTCCATATGACAATGGCCAAGCTTGTTTCAGAATTCACCTTAATTTAGAGTGGTGACTAAAAAAAATATCTTGTAATACACTTCTGTCAAGAGTCCTAGGTGAGACAGTTAAGATTGCCAAGCTGTTTTCATAGGAGGCTACAACAGACAGGTATTCCTGGAAACCCTCATACCCTGTGCTGAGGAGCTGTGCTTCATGTTCTTTCGATAGTGTTTCACAGCTCTACTATTTGTCCTAACATAGTTTCAAAAGCCATTTACATTGTGAATCAACACTTGTCATTGTAAAACACTTCGTTATGGTTAAACACTGGGGTGGCTAAACTGATGCTAAACTACCTTTTTAAGTGTAATTGCTTTGTGTTGTCAAGATTTTTTGCTACTGGCTTTGGGCAGAATTCAGTCGACACCTATTTGTCGCTCTCGGAAAAGTCTGATATCCATGTTAGTGTGGGGGTTCCCTTGCACCCGGTAATGATAATTTCATAGCTTAGCTGGCTTCTCTTGCCTCTTCCTTAAACAAATCACCCTGAATTTGACAGATGTGACAGTCTTTACAGAATTCATGACTTAATTCTTTCAGGCCTATAATAGGAATAGTTATACACCTAGTATACAGGATTCTGAAATCCTTGCTTTTTTACCCAGTAGCTTGAGAAATATGTGGGCTAAACAAGAATTCCAAAGCAGTGTACATTCTCCTGCCTGCTTCTTCAGTATGGAGTGCTTTTTAAAGAGTCTTAAAACCATTATTCTACCATTTGCATTTTATCGTCTGAAACTTTACAGTTTCTGTACTTTGTTTCAAGTGTGGATGTTACGTTTATACGAAGTTGCTGATTCGAAGCGATACAGGTTAAACAGTTGATTTAAATTAATGGTTATTTTAAGTGGTAGGCAGATTTTTGTTGAAAGGTTGAGTCTCAATTTGTAACCTTTAAAATATAGATTTGCAAATAGATACAGTTTTTACATTATATTTGGTTCTTCCTTCTGACTATCCATAAAAAGGAACTGTATTCATATTTAAACAACTTTACAGCTTGTTAGACAATTATTTAAATTTCTAACTTTTTACATTATGATGGTAGAAATGCTGACTGGTACTTGTTCCTTTTTTTTTTTTCCCCCCTCACTTTGTGTCTAACTGCATTTTGATAGTAATAAAATGCAACACTTTAAAAGTTATGTAAAATTATGCTGAATGTGCTGCATACATATGCAAAAAGTTAACAAATGTTATTAATTTAAAATTAACTGATTAAATAAATGAGATATCTTCTGTAGTTAGTGAGTTGTGCGGAGGTTTCTTGTCATTGTCCTTTTTTACACCAAAAAAAAAAATAGGTCTCAGGCTGTCATTTCATGATCCCTCTGTGTTGATGCTGCTGTCCTGAAAAAAAAAAAACCACAACAAAACCTCACTCAATTGTCCTTGCTCCAATACTACTCCTCACGCTGAATGAAGAAAATTCTTTTTATATATACTTTTTATAACACTCTTTTTCTTTTAAACGTAACCAGGAAGTGCTGGCTTATGCAAAATTCAAACCACGATCAGTTATGGCATCATCCTCTCACAGCCTGGTTCTGACTTCTTCGCTGGGAAAGAATAAAACTCCTAATTTGTCCATTAGTGTTGAATTAATTGCAAATTGACTAAAGAACAATTGCTGTTAAATGGAATAAAACAAATGTTCTTAGTACCTGCAAAAGAAGCCGTCAGCATTGCAAGTGAATTTTATCAGTTCGGCACAAACGGATTCTGCATGCTTCGTGGGAATTCTGGATTTATGGTCCAGTTCTCTTCAAAACTGCTTGGCAGTTTATGAACAATAGATGATAGTACGTTTACATTTATTCAACTTTGGATTTTAGCTGCTTACGTTAAGGCACATCCACTCTGCTGACAGAGGCCTCAACATGGGCTAGCAGCCAAGACAGACGCCCTCAAATTTGTTTCTGAGGTGCCTCCCCAAAAGTGAAAAGTCTTATTGCACAGACTTGCTGCACCTTACAAGCTGAAGTGAGATACCACGGAAATAGCAGTATGGTTCCTGCACCAAAATGTTGTGGGGCCAAACGGAGCCACGTTTTTCCCTGTTGATTTATGGAGCTGTGTCTCCACTAGCTGAAGAAGTTCTGCTTTGTTTCGCAGAGCGAATAGCTGCTGGCTGGCTGTTGTGGAGTTTATCTGCCTTGGATGTACGGCTGTTCACAGGCAGTGGTACTGGTTTGCTGTCCTCCCGGCCTTTAGTTGTGGCAACGCTTCAGAGGACGAGCAGCACAAGGAGACTCCACAACCTCTCTGGGTAGCCTGTTGCAGTGTTCTGTTACCCTCACTGTGAAGAAGTTCTTCCTCATGTTTAAGCAGAACCTCCTATGTTCCAGCTTATATCCATTTCCCCTTGTCCTATCATTGGATGCCACTGAGAAGAACCTGGTTCCATCCTCATGACAGTCACCCTTTACATATTTATAAATATTAATGAGGTCCCCCCTCAGTCTCCTCCAAGCTAAAGAGACCCAGCTCCCTCAACCTTTCCTCATAAGGGAGATGCTCCACTCCCTTAATCATCTTTGTGGTCCTAAGTCCCAGCCATCAGCTTCGGTAACATCACATACTTTTGAAATTCAAATGGAAAATTTCCAATTCTCAAAATCCCTTTCAGGGATTCCTATCAGAGCACTCTGAGCTCTCATTTCAAATAAACAATAGATGGCTTAAGCTAAAAAAAAAAAAAAAAAAAAAAATTATGCCAAGCAAAATTGCAGCACTTGTCCCAGAGAAAGAGCCTGCAATTTATCCACTCCCATGCAAGCAGGAATGGTGCTTTTCTTCCTTTTAAAGTGCTGTGGGATTTATTAACGTGGTGAGAGAATGGGATATGATTCCCAGGGCTCCAGATGGCACCTGCCAGATGGGCGCTCATATTCTTATGTCTAAAGATGCTGGTGTTTGAAAATGCAATAACCTTTTGTGATGGATTTTCTTACTAGATAATGATTTTAGTAAGTGGTCAGGTACTTCCATTCATTGCAGTGTCTGCAAAATGATTTTAATCTGGAAAAGGTAGCCCTTCTGGGTATGGGATGGGATGGCAGGGTTGGGTTTGTTTCCTTGGTTGAATGTGTAAATCCCTTCAGATTTGCTAGCCCAGTGGAGGCGTCATTGGCTTCTATGTCTGATTGCTCCTTCCCAAAAATGGTTTTCTTATTCAGGTGCATGGCTCTGCACAGAGTTCCCATTTGAAATCTGTGTGTATTTTTGCATCAAAATCTTTGTCAAAAACCACTGGGCTTTGTTGCCTGACTTGTTATAAGCAGAGTCAATAATCAGCAAGTTCTGTCATTATAAAGAAAAGATATGTTAAAGAAACTTAGAATCATAGAATAGAATCATTTAGATTGGAAACTAAGACCCTTAAGATCCTCATCCAACCATTAACCTAACACTGCCAAGTCCACCACTAAACCATGTCCCTGAGCAGCACATTTACAGTCTTTTTAATACATTCAGGGCTGGTGACTCAATCGCTTCCCTGGGTAGCCTGTTCCAATGCTTGACAACCCTTGCAGGGAAAAAGTTTTCCCTGATATCCAACCTAAACCTGCCCTGGTGCAACTTAAGGCTATTTCCTCTTGTCCTATTGCTCGTTACTTGGGAGAAGAGACTGACACCCACCTCTCTACAACCTCCTTTCACGTAGTTGTAGGGAGTGCTAGGGTTTCCCCTCAGCCGCCTTTTCTTCATGCTAAACAACCCCAGCTCCCTCAGCCACTCCTCATAAGACTTGTGCTCTACACCCTTCACCAGCTTCCTTGCCCTTCTCTGGACACGCTCCAGCACCTCAATGTCTTTGTTGCAGTGAGGGGCCCAAAACTGAACACAGTATTTGAGGTGCGGCCTCACCAGTGCCGAGTACAGGAGGTGATCACTTTCCTAGTCCTGCTGGTCACACTATTTCTGATACAAGCCAGGATGCTGTTGGCCACCTTAGTCACCTGGGCACACTGCCAGTTCATACTCAGCAGCTGTTGACCAACACTCCCAGGTTCTTTTCTGCCAGGCAGCTTTCCAGACGCTCTTCCCCAAGCCTGTAGCGTTGCATGGGGTGGTTGTGACCCAAGTGCAGGACCCAGCACTTGGCCTTGTTGAACCTCACACAATTGGCCTCAGCCCATTGATCCAGCCTGTCCAGATCAGGCCTGTCCTCCCTACCCTCAAGCAGATCAACATTCCCACCCAACTTGGTGTTATCTGCAGACTTACTGAGAGTGCACTCAATTCCCCTTGTCCAGATTGTTAATGAAAATATTAAACAGAACTGGCCCCAATACTGAGACCTGGGAAACACCACTTGTGACCAGCCACCAACTGGATTTAACTCCATTCACCACCACACTTTGGATCTGGCCATCCAACCAGTTTTTTACCCAATGTGCTGGTTTTGACTGGGGTAGAGTTAATTTTCTTCACAGTAACTATATGGGGCTATGTTTTGGATTTGTGTTGAAAACAGCCTTGATAACACAGGGATATTTTGGTTGTTGCTGAGCAGTGCTTACACAGCATCAAGGCCTTATCTGCTTCTCACCCCATCCCACCAGCGGGGAGGCTGGAGGTGCACAAGAAGCTGGGAGGAGACACAGCTGGGACAGCTGACCCCAACTGACCAAAGGGATATCCCAGACCATATGACGTCATGCTCAGCATATAAAGCTGGGGGAGGAAGAAGGAAGAGGAGGAAGTTCGGAGTGATGGCATTTGTCTTTCCAAGTAATGGTTATGGGTGATAGAGCCCTGCTTTCCTGGACATGGCTGAACACCTGCCTGCCGATGGGAAGCAGTGAATGAATTCCTTGTTTTGCTTTGCTTGCCTGTGTGGCTTTCGCTTTCCCTATGAAACTGTCTTTATCTCAACCCATCAGTTTTCTCACTTTTACTGTTCTGATTTTCTCCTCCATCCCAGTGGAGAGGGAGGGAGTGAGCGGCTGTGTGGGGCTTAGTTGCCAGCTGGGGTTAAATCACAACATGCTCTTATTGACATAGTCTGAAAGTACAGATTAATTTACAGGAATGCCCAGCAGCTGTGCCCAGTTCGTGGCTACCAAGGGCAGGGACAGGAGGCCCAGGGGCTGCCTTGGGGCCAGGACCCCAAAGGCCTTCCTCTGAAGGACATTGGGCGGAGGGGTGATGGCCAGGGCTGTGGCAGGTGGGGCTGTTGTGGGAGGTCCGATCACTCCCATGTCACAGTGTCACCATCTGGCAATGCAGCGGTCACAATACCCCAGGGCAGAGTAAAGGGGGTATTCTCTTGCGTCTAGCTGCCAGACTGCCCGGCTTCGCCATCGGGACAGGTGGAGGAACTCCTGAGTTGCTGGTGGAATCACTTGGAGGGGGCTGAGGGAGGAAGATTTGAGGCTGGACGAGGCTGCTGCAGATTCTCCACCGCAAATCCAGCTCCCAATGGGGCCACATTCAAAGCGCATCTGATGGACTGAAATCCCGCATCAGCCTTTGGAACAGACTCCTGCTCACAGCAGGCTCCTCAAGAGATAAGTAGAACCACCAACCCCTGGGGGTGTCTGAGGCTATTAGGCTTTTTCAGCTGGATAGCAGTGGCAAGACCAAGGGGACGCATTCTTGGCACTTGAGGAGCCCTGCAGAGCTGCCATCCCCATCCCCTGCGGAGCCAGTGGCAGCAGCCGTAAGAAACAGGATGCACAGATGTTGCAAGAGGCAGCAGCTCCAGCGCCCTCCCCCAGTACTTTGGAGCTCCCACTGGTGTCTTGCCAGGCACAGGGAGGATTCCTGCCCCCAGGGTCCATCAGGCCAGGCGCATTTTGCTACTCTTGGGAGCTCCTGAAATGCCTCTGGGCTGAAGGAGGAAAGGAGATGGGCAGTGCTAGTGTCTCCTGGGAGGTGGGACGAGGAGGCAGGTCTTGCTCACACGCTGGGGTCAGGAAGGAATTTTCCCCTGGGGCACACGGGCCCTGGTCCCCAGGGGTTTTTTGCCTTCCTCTGCAGCATCCAGCATGACCACTGGTCAGGGCTCCTCCACTCCCTCTTGGCTGAGTCACTGCCAGCTGCCCCTGCACCATGAAGGTGGCCTCTCGTGCTCTGCAGCTGGGGAGAGGAAGGCTTTTTTCCCCCATGGTGGGCTAGCAAGTGTCTCCAGGGGTTTTTTGCCTTTCTCTGCAGCACTGAGCACAGCTCCTTGCCAGGGCTCCTTTGGGCCATTTTGGCCAGGTTCCTGCTGCTCCTGCTCCATGAAGGTGGCCCTCGTGCCAGCAGCTGGGGAGAGGTGCTAGTGATCAATCACCAGCCATATGTAGCCCCTTTTACTGCCACCCTTTGAGCCAGTTCTTCACCCAGAGCACTGTGTATCTGTTCATCTCACAGTTGGGCAATGTGTCCAGAAGGATGCTGTGAGGAACAGTGCCTAATGTCTTACTAAAACCCAGAAAAACTGCATCCACCACCATCCCTTCACTCACTAGGCCGGTGACCTCATCTAGAAGGATATCAGGTTAGTTTAAACGGAATTTTCCTATTGTGAACTCATGTTGACTGTGCCTGATTGTGGCATTGTTCTTTAAATGTGTTTCAATAGCACCACCAGGATCTTCTCGGTACTTTTTCCAGGCATTGAATGAGTTTTACGCATGGAATTGCATACCAGTTTTTTACGCATGGAATTGCATACCAGTTTTACATCTCCACAGTAAAGGAGCTGTTACAAAGAATCAGATGAGGTCTAACGATTCTGTCAGACCAGCAGATGACTGCACTATAATTCAGGCCTTGGAGTTCGGTGGATTGTTTACCATCATTTGAAACAATTGACCTGAATCAAAAAAACCTCAGCAGATATGCATGAACTCTTAATATTTCAGAAAAGCGTATATTGGTGAAATCGTAGTTACACAAAAGAAGCCTCTTTGCATAACTAAGAAATAGTACTTTTATTAAGTAATTTGTTTTGAATTATATGAGCAGAGTTGCAGCCTGAGTTTTCAGTTAATTTCCATTTATTTGATTAATTGGAATAAACAGGCAAATACCTGTGACACTAGAAGGAGATATTTTTCACCAGGGCAAGGAAAGCAACCACTTTATACGCTGAACCTTGAAACTCGATACTCCAATTGTTGCACTAAGCCATAAATCCTGTTAAGGCAGTAAAATCAGACATTCGGTGGAGAAACAGCATCTCACCTTGTTGTCACAGACATTCTACAATTGTTGCTGGAGCATCACTGGCTTTTACTAAGCAGCATTTCTGGTTATTCTGTATGATTCTGTATGAGAGTGAAATCTGTTGTATCTGATTCATCTAAAGTTTTGGATGCTGTTGGTGAACATTTCTTGATTTTGATAAGGCACAGCATGGTTGATTTCTACTAAGCGCATCTCTCTGAATTCAGGATTTTGTATTTGGCAGCTGCTTCATTGCTCTAACTACAATATAAAATCTGACAAAGAAATAGGTCAGTGCAACTCTACAGATGAGAAGATTTCAGGAAAAAGATACTACAAAGATATACCTGAGATACATGTTAAGGTGAATAAAGAGGACTTGCTTCTTTAACAAGTTAGGAATTACAAATTTTCATTTTCAATACAATTCTCAGTGATGTCTGTCCTAATAGATTGAGTTGCAAATTTCTAAGTATTCTGTAACTGATGCTAGAAAGTTAGTGTTTTTCCCTTCACTTATGACATCCAAAAGCTAATTTAAACTAGATAACTACAGAAGTATTAATGATCCAAGTGGAGGTACTTAAATCTTTTGCTTTTATAGAATAATACATGGTAGTCCTTAGATAAAAAGCAGAATTTTTGGGCTTCTCTTTGAAATTCTGTTGTTTCTTTAGTTGTCACAGACCCACAGGTCTCATGCCTGTCAGTATTCTGCACATCACTGTGTGTATTTAGAAAATACACGCTATCACCTCAATTTAGGTGAAAAAAACCTAAACCTACCTTTTTTCAATTATTTGTTGGCTTACAGCTGATTTCACTCCTTCAGAGGCAGTTCAAGATATAGTTTAAGGATTTAAACATCTTGTTAGACATAATACATAATTAAAATACCTCATGTGTACCCGCTCTTATTTCGAATACCGTGGCTTAGTCTACAGACCCTAATCAAATTGCCATAGGCAATGGTGGTGGTTATTCAGTAGATGGCACTCCAGCCTGGGAGTCAGGTAGTGGCCTGCACCCAACCCTGTCACCCCCCAGCAGATGGCGTGGCTGCACCCGCACTGGCTGAGCAGGCACCTACCAGGAGAAAATGATGGAGAACCACGGGAGATCTCTAGGCACACCTGGTTGTCTATGGTGTCAACAGTGCCTTTGTCTTGTGAGGAGTCAATCACCCTTGTGCCATCCTCCTATCGGATCTTCCGAGAGTTTCATGGCTAAAGGGACCCCAGGGCTCTTGTGTTTTAACAGCAGATTGCTGCGATCTGTTTTTCCCCTTTCAGAACGGCACTGATGCCTGGAAGGTGACGTTTGTTTTTTTCCCACGTAACTGCAAAAAACCTCACAGCTGATGCACTATGCTGCAATGATATACTCTTCCACTGGCCAATAGGATGCAGTTTACAGCCTACTGGAATACTAAGGATTGAGTTCAAATTAACAATGTACCATTTTTCCGTGTTCGGTGCTCCACAGTCAATATGCTGCTAACACTCTACGCACCATTTTCACAATGCTGTGCACTATCTTTCTGAAACCACTAATAATGGACAGTTCTTCAGGTGTATTGGCCCTCATCTTTGTGGATGACACTGAAAAGCTGGAAGATGCCACCAGCCTGGCCACTGCAATATAACATGGACAGCACTGGAGAAGAGAGATCATGAAAGCAGCTGTTTCTGTATGGTGTCTGCCATGGTTTAACCCCAGCTGGCAACTAAGCCCCACACAACTGCTCACTCCTTCCCTCTCCACTGGGATGGAAGAGAAAAGCAGAAGAGTAAAAGTGAGAAAACTCGTGGTTTGAGATAAAGACAGTTTCATAGGGAAAGCAAAAGCCACAAAGGGAAGCAAAGCAAAACAAAGAATTCATAGAATCATAGAATGGTTAGGTTGGAAGGCACCTTAAAGATCATCTAGTTCCAACCCCCCTGCCATTGACATGGACACCCTCCACTACACCAGGTTGCTCAAAGCCTCATCCAGCCTGGCCTTGAACACTTCCAGGGATGGGGCATCCACAACTTCTCTGGGCAACCTGTTCCACTGCCTCACCACCCTCTGAGTGAAAAATTTCTTCCTTATATCTAATCTAAATCTCCCCTCTTTCAGTTTAAAGCCATTGCCCCTTGTCTTATCTCTACACACCCTTGTAAAAAGTCCCTCTCCAGCTTTCCTGCAGGCCCCCTTTAAGTACTGGAAGGCTGCAATAAGATCACCCCGGAGGCTTCTCTTCTCCAGGCTGAACAGCCCCAACTCTCTCAGCATGTCACAGGAGAGGTGCTCCAGCCCTTGGATCTTCTTCGTGGCCCTCCTCTGGACTCACTCCAGCAGCTCCATGTCCTTCTTGTGTTGAGGACTCCAGAGCTGTATGCAGTATTCCAGGTGGGGTGTCACGAGAGCAGAGTAGAAGGGCAGAATCACTAATCCCCATGGGTAGGCCAGTGTTCAGCCATCTCCAGGAAAGCAGGGCTCCATCACGCGTAATAGTTACTAGAGAAGACAAATGCCATCACTCCAAATGTCCCCCAGCTTTATATGCTGAGCATGACATCACATGGTCTGGAATATCCCTTTGGTCAGTGGGGTCAGCTGTCCCAGCTGTGTCCCCTCGCAGCTTCTTGTGCACCTCCAGCCTCCTTGCTGGTGGGATGGGGTGAGAAGCAGAAAAGGCCTTGATGCTGTGTAAGCACTGCTCAGCAACAACCAAAACATCCCTGCGTTATCAATGCTGTTTTCAGCACAAATCCAAAACATAGCCCCATATAGCTACTGTGAAGAAAATTAACTCTATCCTAGCCAAAACCAGCATGCCATCTCTTTGTGATTCTTCACTCAGGATGAGACAGTCCCAAGAACAGAATGGCACGCAGTGGCCAAAGAATTTCAAAGGTGAACAGCAGCTTCCCTCAAGAACGGTTCCAGTCACTCAAGTCTCCTTCAGGAATTTAATTGTGCTCATTGCTTTCTAGTGACTAATTTATTTGCTGCCAGTAGATTGGCAGTCAGAGCTGCTGTCATGAAGATTAGTGCCTCCATTAAGAGGATGTTGTATTTGTTTAGAGGGAAGTAAGTGGGCCTGGGGAATAAAGGTAGTAACATAAGCATTCAATACTAGCTGCTTAAATATAGTTTGAGGTTTGAATAAAGAGACTTTGTTTTTCTTTATCCCATGGCAGACACACAAGATCCATGTTGAAGTTTGCAAATGTATTTTTAGGATGAATGACGACTACATGATAAAGTTCAAAAAGTTTGAACTTAAATTGAGTAGGTATGTAAGATGACATTCATTAGAATATTAAAATCCCTTACCAAAGATATTGGAAAGGACTCTCTTAACCTGCCAGTATTTCTGATAAAAAAGAACAGCTTCTCAAGCTGCTTTTGGGACAGTCATGGTTACCTTCCTGCTTATGATTTCATGGCTGCTAGTCACATTGGTGGCGGTATGATGTTCTAAAGATCCAACTTACTATTTGCTTCCTTGGCTTCCAAAAGATTTTACTGAACATTTGAACAAGAGGCAGAAGCTGTTTAAGTTCCTCCAGGACAGCTGTGGAGTAGCAGCAGGGAGCAGATGTGGGATTGCAGACTAGCTGTTCCATAGCAATGTGCACAGTTTGCTTGCTGTGCATATGTGCAAGAGCAACAGAAGAACCACAGCAAATGCTGGTGAACATAGATTTGGGAAGCTTTCTCACCAGCTGAAATGTTGCCTCTACAAAATGCAGATATTTCAAACTGATTAAAGGATTACGTATTAATAAATCACTGTCTTTCCAAGGAAGTTGTTGTGCTAAATCAGCCCTTGAAGCAGCACCTACTGAAACGTTCCTTTTGCAATGCCATCAGTAAATGCTGGACTAGAGTCACAGAGCTGACTTGCTGATGCAAGGCTGGGGATGCAGTAGAGCGGCTGAAGAAAAATGATGCAAATAAATGAAAGCACTTTATCCGTATGAATAGAATGGTTACAGCATATACTGGGGATGTTACCTGGAAAGAACAGATAGACTATTTTGCTTTTCTTTACACAGTTGCAAGAAATCTGCAACACTGAGACCATCACAGGCTTGTTCCTAGCCCCTTACTCTTTCCCATGATGGATACTAACTGCTCTTAAAATAATAGATGCTGTATTTTGAAAAAGAGGTGATTTGTTTTGATAGGCAGTACTTTGCAAAAGCAAAACTGAAGTTTAAGGCAGTACTAATTTGTGGAGAACAATGTACATACATAAAGCCACCAGCACTGGAATAAATTTCAGACAGAATTACAAACTTAAGAGATGCTTTCTGTTAGTGGAGCACTGAAGTTCAAACAATCAAGGGCCTCCTGCACTTCCTTACCATCCTCTATTATTTGCCATCTGAAGCTGCTCAATTATAGATACTACAGACTGCTTGTTGACTCTGTCTATTTTAAATAAGCACAAAAACGGAAGCAACTTCATCTTCTGCATCTGACCCAGTCATATCTCACTATCAAGACAATGCAGCATGCTCTCACTTGAAATTTGCATGCCTTTCTGTTTCCTGTGCTTAGTGAGAAACTAATTTTGTAGTTGCTGAGACTGGTCTGACTGGAGGTCAGTATATAAATGCCTGGACTCTTGCAGGTGTGAAAGACAACATGCTCTGAAAAAGTAGGTAGCGCTACAGGTAGAGAGAGTTGCTTATGCACTCCCTTGAAATGTCAATTCTGAGTGGACCCCAGATATACACAACAGATCTGTAATCAGAGTGTCATCAGCAGAACTGCACCAGCAAGCCCAGCTACCATGCTCTCAATGCACAGAGGCAATTTTTTTTTAAATATTATTTTATTTAAGTAACGTGAAAACTTCCTGAGAAAATAAATAATGATAAAAAGACTTTTTGTTTCTTGCTTAACTGTGCTAACGAAGTGAGGGAGCACAGCACAGTACAGCATGGAAATGCTTACTTGAAATCACAGCAAGTGTATGTGGTAGAGTTCCACATCACAAGCTGGGCTAAGACAGGAGGCATTACAAACCTCCTTAGGAATATGCTGTACCGACATATCCTAAGGTCAGAACAATGAATTTTGTAATAATTTAACTAAGAGATTCTTACCACTCTTCCCGCCACAGAAGGTACACTAATATCCAACAGTAGTGATCACAAGGTAATTAAAATATAAACCCAAATGTTTTAGAATTTGTAGTCAGAAAGAAGGAATCAAGCCACAGGTGGAAACCAGAGACTCAATCAGATGCCTGAGAGCATGTCTAATTAAGTAACATACACTTCAGCTTGTCCTTGGCCTTAGCTCTTTTGGCTGCCTATTATCATGAATAAACCTCACATGAAGTCATTAAGAGCAGACAAAGCAATGATCTACACCATAGGACTTGTCTACACAGGAAAGAGCTCCAAACAGCTCCTGTAGAGTATCTGTTCTGCAACAGCTCCCCGAGGGGACCCTTTTTTGCAGTAAGTAAGGGTTTATGCGGTTTCACTTAATACACATGAGAAGGGAACTATGTTAAAAGCAAACAAAGGCATCCATTACGGAAAATAAGAGCATCTACTTGAGTAAGTGGTGCAGGATAGCTGCTGGGCTTTCAATTCCCCACTTCAGATTGTTTCACAGTAACCACCTCGTGTAGATCAATCCAAAGTGCACAACTCCTTCACTGTAAATATAAAAAATGAAGGAAATGGAACGATAGACAGCATGGCTTCATGATGAGGTAATAGTCAGCCAGAAGCTGCTTGTGGTGCTGAGCTATTGCTGCCACTCACACATGTAGGCTCACAAAGTTTGGGCTGCCAACTGCAAAGAAGCAACAATAGTCCAGCACCACTCACACCCTACAATGTGGTTTGTGGTTATAAATGGCCTTGCAGATGTTTATGAGACAATCAAAAAGCTTTTCCAATATACTAGTGCATGTGATGTAATTTATATTGTAAGTTCAAACATGACATGGACATGACTGCTTATTCCATATAGACTTTAGAATGAGTCTGAGAAAAATAGCACAATTCTCCACTGTAATGCCTTTATTGCAATGGATACGCTCTTCTAAAGAGGACAGAACACATGGGCAACAGGGAGGGCAAAGCCTGTCTGATGTAGCTGTGCCAGGCAGTAGAGGGTGTCTGAACCTCTCGACTTACCTCTGAAAGCACTAAACAAGACACCCTAAAATATAGTGTCAGAAGGGGATTCTGAACAATAGCTGGGTTTGCTTGTCCATCTCCTCTGTTTACAGGCCAGCTAGTTCAGTAGATTTCACTCAAGAGTACTTGTGAAATTTATTTGCAGCAATGGGGTATTGATACAATTAAAACTGATAGCCATTGACATGTTAAACACTGTACTAGAGGCTGTCTACGCATGAGAGTCTTACCACCATTCTGACTATGCAGGTGTGTCTAAAATAATAAAGCCTTGTCAAAGAGTTAATTAAATTGGCATTAGGAGGGGATATAGATAACTTATGCCTGTTCTAAGGAAGAAGATGTGTTACGCTAACGTATGATAGCTTTAAATCAACATAATACAGTAGTACTAGAGATTGTACCAATATATTTAGTCTGGTAAAAGATTACCCAGCTAAATGGCACTTATATCAGCACAACATCTGCGTGTAACCAGGCCACAGGGCCAAGGGGAGGTAGCGGCAGGAGAATCCCTGGCAAGGAACAAGTTCCTGTCGTTCCTTGGCCTGGTGTAAGCCATCTACAGAGTGATCTCAGAGCACTGGGAAGCAAAGTGATAGCATTTAGCTTAGAATGAGATTATAGGATACGGTGTTTACATGAACCAACAGTAGAGTCAGTGAAACTCAGCTGATACACAGTAACTTGCACGTTTTTGGCACAGAAATAAGCCGGACCCTTGCTGTCCAAGTACCAATGGGAAATGTTCGTTTGGTGTGTAATTAGAACACACACTCCCCAGCTGTTAGGAAAGGAGTCCTTCCCCAGTAACACTACCACCGTCACTAGTGCCAGACCCACCAGTCTTGGTCTTTCCAAACTTGCTTCTCCTAATTACCTCTCTGCTGTTCTTGGTTTTCTTCTGACTTCATTGATAGGCACCTTGCTATAGCTTTCTTAAATATTCACCATCAACTCGGCCCCTCCTATCTGTGCTCATCTCAGGAAAAGCATCAACGTAAATGCCTCTGGGAAGGACTACTTCCTCCCAGCCTCTTATCATCCCCCCCTGGTTGCCATTGCTGGTATTCTAACTTCCTCTTGCTTGTGGGCAACAAAAAGCTGCCCTAGCAAGTCACTGTACAGACACTATCGTCTAGAAGTCAACTGCAGAAGTGATCTCACTGGGTCAGACCCACCTGCCCCTCAGGCTGTTAGCAGAAGAGGCAACTTCCCTAGGCTTCAGGGTGGGGGAAAGTGTGGTGAGAAATGTGGGGTGATCTGCCGAAGGAAAACAGATGCTCATTTGGAAATACACATGCACAACCTGCTTAAAGCAGGTCTACCTCCAAACTTTATAAAGAACGACAATGTTTCATGTTTGGGGTTTTTTTTTTTTTTTCCCCCAGATGTGGAGTAAATGGCACAATGAGAATTTATCATGAGTTTCTTGCATCAAAAGAAAAAAGCAGAAGACAAATACAGGAAAGATACTTACTCATTGAGAATATTTGGACTGAGAATATTTCCAGTCATCTTATTCCACCTCTTTTTGTGAATGTAGCCAGGATAGCGGCGGGGAGCAGACAGCAGTTCACATAGATACTGCCTTTTGTATGACATGGCTGTGCTCCGTGCCAGCTCATGGCCAAGCCTTCCGCCAGCCAAAACAAAAAAATACCATTTTATAGCCAAGTCTGACCCAGATGCTCCCCACTCGAGGTATAGAATTGCCCTTGGCTGCCTTTCGGAGCACTGGAGGCACAGGTGTGTTTCATAGAATCATAGAATGCTTAGAGTTGGAAGGGACCTCAAAGGATCATCTAGTTCCAACCCCCCTGCCATGGGCAGGGACACCCTCCACTACACTAGGTTGCTCAAAGCATCATCCAACCTGGCCTTGAACACTTCCAGGGATGGGGCATCCACAACTTCTCTGGGCAACCTGTTCCACTGCCTCACCACCCTCTGAGTGAAAAATTTCTTCCCTATATCCAATCTAAATCTACCCCTCTTCAGTTTAAAGCCATTACCCCTTGTTCCTATCACTACACGCCCTTGTAAAAAGTCCCTCTCCAGCTTTCCTGTAGGCCCCTTTAGGTTATTGGAAGGCTGCAATAAGATCACCCTGGAGCCTTCTCTTCTCCAGGCTGAACAGCCCCAACTCTCTCAGCCTGTCTTCATAGGAGAGGTGCTCCAGCCCTTGGATCATCTTCGTGGCCCTCCTCTGGACCCGTTCCAGCAGCTCCGGTCTTTCTTGTGTTGGGGACTCCAGAGCTGCACACAGTATTCCAGGTGGGGTCTCACAAGGAGCGGAGCAGAAGGGCAGAATCACCTCCCTTGACCTGCTGGCCACACTTCTTTGGATGCAGCCCAGGATACGGTTTAGCTTCTGGGCTGCCAGCGCACATTGCCAGCTCATGTTGAGCTTCTCATCCACCAGCACTCCCAAGTCCTTTTCCTCCGAGCTGCTCTCAATCCATTTTCCACCCAGCCTGTACTTGTGCTTGGGATTGCCCCAACCCACGTGCAGGACCTTGCACTTGGCCTTGTTGAACTTCATGAGGTTATCACAGAGAACAAATTCAGAACAAATTTCAGAGGATAAAATTAAATCCTAGGCAATGCTGAATTGACTAGAGGAGAGTTTGCATCTGCCTCAACTACAGAGAGCTGAGGGACTGGTAAGTCCCTGGTGTAGGCAAGGAAAACAGGGCAGCCAGCTCCTTGGCCTTTGTGGCTTGCATCCCAGTACAAAGGGCCAGAATAGGAGAGGAAACTGGGAGATGAGGAAATAAACACTCAGCTGGAACCCCCTTC
Organism: Tauraco erythrolophus; assembly: GCF_009769465.1. Lineage (NCBI taxonomy): Eukaryota > Metazoa > Chordata > Aves > Musophagiformes > Musophagidae > Tauraco > Tauraco erythrolophus. The sequence continues at coordinate 37,467,863 of NC_141471.1, forward strand.
AAGAACAATATTGTTCTGGTCTAATATTTTGCAAGAAACTAGCACACAACCAGTAGGAAACTGCCGACGGAAAAACAGCATCTGAGGCTCTTCCAGTCAACCACTGCTTTACACATTATCTCTCTGAAGTAGTCATAAATATTAAGTAAAATTTGAGGGCTGTATATTTGTGAGTCTAGCATTTGCCCTCAGTGCTGATTTTAATTTGGATCCATGCAAATAAACATAGTGACTCTATGTTGTGTTGTTAAAATCTGACCTAAAGAAACAAAACTAAACAGAACAAAAATTAGCTAGAAAGAAAGGGAGGAAACAACAAAGACCTTGTAAGAAACAAAAGTAGAGAGCAGAAGGGAAAAGAAAGACTGTATTCCTTTGCTTCTACCAACCGTGTAACGGAGGGAGGAATATTAAAAAATATTCCTATTTGTTTCAGGCTTGCTTATTTTTGCTGCAGAACAGCACACAAGTCTTGCAGGTTGCCAGACAACTCTCTGCGACATCAAGGATATGATCAATCACAGCGCTTCTGATGGTTTCCAGTTTTAATAAGGCATTTGGCTTCTGCTCAAGTTGAAAGACGGCGTAGAGATTTCATCGATAGTTGTTTTCTTCTCAGTAGATAAGCTTTCTTCCTCTTCATCCTAGGAATGCCAAGGCCTTCCATTTTAGCTTATCTCAGATCAGATCTAATACAGAAAAACTGGAATTACTTATAGAGAAAAAGAAAAAAAAAAGAAAGAAAAATAAACAATCCTTTTTCATATTACATGCAAATCCAATAATCCTCTTCTCCCCACAGTCTGACCCAGTTTTGCTGGGGTTTTCCTAAGCCAGGCACCTTGAGACTGCAAACTTAGGAGGCACTACTGCATATGAGAACACAGCCCTTGCAAAATTAGTTAAAAGCTTCAACATTCATGGCACTAAAATGCCCAGTATACTGACAACTTGCCTGTTCTAGCCAAAACTCCTCCCTTAGCCGTGCCCACATAAATGGACAAACCAAAGCCACAAGTTTCATTCCCCCAGCAATTTAGATATCAGAACACCTGTCCAAGCCACTTGAGGGAATGTCCTACTCAGAGGTATGAGAATTTAAGTATATTCAATTGCTTATCATTGTACATACTTGGAAAGGGGTAAAAATTATTAGCAAGACACCTGCAAAATGTATTGATTTCATGCTTTATTGTAAACAAGCTACAAAGAAATCACTACTTGCCAAATACAATGTGGACAACATGGTTGAGGAACAATGTGTTCCACCACAGAACACAAACTAATGATGGAAAATATTTGCAGAGTTCCTTCCTTTCTTCTTCTCACTCTTTCTTAATCCTTTCACCTTCCACAACATGAAAACACCAAGCATCTTTTAAAATTGCAATCATTGGCACAACTCCTGTCATTTTTGTTAGTGCTCCCTAAGAGTAATGCCTAGAAACTCCACCCTAGCCTAATGCAGAGTGATTTCCTCCCCTCTTTAGCTACAGAAATTAAATTATAGGAGAGTTTTAAAAACATATTATTTTATTTTGTGTCTATAATACACCATATGCTTGTTCATTAACTCTATTTCTCTAGTTCAAAGAAGTGCACTTGCAACTTTCAGAATTTTCCTTTGTATCTGAAATTTTTCATAATGTAATCGAGCAGTTGGGATCCAGACAGGCCTGTAAGCATTTTCTGGATGCAGAGCTTTATTCTAGTCTAATTAAATAGTTGAGAGATTATAAACATGTGGTAACAGAACCATCATTTTAATCACTCCACAACGTAGGCTATGTCTATGTCAGATGCAAGAGGAAAAGCCATGCAGTGCAAACCAGCTTGTGTGGAGGACCTGGCTTCATGCTCTGTGGGCTATGAGGGTTTGTTTCAGGCTGGCTCCATCAGTGCTTGGAGTGCAGCTTTTGGTTACATTGCAGGTGAAACGTTTTCTTCTGTGTCTTCTGGGGCTGCTGCACAAAATGAAGTGAAGAGTAGGAAGGGAGGGCAACCAGAGATTGTTTCAAAAAACACATACCTTCAGAAACAAAATGCTAACGTAAGATTAATGCACACTGAAGTTTTGCCCTTCTGAGTAAATGGACAGACATAGCTGCGGCAGATTTAACATGAAGTAAGTCAAACTGATGTCATGGTAGGAGAATAATCATTCATTTCAGTGGAAAATTTAAGAGGGAGTTGCTGTGGAATAAAGGACCTCCTTTTTTTGGCTGAATATGGAGGAAAATATCTTATTCTTCAATAACTCCCTGAAGCACAATTAATTTATCACAATGTTGAGAAGCAAGTTCTTGGCATAGAGGAAGAAGTCCCCTCAGACCAGGTCATCAGCCACCACCAGCAGCAGGCTCCCACCATTCATACCAGCACTACAGCTGCACGCAGAGAAAGGCTCATGAAAAACCTTGACACAAAACGCGTTCTTGGACATCATGCCAGGACACAGTGCTGCTGGCGTGAAAAAAAGCTGGACAAAAATAGCATGAGAACTTCACAGAAAATGCACAGGAATTTCCTCTATGCAAATTCTAAACAGGCAACAGAACTGAATTGGCAACATCAGTTTATGAAACTCCCCCTTACCTCTGATTTCTATCCCTTTCCTCAGTATATTCATCCCCTTTTTCCAGTCGTTAGGTTTTTTTTCTTCTTTATATTTTTCTTCTGCTTCTTCAGTCTTTCCTGTTGTTTTCCTAAGATGCTATAAATATAGATTTTATTTTTTTTTATTTAACAGCTGCAATAATCCTGAATTTTGCTGTTGAGCTGATAGCTATTTCCCCTGCAGTATGTCCAGTGGTAGATACTCTGAGCAACAACCAACAGGTCCCTCTGGATCTCTCACCAAACAGTATTATATATCTCAAGGCAAACTGAGTTCCTGTTTTGCTGGCAGAAGGAAGAAAGAAAAGGAGTTGGAGCATACAGCCCCAGTCATCCATCAATAAATGGAGAATTGAACACAAAATAGGAAACATCAATCAACTAAGGTGACTGAGATTAGGAAATTTTGTCTATGCTAGCAAAAACTGGTGCATTGACCAAACTAGGCTATGGAAAAAAACCACCACCCTTTCGAGAAATTCATCAAGGACGTCTTGGACAGATCTTTCATTTCAGAACCATGAAATGTGGATGGTTGTAACGATCGGCATCCAGTCCTTCTGAAGCAAGCTTTCCTATAGAACTTTTCTTCTTCCTATTCTTATAGGAGCATCATTCATATGTTTGTTTTGCTGCTCACCACAAACAGTCATCTTAGTAAGGTCTGATGTCTTCCAGTCTCCATTCTTTCCTGAAAAATATACCACACACCTTACCTTCATGGAAGGAGGGTAATTCAGTGGGACACTGAAGCAGGACAGAAAAATAGAGCCTGGAAAAAGAATTAAGGGATGAAATCCTACAAACAAGAAGTTGGAAGTTTGAACAGACCTTCTCTGAACGAAAATATTGTTCCCTGTCATAATTGTTCTTTTCTTTTTCAAGAACACTTGCCTCTGGTTGCTAAATTTGACTACCTATAATTATGATTTTTGTTGGCAAAATTGTGTTGCTTAGAGGTAGCGCTACTTCACATTTATGCAGAGATAAATAAGATTTATAAATGTCATTGATAATAATTTTTATTATGCTAGATTGGTCCTGGTTTCAGCTGGGATAGAGTAGTTCTTCTTTCTAGCAGCTAGAAGAGTTCTGTGGTTTGGTTTTAGTCTGGGATTCGCTATGAGAAGAATGCTGATAGTGCACTGATGTTTATAGTTGGCACTGAGACCTCAAGGACTTTTCACCTTCCTGTGTTCTTGCTGGTGTGCAGAAGCACAACAGGCTGGTTGGGAGCATGGCTGGGACAGAGGGTCCACGACTCCACTTACGATTTGAACTTAGTCTTGGGATTGAGGGACAAATTGGCTAATGGCGTATTCCATATCATGTAATGTCATGCCCAATACATAGATGAGAGTTGACCAGAAAGGAAGGCTTTTGCTCTTCTGAGGGCCCTCATTCTCAGACTCATCAGAGGTGTTCTCTCTCTCATACTCTTTTGGGCCTCTTGCTCGTCCAGGGTTGTGATGTCAGGAGTTATCTGTTTTGGAATTGTTTACCGGATGGGGCTGGTGTTGGTCACCGGGTGGTGAGCAATTACACTATGCATCACTTGTTTGTATATATTATTATCATTATAAACATACCTATATTCATATATTATTAGTATTATAATTACCACTTTGAATTTTATATTATCATTAAATTGTTCTTATCTCAACCCAGGAGTCTCCTTCCCTTTTCCCTTTAATTCTTTTCCCCATCCCCTGAGGATGGGGGAGGGTGAGTGAGCTGCTATGTGGTGTTTAGTTGCTGGCTGGGCCATACCAAGACACAGATATTGAAAAAGATGATCTGATTTCTGAGGACAAGTTTATACTAGCAATCCCACAGAGAGCTATTGAGTTGCCAGTGAGCCTTGTTCTTCCTTTTTCCACTCCAGCCTTTTCCTAGGCTGGCCTTCCTTCCTGAATCATTTCTCGGAGAGGACGGTGGCTCCCAGCTGCTGCCCAGCGCAGCGTCTGGCAGTGACAGCAAAAAGGTGATGTTCAGCCTTGTGCTTTTCACCATCCTACCACAAAAATGGGCTCTATACAACGCACAGGATGGGTGCCAGCAGCCGCTCGGAGCCCTGTCTATACTCACACTGGGTCTCCACTGCCCGCGATGCTGAACCATCATTACCAAAAGCAGCAAATATTTTGGGAAAAAGGCTGATGTAGACACCTCATGTAACCCCCTCTGGAATTCTCTGTAATGCACTCTGTTACTATGAAAATATTGTGTTCATATTGATATCTACACATCTTCGCAGTGTTTTGCTTAAGCACTCTATCAGAGGAAAGTTTTGGAAGTACTCAAATCAATAATAATAATTTTCTTTTAGCAGAACTTTTATCCCAGAACTTCTTTCATATTTTAATATCTTTTGTGAAAAAACAGCCATAGTTACATAAAATACTAAGGAAAGAAAGATTCTAGGCATTTTGATATTTAGAAATGAAGTAAATATGTATAATGGTAGTCAAAGATTTCTCTTTTTTAAAATAGGAGAAGTTGCTCAGATTCTGTTGGTGATTCTGTATCAGTACAGAGGATAAGTAAGATCATTCAAGCTCTTCAGGAGCAGAAACCCTTCCTACTCCTTGTTGTAACAGAAAATTAACTCTTTTCCTTCCACTTTATTTGTGGATATTCCTAATGGCACTTTAGTTATTCCTCTTAAAACATTTCAGCACACAACAACAGCCTCAGCAGAAAGAGACAAGAATTCTCAAAGAAAATTATTTCCTCGAGCTTGTTAGCTCCTTTTCATAAGCCGGGTCCCAAACTTGGGAATCCGAGGTTCCGGAGATGTGGCATAAAGTTACCATAATATTTCCAGACGATCTCCAAGAGCTGGCACACAATGTTAATCATGTATTTCAAATGTCTCTGGAACTTTAACATCTAGCAATCAAAGATGGGATTTAGTTAAAATAAATAAAAAAAACCCAACAAAACAAACAGTAAGGAAAGAAAATTACTAATATTTCAATTTTCTGAGAACCACATAAAGCTGAAAATAAACCTTCAGAGAGATTTTATTCACCTAAGAAAAATATTAAAACGTTAATTTGATTTATCAGTCTTAACTTCTCTCTTTTTTTTTTCGCCTTCACTAAAAGGCTCCTAAAACCCCCTTCTTTTTGAGGAAAAAACCGTTCTTCGCACCTCTGCCTTTCCACAATACAGGTGGAGAACACAGGGCTTAACAGGAAAACCCTCTCCGCAGCCCGCGGAAAGGCCCGGGCCGAGCCGCGATGCCCTCCCGACCCACGACCCCGACCCCCGACCCCCGACCCGATCCGATCCCGTCCGATCGCCCGATCCCGATCCCGATCCCCGCCAGCCCCTCTACCGTTCCTCCCCCGCAGCGCCAACCCTCCTTTGAGCCCCGCCCCCCACCCCCGCTGCCCCGCCCAGTGGAACGCCGCGCCAGGGATGGCGATGGCGGGGCGCGGGAGCGCGGCCCCGCCCCCGTCGGTGACGCACCGCCTCCTGCCGCCTATGGGCGGCGGCGGGAGCGGTGGCGTTGGAGTTGCGCGCGGCGGCGGCGAGCGGGACGGCGGCGAGGGCGAGTGTGTCAGCCCCGCCGGCATTTCAGCGGGGCGCCGGCCCGGCGGCGGTACCGGAGCGGGCCGCGGAGCAGGTGGGGAAGCGACGGCGGCGGGGCTGCCGGTGCCGCGGCAGAGCCCCCGGGCAGCCGGGGCAGGATTGCTCGGGCTGTGTGGGTTCTGTCTGCCGCTGGGTGGGTCTAGCGCCGTCCTGCTCCGGTCTCCGGTGAGGCGCTGCCTGAGCTGGTTGAAATAACCCGGGGTTGTTGGGAAGCCCAGGTACGCCCGGCGAGCCCTGTGGCAGAGGCTGCCGGCTGCGGTAGCGCTCGCGTCCCTCCCGTCCTTTCAGGAGCGTTTATTTCCCCCCGGTCTTCGCCGCAGGGCTCTGCTGTGATTTACCGCTCCGTGAATGGCGGCTCTTAGTACTGATTAACGGCAGGCGGTAAGAACTTTGGTTTGAATAATTATTAATCCTGTTTTGAACCAACGCTTCTTGTTTTGCTAAAGCGAGTCCATCGCCTTTGGCAACGGTGAGCTTTATCTGGGTGTGCAAATCTCAATGTGCGTGTCTATGCATTGCATTATTACCTATATACATAAAATAATCATGCCTATTATTGGGTATAACGACATGCAATATATAATGTGTATTATATAATGGCATAATTTCACATTAAATACATCATATTTCTGGTACCTTTTTGTTAATCAAGAGACTGCCTTGTTATTGTTTTTAAATTCTGGGTGTTGCTTAAAATAAGTGGCCTGAGTATTTTTGGGTATATACAAAGAAAGCCTATGAAAACTGAGTATGCCATTAAAACTAACCAGTGATTGAGTTGTGGAGTTTGCCTTGGGCTGTGTGCTGGAAGCAGGCACGGAGGCAGGTGGGCAGCTGTCTCTGCTTTTGCTTGAAGCACCCGTGTTTGCGTGTTGTCTCGCACCCACCTTCTGGGATTGCCCCACTGAAACACACAGTCGACATCAGATCAGCCCCATGGGCTGGGTGTTCTCGCAGCCCCTTGGAGGATGTGGCAATTTTAGGTAAATATTGCCTAATTCTGCTAGCAGTGGTGAAAAGGTAAAGGCGGATGAAGGTGTGGAGCCAGGCCACTGGGGATCGGGGTCTGGTCCATTTGGATGCGTTTGGAGCTCCCCCCCTGGCACATGCCATATCAGCTGTTGCCCAAGGAAAACGCAAGCTTGAGTTTTCTTTTCCCCACTCTGCCCTCACATTGACAGGAAAGAGCTCAAGTGAAGAGGACGATCTTTCTAGTTGTGCTAGGGAAAACTGAAACTAAAAGTAATGCAAGGCAGAGCTTTCCTGAATGACACAAACTGGACTTCCTTTAGAAGAATGGAAATATGGATGTTTTATTTGTGTAGAAGATGAAAATAATATTTATATCCCTTCAGCCTAGGGTATTATGCTATGCTTATAATGCTCGACTTGAAATCCAGAAGTCTCTTGTTTAACATGTTTATTTTGTATTGAATCTAAGAAGCATTTACTTTTTAATGAATTTCAGTTTAGAGAACTTGCATTGATGCCTCATGCCTCTATTCAGGTACTTTTAAAGGCTTATAATACATGTCAGCTTTATTATGGATTATTATGATTTTAAATCTTATCTGCAAAATAAATGTTGGGGGTTTTTTTAAAGGAGAAAAAGTTCTGAAAATATTACTACTAAGGTACTAACAACATAATCTCTCCAATGCTATAGTGTAATTAGAAGACAGTAGCATCTAGAAGCTTCACCTAGTTACTAATGCTCTGTGGTAGGAGCTGTGCAAATATAGGTAAAAACGCAGTCCTTGGTCCCAGAGAACTTATGAAATAGAAAACAAGGCATTATTTGTGAACATAGACAGAAGTAGTGTTTAATCAGGTACCTCCAAATGTTCGTATAGGTGGCAAATCCATTATAAACTATATTGATATCATGATTTCTCTTTCATTTACGTCTCTATAGTTTAGCTGCAGGGAACTATTTATCAGCTGAGCTACTGGAGTTAAGGATTTGTGCTTCTATACCACTGCAGAGCAGCAGTTGCCAGCTTGCACATGCTGTTTCCTAAAATTAGCTGTTTTGTGGTAGAAGCTGCTGCAATAGTTTTTATGTTTGAACAAGGCAGTAATTTATTTGAATGATGCGGATTTGGTGGGGCTTTTCTTGCTTGTTTTGTTTTTTGCCTTTTTTTTTTTCCTTTCGAGATATGTTTATGGTACAGTTAGTCAGGAATAGCCCAGTAAAAAGCTGGAGTAGCATCACAACGCTGTGTTGCATGTAATATCACCTAGGTCCCATCTCCACAGACTTTTCAGTTTTCTGGTTTTCCCTTGCTCCCTGCCTTGCAGGCACAGCTGGGTACACATTGCCTTTACTCTTCAAAGCCTCTTGCTTTCATCTTTTAATACACTTAGGAGTTGTTTTCAGCTATGCTTTTCTGCATTAACCCCTGAAGAACTGTTCACTAGATCAGGTTGCTCAAAGCCTTATCCAACCTGGCCTTGAAGGTAAGCAACACTAGAGCTCCTCTCTTTGATGCTTCCTTCCATCCCCTTGATGCTTATTGCTCCTGAAGAGCAGCATTGCCTTTAGCCGGAGCGGCTGCATCTGCTGATACCAGCTGTGGTTGCTTTCATGTGGTGTTACCCTCCTCCTTCCCTTCTGCTGGTCTTCTCATCCTGTGGAGTGAAAGATGCTGTGAAGAGTATTGGTAGAGAAGTTGGGCCCTTCCGACTGTAAATGGCTGAATCAATCTTGCAGCCCTATTTTGGTCAATTTTTGCTCATTACTTTTTCTCATCGTTGTAATTTCAGGCAACTACACCCTTCTCTGCTTTTATCATACAATTTTGTAATTATCAATATGAAAGAAGGAAACACTTCTTTGGCAGGCTGTTTAGAAAAAAACCCGCAAAACAGCAAAACCCACACCATAATAAATCCCAAAGTAGAAAGGTTGGGAAGGTTTGCTCAGCAGCATGGACTGCTGGAGGTGTTCCTTGCTTCCTGGGAGTAGGTAGGTGGGATAGGACAGGTGACAAATTTGGTGCATCATATCTCTGCAATGTGTCACATGGATTTTATTTCCATGCATGTGGTATGTAGCATGCATAAGCTTTTGGCTTTTGTAAGCAGAGAAAGTAAGAGATTGTTTAAGATATGGCAGTTTTCTTTTTTCTTTCTTCTTGTTTGAACATTTTGCATCATCATCTTATCTCAAAAAAAACCTTAACTTTTTTGTTCTCTGATACTAAAAATACTAAGAGGAAAAAACAGCCATGTGTCCTACAGGAATTTACTGAATTCTTGGCAGGATAACTCTTGGGATAGAGAAGCAAATCATGCTGTAGTTGCCTGTTGACTACAGAGAACTACGTGCACAAGTCTAGTGCATGGTATTGCTCTGGATCTGTTGTTTGTCTACACGGTACAGTTTGGGCATGGGTTGGTTGCCTGGGTGTGGGTGACCGATGCCTTTCATGGGGCTGTCCAAGGGGATCGAGGACGTCTGTATGAGGGTGGCATCATGACACATGGCCTCCAGTTGATCCACCTTGTTCTCGCACAGCAGCTGAAGAGTAAGTAGGACACCTTGTGAGCATCCACAAAGACATTGAATATTTATGTTGGTTATCTGAATCCTACTTGTCCAGATTTTCTGCCAGGACAGAGGGATTGGTGCAAGGTTTAACGAAACAATCCAGTAACATAATTGCAAATGGTCCTGCATGTCCCCTCATATCCATCCAGCGGTCCTCTTTTGACTTGGAGAACTTCAAAATAATGTTTCTCTTCTCAAGGTCTAATTAGTCATTTGTCTTCACAGAATCCTTAAATGCCCTTGGGGCTTCTGGTCTCACAAACCAGTTTCCTTTTGGGCTTTGCTGGGCATGTTATATTCATGCGGTCTTGCTAGTACTGCATCACAGTCAATTCAAAATGTCCCCCAGTACCACAGAGGAATTCATCAACAGACATGAACCCTGCAAAAACCTTTACAACTCAGTGGTCAACCTGTGGGCCTGGCCCAATAGGAAGGACTTGATGGGTTTGAAAGGAATTTCCTTTTTGCTCTAGCATCTTCGTGTGACTGACATTATGGATTTCCACAGAGTAGTTTAGCAGGATACATACGGTTGAGTTTTGTTGTTTAAGAACAAGTAAATCGATGATTTTGTTACAGATCTTCTCTCTGGTAACTCTTGTATGTAAAAAGAGAACACAATTTGCTTTCCATGTCTACTTTTGTGAAATGAAGAAATTTGTGTTTTCTTGGTATTTAAAGGATTTGCGGCTTAAGAAAATTACTTCTTCCTCTCCCGTTCTTCTCCAGCAGAGTTGTCTAGGAGGATAAACTCACTCACAGGTATCCTATGCCTCAAACCAAAACAGAAGTTTTTGCTCCTGCAACAAAGCATCTATTGTACTACAGAGCTGACAATGAGTAATATACCCTGACTTCTGTGTGTGTGGTGCGGGTGCTGCCAACACATCCTTAAAGTTCAAGTTCTTGCCCTTCCTCTCCCTCAGGGAAACCCTAACTGCTCACCTACCTGGCTCCATGTGTACCACAACAGTCACCAGGTTATAACTTTGTGCCTTCTAATAGTCTCATTGTTTTAATTGCATAATGGTGATGTGTGGTTTTAATTAGTCATAACTTCAGTACCCGTTTTAATGAGGTCTTCAGCTGTCTTCCCAGAGGGGAAGGCTTTGTCTTCTCAAGAACGGCGTGCCTCTTCCCAGAAGAAATGAATTTCTGCTAATGAGGCATGAAAAGGTGAGGTGGCAAGTGGAGTGTTGGGGAGTTTTACAGGGAGAGGAGAAATAACTGTGAGTTGTGGGTGCCAAAGAGTGTTTTGATAATGCCAGAGCCTGTGACCTGCTGGGCGTTCACGTGTGTGTAAGTAATTGCTTCGACACGTAGTGTCATTGCAATTGTGCTGCTTTGAGAACAGTTGAATGTAATAGCCTTGTCTCCACGGCGTGGAGGAACACAGCCCAACATACCTTCACGTATCTTCAGACATGTGAAATACAGAGACCGGTGTTTAATGGCTGTGACACCAGTTGGTCTGTTCCCCAGGAACTTATGACTGTGCTGCATTGGTTATGTCTGTCTGCTCATGGTGAAGACTATTGGAGTTGAATCAACAGCGTTGTTAGGAAGACAGGAAGGCAAATAACTCATTCCAGATGAGATAAAAACCCCTTGTCTTCCCCTCTCTGGGCAGATGAAGGTGGGGGCTACTGTGAAGATGGTGGAGAAGGCAACCAGGTGGCTGGCTTCAACAGTCCCTCCACCCGCCCGACCAAGATACTGGGTTTGGGCAGCAAGATCCAAGAATCAGAGAGGATTTTTAGCCAAAACTGTCCCTTTGGGGATTTTACAAAGAACTGTTTGACATGCATAAATACTTTGTGCAGAAACGAAGCCTGCTCATCCACAAGGAAGCTTTCTGGTTGCTATTTCGCTTGTCATCATGGATAGATTTGGAAGGAAGGTCTGACCTTCTGGCCAGGAAAAGCATGCCTACAGTAGATGTGTAGTTCTAGGCTAAACTTACAGAAGGGATGCAAGATTCTCTCCCAGCTGAGGTCTTTTTGGTGAGCTTTGCACAGCTGAATTGCAGAGATTTAATGCAAATCCTGGTTTAAAATGTTATTAGCTTTAGGTCAGCAAAGAAAGCATCTGACTTCTCAGGACAACTTCAGTATATGCATCAAACTGGTAACTACTGCAAGATAACTGTAAAGAGTATTTGGAGTACTGTGGACTATCTTTAAGACAACATAAAGTCTTCAGTCAACAGATTATTTTTTTTTTTTCTCTCTTTTGCTATTACGTATTTGAATTAAATACAAGATTTGAAAAGTAATACTAACATGCTGTACTATAGCATATGAGTATAAGCAATGATTTTCTTTCAAAAATGATTCTTACATATTCTCCAGGCTCTTCACAGCCACAGATCTCTGTCCCAGTCAAGTTTCTTACATTACATATCCTCTTGTAGAGTAACATATTTTTTTCTGCTTGGAAAAAATATGGCTTCGGGATGTATAGCCACTGAAACTTAATTGAGAAAGGCTTACAAACCTGAGAGCTATTTCTTTTTTTAAATATACTCTAATCTCTCATAAAAGCCTTGTTCTTAGGCCCTGACAGCTGTGACCACTAGTGTGTTTCTGAACACTACAGAATTATTTTGTCCACCTGAGAATCACTAGAGCTTCCATCATTCTAACCTTGGGTGTTAATTGACTTGTCCCAGGCATCTGAAATATAAGTCCGTTGGCAATGTGGAAAATAATTGGGTTGGGTATATATGATTACCTGTTCACTGGATTTCTGGGAAAGCTTAATTCTAAGGAGTGCTGTCTCTTCCCCATAAGCTCAGCTAAACTAAATAACTTTCAACCTCAAACAGCCTTATTCTCTCTGTAATGCAGATGAAATTCAGGTTTTCAGGCAGTCGTTAATAGCTCTTACAGTTACAAAAGATGTGTTGGTTTTGGGTTAGATGACAACCATTCTCCTTCTTGTTCTACCGCTAGATCAATAAAACAGACCTTGTCAAGGAGAGCATTATCCTTACAGAGTGCTTTCCAAGTGTATATAAAGAACTTGCCTGGATGTAATGCCCTTCAGGATTTGAAACTTGCCTATAAAGCAGAGTGCATCATCGGTAATGGTTATTACCATCGCCATTGGCCATAGTGACCCAATTGCCTCAGTTCTGCAGAAAAGTTACTGGCAGTGACTGAGTAGGCTGGACACCTGCAGCAAGGCTTTCCTCTATGAGCGTTCAGCTGCAGGAGATATGTGGTAACTGGTACCTTCTGCTCCTGCCTCATCTGAGTTGTTCGTTTCACTGTATTGCCTTGATTGCAGTTTTGTTCTGAGATGCGTGTGTAGTGCTGGACTGAAAAGCCATTGTCTCCGCAGCATCATTGTGTTTCTGCAAAATGATAAATCTAGAGAGGGTCTCTTAGTGGTTGTGAGGTCCTAGCAGTCATGTGATAGAGGTTTATTATGGATTTGCCTGTAGGACCACAAAGTAGGATTTCAAATATGTCCATACGTAAGGTTTTCAATGGGTTTAGCTGAAGGTGTGATTATATAAACTGACACTTGTTCTTTTTTAAGGCTGGATTGTGCTTTTTTTGGCCTGGAGTAAATATATTTAAGTGAACCTGGAATAAGCTTTACTTAAACAATGCAATCTTAAACCAGTTTCATCTTGGTCTATTGTTTTCCTGCAGGCTTGTGATACGGTCTGAACTGACCAGGTCTAAAATGAACTTAAATCTGTGCATTCTGTTTGTTTAGGCAGCACCTGCTCCGTGAGTGGGAAGTCTTTCTCCTGCAAAAGGCAGAAAAAGTCCTTCAGATTTAGTGGTCTGCTTGAATTCATTGTTGGAAAAATGTCATGTGGGTTTAGACGCTGTGAAAGCAAGCTGTAGGATGTATTCATCTTACAGGCATCAAGTTTTCTACCTTTATTCCTCTTCCTGCTTGACCTTGAGCCAGCGTTTGTTCCAGGCTGGTTGGTGACTCCTTTGACTTGGCTGTGATGGCAGAGCGGTCAAACCCAAGTTCTACTTTCCTTCTCTTCCTCCCATTTTTGTGTGTTGTCATGTCTCCTGCTGTTCTCTCACAACTTCTGAAAGGAGTTTTCTGTACCAGAAATCTGCCTCTTGTGCTGACAGTTGGCCAAGGGCTGATGCCCTCTTATGAAGTCACAGTGCAACAGTGGGGTCCATAATCGGGGCAAAAGTAACCAAAATCACATCTTAATGTTTAGTGGACACAAAATAAATGAGAAGCAGAAAATCCAGGGATAAATCACTGATTTTCAGCCAGCCTTTCTTATTGGTCAGTCTTATGAAGAGTTCCTCCTGCCAAATGCTGTTTGCTCCTCAGAATTATCTGCTTTAGAAATGGAGTAACGCTATTTAGAAGCTATTTACTTCTAAAATACTGTTTTCATGCCACTGGCACAAGCTAGCTCAGAAAGAGAACAAAGCCTATTGAACAAACAAGCTGCCCAGTTGAAATCACTGTTGAAGTTAATACATTCTTAAATGGTTAATTTAAGTGTTGATAGATCCAGATCATAAACCAGAGCAATATATAGCTGCAGCTACGCAGATGCAACACCAGTAGGTTTTTTTCAGTAATGATGTGCCATCTGACACCTTCTCCAGGAGAAAAGAGCCTGAAGAGTGAATTGCCATTGTGTGAGAGGCTGGATGGCTGATCCAGCTGAACTGTTGTAATCTCCCCTCATGGGCTTGGTCAACTTAAAGACCCAAGAAACAACAGTTTGAGTGGAGTTGATCAAAATGCTTGGAGAGTGCTTCATGTTGCCTGCAGTACTTTTTATCTTCCCCATTGATTTGAGCTGCGGTTGTAGAGACTGCTTAGGATTGGTCTGTCTCAGAACATTACTACTTGACTACTCATTCATTTTGACTGTGTCTGTGCTCGGTCTTTCCCAGCTGTCTCCTCGGACACACGTAATGAGGACTGAGACTTCTAATTATGGCCAAGACTGTTGCTTCTACTTCACTTTCCTCTCCAGGGACAAGACTAGCACTTCCTAGATGGGACCAGGTGGTGCTTCACAAAAACAGCTGTTTTGGTAGAAGAAGGAAATCCGCAGCAGGAAGAAAGCCAAGCTGAAACATGTTAGTGCTGCGTAACAGCAATTCAAACAGCGGAGGAAAAATCCTATCATGAATTAAAAGCATTTGAAATAAGCAAAAAATGAGAAGTTTCTGACATGTGAGATTAAAAATGTACCGGGGGGTCAGTCAGGAAGGAAAGGGTCAGGTGATGTCAGCGTTTGCATTTGACAGACTGAAAAAGAATGTTGTGATAAGCTGCATTGCATTTTGATTTTTTTGCTCTGCTTACTCAGCAGGAAAGATACAACTGCCATCAGCCCTTCTTTCCACATGATAAGTAAAAATTAGAGTGATACCTCGAGGAAGATAATATTTTTAAGGTAACTTAATTTGATTTAATGCAATGAAATATTTAATTCTTGTAAGAAACATGAAGTTTTTGGAAGAAAGAAAAACATACATTCTCTGAACGTAAACCCTCCTTCCGAATCAGCATTTAAGATTTTTTCTTAGGATTTTGATCAGTGTTCTGAAATGGTGATACTTCAGTGTCTGTTTACAAATCTTTCTTTGTAATCCAGCTTGTAGATGCAACAGTGTCTAATGTGTTGTTTGTAACTGGCATCGTATAAAAATACCTAGGGGTGGCTTATCTGTCCGTGATCTTATATTGCTGGTTCTCGTTGGTGTATCTAACAAGGTGTGCTGTGCGCACACAAACCGTATGTGTGTACATCTTCACTTGTCACTTCTGTAACTAAACAGAACTTCGACTTGGAAAGTACTTGGGTACGATGTCAGCAAGTGGTTTTAGCCTGGAAATTACATGCTGCTTTCCCTTTTGTTTTCGAAGGTAGTTTTACTGCCAGTGGTATGCCCTGTTTGTGTAAGAATCGGTAAGAAGTCTGGTGTCTATCCAGTATTTTCCACATTGAGTATGGCTATAGTTGAAAGATGGTTGCGCTTGCCAGATTGCCAATGTTGCTGTTTCTTCTGAAATCAGTTTCTCCTAGCTCAAGGTATCTCAGAACTATTGTGGAACAAGCACACTACTGAGACTTTACCTCGGAGGTCACCAATGCTTCCCTTCAAAGACTGCCTCCTCTCTTTGTTGGCCTTCTGAAAATGCACTGGCAATAAAACCTGCAGTTATTTACGCTACAAAATAATTTAGTGTAGTTTAAGCTACTCATTATCCACCGTAATGCTTGGAAAGGGTAGCAAAGGCAGGCTCTCATGGCAGACCTGCTTGACAGGCTGCCCAGAGAACACAGGAGCTGGAGAAGGGACCTTAAAGATCATCTAGTTTCCACCTCCCTGCTGTGGACAGGGACACCTTCCTTTAGATCAGGTTGCTCAAAGCTTCATCCAACCTGGCCTTGAACACCTCCAGGGATAGGGCATCCCCAGCTTCTCCAGGCAACTTGTTCTAGTTTCCCCTTCAGAGTGAAGAATTACTTCCTTAGATCTAATCTAAATCTGCCCTCTTTCAGTTTAAAGCCATTGCCCCCTTGTCCTATCACTACACACCCTTGTAAAAAGCCCTTCTCCAGCTTTCTTGTAGGCCCCTTTTAGGTACTGGAAGGCTGCAATAAGATGTCTCTGGATCTGTCACTTCTCTAGGCTGAACAACCCCAACTCTTTAAGCCTGC
This sequence comes from Tauraco erythrolophus, assembly GCF_009769465.1. Taxonomy (NCBI): domain Eukaryota; kingdom Metazoa; phylum Chordata; class Aves; order Musophagiformes; family Musophagidae; genus Tauraco; species Tauraco erythrolophus. The sequence goes on from NC_141471.1 coordinate 37,484,317, forward strand.
CTGCATAGGAGAGATGCTCTAGCCCTTGGATCATCTTTGTGGTTTATTACACAGGGCTGATGATGATCCGCCCTGAGTAATAACTAATTAGCATGACAAAGACTGGCACGTACTGTTCTTTCAGTGTCTTTACCCACAATTACCCTTCTCTAACCATTGCCTAAAAGCCCAGCCTGCCAGCATTAGCCTTACTGGTATTGTCTAATGGGAGAAAAAGAAAGTAATAGTTTCTCTGACATCAGCAGCCCACCAAAACTGCAGAATATACCTGAAGCCCTTTGGTTGAGCATATGTCTGCAGTTTGAGACTGGAGAGAAAAAAAAAAGTGAAGAAACATCTGATCCTCTCTCCTGCTGTGAACAGATTTCTTGGGACTTCTTCCTTGTTTATCTTTAGGCTTTTAGAGGTTTCAGAGAGGCTTGATGTGCGAGTCATGCTGCTGTCCAGCAATATGGTATTAAGATGATGCAATTCAAAGTGTCGTATAATACCACTGTAATTGGCAATGTGACCCATACCTGACACTGCAATCCATGTCGTGTATATATTTTGGAGAAGAAAGGGAAATTCATACGTTTGATTAACACTCTGATTCTCATGTCCTCTGAAATTAATGGAAATTTCTGTGATAATTTTTTTAAATGGACTGAATTAATTGTATTGATAAAACAGGTCTCAATAGCTAGGGAGGTTGCAGCACAGGGGAATGGCTGGTTGGGGAAAAACAATAACATATTGTTTAATGAGGAACTGTGTTATACCCGGTGGGCCATAAACAGCCGAATGGAGTGAAATCCTGTAGGAAAAGAGTAGTTAACTCAGCATTGTGGCAGCAGTGCCTGGAAGTCAGAATTTTAAGTGCAGCCAGAAAGGCATGATGTTGGCTACGTTTCTACATAGCATTGTGGTTGGAGGGAAGGTGTGTGAATTCTGTCAGTGGTTTGAAAAGCTCTTCATCTTTTAAAGGCGACTTAGACACTGTCCTCATTTCCTGCTCAGCAACAAAGTGATTCTGCTGCTACTATAATGCAGTACTGATGAAATGAGTACCTTGAGCTGGAAAGTGAGATGGATCCTCTCAAGGGATGCTTTGTTTTGTTGACTTCACTAAGTGGTTTGCAGACGCCTGAGTGCTCTGCACGGTTTAGATGAATCATATTTTTCTCTCTTCTAACGAGTGGACCCGTATAGTGATTTGCTGAGAGAAGGCGAGGCAGATTAAGTGGCAGGGCTGATGAAAGAAGGAAGGATGGTCTGTGACCTGCACAGTCTAGTTTCTGCCCTTGCCATCCTGTTTATGGACAGAAGGGAGCTCATTACTCCTCAGGTGAGCACAGTTGAGTTGATCTCGGGTATTAAACTGGACCAGGTGAAGTAGAAGGCATCTGCTTACACTGAGGCTGAATTACTCTGCATTGAGTAGAAGTCATTGCTTGGGGAATGGCATTTGCATAGGATTTTTCCCACCAACAAGAGCAGTAGTTCTGTGATGGCCATGTACCCAATTCCTGTAAATGCCAAGCTATGTTATGATGTAGTTAGTTTGGCATCACAGAATGATACATTTTATATGTATAAGTGTATGCTACCTATATATAGTTTTCACATTATTTTCTTCAAAACTGGGGAATAAGCACTCAAATTTTCGCCTGTTTCTTATACTGAGGTTCCAGTACGAGTCACCATCTAAGTCACAGCTGGACTAGATGGACCTTTCAGTTGATACGTACAGTATGGCTGGTCTTATGATTTCAGACAGTTTTGTTCCATGAACAAGTTAACATTGCTTTCTGCCACTTGTAATCCTTTCAGTTGAAACCTATAATATTTCATCCATGCTTCTGGCTAGCTGTGAGCTAGTACTAAGTGGGGATTTAGCTCCTCCATTTCGTACTTCCTTGCAACAGCAGTGGCACGAGTGTCTCAGGTTCTCTGCTCTGTGCAGGAGTTGCAGGAGATGCTCTTTCCCCTGCCAGAGACTGAACTTTCAGAACTAGTCCAGAACCTGAGACTTCTGGACTCCTCGAAAGAAATGTGCGTGATCCTATCCTGAATCTAAGTACTACTTATGTTTTAGCATGGGATTGAGTTTATTGTATCCTTTTTTGAACTCTTGAGAGCTAGCATCTTCTTTTCTTACAGCTCTATTCTTCTTATCCTTCCCCTCCCACCATCACCCCCTGCATGTGTATTTTCCTTACAAATCCGGATGGATGACTTGCCTTTCAGGAGCATAGTGTGGCTGGGTGCCCACAGGCATGTTCTGTGATAGTGAACTCTGTGTACCAATGCAGCTGAACTTTCTACAGGCTCTAAATTAAAATTCTTAGGACTTTTTTTTAGTGTTAAGGTAAGCAAAATGTAAAATACAGGAAAGATCTTTAAGTATTTAGAAGATTTAATTGTGATCTCTCTCTCAGGGTCACACTGAAGCCTTGAACAGAAGTTTCTTTTGATATTGATGATGGGAACAACCTTGAAAGCGCAGCTGAGGACTTTGCTTTTGACTGAACAGGACTTTCAGTCATCACCAAGGTCTAAAAATAAATCACTCTTCCCTAATAAAGCTTGAGGGTGGTCGTTTAGTTGTATGCTTAGAAGTAACCAAGGTGGGTGGATGGATAATTCTTGAGCCGAAGATCAAAATTTATTGCTTGAGGGGAGACAGGCTGCATGGAATCCATGAGCACTCCCAGAGCGGACAACAGCATTGCATAGAGGCACTGCCCAGCAACGGGTGAGATCATGAAATTTCAGTGTGGCAGCTGGGAGGGCTTGTGTTTGCTTGTGCTGTTCTTATAGCAAGTTGTTGTGGTTTTTGTCTGTGGTACTGTTTGAGTTCTATCTTTCAGTTTGGGATTGTAGGGGAGAAGTTACTTCCGCTTTTAAGAGCAGTCCATTTATGTGATAAAAGGGTATTTCCAAGTCATATTAAATTATTTATTTTAATTTAGATTTTAATATATTTAATCAATGCTAAAAATGAATTAAAATTATTTAAAATTAAATATTTAAATTTATTTAAATATACATTTATAATAATTTATTTATTATTTACATTTTAAATTATTTAAAATTTATTATACTTCATAGTGATTGTCTACTATCCGTAAGAGCAGCACTGCAATTTACCTATTATCCCTAAGAAAGCACTGCAATGCTCATTTAGCTTGGTAATTTTTTTTTTTACTACAGGAAGTATGAGAAGTCATCCTACGTAATCTTTTTGCTTTGGGTTGTTGTTGTTGGCGGTTGTGGAGGCATTCTGTGGCATTCATTGGTTAGCAATTAAGAACTGTCAAAAATATGTACTGCAAGGAGCAAGGTTATTAAGTATATGAAACTGAGTAATAATAATTAAAAGTCTTCAGTCTGATAACAGACCAGAAACAGAATGAAAACTTACTGAAAGCCAATGGGCTTTTTTCTCATTCACAGCAGAAGAAGCATTTTATCAAACTACAGATCTCTCACTACCTTTTTTGATTCTTTTCCCAGCACTGGTTCATTTCTCTGTCAGTGGAAATTTTTTATGAGTAAAAAGACCAGCAACCTTCTGTTCGTCATCTGAAGGCTGCTTCTTTCTGTCACCAGTATTTGGGTAGAGTTTTTCTAAAGATAAAAGGCATCTTCTTACGCAGACGGTTGAAGTGTTCTGCTTCAGTGACTTATGTGTGTTACAGAAGTCCTAAAATATGTCTTGCTACCAGACAGAATACTGCATTCAGTATGTTTGCAAGTGACTGCAGTGTGACTGGGGTGATCTTGGACTTGCTGAAGTGTGTATAGGAAAAGGTAGCTTCAGTGGGCTTGTCTTTTCTTTTTTTTTTCAAATTACTTGATGAAAAAAATGATGCATCCTAAATATTTTAGGAAGGTTTTTTGGTGCTGAAATATTCATTTTAGTCATTAAATATTTAAAATTGCAATGGCTGTTTGCAGTTGAAAGTGTGCTTTCTAACCTGCACCAGCACATAACTGGTCATTAGAAAGCTGAAGACAAATAAAATGTGTATTCAGACCTGTCATTCACTGACAGTGTCAGGAGTGAGATATTTTGGGCTTGCATAATTTCTTGCTTAAAGCAGTTAAGAGACAGGAGAGAAAGAGGCTGTAGAATCTGATAGAATAAAGATATATAACTGAAAAAAAAATTGAATTGTCATTTTAAAAACAAAACACATTCACAAACAGAGCAGAAAGGGAGAAAAAAGCTGTCGAACTATATAGGTTTTTAACTGTACCCAATGAGGAGAGGTAGCAGGCAGAAACAGCCCTTCCTCTTCTGACAGCCTGAGCCCTGCACAGTTTTTTTTCTGTGGTGTGGGCTTGTGCTTGCCAGAGAGGTAAAAGCCATTTATCTCCACCAAAAGAAAAAGCTCCTCACATACTTCCATATTAGCAGCAGTTACAACTGATGAGCCAAATTCTTGCCCCTCCTTGCTGAGCTGCTGGGTACTGCTGAGCCTGTGCAGCAAGAAGTGCTGAAGTGCTCTTCTGTGCCTTCAGCCCAGAGCATATACACCAGTTAAACATAAATATGTTGAGCAAAAAAAACCCCCAAAAAGTTATTGGAATGTGTTTTCAATAGTTCTCTGTGCTTTTATCAGTGCAATCCTAGCTACAGAAGTGAAATGGTGGCCTTATCTTTATGGAGATGGAAGCCATACTGATGGTATTGTTTGAGATGTCTGAAATCCCATGCGTTGACATCTCTATTGGATATAGAGTATCCTATTTTGATATAACTGGTCGTATACAAACTTGACAAAGACATGCTTGTTCCAAATAATTTATGGTCAAAGAAGTATGTGCACTTATCTTTGTGCTCTGTTTTGTTAAATAGGTAGAGTTGTATTTGAAAGTTAGGCATGTTTGTAAGAGGTGTTGGGCAGGGGTGGGGTGTCCAGAGCCCTTAACTAGGCTTGACCTGAAGCTGTATAATAACAAGAGTGGCTCCAAGCTCTGTAGCACTAAACCTTAGCAAACCACCTCCAAAAATGTAGCTGTCTTCCTTACACCTGTGTGAATGTTTTGCAGCCAGCTGACAACAGCTGCAGAGGATTGCCCAAGAAAGCTGCAGATCCACCTTACCAACGAAAGGTGCCTGCCCAGAGAGATGCCTGAGAGGATTTTTGCTCCAGCTTTTCCTACTTGAGTGGCATCTGTCCTGAGCAGAGGCCAGTGTAGAGAGCCGTACTTCTGGGGTGAAGGAGGGATCCTGCTTGGGTCCTCTCGGTTTGGAAAGAGGAGGCTGATGTTTAAAAGCTGAGATGGCAATGAGGATGTTTTTGTAGCTGGGGGGTCAATGCGAGTGTTTGCTGGCAGTGGCTGGATGGCATGTAGAAGAGGTAAGGGGGAAAGGGAAATTGCAATTCCTTTTTCCTGTTATTTTTAGGCAGGCAGTGTATAAGCAAGCCAGCAACTGAATAAAGCTGCCTTGCTCTTCCCATGTGGGTACCTGTCCTGAGCAAACCAACTGGTGTACAGGACTGCTGAGGTAGGTATTGGTGTTTCCAGTGAAAGAGTAGGTTTAAAACATAAGTTGATAATGGGATTTTTTTTTTATTTGGCCTAATTATATGCTTCCCTACATAGAGGTTTTAAACGACAGGTGCCATGAAATTTAGCCTGAGTTTTTGCTAGCCTACAGGATCCGAACAGTTTGTCTCTCTGCTTATCTCCATTTCCGAGAAACGGTTGAGAGAGCTTTTGATTCTGCTTGCTCAGATGTTTTAGTGGCTCCTGGACCTCAGCTGCAGCCACTCAGACCTGTGCTTGGGTGCCTGGGAGCAAGGCACCGGCTGCATTTCCTCGGCTCTGTCTGTGCATGGGGGATGCTGGCTGTGCAGAGCTGTCAGGAGGTGGGGTGCAGGATGAGCCCTGGGACAGCTCTTGGAGCAACGAAGAAAGCACTGATTTCCAGAGAGGACAGCATCATTGAACTGTCATGTATGACAATATCCTCAGAAGGGGATTAACCCAGTGCTTCCGAAACAGGATTTTTTTTAAATGAATGAATTCTTAGATATAGTTAATGGAAACATGTTTTCTGGTATATAGGCACTGAGCCTGGCTCTTTACACTGTCTGCTAATGTCTAGCAAAGTGATAATGACCTTCAAGTAATTACTAAATGCCAATCTGATGTCTGCTTTGTTGTTTTTTTCAGGTTGATTTTTATTTTAATATAAACCAGTGAAGATGACACCAAAACACGAAAAACAAGTAAGTCATGTCTAAGCTTAATAAAAAGGATTCTATTTGGTGGTTGTGGATTGAATTTTGTTAAGATTTGTCTGGGCCTGATTAGTTGTATTCTTCATGCTTTAAGTGCCAGGCTACAGAATATTCTGGAGTGATGCAGTGCCAGTTTCTTCTGTTAAAATTTGATGGAAGAATCAAATATTCATTGGATCAGAGAGAAGGAAATTAAATGACTAGTGCATAAGGGGCTCAGACACTGAGATAGGAGAGAAGGACTTGGATTTCAGTCTTTTCTTCATCAGTCACTGGGGAATTTTGGTTGGGACATAATGGTTGGAGCTGGGCCTGAGGTCTGATTAACAGACGCATGGACCACAAAAATCACACTTGCATGTTCTTTTACTCTGTCTCAATGAATGTTAAAAGTTTAAACAAATTATTTTGTCTCAGCTGTTAGCCTCTTATCAGCCTTATGTCTCAGTGTGTGTGGAGCAAAGATGCCAACACTCCCAGTGTGAAAAGCCCCGTGTCTGTTGTGGTTGATCCTTTTACTAATAGACGACCTGATGGGGAAACTTTTTTTCTCGGAAGCTTTGTGGAAAATGACTCTTTTGGGGTTATTGACTAATCAGATGTGTAACAGTGGCACCATGGAGCATGAGATTATCACCTGATACAATCCTGAGCAGAGATTTGAATTAAAATGCAGCAGGAATGAATGAAGCAAATAATCTTCCAATGCAAGATTACTTTTATTCCTCTTCCTTGTGGTAGATTTCTTCCCATATTAAAAATAGATGTTTCCATGTCAGATTCCTATTTTCCTAATAGGAAAATGTTAAAAATAAACTTCTCAGAAACATAGTTTTTTGTGGTCAAATTCTGTATAGGAGAGCTTCTGGCTTATCCTTGTCTCTGAGCAATCCATTGCAAGGTGCAGAAATATTTCCAACAGGAGAAAAGGGGAGGGAAAGGGAAAAAAAGAGAAGGGGGGAAGGGAAGAGAGAGAAATGCTTGTGTTTGCTTCAGTTGTTTTTATGGTATATTCTTCCTGTTGAGATAAATCCTAATGGGAGCATTTCAGTTCCTGGTGTTTGTGTCTACATGACCCCAGTGCTGCCCTTTTTCCTCTGCTGTCAGCACTCGTGCTCTTTGCACAGGACTTAACCAGGAGGGAGTAAGTGTAAACCTGCCTTGGGGGTCACTTTGGCCATTTTGTCATTTATGTGTGAGCCTAACTACTTGGGCCGCTCCAGGCCTTGATGACAGGGGAGCAAAATGCCACTGGTGCCAGGCCTAAACTGCCTGTTTTAACCAGGAATTAAAAGGCACATCCAGCTAGAGAAGCTGCTCTGTTGGTTTCTGGTTCTGAAGTAGTTATGACTACTATTTGTAGTAGTTATGAGTGGCTTTGGGGCAGATTTGAAGCTCTTCATGAGGGTGTTTGGACCAGTGTGGCTGCTGGGATTCATATCAAACTGTACTAGCAGTTTGGATAGAAAATGTTTTGCTTATGAGTTTAGCAGTTTCCAGGGAGAAGGAATAAATGGAGATGCTACTTTTCCCAGTAGCTTTCTGTTGAGTCTGTATCGTTCCCAGTGCAATAGGCCCCCACGACCAAGCTGGGGCACTTTGAACTGTCAGCAGTAAATTCTGTTTTTGAGATAATTGTTGCACTTAAGCACACATATCATTCTTCAATGCATTATAGACATGCATGTATTGTGCCCCTCAATTATAAAAAACAAAGCCAACAAACCAACCAACCAAACAAAAACCGCAACAAAATGGGAAGTATATATAATGTGGCATAATAGCTAGATCTGAAATTCTGGAAAAACCATGCAGAACTGGGTGGGGAAAGAAGATACTTGAAAAGGATTGCAGCTGATGAAAGTAAAAAGTCCCTGAAACCTTGCCTGTCTTCGGGCTTTGCTTCCTGGGTGGTATGGCTGGTCTGCAACGCAGTCTTTTGACAAAAGATGAAGTTAGTCTTCATGTGGGCTGTGGGGGGAGGAGGTCAGTCTCGCCTCCCCGAGGTGAACAGTGTTTTACTTGAAGATAGAAATGTCTATTTAGGGTACCCTAAGTTTGTCTAGCAAGATGGAGAGGGAAGGGAGAACATACAGAGGAGAAAGGCAGTTATTACCCCAAACTGATGTAATCTGGTGACTGTTCATGACCAGTGAATGCAGGATGGACTGAGTGAAAAACAGCAGTCTCCCAGAGGAATATTCTGCCACCTAACTCTGCCTGGATCCTGACATAGCCTATGTGTCAATATGGGCCTTTACAATACTACTTTTTTAGGGACAGGGAGGCATAAGCAGCGTTTCTGGAAGTGTATCTGCATCTATGCTGGGCATTTGATTAAATCAATGTTGTTGTCCCAGTGGAGTCCTATGTCCTGAGAAGGCTTAAAGGTCAAGAGAGAAGAGACAGTCTATGTGTGCAATGCCACTGTTTCAGAGCAGCAGAAACTGTAACGCGAACTGGGATTAACGCTTCCTGGATTTGAGATGTTTGTAGAGGAAGTAACCCTAGATCTTGAGAAAGGCTGTACATTTTTGGGTTTTATTTTCTAGTTGCTTAATGTTTATCTTGCTTCCTTCTGAACTCAGCCTCTATATTCTTTGGCAAATAAAGGAAAAAAAAAAATTCTCAGTCTTCTACTGAAATCATGGTGTTTCAAATCGGAGCCGACACTGTGCGAGGGTTGCGGTTTGCTGAGGTGCTGTGCTCTACTGCAGATCATTTTCACTCCTGAGTTGGTGATATACTGCCCAGACACCTGCCTTCCATGGCATGTACAGCAGGTCTCCTTTCTGCTACAGGCAGAGTCTGAAGGCTGCTTGACTTCCTCAGTATTGAAACTCTCTGACTATTGAACTGGAAATTAAAAGTATACAGGGCTTTTTATGTAAATCATGTGGTCTGGAATGATTTGCAAAGTAACTCATAGCTAATGCAACTTTTTATCGTAACACTTTGGTAAAATAGAGGTCGAAAGAAGCATTTTGCTTTGAATGTTATTTCGATTCTGTACAAAGGAGAGGGTTATAGAAGGTTACTTGAAAATGAAGTAATTTGGGGAATCTGCACAAAAGGAAGGACAACGAGAAGCCAGTACAGCAGTGGATGAGGGGAAGGGTACTGAGGTTGGGTTTGAGCAGGCTACCTGCGGTTGTGACTCCTGGGCTGCAGCAGTTGAAGGGAAGAGGAGAGTGGTGTCCCTCTAAAGTTTCCTGGCATAACTCCTCTTCTTCCTGCCTTGCAGGACTGATGTGTTTAGAGCTCAGGAAAAAAAAAAAAGTATGTTTTGGATAAGTGGTTGCAGCTCTGGGGAAAAGTGAAATGCAAGGAAATAGGAGACTGGAAAGACAAAAATTTGGGAGAAAAGACTATGGATACAGAAAGATGTTACAGTGGGTCTGAAAGTATGCAGTGTCTATATATGTATGCTAAATATGATAGTGAGGCAGGAGGGGAAAAAAACAACTGAAAAATGGTTTTCTGTCCTTAGTTCAGCACGTTTTTCAGGAGGGGAATAACTTTCTCCTGCCTCTAATGGAGTTTTCTTGTTTGTAAAGGTGTGGCCCGAGCTGGTAGAAGTGATTACAACTCTGTTCATTTGTTCCTTTCATGCCATGTTGGCATGGGCTTAAAAAGCTGCAGAGAACACAAAGCAGAGGACAATTGGGCCTCCGGTGCTCTTCAGCAAGGGCAGAGGTGATGAGAGCCTTTCAAACAGGCTTTCTTAGGCAAGGTGCTCATGGCACGCACCAAATGGGTATCCAGCAATGATGTAGAAAGCACTTCTGTGACCAGGGACTGGGCTAGGTGAGATAAGGAGCCTGTGGCCTGAGGTTTTATCCCAGGAGCAGTACCGCCTGGAAATCAACGTGATAGATTATTTTATCCAGACTGTGAATGCCTCTATGCCAGGTACAGAGTGCACTGGCTATTCAGGAAAAAAAATAATAATCTTTTCTGTCCAAGGTTGTCACTCTTCTCCTGTCAGTTGATTGAAGGTTGCTGCTGGTGGCATGCTGAAGTGTCTGTGGTGGGGGAAGAAGACTTGTCTGCAGAGTAAAGGTTTCTTTTCTGATATCTGTGGTTTGGACATGGAGAGAAACATTTTAAGAGCTTTCTGGTTCAAGATTTCTTGATTTATGCAAAGTCGTACTAAAAAGCATGTTATTTACCAAAGACACTGTCATTCCTCCCACAGTTGATTTCTGTACCTGAAGATCTTGCGCAGTGCCTTCCTCTCGGGGGGGGGGCGGGGAGGGGGGGGGGGGTCATAATGTACCACTTAAAACGATATGGTTTTCTTTAACTGAGTCATTGTTTAACTGGTTGGCTCAGCTCTTTGGGTGAATAGCTTATTTAACCGACTGAAGTAGGCAGCCTAATCATTTGCTTGGGAAATAGCACGTAGCTAGGCACGTTTTCAACCCTTTATATTTTAAAGAAACTTTTTCCATCCCAGTATGAATGTACAGATTTACCAGGGTTGGTTTGTTGTGGGTGTTTTTTTTGTTTTTAAACACAATATAACTTTTCACATGGCCATTATCTAAGGATACTTGGAAGCATGTGATTCTTCAGCCTTTTCCAATTCCTATTAGTGATGCCCAGTTACATTACAACAGTAATGCCCACAGGCCTCTCGCAGGCGTTTGGGATCTGTCTAAATTGTTTTATAAATGTAGGAATTAAAGGAAGTAGACTATATATGACAACTTCTACGACAAATACGGTACGTCATTGTTCCTCAAAGATGAGAAATTATGCTCTGCAGTGTGGCTGTGTTGCTTCCTTGGGTAGGTTGATGGTCAGACTGGGAGGGCAGCACCTGGATACTGCATCCTTGGGTGTACTTCGTGGCTTAAGTTCCTGGTGTATTGGAAAGTGTGGGTAGCAGAGGAGGATTCATCTCCTTTTGCATGGCATGTGCGACACTAGGCTTAAGACCTTGAATTCCCTGTATTGAATCTGTGGCCGGGGCAATTCATAGTGGTACATCCTTCTCCACTGGACTGGAGTGACTTGTTTCAGGCATAGAAAAAAGGTCAGTTCTTCAGCAACTTGTGAGGGTATGGAGCACTCACCTCTGATCCCTGAAGTCAATGGCTATAAATACTTGATTAAAAAAAATGTAGATACAATGTTGAAAGAAATTTAGGAGCAAATAAAATGCTAAATGTATACATGGGGTACATGGAGGAGGTTTGTAACATGTTCTTTGTGAATGTTGACTACGAGGGTGGGAAAAGCCAAAAATACCTGCCTAATTCTCTTACGTGTGTGACTTTGAATGCCAGGTTTTCAGCTTGTAGCTACTGAAATCACCAAATCTCCCATGCATGAAACGTGTATGACTTTTCACAGCATTACTTAATCTGAAATATTCCTTTTCAGTTGGCAGTTTGGCAAGGAATTTCCCAGACATGTGGTATAGCTCATATGATTCATTGCTTTTTGCTTCTCCTTTTACAGGGTTGCAAAATGCAGTAAAACACCAGTTCAGCTTTTAATCTGAGCACAGTAGCTTGTGGAACAGCAGAGCAATCAAGAGAGTCTTTCAGACTCCCTTTGTCTTCTGAAATTAATTACTTGATTTTATTATGCACTTGCAGGAATTCGTAACTGTTTTGGTGCGAGACCCCAGGACACAAAAAGAAGACTCATGGCATTCTTATGTAGACTATGAGATATTTATTCATGTAAGTATCAAAAATATCAGCGTGGATTCTTTGGGCTCTTTATTGCTGTTTCTGTCCAAGCCAGAATTCTCTTTGCAGTATTAATGGAATTTCTTTACACTGCTTCTGGGAGGCTGGAGGATTTTATTCTCCTGTTAACGACTGAGATGCAGTGGAACAGGTAAGGTGGGTTGGCCCAAGGCTGTGCAGAAGGTCTGTGGCAAAGCTGGGAGGTGTACCTGGTATTGTGTTCACGTGTGTACTCCACAGTGTCTTGCAACAGAGACTATTCTTAGCTTTACTTATCAATGAAAAAATTGTCATAGTCAGTGATGTCCTACCATTCTAGAAGTAGCTGGGTGTTCAGGTATTCATGGGAAAACAACTTTCTTTTCAAGTAATTATCTGATTATTTGTATTTAAATTCTCCTGAGTTCTTCTTTTTGCCAAGTTATTTGGTTGCTGCAGTGTGGTTGTTTTCAGTGTACCTTGACATTCATATTATGCTTGTTCAGTGGTGCTTGGATATGTCAAGTAACTACACTTGGGTTTTTGTATTGTAGTCTACCAAGTTAATGGGAGTGCACTTAGAATTAGGGTCCTCTTGTGTCTTAAATCTGTCCTATACATAATTTTGTTTTGTTGATTATTCTTTTTTGGTGGGTGACATATGGAAGAATTTATCCTAATTTCCCAAATCTAGATCCAGAGATTTTAATCACAATGTAAAAAAAAAAAAAATATATATATATAATTAAATCGTGAAGTGTATCAAGTATCAGGCGAAGAATTTGAGAGCAGCAAGTTACATGGTTAATGGTTGGCACAAGACCGAAAGCGTTTCCTTCCTGTATGGGAGAGTTAGGCATTCAGCATAATGACAGCAAGCAGTCAAGTGATGGCTTATTAAATGTCCATGACAAGTACTTCTCTCCTGTGTGACAATCAGAGCTGCAAAACTTAGATTTTGCAATGTGGTTTAAGTACTGGTTCTAAAGCAGTTACATTTTTTTTTTTACTTCTGGTAGATAGAAATTCGGTAGATTTGTTGGGGTGGGTGCTGTATTACTGTTTCACAGGCATTGGTGCTTTGGAATAGAAGTATATTACTGGGTTTCTCAGCAACTGCTAAGCTGGTATGATGTCATTTAGACCCAGTGTTATATGATTCAGCACTGGGCATCTCCAAAGCTGACAAGCATCGGCTCAGTTTCCTACCATCGTGATGCCAGGCTTTAAGACCAAGTCTCTAGGTCAGTCCTCCCATCGAGGCTTCTCAATGGATTCAAAATCTTCGGTCTGCCAGGCATTTAGACCAGCTGGGTTCCTTTTCTGCCCAGCTCCTAGAGCATTTGGTTTCTTAAACTGGAAGGTATCCCAGATACTCATCTATTCTAGAAAACTGGCGTCTTTGGGCCCTCTGCAATCTGCATTATTGACTGTCTAGGAGTTGTGGCTCTTGGCAGGCGATTGAGGGTGGGTTGGACTGCGGGCAGGTTTATAATGGAATCCTGTCTGGTGAGGTTTCATCTAAATATACGCTCCACAAGAAAATTTGGCAAAAGCGTTTGATTTCCCTGCATTGTTTCTCTTTTGATGAATTGGCATTTTTCTAGTGGACTAATAGCATTCTGTGGGAAAATTTCCAAATGCTGCTACTTGCAGAGAGCAGTCACGTTGGTCTCTTTGATTTGATATAAGTAGGATTGCACACCAGAAGAACTCTATGTAGTTAACTGCAGGATTATAACTAGAATAGCTAAACATGATTTCTCTTTTTTCCCCTGCAAAGATTGGCGCTATCTGCTGAAACTCTTCTGAGATCTCTCTTCCTGTTACCGCAAGTTGTACTATAATCTGGTTCTCTTGCTTTTAAAAAGAAAAAAAGCCAGGAAAAATATTTTCCTGAGAAGCAGTAGAAACTGTCACCAGCCCTGTCTGAGAGAAGTCGCAGTCCTTAACCTAAACTGAATCCGTGTCAAGCTTTCCGTTGGCGTCTCAGAGATTAGCATCTCAGATGTGTTTTTTAATACCACGCCTGCACTTTGGTTTAAGCTGATTTACAAAGTAAATGTTTTTTATTTCCCAACAGACAAACAGTATGTGCTTTACAAGGAAAACATCCTGTGTTAGACGACGCTTTCGAGAATTTGTTTGGCTTCGACAGAGGCTTCAGAGCAATGCAGTGCTTATGTGAGCAACTTTATATATGGCTATTTAATAATCTGTCAATCATGGAAGGGGAGGATTGTTTCATCTTAATACTGAGAATTACAGAAATTAGATCTGGAAAGTATCCTGTGTTTTTTACTAGCACAAGTTTATTCTGTACAAGGCATTTCTCTGCTTTAAACCCAGAAGAACATGGTTGTACTGATAGCCTTTGTTTGGTGAGCCCCCCTCTAATTTCTAACAGATTTAATTTGTGTTTTCTTTTCCTACGCACAGGTAGCAGAAATAACAGTCTAGTGTAGGTGTACGTACCTCCTCTCTGTGCTTTTAGGACATGCTTAGGTTCTTCAAGGACCATGAGAGGCCCAGCCAGACATGTGTACAGGCATAACAACCAGAACTAGAAACATCTGGTTTATTTTTTTTCCCTTTGAAATGTGTGGGAAGTCCTCCGGTTTCTCAACCTTGTGTTCCCAAATTTGATTTCATGAGCTTCTAGAATATGACCCATGAATTTCATGTGCTTGGAGTTGGCATTTGCTTATTGCTTTTTTCTCTACTCTTTCAGATTTGGTTTTAACTGTGTATTTGCTTCTTGTTTATAAAGACAGTTACCTGAACTGCCATCTAAAACTCCCTTTTTCAATATGAACAATCCCCATCATGTGGACCATCGCCGACAGGGTCTGCAAGAATTCCTGGAAAAGTAAGTACAGCCTGTGCTAGAGATGTTGGCATTTTTATGATGGCATCAATTTTCTGGTTTAAAATAGCCTATCTCTGGTACTTGAGAGCCACCGTGTGGTCATCTTACATGTTACACATTTGGCTTTATTTTTTATTTGCAAAGTCATATTTCATACATGTGACTTCAACTTTATTGATTTTAAGGAAATTTCAACTGGAGCTTTTCCATTATGTTTCATTGCATTGGTTATAAATAATAGTTTGGGATTTGAGTCACTTCGAAATTGTGTGCTAAGGCTGGAAGATCTTTCACCGTGATGTCTATTTCTAGTTTTCAAGAATGTGCTAGATGTTCTTATACAAGGAAACAGACCTCTCTCCCTCTTTATGTTCATGGAAAAATCAGTGGTTCTTTGGGCTAAACCCCTGGGAAAATTCTGTAGTGAGATCTAACACAAATATTTCCTAAACCGCCAATGACTTTGTTTACTGGTCCCACTAACATAAACAAGCTCTAGCAGCTGTGACAATTTTCAGTACAGCTGCAATCTGTATAAAATCATTCATCTGCGGGGTTATGTAAAAGTTAGTGTAAATGAATGGTGTAGTCTTAGCTAGAGGCAGGCCCGCGTTGCAAGGGAGTACTGGGTGAGTTTCAGTACTGCATCACTCAGTCCCGCTGCTGTAGCCATGTCACCTTCTGCAGTGGCAGAGACCCTGTTGGTCAGACACCTTCTGCCTTCTCTGCAGTCCTCATAGTACCCTGGCATCGATGGTGTGGGAGCAGGCTGCTGACAGCTGCCGGGGTAGGGATGGCGTGTGCGTTTGTAGGCTCTCTGTAGCTGCTGCTCGGGGTCAGGGCATGGTGAAATGCCGTGAGTGGAGACTGTTCATCTTCTTTCAGTATCAATGTTTCCATGAATCAGAACTGCATAAGCAAAGGAAAAAAGCAAATCACTTAAGTAGGCTTTAAGCCTTGTGGTCAGTGGGTGTAGTGGGATATTGGACCGGCTAATTTTCCAGTCGGTGCAATATAATTATAAGCCTCCCTAACAGACAAGAAATCATCAGTCCTGGGGTACGTTTGTTTGGCTTCACAGCTAAAGGCAGGGAGAGCTAACCACTGCAGGAATAACACTTCTGTGTACAGTTAAACAGGATCTGCGGCTGAAAGGATAGCAAATTGCTGGACAGCTGGATGAAGGCACGTGAGGCAGGGAAAGGAAAGTAGAAAAGGATCAGAGGGTTAGGCTTGGGTTTTTTTCTGTGTCTCAGGGAAGAAAGGCAGGGAAACAGTGTGACTGTGCTTCTAGAGGTGATAATATCAATAGCCAGCTGAAGGGTATGGTAGCTTAGGTCCCTGGGTCTGAGCAGTTCTACCTTAGCTGTGCTGCCCCATGGAGTTTCCAAAATCACTCTCATTTTAAAATGGCAAAGAGACTGACGTGGTAACAAGGTACAGTATTTCAGCATCAAAAAATATTTGCAACGCTGTCTCTGCTTCAGAAGGCAAAACAGAGAGGTAGATTCTTTCAGAACGCATCCTCGCTCTCCAGTTTGTGATGTCTGTAACTTAAATCATAGAATGGTTAGGATTGGAAGGGACCTCAAAGATCATCTAGTTCCAACCCCCCTGCCATGGGCAGGGAAACCCTCCACTACACCAGGTTGCTCAAAGCCTCATCCAGCCTGGCCTTGAACACTTCCAGGGATGGGTACTGACAGCAGAAAGCGTCAGTAGTTAGTCCGGGAGCGGGAGAAGGGGCATCTCTGTTGTAAGGTAACGATTTAACTGCTTGAACTTGGATGCCGTTTTAGAAAAGCGACAGGTTTCCCTCAGCCCTGGGGAACAGCTGGGAAGGGGTTTGCGGGGAGAGAGTGGAGTTCGGGAACGGGCCGGGCGCGCGCTGCTACTGCCCTCTGCTGGCGGCCGCCCCCGTCCCCCCGTCCCGCGCCGCCGCGGGCTGCGCAGGGGGAGTGAGCGCCCACCGGCCCCGCCCGGTGCCGGGGTGCACTCACACCCCTTTTTTTTGGTGAGTCGGAGCCAAAGGGGGGTGGCTTCTTCCTCTACAATTGGATTTAACTCATTAACAAGCGTGTGTGTATATATAGCTGTGTTTGAGCTGTGTTTTAGCATCATATAATGGTTAGGGTTGGAAGGGACCTTAAAGATCATCTAGTTCCAACCCCCCTGCCGCGGGCAGGGACACCTTCCACTAGATCAGGTTGCTCAAAGCCTCATCCAACCTGGCCTTGAACACTTCCAGGGATGGGGCATCCACAACTTCTCTGGGCAACCTGTTCCAGTGTCCCACCACCTTCAGAGTAAAGAATTCCTTCCTTAGATCTAATCTAAATCTCCCCTCTTTCAGTTTAAAGCCATTGCCCCTTGTCCTATCACTACACGCCCTTGTAAAAGTCCCTCTCCAGCTTTCCTGCAGGCCCCCTTTAAGTACTGGAAGGCTGCAATAAGATCACCCCAGAGCCTTCTCTTCTCCAGGCTGAACAACCCCAACTTTCTCAGCCTGTCCTCATAGGAGAGGTGCTCCAGCCCTCCTCTGGACCCACTTCAACAGCTCCGTGTCCTTCTTGTGTTGGGGACCCAGAGCTGAACGCAATGCTCCAGGTGGGATCTGATGAGAGCAGAGTAGAGAGGGAGAATCACCTCCCTCAATCTGCTGGCCACGCTATGTTTTCACACACACACACTTGGCTTTACTAAAGCTCTGGGTCTGGATGCTGCCTGTTCCATAGAGAGGAGAGAGGCAATGCTGGGGGAAGCAGGACCTCCCTGGTATGTTAGGAAGGGAGTGGGAAAGTGCAAAGCCCAGTGCTCTGTTTGCCCCAGCGATGACGGTGGTGGTGGTGCCCAAGCTCACAGCCTTGCTGGTGTTTCTTTTTGATGGTGGGAAGAAACGGCGTTTGAGCCTATATGGACCTGCCAAGGGAGAGATCCACAGATAACGTTCTTCAAATGCCTGCATGCGATGTGGGAACTGGAGCCTCTCTCTGCACTCAGTGCTTTGTGAGGTTATTGGCACCTAAGCCATCTCTGAAATGGAGTTTAGATCTTTCACTGTCTCAGTTTGTGCCCTGTGCCTGTTGCTGTGTGAGCAGGTTGCTGTAGTGTCTGCCCGGGCAGGAGTCACATGCCCAAGGAGTAAGGCTCGAGTGCTGGAAGCTCTCTGGCATTCAACTCCTGGCCCTAGGAGCTGTTCCGTGTTACCTTTATGTGGACAGCTATGGAGTTCTCTTGTCCTCCTTGACACATCACTCCGGAATAAGTTAGCATAGGGCAAGGTGTGCGTTTGGACAGAGCCTTTGTGAAGCCTCTCCGTGCTGAGCACAGTAGCATGAGAACTGGACTGACAGGTGGACACTAAAGCAAAGCACTAGTTTGTTGAAATCTGGAAACACATGTCCCACTTTGATCTGGCTTTACTGCACAAATGCAGGGTAAGACCTGCTTGTCTTAAAGGTCATTATCTTTGAGTGATGAACAACCGTAAAGCTCACTTCTTGTCTAGGCATAATTTAATATTTTAAGAGACCATTTGCATTAACGGAAGTCAGCTAGCCCTTTTCAATTATGAATTACTTGGCAAGAATAAGGAAAATTATGTGGTTTTCCTGGTAAGTATCCTCATACCTTTGAGGATGTCTGTAGATTCACAAGAAAAGCTTATTCTTAAATTGGAGGTCAAAATTAAAACACTATCTTATAATATTAAGTTCTGAAAGATCCTCTTTGCTTTCATCCCTTTTTAGCTGCACAGGTTTAACTTTGAGATTTAATTACCTTCATACCAGATCATCCTTGCTTGCTTATTAGAAAGCTAATTAACAAAACTATTTTAAACGAAGATGGGTTCAATTGCTGATGTTATTTTTTTTAATTGAGTACCATTGCATCCCAACAAATTATGTGGCTCAAGAAAATGAATTAGTTTTCAAACGTG
Organism: Tauraco erythrolophus; assembly: GCF_009769465.1. NCBI lineage: Eukaryota > Metazoa > Chordata > Aves > Musophagiformes > Musophagidae > Tauraco > Tauraco erythrolophus. The sequence continues at coordinate 37,503,049 of NC_141471.1, forward strand.
CTCAAGATTGCAGTTTATGATGGGGTGGAAGACACACTAGGAGACTTGAAAAATGCAGTGCTCAGATCCACAGGAGATGAAGGGCATCCACAGCGTCACGGCTCTGGATTGCTGTCCGTCAGGCTCACTTGGTGCTGGAGTAAACAAGGCACCCAAAGCTTGGCTGCCAAAGGCAGAGCTGTTCTCTGGAGGCGGCTAGGGATTTTGGCCGCCTCCTCACACCTCCTTACCGTCCTCACCCCCGTCCCACAGCAGGAGCTGGCGTGGGCTCAGAGGACGCTCCCAGAGGTGTCTCCAGCAGGTGTTCTCTGAGATGCGGAGAGCAGGAGACTGGCTCCAAAGGGGATGGCTGCCAGCTTGCTGGGGCTCAGGTGGGAGCATCGACGGCCATGGGACAAGTGAGATCTCCTTAGGAGACCAGTGACTGCCTCTTTCCTATGGAGCCTAATATTTCCTACCTGGTGAATGAAGCAAGTAATGTCTAGCAGGGGCATGTCATTTAATCCTTTCTTAGACATACACATCATCAGATGCACAAAAGTTGCTTTGCAGTTGCTCACTCTCAGTAACGTTTCCTCCCTGATAAAAAATGAAGCAGGAAACACAGTTGGCCTTTTTTTTTTTTTGAGGAGGAGGAAACTGGGGCTTTGTCTGCTGCGGGCTGGGGCGAGGGGCTGAAGGCTGGGTGCTCAATAGAGGGCACCACAGCACAGGCTGTCAACCCATGCCTCTCGCTCCTGGTCTTCTCCTGTGATAGGATATAAACGGTCAGAGTAAATTTGTCGAAAACAAAATCGGAGTGTTAACCTTCCACACGCATGCAAGTGTGCATCTGTCATTGTATTAGGTTACAGTAGATACAGGAAATCTTTAGTTAGGATTAAGTTGTGCTGTTTGGCCATATGTTGTTCTCCTCCAGCAGAACAGTGTATAATATAACTAATAAAATCATGTTGAAGAAAACCAGATTTTGGACCTTGTCCAAATAAGACAAAACACATGTTTTGTCTTTTGTAAGTGTTCTTACCGTAACATGGGGAAGGAGAAATACTCCTCGTATAACATCCAGTGTTTCCTCAAAAATGACATTAATTCTTTTGGTCGTGAAGTGATGTTTTTTGGCCCTGCTTCTTTAAAGGTCTAGAGATCACGAGCGTTTACTGAAAGCTAAAAACAAAGATTCACATGGCCACGAATAAAAAAGGATTTTATTATCTCTAATTCAAATGTAGAGCCTTATCCTGCAGCCCCCTTAATCACATAAGTAGCCATTATGCATGTGAGAGGAGTGAGATCTCTGACAAGTAATGACTATTGATGGGATCAAGACTTGCAGGATTTAGCCTCCCCTTCTTATTCCAGGCGTGCATAGAAAGTCTGTTGTTCTCTTTAACGTGCCCAGTCAGTTCACAGGAATTATCACCCCATGGCTCTTCCATTAGCGCCACGGCAGCGAGAGCTGATTTACATCGCTGTGACCGCAGCTTTGTACTGGTGCTGGCTGTAATGAAACTGCTGGAGAAATCCTGGGAGCGCTGCTGGTTGCGTTGAGCTGCGCACGCGTTCAGCCTCTGCGAGGACATCCGTGTATTAATATTATGACACTCTGCCTTTCCTTTTGCCTTTTTAATTTGTTAGGTGGTGTTTTGTGATTTTCATTTTCAGAGTATTTGGAGCCAAATGTATTTTTCAGATGTACGACCCTTCACGCAGTGAGTCCCCAGGACAGCAAAAGCCCTGGAGAGCAACTGCTATATCGGCACTTAATACTACTAGTACCATCTGGTGACAAATGTATGGTTATTTCTTTAAAGAAGGAGTATTTTGAATGGGAAAGCATAATGCTTACAGATAGCACAGAATTTATTTATCATTTTGATTGCTTAGGATGAAATTAAAAAGCAATTTAACCTGTTGGTTTAGAGGGGTTGGGAAAAGCCAAAGGTGGGGTTTTTTAATTAAAAGAAAGAAGAAATGGTGCCTCAAGGGTATGTCTGGGTGAAAGGTATTCCTATATTTGTTTTCAGGATGCTTTTAAACGGTTTGCGAAATGCATCGAGTGTTTGGGCCCTTTCCCCACCTTATGAGCGTATATGTGTGTGTGTATATATATATACACACACACACGTGCGTGTGATTAGCTTTATGAACACCTTTCCATTTCTTTGCCTCGGTTTCTCTTCACTCCTTTCACCTCCAGATGGCACCATGAAGCAGAAGAGAAAATTACTGTGAAATAATGAGTCCAATGTAAAGTAAAATTGGAAATTGAATTATAGCTGCAGAAAAAGGACAGTAGCCTTGAGGTCCTGATCAGTCTGTACTCTTATCACTTTTGTTTGCTGTTCCATGTGTTAGGTTACTGCCGAGTTAATAACAGTGCTTCAGCAGTTCAAGGCTTAGCAGAATTGTACTGGACATGAAATAAAGCTAAAATGAATTTGTGTCCAATATCATTGACATTAGTGCTCATTACTTCTCTGGTGTAATGCCTCAAACCATCTAAAATCAATTTTAAAGATTACCCATTATTTTATAAAGAAAATAAAATACATTTCAAACAGCAACAGAGCTGTAAGTGTAGTGTAATCTCATGAACAGTTAGTTACTTGTGTTTTCGCTGGTTGGCAGGAAACTTTTGAAGGTACAGCAAGAGGAAAATCCGTGAAACTAAATGCCATCCACAGAATTTAATGTCTTGGGTTTTTGCTGGGTTACTTGGTATTAGACACGCAAATGTTAGAATTGCAGAAATGTGCATCCCCTCATTGTGCTCGTAAGCCTGGGAAAAACAGTAACTCTACAATAAAGTCCAGCATGTTATTTTTCATATTTTTTTAAGGGGAAGAAAAGAGGAAGGAGAATCTACTCCCCCCGAGCACATAAACTATAAATGTGGATTTATTGCGTGGAATGATACTTTTACTTTTTGTTGCAATGTTTGCCTTTGTTTGGAATGTGTGTTTATCAAGAGTCAAGGCTGAAATCCTCTTTTAGCGGCCGCTGAATGATGGCTTTTCAAACTGTATTCATGAAGCTGTTCCTGTCAAGGTGTGTAGACCTGTAAATTCTGTGTTTTGAATCATTTTTGCACAGCATTTGCTGGCTTCTTTTAGACTATGAAGAAGTTTTTCTGTATATTAATACACTGTGTGCATTGATTTTTACAGATGTCTATTTGCTATGTTTATTTTTAAGTAAATTCGTGGGAATTTAGATCGGACTAAAAAGGCTTTCTCTAGGTATGAAAGTGTGTTTATTTTGAACTTCAGTGAAATCTTGTCCTTCTGAGGCTGAATTTCAAATGCACCTGGTAGATCATTAGGGTCATTGCAGACGTTTCCTCATTGGAAGGTGTCAGAGTTTGAATTATTTGGTTGAGACTGTGTGCGTGCGTTTACCTAGGCAAATGAAATGTGCGTGTACACACATCCTGCGTTTTCAGTTGGAGATCTCTTATTACTTATTTTGATTTGACAGTTTTTTTATAGGCTTAGATGAAACCAGAAATCCTTTAGTGTGTTTATTAAACGTTATTGTAACATTGGCCACTTTAGAGAACAGTCTTCAGAACGTATTTGTGGTTTAAAACATTACAGTCCAAACACATCATTAATCTTATTTGAGAGAAGGAACTAATCAGTTATACTTTTCGTTTTAGTTAGAGTACGTATAGAATGCAATATTTCTTTCTGCTCTTACTAGTTCTTACACTAATGTAATCTCTTGTTTCCTATTGCATAGCCGTGACTTTTTTTTTAGTAATGACTAATCTAAATGGGTAGAAATAGGTAAATACTGACTCTGAATAGTTTCAATTTGTTTAAAGATATTTTAATAGTTTTCTGTGGAGCACTGATGGCATGCCTATAGGTTCTCATGACTTTATTACATGAGTAAAGTTATATGTACATGTAAACGAAAGTCTCTTGTTAATCATTCTAGGATTTGTGTATTAAGGAATTCCTTTCTTAAAGAAATGTTGTGGCAAAGTTGCATTTTTTCAAAATAATCATGATTTTCAATTCTCAGTGCTAGTAAAAGTATCTCTACAACTTTGTGTTACTGGAATGTATTGTATTTTGTTTATTCTCACTTCATGTAAGTAAATACTCTGTGCTAAATTTATTTGAAGACTTAATTTAAAATACATATAAACCAAATATTAAAATACACTTTTGAAAAGAATAGCTGCAATGAAATAGTATTTAAGATTCTCTGAAAACTGTTTGCAAGTATACTTAAACTCAGTGTTCCGTATCAGCATTTTCACTCCAGCTTAAATGTATGCATATTTGTAAAAGTGTAATTATTTTTGGCCGTGTTGGCTCTATTGTTTACTGGCGTTTCAGGGTCCTGACACTGCATGTGTCTGAAGTCCTCTGTCTCTACACACTTCTTTTCCCCCACCAAAAAAAATGGTGACTTGTAACTTTTAGAAGAGCTTAGTTATTTAAAAAAAATACTGAGTTCTTGATCGGGACCAAATTTTCATAAGAGTATATGCCTCCAACTGCCTAAAAATCATTAATTGATCCATGTGGTAATAACAGATGGTTAAATGGAAGAAGTGTCCTTGAAGTTATTCTAATAGCAGATGTGCCTAACTATTAGCTTCGTGTTTTTACTCACCTAAAATTCCAAATAACGTAATAAGAAAATAACACACCTAATCATTTTAATATGTTTGTTACCTTCTGTTACTGATTTAGGATTCATCTGAAAACTTAAAAGCAGGACGTCATTTAGAATTTGTTCTGGTAAAACGCTTCAGAATACGTGTGTGTATGTGCATCTACATAGAAACATTTGACTTTTCTCTTTCCAGAATTGTGCAAGATGCATTGTTGCTGTCAGACAGTAGGCTTCACCTCTTCTTACAGACTCAGCTAAGCCCAGAAGATATGGAGGCTTGTGTCTCTGGACAGACCAAATACTCTGTTGCTGATGCGATTCATAAGTTCGCCTCTTTGAACAGACGTTTTCCTGTAGAAGAGGAAGAGAGAAAAAAAGAGAAAAACAATGCGGACTCTGATTCAGAGAGGTGATTTCTGTATTTCCTTACTTTCTGAGATTATGTATACATACATACACACACGCGCATGCTTCACTTTTTTGTTGATGTAATACTAAGATAATGAAAAAATTAATTGACTGAGATTTTATTGAGCTGTGACAGCTCATCATAGAAGTCTTCACACACACCTCCACACTGAATTAATGAATGCAGTAGAAATTCAATTATCTGCATTCTGATTATGTGAATTTCATTTAGTCAGACTTGAATTATTCGCGTTTAAATTATCTTGCTAAAAAAATATCCAACTGCACTCCAAATGGCTAATTAAAAGTCCAAATTTCCTGTCTCTCTTTGTGACTGGAGATAATTAAAGTTCTCCTCTGTTACTCAGGCTTTGAGTGTGTTGTGAAAACCAATTTCCTCCTTTTATTTTTTTTTTTCCCTCTCCCCTTTTCTGCAGTTCATCCTCCGGGCTCGGACCTAGTGATGACAGCATTTCATGTGGATGTAAAGCAAGCTCAGCTTCTGAAGAATCATGAAAAATCATTCCTGTATTGCTATCTTAAGGACAGTGCAAAGCGGTTTCTGCTCTGTTTACTGGTTACGTGTACCACGGAAACACGGCTGGCTGGTAACGCGTACCTAAAAGACATATCGTCAATACAGCCATATGTCCTTACAAAATTTTCAAAACAGACCTTGGTACTATTTCTATGTTGATTTATTATGTATGTTGATTCAGGTCTACAGGCTACGTATTACGTTTGGGTTTTTGTGACTATTAAAATCTCAGTATTGGGTTAGTCGTGCTCTACTGACGTATGTGGTAGTTAAAATATTTCCCTTAGTGAGTGCATGTCTCGGATCTGGAAAATAAAGATAACTTAATTCCTCAGCTTAAAAGTTGGTATATCATGTCCAATATATTCAAAGCATCTTTTTGTAATTTGCATCAGAGAAGTTTCATCTTTAAAAGTCATTTGACATCGGTGATGAAATTACATACCCCGCAAGGTATTAACTTTTTAAAGTAGCTCAGCAACATCAGCAAAACAACATTTGTACAAACTATATGCTGCTGGCAATTTGAGATATAAATATATCTTCCTCTGGTCTTTCTGTAATGTTTATGGAAAGCTTGGTTTTATCATGCATAGGAACTGAAGGCCAAAATTCTTGAGCATGATTGCTTAGAAATCAGAAATATTAATAAAAATGGCATTATCTCTAGGCTTCCTGGAGATTCTCAGTTCCTAGGGAATTACAGATACTCATTCCCGTGAAAATCCTAGATGAGGTCCATTGAAACCAATGGCTGAATTTTGCATCAACCTCGCTAGAGCCAGGATTTCATTTTCAGCATGCTTTACTTTAGGCACCTATGTTTGAAGATGCCGGGAGAGATGGTTTAGTTCAGCAGCTGAAATGGAGGGTGTCTCCGTCCCTGAGATGATGATAATCACACGGCTGTAACACGCTGTACGGATGTGGACCTCTCCGCTCTTTGGGTGTTACAGGAGCTGCTGATTTCATTGGGGCTGTAGTTAACACGTTGGAATATTGACTTTTTCACAAACAAAAGGCAGGCTTGAACACAACTTTGTAACCACCAACACTTATTTTGATTAAATGTCGGTTTTGTTCCTTATTGTTAACAGCAGCTGTGTAGCGTCTTGTCCCAGATTCTGTCAAAGGAATATGTTTCACTGTGGTGTTGTATTTATATTTGACATTTAACTGCTATGAAAAAGAGTGAGGGGGTCTGATCACCCTAGCAAAGCTCCCATTAACTTCAGTGCTGTAGTTACCGGCCTACAAATGGAGTTGGGGGGGATTTTGTTTGGTTTTGGTTTGTGTTTTGTTGTTTGTTTTTTGGTGTGTGGTTGCTTGGGTTTTTTTTAAGAATTCAGTGGATATGTTCAAAGAAGGGGCATTTTAAACCTGTGAATTACAGAAACAATAGATTATTAAATGGCCAGCTAATAAAGGTTAGCATAGGCGTATGTGGGCATGCTTTTTAAAAGCATCCAGCTGGGAATCTGTAATTTTAGAAACATGTTTTAATAGCCCGAGGATAACATCTCTTAGGTAACTACTTTAAGCTGCTGTATTTTGTTGATGGTAGCACTTTTCTAAAATAAATATCCGTGTTTCTTTTCGTTTGGTCTTATTGAATTGCACAAATGTGTTATCTATTCACCTTTTCAGCTTGTGTGTGGGTTAGCAGCAAAGCTATTTTAATGTAAAAGTGATAACATTGAATTAAAGCAACAAGTTATCACTAAAAAGTAGCTTAAAAATAGCTGTTATTGCCAGGCAGAGATTTTGATTACTTGACTTTTTTTTTAAGATGACACATAACAGGAAAAAATGTTTAGGACATTTATTTAAAAGATGGGGAAAATATAGAAACAAAAACTGGAATAATGTCTGAGATTTTTTTTTATTGAACACAATGTCAGGGTAGTGGGTTTTTATTTTGTTTTAAAAGATCCAGCTAAACTGTTGAAGCACTTTACAATTCTGGCCTACTAACATGTCTTCAATATCTGACAAAAAATACAGAAATACAAAGTTTGGGGAGCCTTTGTGGCTATTTTTTATTTTTTAATTCTAGGAGCTTATCTGTATGCCAGTGCGTGTTTTCCAAATGAAGATGGAATTTTTGATGAAATTCCAGATGAATATTTCTGAAATAAATATTTGTTTTCTAATAGTCTTATTGTTCTGATGTTTTCTTCATCACTGTTCAAAAATTCTAAGACTACTGTAACAGAACTTTCTTCTCAGCTTTGACAGATTTATTTAAATATTTATCTTTTGAACGTTGCTTGCATAACTAGTTATACTGGAATTTTTCTTATTAAAAGGGAAAGAGAAGTATTCTATGCTCTAGTATATTGTCTTTTTGTATCAGCTGTATGTAACTGCATATAAATGTTTTGAGACACTGTTTAATTTGGAACATGTAAATGTAAATGTAACTGTTAAAAATTTAAATGTAAAAAAAAAATATTTTTAATGTCTTTTGTGATTTCAATGACTTTGTGATTTTTTTTTTTTCCAACACTATTTAATATATTTTGATTCGGCTAATCACTGGTATTTTGATTCTCATTTTTTTAGTTTTGAATAATGGTAATATTTCTAGTTCTTTAAACAGGCTAGTATCTATAGTATCATCTAATTGCTATAGCTAATTTATATCTAATTGTAATAATTCTGCACTCAAAAGCTTTGCTTTATCTTTTGCTTAGAACTTCATATTCTCATTTTTTCATGATGATTTCTAAAAAGCTTTTAAGTAATTAAATAAAACAATTTACTACTTTCTGTCTTGTGTTTAAATCTGCCTGTGAGGTTTCCTTTATTTCAATATCAATATCCTAATTACTTTGACTTACCATGCGTAATTACTCTTCGACTATTTTTGTAATGTGTGTGTATATATATGTATATGTGTATATATACACACTGTTGTGTCTGGGTCTTTTGTTATTGTTTTTGTAGAAAATATGAAAAAGTGAAAAAACTCCAGTCATATGTGCTATCAAATTCTGTAATGTGTAACTTCAGAATATTGTGAACTAGTATTAAGCAACCTGTTACTTACAGTGTAATTGAAATATACTTTAAAGAAAGATTGTCTTTTGGAATGAAAATGTTCATTTAAATATCAATGTAGCTATATAAGCATCGAGAAAATTTATACTTTTAAACAGCTCACTATGTAACACTGCAAACTTATGTGTCCATGTCTTTTTTTCGACATGTGATATGTTAATTTTTTCCAGAGCAATATTCAAATGATATAGGTACACGCTATCCATGACTTCTTCTGTTGCAAAATACAAGGTACAGATACAGTCAGCACGCTCAGGGGTGAGGGGAGCAGAACCTGTGTCTGTCTTGGTGGTCTCCGCCGCCGCAGGGCTGGGAGCGGTGATGAGGAGCCGGGGCTTTACCTCTTTCCCCCCTAGCTTTTACAGTGTTGCAAAAATGTAAATCATTACCGCCCTTATCAGGCTCATTCTTTTCACGAAAGGCCTAAGTGCTTTGGGAACGACACAATAATTCTCTTCTTCGGTGTTAAAAATACTCTGTAACATGTTACATCGCTTCTTTGCCTTCTGGAATAAAACCTCCATAGGAAATAATTCAAGTGACCTTCCACAGCGGACAGCACACTTTCCTCGGTGGGCTTAAGCCCCTTTTTCTCAGTTAGGTGGGGGTTTGCGTGTGTTCGCCCGCCGGCGCTGTCGGCCAGGGGCGGGCGAGCGCTTCTGGGTGCCCCGAGGGCGAGCGGCAGCGCCGGCTGCCCGCCAGCGGCTGCTCCCGGGGAGTAACGCGCTTAAAATAGAAAAAAAAGGGAGGGAAAGAAAAAAAAATAAAGAGAAAGGCAGGCACCATCCCCGGTCGCGCTCCCTGGGGCAGCGGGAGCGCCGCTCCCCGCCGTTGCGCCCCGGCCCTTCCCGCGACGCGTCCCCTCCCGGCCCTGCCCCGGGGCCGGCGGCCGCGGAGCGGAGCGGGGCGAGAGCCTTACCTGGGGCCGCCGTCCTCTCTGCCCCGCTCCGCTCCGCCCCTGCCGCCCCCCCCGCCCCGCGCGGCGCGGGGCTCCGGTCCCGGGGGTGCGCGTGCCCGCCCTCGCGGCGGGGGCGCGGCTGTCGGGGAGCGCGGCCGCCCGGCCTTGATCCGGTAACTCGTGGCAACCGCAGCCCTTGGCAACGGCGGGGGGGGACGGGGACGGGCTCCCTCGGCGCCCCCTCCCCATGCCCGCGCGCACGCGCGGCCGCGGAAGGCGCCGGCCCGCCTCTCCCCGCGGGGGCGGCGCGGAGACCGGCTCTGCGCCCCCCGCCCCCGCCGCCCCGGGCTCCCTCCTACCCTCCGCCCGCGCAGACGGTGCCGCCGCCCCGCCCCGCCACCCCGCCGCCTGCCGCGCCCGTCGCGCCGCGCCGCCAGGGGCGCTGTGGGTCAGCGAGTAGCGCGCAGCCGGGCGGAGCGCGGCGCGGGGCGGCGATCCGCGGTCTGGCAGCGCGGGGCGTGTCGGCGGCTTTGCGCGGGGGCGCGGGGGTTATAAAATATTGTTCGTTCTTTTCTCGATTTTACTGCTCCCCACCCGCCACCCCAGAGCCCCTCCCGCAGCCGCGCACCTCCGCAACTGGGCAAAACGGGGAGGCGCCCACCGCGCTGGGGATGGGGCTCAGCCGGGGCGCGGGGGGCTGCACCTGCCTCCCACGGGGAAGCCCCCGCCGCCCCCCGCGCACCGGCCCCACGGCACGGCAGCGCCGGGCTCCGCAATTAAAAAAAAAAAAAAAAAAAATTTTTTTTAATTTTTTTTTCTGGTTTTGATGCAAAAGCAATTAGGGGCCAGCGCAGAGCCCAGGCGTGACATTTAGCAGCCGCCGTGGCGGGCAGGCTGCACTTCGGCGGAGGCCTTTCTGCGGAACAAGAAGAGCCGAAAAGCCTGGTGTCACCCAGTTATGTAAGACACAATCTCGCCTGAAAACGCACAATGAATCGGGAAGGATTTATGTAATTAATTGACCAGTCTTAACCTGTTATCGTGATGTAAGGAATTTGGAACTCATTAATTTGGGCCCTGACAGATTTCATATTAGAGCTGGCAAATATGGATTGAGCCTCTTATTCTTGTAGCAGCTGGAATTTCCATGACAGTGAGGATTAGTGAAGAAGACCTATTGCTCGAGTCAAACTGCCTCTTTTGTAATCAGCAGCCCTGCTCTGCATTAAAGGGGTAATGGGAAAGAAAAAAAAATAAATACCAAAAGGGGAGGGAAAAAAAAAAGAGAGAAATGTGTTCATGTATGGAGTAGAGCAGGGGAGGGAGGGGAGGGACGTATCCTGGAGCGCAGAGTGGGGGCTTTCCCGGCCCCGTGGCAGTGAAAATGCCATGAAGGCAGCCCTGGCACAGTGAAAAGGGAAGGTGCCCGAAGGACAGGTTTGCCTCGTCAGCGTGAGGCTTGCTGCCTTTTGGCCAGACCTTCAGATGGAGCCTCCTGGGAACCCACTGAACACTTGCTGTGGCGTCAGAGATCTTGGGAACAGACTCTGGACTGCCAAGGACCAGAGGGATTTAGAGAGAGAGGTTTGGGTTGTAATCCTGGGGAAGTGGGGACCAGGAGGTACCTGTCTTCCAGCCTAGACCATGATGCTCTCCCCAGTAGGGAAAAGGATGCTTGGGGAGGGTAGGAACCAGGGATGAAGGCCTCCATGCAGCCATAGCAAGGGTGACTCCGCACATGATATGCCTCAAGTTCCCACGTATGAAGGCAAGAGTAAGAAAACTCCCTTTGTCTGCTGGTTTGTGATAACCTCTCAGTACGGTTTTTCATGGTGCCAGGCTGGGGAGGGCCCTCATCCCATTATCATTTCTAAGCATTGATGTAATAGTAATAACATCGAGTGCAGACTGTATGGAAACAGTCTAGGAGCTTTTATTTTCTCTCCTGGCAACCTGTTACTGACTGCCCTGGTAGCAAATATGGTTGTTAGAAATGACTTTAAAAGGTTTCCATGAGGCATCATCATATTTCTCTCTGCAAAGTGTTTACCTGCTCTTGTGACAGTTTGCCATGCAAAGATGGAGGGGTATTTTTCCTTTTCTCAATGTTTCTTTGCTTTATGCTTTTTGGTAGTTGAACATTTCCCCTCCATGATCACTTAGATCCACCGTTTGCTCCTGTGGGTCATTTCTGTATAATAACTGGGAGAAGGGGAAAGATGTAAAACAGGGGTATTGACAGTAAACCCACAGTTGTCTGCAAAGACTGTAGTGGCAAATGCAGATTAAAATAAAACGCAGCAAATAACGTCTATGTTGCTCAAATCTTCTGGACAGCTTTGTCGGTGCACATATTGGTCTTGTCTCCGATCATTGTGTTGGGATGATTACATGAATCCTCGGACCAAAACTCGAGCATTCAGTCCTAAATTTGGCAATCTCCATGGGATTGAGTGCTTGGTGCTGGGGACCTGCCCTTACCCAATTGCAAACTCTTTGGAGAAGGGCTACCATGTCTTCTTGGGGGCTAGATCTTGCTCTGTGGTAGCCTTTACATTGCTCTCATAACTGACAGCTAATAATCTGGATCATAGCTTTGATCTCTTTGATTTAAAATTTAAAAAAAACCAACACACAACGACCCAGACCAATAGATTTACAATTTGATTGTGCTCCTTCAAAGAATATCTTTTGTCTTATTGTCTCCTGATAAATTAAAAGCTCTTTGCACATGTCAACTAGCTGAGATTTCCCCCAAAAGTAGGGAATAATTTATGGTGGTACACAGACCCAACTCAACCATTGTCTCACTGAGTCTATCTTTTTTTTCTAGCTATCAGGAGTGGCAAACTGTGCTACTACTGCAGGTACTATTGCAGCTATAGGATTTGCTCAAATATTCCTCTTGTTAAAGTGTTGCTCAGGCACAGCTAATTTCTGTGTCAAATGTGCCAGCATATAGCTGAGCTTAGAATTATTTCAAACAACAAAGCAAAGCATTTTTAAAGTTTAAATAGATGTTGTATTTGCACTTGCTCTGACTCCTTCCCATGGATATATTTAAAATATGCCTGAGTGGTAGCACTTTCCTGTGACACCCATGATTCTGGGTGCTCACAAATTTAAAGTTAGTATTTACTACTAGTATTTACTAGTTGAGAGGGTTTTTTTGCTTGTAGGTAAGAAAATAATTATCAGCTGAGATGGGCATTTTGCCGGATTCTTACACTATTTTTATTCTTTGATGGTGGTTCAGAAAGCAAAGCAAAAACATGGTATAGAAAACCAAATACAGAAAAACCCCACAGTTAAACTTTTTTTTAAAAAAAGTCTTTGCTGCAGATATTTTGTAACTTATATCAATACAGAAAGCCTGTTTTAATTTATGTGCAAATACTAAGTGCAAATTTCAAAGTAGAAGTGGTTAAGAAATATCAAGTACTGATTCAACTGAAGTAGGTAAAAAACTTTGTGCTGCTTATACTGAGGGTGAAAAAATTTTGTCTTCCGAATGGCATTCAAATCAAAAATTACATTCTTGTTTGAGCCAATAGGTGGCCTTTTTGAATGTGCTATAGTCAATTTTTTCCTGAAAACATAAAAATGTCTGCTTTGAAGTAGAGAACATTTTCAAACAGTAATTTTCAAACACAGTGAAAAAGTATTTTTGTTTCTGAAAGACAATCAATAGTAGATGAAGTTCTGGAAGTATTTCCTAGTATTCTAGAAGTTTTCAGTATACTTATGTACAAAGTCTGTCCTGTCTTTTTCATATGTTTGTGCTCTCAAAATGCCATATATTTACAGTTTCTAAGACCTCTCATAGGTTCTTATTTCATGTTATTTACACAGGTAATTAAAACAGTTTTAAAAGAACAGTATCTTCTTGTGCTCCAGAAAAGGAGCACTTGTGATTTTTCAGAAGTCACACCTCTGAACTGAGTGTCAGGAATCTTGATTCTATTTTATTTCCTACATAAGCAACACATTCTTGAAAGGGTTTCTGCGAGGAAAAGGCAGTCAGCAGCTGTAGGTGGCCAAGCTCTCTTTTAAGAGAGCCTGGGTCAGGTGAGGCTATTAAACACTTGGGAACAGAGCCCTGAGTTCTTCAGAACATCCCTCCCTTGGGCTTGGACCCTCTGAGATACTTTAGCGGCTTGCTGCCCAAGTTGGTTTTTTTTTTGTAGATACATGACTATTTCTTGGCTTTTGACAATTTTTGAGCTTGTCTTTTTGCCCCTGTGAAGGCACTGTGAGGCTGAGAGCTTGGCTGGTATCCCAGGAGGGAGGCATCACCCTGTGCCTGTCCTGCCCCTGTGGTCTTCTCCCAGTGTTTGCTGGTCGCCCCTGTCTGAGAGTAGATTCAGAGTCACGAGGACCATTGGTCTGACCCAGTTCTTACCCTCCTTGAAGGCAGTGGCCATCAGGTAGTAACATACAACTTGGTCTGCACCTAGCACTCTCACCATGACATTAGGCTTTAATTTGGCTGGTGGGAATTTCAAGCCCTCAGCGTGGGACAGGACCCACGAAGTCCAGTGTACCTGTGTTCCCATTTGTGTTTGCACACTGTTTTTTGCTTCGTATGTTCATCTGAAGGCTCTGTGCTTTGAATTATGAGATTGAGGTACCTAAGGTGTGGGGAGAGTTATTCTCAAAGGCCAACGTTAGCCTAGAGAGGCTGGTTGCTAACTAAACTTAGTTGCTCTGACTCTTCCCCTGGAGGAGCCCGTCACTCCCCTGACATGTGAGAGCCTTGGGAGGGCTGGTCCTATGACAGCAAAGTAACCCTACGAATGTCCACCTCGGGACAGTAGTACTTAGCCCCAAGAAATAACTTTGTTGGAAGAGTAACCTGTATATAGCAATAGGCTGGCTTCTTATTATATGCCAAAAAATGCCTTATAAGTGCTGTTTATATGAATTTTCTCTTTTATTATGATTTTCTGCCCTATAAAAGACCCACAACTCTTGCTACTTCTAATGATCTAAGACACTGGGAGTGGAGGTGGGATGTGATTGTCTGTCCATCAAAATGTTGCCAACTCGGTCAAATGAAAAAGGAAGTCTTAAAGCAAGTTTGGCTCCTGGATGGTTTGAATTTTGCTGGCACCAGAGTCAGCACATCACTGGCTGGATATAGGAAGTTAATAATTCATCTGTGTTTATGATAAAGCTTTCCTGTCCAGAGCCTCAAAGCCTTTTGCAATGAGGGATTAGTTCAGCCTCACAATAAACAGGATCTGCTATTTTACAACTGGGGAAACTGAGGAACAGTGAGGCGACGCATGGGGGTGTATCTGGCGTCTGTTGCAGATAAGGGAGGACCAAGGATCCTCTCACTGCTGGGCTCCATCACTTTACCTGCCGGGAGGGACAAAGTGCCACGCTCCTTGTGAAAATCTCAACCCAGCTATCAGCACAAAGTATTCCTAAGAGGTAGCAGGGGGGCCCTGGTTTTTGATGTTTGACTTGAAACACCTGAAAGGGATCTGCTTTTTGCTTCCAAGCACTGTGCACTCTGGCACTCAGAAACCAAACTCCCTCTGAAAAGTTTGGACTAATTATCCTTTGGGCTGCAGCGTTCAGAACAGAGATTTATGTCTGTTTTGGAAAAAGGGGGTTACTCACTCGTCTCGCTAATTAAAAACCAGGAGGTGAGAAGAGAGAGGCAATCAGGGTACCTCGTTTAGACTGGTTAAATAAGCAGCACTGACAGGATTTTCTCGGAGGGACACTTGCAGAAGCACCACTGTCTTGTTGATATCAGACGGTGTTATCATTGGAACTGCACTGAAGGAAGCAGGGATGATGTTGACTGAAAAGTATAGGAAAGGCTGATTTTGGCTGGATCTTTCAGTCTTTACTCATCCATCCATGACAGTACTTCTTAGAATAATTTGGGACTGCTAGCATGAGTAAAGACTGTTCGTGTGAATGAGCACTGCAAATCCTGGGCTTTAAACTTCCCCTACCAAAGTCGTGTTGCCTGTTCAGCTGGTTCAAGCAGACCTCCTCACACCATGTGAATTTATTTTGCTAATGGGATGTGTGACCTGGCCTTCCATATTACCGAAAAAAACAAGTCTCAAAAATTGACTTCAAATACAAGCATCATAGGTAAATATAATTTTCTAGATTGCAACAATGCGTTTAATTAAACCCAAGCAGAATCTTTGAAGGCTCATATTTTGCTTTCTGATCAGGTCTTTTTCTCGAGGCGGTGACTGAGACGCTTCACCAGAAGGGTCCGTGAGCTTATCCTTGGTTCTGCGTTGTTTGTACAAAGTGACGATGACTTCTGAGCAGGAGATGAAGACTGTGCCAAGGACAGAGCATTGTGCCATGCCTGGAGCTTTACTGGCTCTTCCCTCCCACCCTGTTTCTTGCTAATCGCAATGGCTTCCTACAACACATTTATCAGCACAGGCCACTGCCTGTAAATAAGAGAGTTCTTGTCCTTTCCCAAAGCCAGAAGTACAATGTTATCTTTCCTCTTTCCCACAGAAGAGAGCCATTAGGAAATTCCTTGATTTAGTTTGTCCCTCCTTGTTCCTGGATGATGTTGGAGCCATTGTAAAAAGACAAGGCTTACATTTCCTTTTGAAGATGGCAAACTCATTGATGCATTGGATTGATGAGCTGGATGTGCACTGATGTGTGGCATCCTGTAAGCAGCAGAGTGTTCTGCGCTACTTGAGGGCTTGGGAGACCACAAAGCATTTTGCTGGTCTGGGAACTGAGTACTGGGGATTTTCCTGCGTGAAACACAAAGAAGAGTAGATCTGAATACTAAATTTTGTGAAAAATGATTTGGGGAATCGGTTCATGGCAGCGATGGTGATGTACTTACACTCATTTGTGACCATCACCCTCAGCAACCCTGGAAATTTCTTTGAAGGCAGTACCCTAATTTCCATGTGGGAATAACTCAGGAAGGAGACCTCAAAATTTGGCTTTATAAAGTGGAACGCAGTTCCTAGAGAAGGATCTTCTGGTATTTCTGCGTTTCTCTGTTGCCATAGCAGACATAGCTCAAGCTCTCCTGCCACAACTGAGGAGGACCACTTTTGCTATGGGTGGTGTCAGGGATGTCACCAGTGGGAGGGTCACCTGCTCTTGCTCATCCTCTGTTTCATCACTTTGGTGTCGTTTGCCCTGCCCAGCTTTCCCCAGACAGCGGTTCTTTGGGGCTGGCTGAGAGATGCCTGCCGAATTCTGCTGCTGGAATGCATGATGCTTTGCAGCTCCCCTATCCTTTGATAGATCTGAGCAGTTCAAGCTCCCCTCTCGGTTGGGCAGGTATTAATACTGCACACATGCAGAAACTCTACAGACAGGTAAAGGATTTTACTTTTCCAAGTCACAGATTAACAACCAAACCACCCTCACTTACAGGAGTCATCCCCCGGGGTCAGAAGAACCATTTGTGTTAGCAAGAGAGGCGAGACCTCCCGAGATGCACCAAAATGATCCTGAGATGAAATTGCTCCGCTCTTCCCGGGAGGGCCTGCAGCATCTCGCAAGGTCGGCTGCATAAATTGTATGTTCTTCAGGGCAAGGACCTTGCCCTCCGATTTGTCTGGGAAGCACGCGTTCGGTGCTCCGTACCGCAAATAATAAATAACCGCTTCGGCTGCTGGCTGGGCTTGGGATTACAAGTCGATTCTCCCTCCTGATTCATTTCTTGTTCTGAGATGCCAGTGATGCAGTTTTACCAGAGTATGTCAGTCGCTGGTGTTAGCCCCCTGCTCTTCCCTTGCTCACGGTAAGGCAACTGTCATCTCATGCCTACAGCACACTTTACAGCACTGAGGAAGAATATTAATAAGATTTCCAAAGGGCTTGCTGCCACTTTTGGTGGAAAGGTTTCCTACAAAGGACAGGCAGCAAAACTCCCAGGAGACAGACGGAGAAAACCCTCCCACCAAGAAGCGCTGGTGCTGTCCCATTTAATTGTCTCTGTGTCACTGTAGCACCTCTGTGGCTCTGACATGCTTCTCTGTGCTGCTCTAGCTTGTGCTGCTCGATGTGGTTTCCTTGCTTGAACATCTTTATTTCAGATTTGTAATGAGGTGTTAACTAGTTTCCCTGTGCCTAACAGTGAGGTGTTTGCGGTTTAAGGAGCAGTCTCCTTCCTGGTAAAGTCAGCTAGACTTTTGCTTTCCTCATTTGTTTTTGTATGACATCACATTTGAAAAAAAAAACCTTCTTATGTGCCATATTTCCATCCAGGTTAAGGTCTCAGGATCACAGCAGTGCATCTCACAAGGAAACCAGAAATGCACCTTGTCAGTGAGCAACAAACACATTTAGCCCAGCAGCCAAGAAAAGAAGAAGGCAGATGCAGAGAATAGCAATGTTAGGTGATGAGGCCTGCAATTGAGTAGAAGTGATTCTGCTGGGTGAGCCGGCAGAGAGGAGATGGTACTACGAAATTACTAGGAGTGCTCTTTGAAAGCAGTGGGCAGCCCCGTTGTGGTTTCTTAGCTGTGTCTCACTTGCTGCCGTTGCACCTAAGCCCATGTTGGGTGGTTTGAAGGATGGCCGCCACCCCTGCCCTGCTCTGGCAGGGTGTTCTGTGCTCCCACCATCCCTTGCCAAGGGAGACCCTTCCTCTCTGCAGGCAGCTCCGGTGGGGTGTGAATCTGCTGGACGTACCTTGTTGGGGCATGCCTGGCGTCAGCGATCAGAAGGCAGGCTGCCTTTTCCAGGTCTGCTCCTGAGGACACCCCTTAAATGTGATCTGAGCATCCTCTGTAAGTCTGTGGACATAAACAGAGTTGCTTTCTAAATGAAGAGGTGAAGTGCAAGGGAAGAAGGTTTTTAAAGCAAAGCCAACATAATGCTAATTGTGGCGGAGCTCCCGTTAGACGTTAGGCATCCTCAAGCCAATCCAGCAGCTGCCTTTGCAGATCTTGACCTTTTTTATTTATATCTTTGAGTTCAGGGAGATGACTCTTAAATGGAATTAGGAGTCTGTGAGCTGGCTCTGTATTTGTAAGTGGATGCTCATCAAGTGACCTCAGGGTTGACCAACAGATTGCCATACCTTTTATTGCTCATTCATGCATCATATATATTTATATAGTTGAATAAGTGTAATAGTTTAGGAAGTTTGACTAATATATCAATTGCATCATCCAGACATAGTTTTTAATACGGAACAGTGATATTGCTTGGTGTATTCAAATAACAAATCCCTAACTACTGCATAAGGCACATTGAGGTTTTGTTTCATTTTGTTTTCAGATTGAAACTGGGAATCTGACGTACATGAGTTGGCCTGTTCTGAATCTTTGTCATCTTAGACAGCTCTGCTTATTGCCAGCTCATTTCACAGAGATCTATTTCAAATCAACTCATAAATTATTAATAGTACATGTGTAGGTCAGAGAGACACTAACCCTGACGATCACACCCTAATATTCTCTCTTTAGCATCAGAAATAAGAAAGGAGATGTGAATAATCAATATTCAACAACCAAGGTACATCTCATACAGATATGGTATATGCACTTAGAAAAAAAACCACAGATCTTTGCAAAACCTGTCAGGCTGGCATTAATCTTGCATGATGAATAATGTGGCAATCTATGAATTTTTAACACCTTTAAAATGATAAAATTGTGGGATGTGATATCCAAAAGTAAATTTGTTCAAATTGGAGAATATTTTTGATCAAATGGAGATATTGAATAATGTGTATAAAAATATTTAAACATCAATTTAAATTGCACAGCAGGCAAGACAGTTCATACGGGTTTGTGACTGGGAGCAGCTTTCCATCACAAATAGTTCGCCTGAAGATTTAATTATAACTCTAAGCTTAAGCATTAGCTTTTCTGAGAAGAGACCTAACTCTGGAGGCGCCAAGTGTCTCCCAGGGTTGGGGGTCAGCTCTTGCCTCCCGGCCACTGACGGTGCTGGAGGGGACACATGGACCTGGCAGGCTGCTGGGCCAGAGAGGGTTGCCTTGCCTGGTTCCTGCCGTGTGATGTCCTCTACGGAAAACCCCACCAAAACTAGAGAAGGTTGCTTCAAAGAGGATATACTGCAGCGGCAGAAAGTGGCAGGAGCATAATTTCACCTTCTCTTCACAGCAGGGCTGAAGCCCAGAGGTGCTTCTTACACCAGGCTCTCAGCTACCCCCAGACACTGCCAGCCCTCACCAGTGAGCAGGATCGGGCCCTTGCTCAGATAATAGTCCTTGGTGGGAGGGGACGAGTTTGGGTTTTTAGGTTGGAAAAAAATGAACCTCTCATATATAGGAAATAATGGGATGGATGCTGTCCTACCTGAAGTCAGTATGAATTTGCTGTTGACATTCATGGGGACAGGATCAGACTTTACATTTGAAGTCACCTCCCTCTGAGATTGCCTGACAAACACTGAAGCAAAATGTTTCATTTAGAAACTGTCAAAAAGGAATTACTAACCTTTTATACTTATTAAAATTGCTATATGGGTTCCTGTAAAGGGACTAGAGAGCAGCTGGACATTTTAATTTTCACTCTATGCAAAATAAAAATGACACTCAAGAACTTTACGTGGTTTTTAAATCCTTCTAATGAAAGCACTTTATTCCATTTTTATTGAACAGAAAATAAAATGTGTTTGTTTCCCCAGATTTGAGGAGAATTAACATGTATCTGATTGTTAATATTTGATCCTTCTTTAATTATTTATGGTATCAAGGAATGAATCTGTCAAGTAAATAATGAAATGCGTACATGCAGCATATGTAATTAGGTTAGGTGCATAAATCCAAAGTGTTCACTTTATAGTTGTCAGTGCAAAATTTATTAATAATGAGAAATGCTAAGTGAAGAAAATCCCTAACAGTCTACTCATTAGTGTAGGTTAGAGCAGTTGCTGAAAAGGAAAGTTATCATTCTTCTCTTTGAGTATTTCATCATTTAAGAATGTTAGTAAATCATTATACATTTTCCTCATCCCTGCTTTAAATCTGTAGTAAGAGCAGTCTTTAAGTTGAGCAGGGAAGATGCGCTTGATCATCACGCTGCAAATAGACAGCTGTCAAAGTAGAGGTTTTCTGCAGCTTTGTATAGTTTAAAGCCAATGTTACACCCTGCGTCTTCCTGTCTTTCAGACACAGGAGTTCCTATAGATTTTAGAAAGGAAGAACTGCGCTGTGTTTATCTCCTGGTATTTTAGGGCTGAAGGTGATGAATGAATGCTTATACACAAAAGCAAATGTGACCGTACGTTTGTCAGGGGGGTAAAACACAGCCAGTTCAAAACGGTGGGTGATGCGGCATGCATTTGCTTGTGTCATGGGCCATCTCCTGTGTTAGCCTCAGCTGCGTTGCCACCATCTTCACACAGTGCGTGTCTTCCTATAACATATATGTAGCATAAAAGCTCATCGCTTAGAGGTCCTAGTTTGCACCCAGGTGTAACAATCATTGTACCGTCTGTTTTGAGTGGAGAGCTGCATCTAAGTGTTTCCTGGGTAGTGGGTGATTTGGGCCACGCTGTCACAAACCTGAGTGTGTTGCCAAGGGTGGGTGACCTGAGTGAGGAGCTGCGTGGCTGTGCCTGGACCTGGGAGTATGCGAGCCAAACAGCGGGGCTTTAACAGCGGGGCTATGGCCCACGTCACTCTTCCCACTCCCTCGCCTTAGGTTGCCGTCAGGTCGTTTCTGCTTTTTGTAGATTAAGGAAGAAATGATTCTAGTTAATAAAAACAAAACAAAATTAATCTGCGAGTTTATGCCTCTTGGGGTCTGAGAAAAATGTGTGTGAGAGATGAAACACCTGTTTGAGACAGATAACTGTCATTGTGGGACCACAAAGAACATTTCTCGATCCCAAAAGGTACTTTTCAGAGCTCCCTCTCTGGAAGAAGATTTGATTGCTAAATGTATATTTAAAACAATATTTCAATATCGTTTTGAAGCTTATCATTAGCACGAGCACTTCATAGGCTAATTCTCTATATCCAAGGATAAGCATTCACCCCAGCTCTCTTTCGCTCTCAAAAATTAGATATTTAGTCTGAATTAGTCGTCTGGGTTCCCTCCACAGTCATTGAGATTCATCCCAGCCTGAAACTGGTGCTTGAGGCTAAGCCTAAGATATAGGAGGTGAATCACCCTCTGGAGACACTCGTTCTCTTCTTGGGCTGCAGAAAGCTCAGGCTGGAAGCCCGACTCTTAGGCTGCTAGTTGAGATGAGTTGAATGCCACGCTACACATCTGCATGGGATCTGACTTCCACAGGGGAGTTTGGAGGGGAGGTCATCATGCAACGACCCTAAGGAAGACAAAGCTCTTGGAGACCGACCATGCGACCACAGCAAAGTGCTTATGCAGGCTGTGCCTTATTTTTTCAAAGCATTAAAATAAGGAGGATGGGATTTGCTGATCAGCAGAAGCTGACCTAAGTCTGGGCTGTCACTGAAAGCCCCCAACCTGAAGCTGCGTATCTGTATCCCTTGCTTCTGCTGGCCTCAGCATCTGCGCGGCGCAGCGGGCAGCTGCTTCGAGAGCTGATTTGGCTGAGCGCTACTCTTTGGGGGGTGTCGCAGGGTGACTTTCCATTTTTCGAGATCTAGCTGACCACGCAGCCCCACAGTTGCTAGCGCTGGCACAAGGGAGAAGACGGGAAGGCAGAGGTGCCGACGCTGTGGGGTGGGAGGGCTGCTGCTGTGGGTAGCGGTGCAAAATTAAACGGATTGTGAAATCCTGAGCGAAAGGATACTGACAGCAATTCATTAAGTTTTGCATCACGCTGTTAGATTTTAATCACAACGTTTTGGATCAGAATCACAAATCCTCTTATCTGCTGTAAGAGCTTCTTTCAAGCTTAACATTTTTATGCCCCATATAGGATGCAACAATATTCATCTCTGCTAGTCAAGCTTAGAAATGCATTAAACTGCCCAACCAGAAAATCGGGAACAGGCATTTAGTGATGCAAAATGGTCATTCTGCAACCTAATGCCTAAGGGACAGATCAGTCATCACAGACTCCCACTTCTGCCTGAAAAGACCAATTAGGTGACTCTGCCTATTCAACTATCAATACAGGATTGCTCCCAACAGGATATTCCCCTGTGCTTTACCCACTCTAATTTTAAATTACTCAAGTGCCAAGACTTCTATCCTTTCCCTGGGGTGACCATTACACAATTGAAGGCCTCACTGTGAGGAAATGTTTCCTGATATTCTGTCACAATTTTCCTATGCTTAGACTCATCCCATTTTACACATTCTTCAACAGCTCTACCTTCTTTCATAGCCACGTTGTTGAAAAATATAATGACAGCTAGATATTCCTCTTTCTTTTTTTTTTTTTTTTCTTTTTGTGTAAACATTCTTGCTAGGCATTAAAACACATAAAGGAAAAGTCAGTTATTTCAACCACTGCCACCGTTATTGGTGTTGTTCCAGTGCTGAGGTGCCCTGATCACTCAGCATTGAACAAAGCTTCTCCAAGAGGAACTGTTTTCTCTGCACATTCTTTGAGGAAGGATGATAAAGGCTTAACAAAGGGAAGTCTAGGAAAAAACCCACAACCGACTTGAGATGTTACACACTACTGTGGAAAGAGGAATTTTCTCTCACACAAAAAGTCCCCTAATAATGAATAATGACAGTGAAACTCCTCACAAGAAGAGCTTAAGGCTTACTCTGTAATTCCAGGTTTTGGTAGGTAAATGCCAGCACGCAGTGTGTTGAGGCGTGTTCGGGCAAGAGGCAGCAGATTCATGCCACAGCCCAGTGCACTCAGGCACTCTTCAGTGTCATTGCTCAAGGGAATAAGGCTTGGGGTCATCTTGTACAGCAGAAAGACGCTTGTCTCCAGGCATCTTGGGCAAATGAATGGCAGGCCTCCTCCTCATCAGTCTTTTTATTCTTGATAAAGGGGAAATAATATTACGTCGCTGCTCCTTTCATCTGAATTAATGCCACCCTGAATTTCGGGTTGAGTACGTTCAGGATGAGCTTTCCCAAGGTCGTCGCAGGACCTCTCAGGCTGCTTTAAGTAGGATTTCCTTTTGAATTTTTCCCCCACACAGTGATTGTCGTATAGTCAAACCCTTCATCTGTTTCATCAGACAAGCAGAACTGGGAGTCTGATATCTTTTAAAAAAAGATACAGTTCTCTGATTAACTGAAGAGTAATAGCATGAAATTCTAGTCTCCAATAAGTAACATATTGATGCTTATGTCTAATTTAATCAGCATCAGGGGGGACGAGGGTGCCCATTCCTTCACCATCAGTTATGCAGCAGTTCAAGGTGATAAATCCTATCTGCGGAATGATATTCCGTCGACATTTCTATAATATTAATTAGATCACCGTGTCAGGCTGTAGGAAATTTGCTTAACATTCATTAGAAATTTCTTTTAGATAGATAGGCATCCCTCCCTCCTTCTCCCCCCTGCTTTCTTTCTCCTGTGATTGACAGATGAGGTCAAAGCTGGAGACAGCCCCCCTCCCTCCCCGTGCTTGAAGAGCCAGGTCACCGGACTCCATAATGCATGGGGAGAGGGAGGGGAGGATTAAGCCTTGAAGAGATATCCGATTAAATTGGACAAAAGCTCGTCTGCCTCCGGGCTCCATCGCCAGGTCTCCTCGGCCCGCAGCCGGCACGCAGAACGCAGGCGAGTGTACGATGCAAAAGCCATTTGCATTACCCCGCAGTCATTTTTATATGTGGAGGTAATGAAGTTGTCAGCGGAGCCCCGAGTGTGGCAGAGCCTGATATTCAAATAGACCTGCCAGCTCCCCCCTCCTCGCCACCGCCCACCGCCCCCCGCTCTCCCCCCACCCCTACAGCTGATCTACCGACTCCCTGGATTACTGCTTCGCTGGCTCCCCGGCTCCGACTGTGCTCGCACTCTTGCCCCTGTCAACCGCTTTTGTTTCCAAGTCAGGGAACAGGCAGCTGGGGCTGCCTGCGTGCCGCTGCCCGTGCTCCTGGGCTGCCCATGCGCGCCCGCGCTGCCCGCGTGCGCGGGGTGCCGTGGGCTGACTGCTAACGAGCAGCGAGCACCTCGGATGGTCATGCCACGGCCATGCCTACAGTGAGGCTGCGGCAGCGGTCCTGCCCAGTTTGCAGGGAGAGCTCCCCAAGGCACCACATTAATCCCAGGTTAATCGTCTGGGGCGCTTTGCTGCGGTCAAACGGAAGAGAAGGGCTTC
Source organism: Tauraco erythrolophus (assembly GCF_009769465.1). Lineage (NCBI taxonomy): Eukaryota > Metazoa > Chordata > Aves > Musophagiformes > Musophagidae > Tauraco > Tauraco erythrolophus. Next base: position 37,527,768 of record NC_141471.1, read on the forward strand.
AAATTTTGGTAGATTTTCTAAGTAAGGTGGAGGTGAAAATTGCACGTTCGTGTTTTGCATGCCTTCCATGCCCTTCTGCTGAGGAGCGGCAGAGCGCGGTGCAAACTCTGTGAGCGGTGGGGAGGGAGGCAGCGGCCAAGTGGTACTCAGCCGTCACATTTGCCGGTGTTGAGGAGGTGTTGGCAAAGGGCCTCGCAGACATAACCTCGTCCTCATAGAAGAAACCACAGGATCATAAATAACAAGGCAGTCAGAACTGCCCTTTGGTAATTTTTAAGTCCATTTTTGGAAAAAGAAATAAAATTCCCTGTGGCAAAGCTGCCTGATAAGCAAAAGGTCTGAATCAACCCCATTAGCCTTGGAAACTAGCTTTTACTAAATATGGGGCTAGGCTGTCAGCTGGTGTTAATTGGCATAAACCCACTGAAGTCAACGGAATGACAGTGATTTATACCAGGACGAAGACTTGGGGGATGGCTACTTAAAAGGAGGGCTGTCTTTCCTCTGCTTTCAGTAGCTGGACCCACTTGTGGTTACAAGCCTGCAGGAGCAAATGATAGCTCTTAGGCTTGATGGGCAGATGCCACTAGGCAGCTAGACATCTGCAAGTTGTCAAATGTGCATTGCTAAACTGAAGGCGGCTTAAAAAAATTCATCACACTGGTAAATATTTAGCTGCCTCAATAGTCTCATTTTTGGATGAGCAACTCATTCATTATTTGCAGAAAAGGATACTTTCTGTGCTCTTATGAAAATGATCAATGATCCTTTAGCACGGAAGGCTCATGGGATTAATTTATTTTGTAAGCAGCATGTTAAAAAGACTGGTTCAAGCATTTTTTGAGAACTTACAGGAGGGTCAAAACCACACAGGTTTCAGCAGCACCTTTTTGGGGCCTTTTTTCTTACAATGAGATTTTGAAAGATTCCCTGGAAACCCAGCAAGCTACAAATTTTCATGGCATGATACATCATTGCACCACTGGAATTCATATGCCTTCAGGAGCATCTTTTTAAGCAAACTGAAATTTATTTAAGAAAGTGATCTTTATGTTTACACTATAACAGTTAGTCTACAACTATTTCCAGTATACAGGGCTACTCTAAATGCACCAACCTGCAGATTAAAGGCTCCCTGAGTATAAATTGTCATGATGCACTGTAAGGGACTCACAAATGGAGGAGTCCCTAAGTGTGCATTGACTCGCTACACCATAACATCTCCTACAGAGATTTTACAGCATCATATGCCAATGGTCCATGGATTAAGGACTCCCTAAGTGCACATTGACACGATAGACTAGAGCTGTTTTGGTCTATCGTGTCAATGATCCGGGGATAATGACAGTGTCTTGTGCAGATCCACTGAGACCAGAGTTGTTGTGGTTCCTAACGGAAGAGACAAAATTGTCCCACTTAAGCCATATTGACCTTTTTGGGTGCTGCAGGAACATGGACGATGTTCTTATCCTTCATCCCAATTGAGGATTGTCTTCAGCCGTGCAGTTCTGTAGTCTGAGCGGCTTCTGTTTGTGTATGTACATGCATATACAGGTTCGTATAAGAAACATGGACAAGCGCACTTTTACACATTTTATATGCATATATCTCTCTTCATAGAGAGCAGGACTCTCACACTAAAATTTTGTCACTGTCTTCGAGGGCACCAAAGCTCAAACTGAAGAAGAGCCATTCTAGATACAGATTGACTTCGTCTGCAAAAGACCAAAGCTCTCTCTGGTACAGAGCGGGATGGGAAGGGGAAATGAAGACCCAAACCATACTAATGCCTATTTATTCTGTGACATGCACCTCAAAGAATGCCTCCCCAATAGTTGTAAACATCCCCTTGCACAAATGGGGAAATGAGGATGTAATGAGTTTAAATGATTTAGCAAACCTGTGACCACAGTGCAGCTGGGACAAAACCAGAGTCTTTTCTATTATGTTTCAAACCCAGCAGCAACGGCTTAACAGGTTGGAGATAAGCCTGTGTAGTTCTTGTGCCATATTCGTGAAGACTATGCAAGAGAAGAAGACTGGAATGCCTTCAGACACAGGTAATACGAGAGTGTGAGGGAGTGTTTATCCTCCAGAAATTGTCTGTCATTTGTGGCATCCTGGGTCACTGCCCTCACCTTCAGCTACTCAAGCTTTAGACTTCCTAGGGCAGAGGAAAAGTTAAGATGACAAAAACTCAGTTTGCAAATGCAACTCTGGGAGAGGCAGAGTCAAATAAAAAATGCAATAGACTGAAGATAGAAAAAGGTTGTCTCACGGTCATGATTATCTATCTGCTCCACATGGCTGGTTCTACCTGATCCCATCCAAACAGCAGAACCTTCGACCACGCAGTTGAAATGAGTCTGATGTCTAAGCCACACTTCATGTGGGGAATTTCCCTCCTGAGCCTGCTAAAGCAGATATTTCAAAGGAGATTTTTGAGTTGGCTTTGCATTTTAAATCTTGGAGTTATTTCTTCTTCAGAAGAAGGAATGACACAGATGACTGATAGAAAAAGACCAGGACAGACACTGTGCATGTGATGGGACCATGAGGAGAAGATGGAAAAGGAGCAGGTCTGGAAAAAGGCAGCTGCCACAGATACAGTGAGTGTTGTTTCTGTAGAAAGAAACATGGGCACAATTTCAGTGTATAGGAGAAGCAGCTTTAGTGAATTATAAGAAAGACACTCTTTACGTCCCAGTGAAACATTATTTCTGGTTTATATAACCTCTCTGCCTTTTCCTGTGAGTTTCAGCAAGAGTTAAACTGAATTCTACAGTAGGATGAAATTGGAGGGGTTGTATGGCATCCAGTCATTATTAGCCAGCTGGATTGAGTTGAATATAATGAACTACTAATTACTAATCAACTCAAGGTACCGATCCTGCCTACAAGAGGCAGGCCATTTCCTCCTGGCTGTGGAAGATGCAACAGTGTCCCTGGTGCCGCAGCCCAGGCTGGTGAGCGACAACTGGTGACCCCGACGTGATACATCCATGAGACCCTGGGAAGCCCCGACTCCCTCGCCGGAGCCAAGAGCCTGAGCCAAAAGAGCCGGAGCCGGGAGCCCGAGTGAGAGTCCTTTGGAGAAGAAGGTAAAGCCGCAAGCCCCGATGTGGTATTTGCGGGAGGGAAGCGTGCTGGAGTTGGATGAATGGGCCGAGTCTCTGCTCACCATAAAGCCTTTGTGAAAACAAAAATTGTAAAATAAAAAGGGGGAATTATGGCAACCAGTCATTATTACCCAGCTGGACTGAGTTGAGATAATGAACTAATTAAGTAATCAACTCAAGGTACCGACCCTGCCTACAAGAGGCAGGCCATTTCCTCCTGGCTGTGGAAGATGCAACAGCGTCCCTGGTGCCGCAGCCCAGGCTGGTGAGCAACAGGGATGTAGCACAAAATTAAATGGGATGAAGTTGGCACAGGACAGGGCTATAACCATCAACAAATGTATCTTGGTTTAATGTGACCAGGTTGATGTGCCGTTTACACAGAATGTCATGAGGATGTTTTATGGAAGAAGAAGGAGAACTAAGCACAACTGATGTTTGTCCTGAGTAATAAGCCTTGAAGGATCTCCAAACAAACATTCACTGGATACCTATCCATCTAAACCACAACTTTTGGATTAAGCTCTTTAATGTTTCACTGGGCCTGTCAACAGCTCCACATGCAGTCACTAGCAGATGTGACAGGAATTTACTCTACAGTAAATTCCTAAAATTAAGTCTAAGACAACTACTGCCAAAGGAAATCAGCTGTATGTGTGCAAACCCATCTTTTTTTCAGACTGAGGTCATTCACACTTCTTTCCCTGCTTTTCCTGTAAGAGGAGGACCTATGGAAAGTTTTACTGGAACAGCAATTGCTAAGCACTTTTATCTGTTAATGCACTTGGAGTGGGCCAGATATTTTTATATATTTTTTATATTTGTAGGTAGATTTGTCTTTAGAGTTGGAAAATATGTTGGAGAGCTTTATTTTTTCAATAAATAAAGATTATATTGAAGCTTCCAGGAGATGACTGAAAAAGAAAATATAAAATTTTAAATACACAATTAAAATTGGAGTCCCATCAGCCTCCACAGAGCTCTCTCAGAAGAAACTCATAATACTCTGAGTACATTTGATTGAAAAGGAAAGTCTTTGACTGTGATTACAGTTTAAATGAATACATTATACATTGACAACTGGACCATTTGGTGACAGGCTGCTTAAAGTTGCAATATATTGGCTTCTCAGGTCCACTGACGTTCATTATAAAAATTTCCATTATAATATAGTATTTTCTGAAATGTTTAAATTCTTTGATTCCTGACAGTCAAGAGAAAAGGTGCATATTAAGAATATTAAGAGTATTTCCATCTTCTGTATAATTTTACTTTCATAGAAAGTGAAGTCTGACCTCATTTTATCTTCACAGGTAAAATACATGCGACTGAGACCCAAAGAAAACTGAGAAAGTTCCAGACATCATCACCAATGTTTGAGAACTTAAATTCAAATCTGTTTATATACCTGGGATGACAAATTAATGAAGTTTCCTATTTTATTGAAAGATATCACTTTATCTCTAGCACACATACCGCTACTTTAATTGTGTTCAAAATGATCAGGAATGTCTGATCAATTGCCATGTTTCTTTATGTACGAGGTAAGAGTTTCCCTTTACTAGGATTTTAATAGCTGATTTTCAAGAGTGAGCTACTCCAATCTCCCCATTCCTAGAAGCTGCCGCTCCATGAAGGTCTGAGAATTTTTGATGACAGGCGTGGAGATTTTGAGAAACAGAAATTATGGTAAATATCCAGTACATTAATAATTGATTTCAAGAAATATACATAATATAAAACATAAAAATTGTAAGCAATTGTTCAGTCAGCTTCTCTCTCTGCCATAGAAAGTCAACTGATAGATGGTATTTAGTGCTATGATAGTCACAACCCCATTAGCTCCTGCTTGGACAGCAAAGTACAGCCACAGCAGGAAATCGGGGTATTGGATGACCTGTTTTGGGCTGCAGCACTCAGCACGGGCTGCAGAGGGTAGAAGTAAAGGGGACATTTCCAAAAGAAGTACTGGGAATACGGAAAAATACAGAAGAACTTGGTGGTCTTCCAAAATGGGAATACTTCCTTGGAAATGCTCTTCATAAAGTCTAACTTAGCTGCTTTGCAATCTACCTCCACACAAATGCTGAAGGCAGCCTGTCTCAGCTGACTATCGATGATTAGGCTGGTCTTCAAGGATCCCAAATACTGGGGTGATGTCCTTGTTGCATTTAGGAAGAAAACACTGAACTATTCACTATTGTTAAGTTCACTGGGGCCAGGGTAAAATGCGACAAATTGTACTTGTTTCTGTTAAGAAAGATGAAGAGCATGGGTAGTAGGAAGATACAGCTCTAAGTTTCTATTTTCTCCTCAGGGCGTCTGAATTCTTCTATTTTTTTAGATATGGATAGTTATCTGTGCTATGTCTAACTGAGCAAGTAGTGCTGCCCAACAGGAATGGATGTGCAGGGTAAAACAGTCAGTGCTGAGGACCTGACATGGACACTTTATGCTATTCAGGGTTTTACTTAAGATGAACTCTAGCCTGACCCCCAGGATTGAACACCTATTAGCAGCTGGAGTGTATCAAGTGCACTCTTGGAGCTTATCTTCTGGTTTGTTTTCCTCCAAAATTAATTCCATTCTCCAAGACTATTCTGCAGCATGAACCAATATGAAGTAAATGAGGACAGTCAAGAGATTTTTGCATCTGCATCTGCACTGATCCATAAGTGGGTCCCTGCTACAACCTGAAACGCTGCCATAGACGAGCCCTGCAAGTGTCACGCAGCCCTGATCCGGCTGAATCTCAGCACAAGCTCCATGATTTTATCTCGCTGTAGTGCATAGTCTCTATGGTTTAGCACAGCTCACAGCTATTACTGCCCAATGAAAACCAGCACCCTTAAACCACTGGCTCTGCACATCTGGGTGCATGATACGCCATCAAGCCCCTCTGGATTATGGCATCCCTAGCACCTACTTGCTTTCTGCATCGATCTGCCATGGCTTTAGCCTTCTGCCATCATCCAGACAGTTTATTCTCAGTAAGACACCTACGAATGCACACACGCACCCAGACACATGCATATAATTTTACAGCAGATTCCTAGCTTTCTGAAATAGGTCCCTGAAGAGATGCTGGTATGCTTTCAGTAGCACCACTTAATGTCTGAACAGGGCCAAATTTGTCCTCATCAGTAGCTGTGGGATACACCAGGGACAGCCACTGTCTGTTTCTTGCTGAGGATGCTCCTAGCTATACTGCACACTTCAGGCAGTTTGGGGAGAATATTGCTTTTGTTTTCAATGTTAATGGGAAATGATGTAATAGTGAAACCTAACACGGACCTGATGCAGCCAATGCAGGAGTTGAAAGGCAGGAAGAGGAAGAATTCTATTGTTTCCCTTTCTTGAGAAACCTAGCCAATGCCAGTTACTACTGTGCACAAAATCATGCTGCAAATTAGAGCACTGGCTCTGAAATTGTTAAAGAATATGGCCACAGTCCTGATATATGACAGAAGGATGAAAAGTCCAAGTAGGAGAAATGGAGAAATGAAGGGATGAAATGGATAGGTGGAGAAATGAAGGGGAAAGGGAAAGGAAAAGTTCTTTGTTAATTTCAGTTTGGCAGTCAGGATCTAAATGTATCTGAGAGGGTCAGATCAGGGGAGGATCTGAGGCTCATTTTTCCTCAGAAGTGAGGAAGGAGAAAGGGACATGGTTGGGGACTGAGCAAAGAATACAAGAAACCCATCTGTATCTCAGAAGTGTTTTTTTCTCAGATGGTGAGACCCACTTTTCAGTGGATGTCTGGGGAAGAGAGCTCGCCAGGGACTGAGTTGCATGATGCCTTCTGGGATAAAGCTGCATGAGGGGTGTATAAAGAAGTGAAGTGAAACTGGGTTGTCTGCACATAGTTGTCTCGTTCCGTTGGAGATGTCCTTGGCCACTTGAGGGGTCTGTTCAGGCTGACTGGGGTGACACAGGACATGCCCTTCTGGAGTGGCAGCTGAAGGCTAGTGCAGCTGCCCAAGGGCATCTCAGGTGGCATCAACCCCCTCGTCTGGGTAACAGAATCAATCCCATAAAAACTGCATATCTTGTTGCAACTGGTGCTTTGCATGTGCAATTTATAGCTGTTCTAAGAACCTTTAATCCCTGTGCACACACCTGAGATAAATATATCCTGAAAAAAATCCTTTTCTTCTTTTTTAAACTCCCAGATTTTGACATTTGTACCCTTAGAATTTAATTTTGAGATGAAGGGAATCTGACTTCTTTATACAGATGAAAGGTACACTAAACTTTTCCCTTATGAAAGATCTTTCAAACATTAGCTGAATAATTTTTGTCCATTTGACCATCTGAGTAATTACTTTAGAATGTCCTCTCCTGCATTTCTTTGCTAGCAGTCAGACCTCTGCAATAAAATATTATGTTCAAAATATATTTTAGAAGAAAGGTATATAATCCTATTAATGGATTTCTTTAAATTCTCTATATGTGTTTTGCAATGAAATAAGCATATCCATAGCAATTTTTAAAGTTCTGCTTCAGGATTTATGCACTCTTAATGGACGGAGATTATTTCTTTGGATAATATAAATATCCCGGAGATTTAATGAAGCTATAAAGACATTCATTAGACTTCTGTAATTAGAATTATAGTTACAAAAGCTTCAGAGTGCTAAATATACCTGCAGTATTTCATTGTTTCAAGTTTTCAGTAAACAGCTTTCATGCAGGGGAAGAACTCTGAGCTGTGGGGGTGGAATTCACCTCCAACCTGGTGAGAGGGCCCTGAATGTCACCTCCCCTCAAACTGGACAAATAACCCATGAAACTACATTTATGGTGACCAACTCCTCCAGGCCACTTGCAGCCTGCCAAGATCTGCTTTTTGGGCACTGTTGTGGAGCGTGCTTCAATTAAATATCATCTCCAGCTTGCAACAAAGCCTGAAGATAGATTCCTCATTTCTCAGTCTGATGTTCCCTTGGTGTCAGATCAGGACCACAGACTTGATTTGGAAATCACTTGGAGGCCTTGCACAACCACATATGTAAATGTGGTTGTGGGACTGAATTTGGCCCTAACTTCTCACTGGAGAAGGGAAAGGTAATACTTTTTAATGAATCTTGCAAATCAAGCCATTTCTGGTTTTGTTCAGGCCACTTTGCTCTCATGCAAATGTTTTCTGTTTTCTATGCAAAGAACAGCAATGACACAGAGCCCAGTGATGACGTCTTGGAATCCAATCAGAAAACCTGCATAAAGATGAAAGGTCTTACCAACGAGAAGTGAGCTTGCTAAACTACACCTTTCAATGAATTCGGACAAAACTGAAAAATGTTGTTGATATCAGATCCTTAGGCTGATTACTGAAGCGTTCGATTTTTCAGCATGTCAATTCATCACTGTCTACCTGGTTATATTTAACACTTTCTCCTGTTTCCATCCTGTCTGCTGAGATAGGCAATCTCTGTCACACGGTATCTGCTTCACCAGAAGGTCAATAGACCATTGTAGAGGCCCATGAGTCCTTTTCCCAAGTTGCCTTGATTCTCTCCACGATATTGCTGACAGCAGATGGAGCTTCTACGTCTTGTGGCATCTAAAATATTAATGAGATTAGAGCTTCCATCCTTCAAACAATTCAGTGTTTCCTTTTTGGTGCTTTGCAATTACGCAGCTAGTCAGTGGAACGCAAAACCGCCGTAGTGATGTTTGTTACCCTGTGCTGGTATTGCCAAAACGTTGCATTAGTTACGCTGCTGTTCATTTTCTTCAGGAAAGTGCCACTTTGCATTTTACGCTAGCCACAGGTTCAAAATTTTTGTGGAAGATACTAAGCTTTGGCTAACTCAGTCTGGAGCTGAGAGGTTTGGGATGTACATATAGAATATATGTTTGGTTACAGTTCATCAGTTCTGGTCAATTACACAAAATATGTATAAGGAAATGGTGGCTTACAACTTCCATGTGCACTAGCCTGGTTTTGGGATTACCTGGGAGTAGTTCTCAGGCTTCCCTAACTCAAGTCTGTTGGAAGCTACCTGTGGTACCACAGCTGTGGTGTGTGGGACTGAAGAGGATTAAACAACCACCTTCTCTGCTATTTCATTGTCATTGAGGGGGACAGAGCAGATGCACAACCTGTTTGGCTGCCGCCTTCTTTCTGGCAGATTATCCCTCACTAACTGGATCCTGGATGCATATATGTCTACATACGCAGCTTTAAAGATTGACATATGTATTCAGAGAACAGTCACTGACTGATTAAAGGATATTTATTAGAAATTGCCAGAAGTGCAAAGTGGCTTCACTGATTTCTTGGATTGTCTTTATTTTTCAGCATGAGTCCTGAACCAGGCTCTAGATCTGGATCCTTCTGGAGTTTAGAGAAATCAGCTTTTTGATATTTGGCTTCTCCACTTTGTAAAACAATAATCACGCAACTTGCCTAGCTTTGTAAAGTGCTTTGAGATCTATGGGTGAGACACACTATAGGCATTCTAAGCATGATTTATTTCCTTGCAGAGCCTATCCCTAAGTGGCTCATTGAAGAAACAACATTTATAAATATGCATAGCTTCCTGGTATAGAATTTTTCCTGTTCTTTTCAGAATATACAGGCTAAGCTGTTATTATTCACTTTTCCATTTTTAGAATCAACCATTAAATTGCACCACACTGCTGTGTTGTACCAATTAAAATAACTACTGTCTATTTGGCAGTCCTTTAATGGGAAATGAAATTCACTTTTAGGCATATATCATGGTAATACATATATCATATGGTATACAATTTAGATCATTTTGGAGGACAATAGCTGTATCAGTTCTATTCCCAACCTAGTCCTCGTTACGAGCATCGATTTTGTTAATTAAGAATTTTAAACCCTGTGAATTTATAGTACAATTATGTTTTACTTCATAAGTAGGTCTTTACCCCTCTACAACTATTAACAAAATGTCCACTTATATTATTTGCTGGTGGCTTCAGATGCTGATGAATTTGGGGATGAAGATTTATCCTTTTTTCTAAGCTCTGCTCACCGTGTGTCAGCTGTTTGTCAGCAAAACGTAACAGTGAAGACTTTTGACTTAAATCTTATTTTTTTTTTAAAGAAAAGCCAATTCATCAGGTAGGAAAGACTGCTGCTCACACTCTCAAGTCCTGCCAAAGACAAATGGCTGTAAAAATTTAAAATCAATCATTAACAGATTAGCTGTTGGTCCAAAGTAAATAGCAATCAGCTTATTAGGCATCAGGCAGAGTGAGATAAAGGGGAAGAGTTATTGAAAATGAGGATGTTTGCAGGGGCTGTGCTGATGGAGCAGAACAGGGAAAGGCTGTTTCTTTGTTGCTCTAATTACAAATGGAAAATAACCTAGAGTGCTGAACAAGTTGAGCTCCCTAGCTGAATTGAATGGAGCATAGTACTTATGTTCTACGTCATGGCTTGATTTATCTTGATTATCAGTAGTTTGCACTACTTCTTCCCTCCCCAGAAGATCCCGTTTGGCATTCTCTTGTACTGAAATAAATGCAATTTTTGGCTCTGCAAAGAATAGGGTGTTGGGGGAGTGAGTTGTCACAGGAGAAATGTCCTTCTCATCCAAAAATAAAATTTCCATACAGGAAATTCCTCTCATATGATGGAATTTTGTTTGCGACAGGGTTTCATTATAGTTAAGTGACAGATTGCTGGTGACTGAATCACAGATGGCTTTGTGCCACGGTTGTATTCGGACACGGTGAAATTCTGCAGAGCAGATAAATTCAGAAGGAGGAGGATGTTGTAAGAGGAAATGGAGAGGGAGAAGGAGTGGAAGGGGAAAAAGGCTGAGAAGACAGAAACAATAGACATTGGGTAGGAAGCGAAGCTGAGGGGGAAGAAGACGACAATAGCTGAGTAAAATGAAATAAGGAAACAGAAAACACAAAGAAGTGAAGTCGGAACTAGGAGGAAATGGGTACAAGTTAAAGTCAATGGCAAACGCTCCCTTTCATCATGTAAACACTGAAGTGTTTACATAGAGAGTAACTGACCATTAGAGTGATTTACCAGGAGCTGGGGCCAATTCTTCGTGGCAGGGCGTGTTAAATCTAAGCTAAGATATTTCTTTAACAAAACAGAATATCTGAGAATTGTCTCTTAAGCAGTTTGAGCCCAGCAAATAGATGGCCAGCCTGTTTGTATGTGAAGATACCTGGAAATGGTACGTTTCTATTAATGACTTGATTTCACACGTTGTAGTTGTGAATCCTCCCGCAATGCATGGCCTGAAGGTAACCTCAGTAAAATCACTGCCCACCGGCCGAGCGCAGCTTGTGGTCCCTTCTGCTTCAGGCATGGGCATGAGGTTACACATCGCTGCCTCCTCCCTGGCATCCACACTGTGTGACTGTCCTCTCTCCTCTGACTGCATGAACGTGACGCAGTGCCAGTGCTGGCTTTGGTCCCTCTCAGTGAAACAGTCAGGAGCCCAGCAACGCTTCAGCCAGCTTGATTTGAGCAGATGCCCCTCCATCTAAGCCCCAGTACAGTTACATCCTTCTCAGTTATGCGCTTGGGGCCACCACGCAGCCCTGGAGGAAGGCGGGAGGTGTCCACTGAGACACACTGGCACTGAGATGGTTTCTCACTCTGGTGCACAGCTGTAGGGCTACAAGGACACATCTCCAGCCAGGGCTCCTCTACCAAGGTTTATACGGAGGTCAAACACAAAAAAGTGGGGATGCTTTTTTCAAAGTTTCTTATTAAAAAACAACAACAACAAAAAAAAAAAGAAAAAAAGACCAAATGAGTAAACTCCCATATGCTCTTACTGTTCTTTTCCTTAGTAGGAAAATATACCTAGGGCCTGTCAGAAGAAAAACTGTTCTTTTACTCTTTAAACTTACTTTTCCATTACCTAGCTGTGGAAAAACAGGAGAGTGGTTATTTTCTTTCCACTTTTTACATTTATTTTTGTCCTTCTATTCTTACTTCTCATGTGGTGTAAAAAATAAAGTATCTATCTTTCGTTCATTTTCTGCTGCATTTGCTTTAAGTTACTGTCAAAGATATCCAAGCGAAAATTCATAAAATGACATAAATGTGATTTCGACAGAAAGAAAAAAGTGAGAAGTCTCAGAACAAATACATCCTAACGATTATTTGCCAACGTTTTCACAGAAAAGAACAGTCAGCTGAAACAGCAAAGTAGCAGAAGTCTCTTTTCCACGTGCTGAAATGGCTGAATAAGCTACACAGAGCAAAAAAGACTTTTCTGCCTGCAATTCGCGGAGTCCCAGGACAGCAGCTCACACCTGGGGGCGACAGAGCTGTGGCAGTCTGTCATCCTTGAGCTGTTTCTCCATGCTCCAAGGAGGAGAGAGGGGTGACGCTGCTTGCTTTCTGTCTACAGCAGGAATTGTTTGAATTATTTACAATGGGCGGAAGGACAACTTGGGGGGAGAGGATGGGGAGGCTGGTGCAATGCTATAGACATTGATCCTGCCAGGAAAAAGGGCAAACTGACTCGCGATACGAATGGTGGTCTTGCAAATGTGGAGGGAGGGCCATTTTCCAGTGTCACCTCCACAGTCTAAAGGAGGACTCCATGTATATCACTCAAGTGAATGCGGATTGTAGTATTGTCTGGGGGTGCCGTATCTCAAGACAGCTTCTTGTAACCTTTGTTTCCTGTGTCCTCCAGTCTACAGTACGATGGAAGCTGTGCAGCCAACTTTGTCCATTTGCAAAATTTATCTCCCTGAAGAACAGTGTCAGTTTTTCACCGAATTGCTTGTAAGAACAGATCAAAAGCAGAGGAAGGGTGGAGGGCTGAGGGCTGGCCAGTCACTGGGATGCTCTACAGAAAATTGAGGAAGGCAGCTGCAGGACTGGATCTTAATAACAGAGGAAGACCAGGAGCAGTTGACATTAAGACTGTAAAGAAACAGTTACACTGGTGACACATCTTATACAAGGACTGCCTTACCAATTTCTCCACCAACGTATTCCTGTTATACAATTTTTGCTTCTTTTAATTAAGTGTTTCAAGAGAAAATAATGGGATCTTAAAGCCTCATGTATTTTGGAAAAGGTAGTAGTAAATTGTGCAGTTTTGACCTTTTCAGCTTTTTGTAATTTGATTGGCTGTCTGTTCTTTTCCCTCCACTATTTACAGCTGCAGTGAACTGTGCAGAAGGGGTAGGACAGCTAGCCAGCTGAAATACGGAATATTTAAAAGGTTAAAATGCTACAACATACTGATGCCTTCCATAGAGTATATGGGCATTATAAATTTCGCTGCATTGATCACATAAAGAATTGAGAAATTAAATGACTTCATGAATCACTTTTTGTGGGACAACAAAGGTGACCAAAATGGGGAAAAATGGTATCACTCTGGCCCCAGATCTGGGGAGCATTTTGTTGTTGTTGTTGATTATTTCCGCTGCAGTAATAGATGAAGACCCCCTCTGAAGCACAGGATCATTTTAGCAGCCGCTGAGTATCTAAGAGTGACACAAAGACAAGCCCTGCCCCAGAAAGCTTGCCATCAAAGCATCTCAAATCCTTTCAACAGGTGACTAAATAGAGGTGGTGACCTTCTTAGGAATAAATATTTCTTTTTTTAGCGTACCAGAGGGAGATCTTAGGGAAAACACAGTATACTTTGAAAGTAATTTCTTAGCAGATGGAGATGGTAACATAGAGACATTAATAGCTATGTAATGAGTCAAGAGGGCATCTGAGGAGCAATGTCAAATAATTTGGTACCCAGGCAATATGCTGAGGAGATTGACAGAAAGCTAGCAGGGCAACAGGAGCTCAGCAGAATCTCGGACCAGGATGACAGCTGAGACACTTAATAACTGAAAGAAAAAAATCTTCTGAGTTTGGTACTTCCCTTTGTCATCAATAGCAAGTCTATGGAACAGCATTTGGTTCTATGCAAGTTTATTTTGGTGGAAAAGAGTGATTAAGGCAAATGTGAAGAAAGGCTTCTCAGGGGAAAAAAAAAAAAAAGCCCAACTTGACTTCTCAATCTTTAATTTCTTTAGAAACATAAGATCTGCAAGAATGTTTCTTCTGTGTGCGAGAGAAATTTGAAAAGTGATACCAAACTGATTAGGAGTCGGGTCTCATAAATGCCGGCAAGATGTTTTCTGGCACTGTGTGCACCATTATGGCAGAGCACCAGTGGCTGGACCTTTGCACTCAGGCTGGAGGAGTGAGGCTGCATCTCGGCTCCCTGCCCCAACCCCACACGAGTCCACACGTGGCTGAGCACAGCAGGGGGAACACAGGAGCACTGTAGGTGATGGAGGAGGAAACAGATATGGGCAGAAAGAATTGACGAATCAACACGAATCACAGACGTAATTCAGAATTCGGGTTGATTGTGAAAATTTCGCTATATTAGCTTTAGTTCGTGTGCTCTTGGAAGCGGAAAGTTTCATCTTGTTCCATTTGTAGCTCTGGATTAACGTCAGAAGTGTAGGGAGAATGACTGCTACCATGCCGAGATGCTGGGAAAATTTCTTCAGAAGGAAATGCCTGTATTGCTTTTGATCCATCATTTGAAACAAACTCATGATCTTGAGGGATTTATTTTCTGCGGTCATTAAAACTGAATGTTTTCATTGATTCGGATAGCCTCTTTCTGGAGGAGCTGCAGCTGCCACCACAAACAAGCCCCCATTCTGCTGCGCTGATCCCTCTGGGAGCCGGGAGTGATTGACAAGGGGCTCTGGTTTGGGCAGACTCACGCCTCGAGGTACGGGAACCGGTGCATGCATTTTGGCGAGACCAGCCTCTGCATCACTGAGACCAGGGGGATTTTCCTCCTTTCCACGGGCACTGGGAGGCGAAGGAAAGTGTTTCCAGCCTGTCTGTGATGACGAGGCATGCAGAGACAGCCCATGACGCTAGTCCCAGCCTTCCGTGGCATCTCTCCCACCCTCCTTGGGCCATCCTCAGTAGCAGCAGCAGGAAAACCGTGCCAGAGACAGAGATCTCTGGAGTTAGCTTGGGCGTCCATTGCATGAGGGACAGGAGGTCCAGAACAAACAGCCTCACCTCTGAAATTGCTGAGGAGCAGATTTGAAAGGCTGGACTTGCTGTAGGGAGTTCTCATGCCTAGATGTCCGTGGATGCGTCTGTGTGCGACCTCCTGATGCCTTGCTGCTCTGAGAGCGGGGGAGTATTTTGGTGGCTTCCCCAAATGTTACAGCTGACTCGGAGGCTCAGGGACCTCACCAGCCGGGCACCCGGCTGCTTTCTTTCTCCTCCTCCATCTGCACCACAGCTGGTCTGAGACGGCCTCCGTATTTAACCTTCTCTTCGAGGAAGATGGGAAGACACAAGTGAGGCAGGCTGTGAGCTTTCAAAGGCGCTGAGCTCCGATGTTCTGCTCACTGGGCGCAGGAGGCCGGCTGCTGGGGGCTCGGTTTGCCCGAGGGGCTGAGGGAGGGTGCCGTCCGCTCCTGCTCAGCTCCTGCCGCTCCCCCGAGGTGCCCTCACAGCGGCTGCCCTTGGGCGAGTCTCCCTCAACAGATGGGGACCGTCCCTGGGCGGAAGAGGGCAGCCACCCTCCGCGCCTTCCGCCCCCGAGGCAGAGCCGCGGGCAGGCGAAGGCGGCCGTCCGGGCCGGGAGGGCGCAGCCCCGCGCCCAGCCACCCCCATCCGCAGCGCCGGGCCACTCCATTTTCATCCGCTGATCAGATATATTTACTTCTCGGGCATTTCCCTAACCAGAATTGACTGCGCTATAATTGCCTATTTCTTTGGTCCATTGGCTGTTAACCTTGAGGCGCGGCGGGCGGGGGCGGGGAGGCCGGCGCTGTCAGGGCTGACCCCGGCCGCGCCGCGGGCTGCCATGACAACCGCGGCAGATGTCAGCCGCGCCGCCCGCGCCCCCGCGCCGGGAAAATCGATCTCGCGGCGGCGCCGCCGCGCGCAGCCGCCGGCCTGCCAAGCGTTCCCGGCTCAATCGTTTGTTTCATCTAGCGGGGAGAGGAAAACATAAAAGAAATGGAATGAATTTGACCTCTGTCTTGCGAGTGACTCCGGTGCTGCGCTGAATCCTAGCAAGCGCCTCTTATGAATTTGAAAAAATTACATTAGGAATAACATTTTGAAGTGAAATGACTCTTGTAATGTCAGCCCTCCAGAAACATGTTATTTCAAATGTCAGATACGTAACAGTCATTTGCTGTCTTCCGGATGTGTCCGGAGGTTATCTTCACCTCGGGTGCCTTTCAGGCAAATTGTTATAAAGAAACTGCCTGTGAAGTACACAAAAAAGTATTGCCTATTTTTTCACACCGCCCTGGTGAGGAGACCTCCTTTGTGGCTGCACTGTAGCGTCACCACAGTAAGAAGACAATAAACAATGCTCCGAATTGACAACATCTCTCTTTTCTCAAAATGATGCCAGGGTGGAAGGACTTTCCTGGTCCAGAGCAGGATTCCCTGGCATGGTGGCAGGTCCCTCGGCGGGGACAGCAGATCCCTGGGGTGCAGGGATGGGCCCCGTTTCCCTCCTAGTCGCCTGGGGTTTGCTCGCCACGTATGCAAATGATTTCATGACCAAACTCTACAACTCCATGCTAACCTTTGCCAATACATCAATGTCATCCCGGCAATGTTACGCATGTGTCCGACAAATAGGGAAAAACCCAAACCCCATGGGGTTTGGTTCATGCCTATTACTGGATGGATCTGCTGGCAGATTTTGGAGGCAGCCCCTCCCAAATCTGTAGAGATGGACAGATCTCTAAGATAACCTTGTTCTTTAAAAAAAAAAAAAAGAGGAAAACAGTGTGCTGCTGAAGGTGATTATAGTAAAAAGGATCTCTTAAGATTTTCAATGCGATACGTCTGTCTCTCTGCTGTGGGATATTTTATTGCGTTTTTGCCCTCAAGTGAAGCTGACGGGAGCCAGGCTTGCAATTTAAATCAATAAGAACCCTTTACCATGGCCATAAAATACTTGGCTAAACCTTTGAAGTGGCCACAGTTGAATGCGCAGTGAACACAGCATAAATGCTCCTTGAGATGTATTGTGTCAGACCACTGCTAAAGTGGTGCTCCAAGGAAGCAGTGCTCACGCACCTTCTGGGAGCAGGGCAGAGTGGCCTGACCTCTCTAGGGCACCGTTGGGGTTGCCATAAACCAGTGCCCATAACAGGCATGCCACCCTGCATTGCACGTGTGTGACGTAGAATCATAGGATCATAGAATGGTTTGGGTTGGAAGAGACCTTAAAGATCATCTAGTTCCAACCTCCCTGCCGTGGGCAGGGACATCTTCCCCTAGATCAGGTTGGTCAAAGCCTCATCCAGCCTGGCCTTGAACACTTCAGGAATGGGACATTCACAACTTCTCTGGGCAGCCGCACTCCCAGCTCAACAGGTTTCCTGGGGTGGGGGAGGTCAGGCTTGAAAATCCCGTAATGTGCTGTTGCTCCTCTCGGCATCGGCTGGGGAAACACAAGGCAGATGTGGCTGCCTCAGCAGTGCTTCCAGGGCCAGATTCTCAGTTAGGTAGATCAGCACTTTTGCACAGAGGAGCAGGTCTGAATGACCCCAGATGAGACATAGTCTTTGCAGGATGAACAGTGTCTGTGTGAATGTATGTCTATCTAGCATTTGGCATGTGCGTGTGTGTATACGTGTTTACATGTATTCAGGTAAAAGCCTATGTAAAAGCAGAAAACTCTCCGAAGATACAAGCCTAGTTCAAATAACATGAAGCATTCAACAATTTTATATTTAATACTCACAGTTAGGATATCGAAAGTAAAGATTGACACTTCACCCTTCCTGCAAAAGCAGTAAGAAAACAAGTAAAGTTTAAATCTGTGCCCTGATTTTGCGGTTGTTTATGACAAGTCCTTGGGATTCTTTAAAGAGAAATCTATGCTTTTTCCTTCCTTTTGTAAAGAAGGTTTTCATTTAAAGAAACTGAGGACGAAGCACTACTTTATTATTGGATAAATTATACTTCTAAAATCTCTGGCCCAGTAGCAGGACAGGAGAAGTGGATGAGTTATATGTTTTAAGGACATAAAAGACTGGTTCTTCCAGAGACATAGGGAATATATTCAGAAGCAGCATTAAGTGCACATACTACAAAGAGCACTGTATGCCCTCCAGTTGCAGCTCTCTGGCTGTAGGAAGAGTCCTGCCCCGCAGGTCTGCCCTCAGGCTGCCGAATCTTGCCTGGTTTGGGACAAGCAGTCCAGCTGGGTGCACTGTTTGTTCTGTTTCATTCCTTTCAGTGAGGGTTGGATCCGGTTCAGTGAGGTTCAACTCTTCAGCAAATATGCTAAGAGGGAAAAGGACAGTTTTCCTTTCTGTCCTGTACGTTCACAGTTTGGTATTACGCTACTCCCAGTGTACATTAATATCACAGAGGTAGCAGTGGCGTGTGTAAAAATACGATATGCTTAGCAGATTGTAAGAATGTGGGCTAAAAAACTTCAATGTGTATTTGTAATAGATCCTATGTCTAGTAGGTATAAGTCTATTTAGTGTTTTTTTAAATATATATAAATTAGGTTCACTGTATTTCAGGTGCCTGATCAGGTTTAGAACTTATCTCTGATACATTGTATTATATAATCCTTTTGGAAGGAACATACTTGTTTCCACAACCCATGAGCATGTCAGCATTGTCACAGGTGTATACTAATTGTAAAATATGACCTTCTGTGCCAATTTGTATGAGTAAAAGTACTTCTCCATGCATCCATATTGTAAAACATATGCTGTTCACATAGCGTTCATATAGAGGCTGTGTATTTCTTCTGCACTGAAAAACACAGTACATGTGTTACCCACTATTTTGACCTAAAAATAGCTGAAATCGAGTGGCTCCATTATACTCCACTGAGAAGTTTTTCTCAGTTGTAACTAGTCTGCTTCAGTGCACTTTTGTTGGCTTCTCTTGCCTTTACTCAACCTATGTCCTTCCATTCCTTTCAGCTAAACCCCAGTGTCCTCAAAACAGGCAACGTTTTGATGTCTCTTGTATCAACGTTTTGATGTCTCGTGCCTCAATGTTTTGATGTCTCTTGTCCTGGATAAATTCAGCAGCAACACGTCCCTGGGTGCAAATGGGAGAAGTAAAACCCTCAAATTATCTAGATAGACTCAAATTCATTTCTCGTATTCTAGAAAATATCACCGAGAGCACATCCCAGCTCGGAGTCCTAAACTCGCAGTCTGCAAGGATAAACAATATGATGGGGAAATAATCAG
The DNA here is from genome assembly GCF_009769465.1 of Tauraco erythrolophus. Taxonomy (NCBI): domain Eukaryota; kingdom Metazoa; phylum Chordata; class Aves; order Musophagiformes; family Musophagidae; genus Tauraco; species Tauraco erythrolophus. The sequence continues at coordinate 37,547,102 of NC_141471.1, forward strand.
ATGGAGGATAAAACGTGATTTGTTTCACTGTATTACATCTGACAGTAAGTATTTGTCCTAGCTCACATCTTGTTTACTAGTTAGGCAGCGTTAGTTTGGATATGTGATTGTGGATTTTAAAAAAAAGTCTTCCTGTTTCATCCTATTGCTGGAGACTCAACATGTTTGGGCACTGACACCTGGGAAATTTTTCAAAAAAATATACATCCAGACTTGCAGAGAGTTTATCTGTTTAGATTTCTCTCTCTACCTTATTCCTCTTTTTCCTTGGACTAGACTGGTAATGAAAGACATTTCTCTGTCATGGGACATCTGACAAGAAGACAGACAGAGCTTTCTGACATGGACACTGAATGCCTCCCTTCAGTCTCTGGCTTACATAGACATGACTGTCCAGAGAGAGAGACTAAATAAAGGTCTAGATTTTACCATCTTTCATTAGATATAGTGGGCTTTTAAAATTAAGGAAGGAAATGTTCCATGACTATGCTATTTCTTCCCAGGAATTTTTCTGCAAATCTGTCAAACCAAAATCAGACACGATACAAGAACAGAAGGATCCCCAGTTCCTGCTGTCTGTGCTGGGGTAAGCTGCCTCAGTACCGACTCTGGCTTGGGGGCAGTTTTTTGGCTTCCTCCATAGCAGGACAAACAAAGGATGAAAATGCTCTTTTAAAACGGAATTTCTGACTCTCTAGCCTGAACTCAATCTCACAGGTAATGGCTGGGAGCCCTAGCAAGGACACCAGGGAGACAAATCCTATTGCAGAAGGGACTGTTTCACTTTATGTAATTCAATAGTTTCTGAGTTGTCCCTCAGATTTTGCTAGCAAACCTCACTGGTTCTTAGGCAGCACAACTGGCAGAAGGAAATTCCTGAGGAGCAGTGTTTATGGATTGTCCTAGACCTTCCTGGTAGTCATGACTTGTTACGGCCAGGACGGCAATCTACAAACAGTCCCCTTGAATTAGACAGTACTTCTGTCTTATTTGTTTGAACAATGTGTAAATGTCCTTTCTCTGCTCACAGGAGCGCAAGGTGAGGTTCTTGTTTCAACTCTGAAGGCATTGCTTTTACCTGGGATGCACGGTCTGGGAAATGAACAGTGCATAGGCAGAGGGGCAATGGTCAGAGCTGTCTGCAGCAGCTGATTACACTCTTGGGAAATACGTTGTAATCATTTTTTTCCCTAAATCTTCACGATACATCTCTAGAAACTGGTCTTTTCCTAGTTCTGGGCCTTGTGGCTGTGATCCTCTGAGAGTAGGCACACACATCAGCATGGTCTTTGCACCTCTCTATTGATCCCTCTGCTTTCCCGATTCTTTGGCTGGTTAGACCCCTTTCCCTAGGCTCTACATGCAGGGAAGCTCTAGCAGCATCCCAGGAACAGTGGATCAGAAGGGAAGGATGTTCTTAATCCCAAACACTTAATTGTTAACAAATTAATCTAGAAAGAGTACAAATCCTGAGCACACCTCTCCTGCAGTCTGATCTTGAGAAAATCACAAACCCAAGATTCGGTGAGTTTTCTTCCAGCCTGTCTGCGTTTGAACTCTGCTTTATTTTGTCCATATGTTCCTTCTTCCAGGGTTTACCATCAACCTCCTCCTTAGCTGTGGTCGCCAGAAGTACTCAAAGACAAAATCCAGTAAAATGCATTTGTTCCCATAGGAAAGAGTTTTTCATGGCTGACAGCTTGTTTGCTTCCGCAGTAAAATGTATGCTGTAATCTACAAACGAGTTTGCGGTCCAACGTGGGTTGAAATTCTTCAATGAAGGTCACAGCACTATATAGAGGCATTGACACAAAACACGTTTCATAGAACAAAATAGAATTCACAGTTTGACATAGACATATCCTCAATCTGTCATGCTGTTTTCTGCCTTAACTTGATGGTCAAAGTCGCTGGCCAGGTGTGAGTACAGAAGTGATCTATGTCTCTTCAATAGCTGCGGTAATTTCCTTGTCCCTCCCTAAACTCGCCCCTGTTCCAAGATGATGGCAACGCTGGTCTCTTGTGCGACCTTCTGATCGATGGAGTGACAAGCTATTTCTTTCTCAAGTGAGTCCTAATCTCCTATTATGCCACAAGTACACAGGCTATTGTGATAAAAGCTTACAGTCTATGACACCTGGTCAAAACAATTATTTTGGTAGCTGTTCCCTGTGGATTTGGGCTGTGATATGTGAGGTGACTGAACTAATCCTGGAAGCAAAGGGATTCCTAAAGTGAAGTATGATTTAGAGGGCATTGTCTAGGGCTTGGAATTCACTGCATGATTCTTAAGACTAGCCAACTCTGGAGTTATCAGCCTTTCATTGTACTCCTGTACTTGACTTTTGAGTAGTATACTTAGCCCAGGAGCATTTCTGGGTGGGTGTTGCCCATTACTTTTTTAGGCATGTCCGGCACCTCTCAGAATTTGCTTCTCATAAATCAAAGTTATCTGATCTGTTCTTTTGGCACAGGACAGTCTATGAGGTGCAGAAGTTTAATTTTCAATCTGCTTGTAACAGCCTATTGAGAAAGGATTCCCCTAAACCACATTCATTCTGCCTGGAAACAGTTCAAATGATGGGATTTCCACCACAACCTTTTTGGGACAACTTTGTACCTGAAGAAATCCTTCTGTCAAGTTGACTATCAAGCAGAAGATCCTACCTGAAGCTGTATGATAATATTTAATTAATTTAAAAGGGAATTGCTGTCACAGTTTTTTGGAAAGAGCACTGAGGACAGACAGCAGGGCAGCTAGCTTGCTTTAGGCTGCACAAGAAACTTGTGACACAGAAGGGACCTGGACACCTCACATAACTGCTGGGCCAGACATCATCTATACTGTTTTACCTAGTTACATCATGTTGTACCTAATGAAGGCTTCCTCTCCAGCCTTGAAGCTGACACTCTTCCATGGCCAAAAGTGGGTTGCTCTTAGGGACAAACAACTTTTTTATGGTGCAGACTCTAATTCCTCAGTCTATTAAACTCAACTCAGCACAGGAGAGTGCTTCAGCTCAGAGTTAATTTATAGCGGCTGGACTGTAGCGTACAATGCAGTGCTGTGTTGTTATACCTTGTTTCTGTCCATCTCCTTCTCTTGAACCCATCTTGACATGTCCCTTCTCATTAGTCATGGAACTACAGGCAAAGATGGTGCAGAAAGGTGTTGTACCATCTCCACAGTTTGTGTGACCCTGTCCCTGCACAGGTTGAATTCTCCACTTACCTTATCCATGAACTTTAGGATCACTCCATGCTAATTACACAAGATAACATGTATGAGAATTTGGACTCTGAATTCTGGATTTCTTGTTTAGTAGTGAGCAAACCATGATGCAGACCTGGTCGTATCTGTGGGCCTAGGCTAAATTAGCAACTTCACTTCTTCCAGGAGATCCAGCAGATCCCTGACCGGAGAAGAGCAGTGTCATAAAGCCTAGATTTGCTCGGATTCAGTTTCTGTTCAAGTACAACAAACCATGCCTAGAAAAATGAACTTGCTTGATCTGTCAAACATCCTATGGTCCCTCCAGACAAAATTCCTTGACTATTCTCTTTCCACAGTGGATATTTGCTACTCTTAAAATTGTCAAGCTTTGTAGCAGGAAATTCCTACAGCCTCCTCCAGGATCCTCTTACCTCTTCAGTAAACGAATTCTCTTTTCAAGTGGTAATTAAGACTATGTCTATGTTAATGAATACAGGAGCATATTAAAGTTCATGAATCTGGGGATGTGTTTCATACATATGTGAGAACAGGCTGCATATTGGCTTCTTGTCTGCTTCCATTCTGGTTTTCATGGGAAGAAAAATTCAGTATGTGGGCCACCAAAGGATAGGTGCATCCTTAGCCCTATCAGCTAAATGTCGGTGTCGCCTAAGTAGCTGGATTTCAAGACGACCCTTTCATAGGACTTCTCTGTGATACCTTTAAGAATGTAATTTATAGATTTACCACCCTGCAAACTGTTATATTCTAGTCTCTAGCTGGTCTCTTTCTCTCTCTGACATAATAGGCCATCTCTCATTATAGTAACTTCCTCCCATTTACCTTCAAGTCAGATAATAAAGGGCCTTTATTCACTTACAATGGATCTAAAATAGCAAAACCCCACTGTCTTCAATGTTACTTCCAGTTCATCAGTTCAAGATCAAGCACAATTTATTTGGTCATTTTTCCTTACACATCAATCCCTCTTGTCCCTTAGTTATTTTTGTTACTTCTTTATGGATATGCTCAATGGGTAGAAAGATGCCCAGTGTTTTACAGATTTGATCTGAAGGACCGTTTAGATGGATATGCCAGTTCTGATGGAAAGAAGCACAAGCCTGCTAAACAATCAGTGCAAAAATATGAAGATGAAATAGAGCTTTTTAGCATTTATTTTTCCCAGTCAGAGCCTGCATGAACATTATTCATAGTGCAGTCTCAGAAGCACTATCCATGGTTCATGGCTTGATGGTTCTGTGGCTTTGTTTTTTTTAATTTTCACACTTTTTTTTTAATTATTATGGGGAGAGAGGCTGTTAAAGGCTAGCTCTCTATGAAAATAAGATACTTTGTACTGTGCTTTCATTTTAATGGTTGGACTCAGTGATCTTAAGGGTCTTTTCCAACCTAAATGATTCTATGATTTTATGATTCTATGATTTCTCAGTGAAGTGGTGGAGGCTGGTGCAGTTACCTTGCCTATGTCCACTGATCTTTGTGGCTCTTAGTTAAGTATATTTTTTCACTTCACAATGTGCCCTCCTTGTCCTGTTTTCCAGAGACTGTCTTTTAAACTAGACGCCAGCATGTTTTGATGATAGCTTCGCTTAATGAGGAAATATTTGACTGCAAGATGCACTTTTAAAACATAATAATTTCTTATCTGCATGTTGTAAGATGAAAACCAGACCAAAGCTGGGAGGTTGTTAGGTGTGGTATCTCCAAACTGCTTAAAAAAGCAGTTGCTCTGTTGCTCATGTTCATAAAATAGATGCTGAAATTACCTTATCTCAGCCATTCTTAGCAGTTGTCCTACAGAGTTATTGATCTTTGGCTGCTCATCTAATGAGCAAACTACACAGTGGACCACAAGTGCCTTTCAGTTTTATGTGTAAGTAAGTACTGTAAATGCTATTTTCAAAGTTAATATATTATTTTTGGCATTTTTATAGCAGCTTATTTAAAGTGTTATTAATGTTTAGAAATGTCATTTGGGGTTTATTTTATGGGCGTTTAACTCAGTTGTAAACTCTCTCTCTTTATCTCCTATCCTTCCCTCTATGTTCAGGCTGCATATATTTAATTTTCAGAGTTGCATGCCTCGTTTTGGGTTTGTCCTGGGTTGTTTCATTAATTTCGCTTGCTCCTTTAGTGTCTTCTGCTGTCCTAGCGGAACAGTCTGAGTTCTGAATTGTAAGTTTTTGTGAGTTAAAGACGTCAACAGGATTGATTTCCAGACTGCAGAAACTGCAAAAAATGTGTGCCTGAGCCTGAAGGGTAGGGACTTGCCTGCTTCATGGTTTGGGTTTGTGCTTGGGTAGTGCCCAGCACAGAGTGGGACACACACTGCACCAAACCCGAGCACCCCAGGGAGGCGTTATAACCCTGGGGCTCCCCTCCAAGCCACAGGCCTTCCCCTGTTTCCATCTTTCTCTGGAGGAAGTAATTTTGCTTCTGTCCTGGTTTTCAGGAGAAGGACAACCCTGTCTTTGTTCTGTGGGTGGCCGGGAGTGAGCTCCAGACTTCCCAACCCACCTCCTCCTCCTCTGGAGAGAAATAAACATGTGTAGGGCAGCACACACACTAGTTTATAGTAGGGGTAGCCAGCAGAGAAGCTGTGCTGGGAGGTCTCACACCCTTCAGCTCTTTTGGGTAACTGTGTCATCTCCCTCTCTGCCTTTGATGGAGTGAGAGCGCAAAGCACAGCCCTCTTCAGTGAGCTGGACCAGCATCTGCTGCAGGGTAATGTGCTACCAGGTGTTGGGGCAGGTATCAGAGCCAGGTCCTTAGGACCCAGTCCTGTGCTCAGACACCACGACCAGCTCTTTAGGCACTTCAATGCTGTGAGTGTGAGTACAGCCAGGTTTCCCAGATCCCAGAAAAAGAGAGGATGTGGCCTTGCTTTACACATCAGCAAGATGTCAAACATCTGTGGATTCTCCTGGGTGGGCGGTGTAAAGTGAGTGATACCATCACCCCTCTGAGTTCCTGAAGTGTCATGATATGGCCCCTGAAAGAAAAGCCTTAGCAGCAAAGGACAGCAGTTTCTGTAATTTCAGTGTGCTTGACACAGGGAGCCCTCTGACATATTCCTCAGGGTGAACTGAAGCCTCGCCCCAGCAGCGCGTTCAGGGCACCCTCCAGCAGAGCATGTAAGCATGTGCTTAGTTTTTAATGCATGGATGGTCCCAGTGAGCTTCGGGCATGTGCTGAAATATGGATGGGCATTCGAAGTGCTCAGCATCTTGGAGCTATCAAGCCCCAAATGGATCAATCCCAAGACATTATTCAAATTGTGGGTTTCCAATTCCATGTGTTAAAAGGAAAAAAAAAAAAAAAAAAAAAAAGAAAAAAGAATCATTATCTCCATTGCAAAGATGGAAGAATTAAGGTACACAGAGAGACTGAAGAACTTAGTCAATGTAAAGGTGTATGTCCTCGGGGGAAATCCAGAAATATAACCTGTTTCTTTCTGAAACCCATTCCTGTTCTCAGCCACTTCGATACACCCTCACTGTTTCCACACTGTTCTTGTTACAGCTGGTGACTGTCACCAAGCTGGAAATCTGAATGTAAAATACATTTAAATGACTATGCTGTTTGCAGCTTTCTGCCTTACATATTTTTGTTGTGTGTGTCGTTTCTGCTATTTGTCCTACATTTTAGAGGACAAGCCAGTCAGTGAGTTAAATGACAGAATGTTTTTCATCTTATTTAAGTATGTCTCTATTAAAATGTAAACTGCTTTCTACCGGCTTTTGGCAAAAAAGGGGGAGAAAAAAGCGCCTACTCCTGTGGATGCAGTAAAGTCATGGTAATTTTCCCCAATTGAAACTCCTGACTTTGTGTCTTAGCATCATATACAGCATAATTTATAAAAGTGTGAGCAACTGCAGAATTGTTCTCCTAATAGATTCTGAAGATTCCAATTTCCATTCTGCCACACAAGAATGAAAATCCACTTGTGCTCAGTTATCTGTATCTTTGCCTCATCCTCAGACTGCATCAAAAATCAGGTTCAGGTGCAGGTTAAGAGCATGCATTTACCTCAGGAATATGGGACTTATTAAATATCTCTACACAATTAACATCACCATATCAATAAGAATTATCATTATGTCCTGTCAATCAGGTGCTGAATTTTGCTTCAGGGAAACAAAACAATTTAAATTATAGCAAGTGCCCCCCCCCCTTTTTTTTTTACATGCTTCTCTTAAAATTGGATAATTATGTGGCTTTTCATTAGATTCCTCTAAGCATAATAGATCACAATATTCACCCTTTGACCTTGGTGATGAATGTTTCTGTTGAAAACATGTGACAAGCAGTGTTCTAATGAGAATAAAATACTGAATAACTGCGAGTCTCACATAATGAAAGAACAAAAGCGAGAAGCACAACTACTTTTAAGCTTGCAGTGCAAAATGTGTTCATACAGCAATTCTGATGGATCGGAAAAGCAACGCTTTCTTTTTAAGATTGTGCCAACAAACTTTGGTATCAGATGCAGAAACAAAGGTGAGAAAAGACAAAGGAATCTTTTTGTTCTGTGTAAACTCTGTAGGAACATGAGAAGTGATCTCTCTCTGTGCTGTCTAGGCAAGTTGCTACACAAAGCTCTGCTATTAAGTTTTCCTAAACATTTCAAAATTTTACGTGTGTATTTTCATAGATTCATAGATTTTCTAGGTTGGAAAAGACCTTAGAGATCATCGAGTCCAACCATCCCTAATCCCCATTAAACCATATCCTCAAGTAGATCATCCACCCTATTCTTAAACGCATCCAGGGATGGGGACTCAACCACCTCCCTGGGCAGCCTATTCCAGTGGCTGACAACCCTTTCAGAGAAGAAATACTTCCTAACATCCAACCTGAATCTCCCCTGACTAAGCTTATACCCATTTCCTCTTGTTCTATCACCCAACACTAATGTAAAGAGCCCTTCCCCCACCTCCCCACCGTCTTTTCTCAAGTATTTGTAGGCTGTAATCAGGTCTCCCCTCAGCCTCCTCTTCTCCAGGCTAAACAGCCCCAACTCCCTCAGCCGCTCCTCATAAGTTTTATTTTCCAGCCCCTTGACCAGTTTAGTCGCCCTTCTTTGGACTCGCTCCAGGAGCTCAATATCTCTCTTAAAGCGAGGGGCCCAAAACTGGACACAATATTCCAGGTGCGGCCTCACCAGTGCCGAGTACGGGGGCAGGATCACTTCCCTGCTCCTGCTGGTCACACTATTCTTGATACACGCCAGTATCCCATTGGCCTTTTTGGCCACCTGGGCACACTGTTGGCTCATATCAAGCCGGTAGTCAACCAAGACCCCCAGGTCCTTCTCCGCCAGGCAGCTCTCCAGCCACTCTTCCCCGAGCCTATAGCGATGCTTGGGGTTTTTATACTATAAAGGAACTATAAATTCAATTATTTTCCAATAATTTAGAGTGGGGCTAAGTAGGTCAAAGTGTCCTTCATGCAAACAGCCACACACAGTAGTCAGTAAAGTTAAAACACTGGTGATTATTATTCAGTGTGTTTATAAAGAATTATTTTTGTTGACTGAAAGATGACATACCAGTCATCAGTGCCAAAACACTGAGAGGAAAAAAGGAGGGTTGACTGAATTATAAATTGTTAACAGCTACTTCCCCCCCAGTTTTTTCAGCTCTGAACCCTTCTACCACCTTCCAAAAGTGAACTCGGACCAGGGTTACTTACGCCCACCTCTGCTGTGGTCATTTAGACCCTGGTCTCGCTGGAGCAATGACTGCAGCAAGAATGTTTGATTTAGAAGATAGTTATCTTCTGGTTTTGTTCTATCTTGGTTTTGCATGTGTTGGGTTTTTTTTGCATTTCGTTTAATGTCTGGGAAATGTTTATAGTCGGAATTATCATCTCCGCTAAGCAAACTTTCAGTCAACTTCTGAAGAAAATCTTTTGCTTCTTATTTCTGGCTGGGGTTCATCTCTGATTCAAGGTCAGCTGTTTCTTAGCGTGTAATAGAAATGGCTTTTTGTCTGAAATCCTGTCCCCACAAAGACAGTGGGTGTTTTTCTGTAGACTTTTGGGACAAGGATTGCAGCTATGCCTCATGCCAGGTTCTCCTTTGAGTTATTACATTATTGCAGTTCTTGGCACAACATTATTGTGAGCTGAGGACTACATGACAGAGAGAGAAATTTGGCCTCTTGCCTTTATTAACCTTCCAGAATATATTGGTCTAAATTATTGCTGCTCTTATTTAATAAAATGAATTAAATAACACAAAATATTAATAAGAAACAACAGCTATAGTACTTAGGCAGTAAAGCTCTCTAAGTAGTTACATCTGAGCCAGACTGTCTGCTTGCACTTGTGAGGAATTTGAGGACCACAGCCTGGTCCAACTAAATGAGATGAAAAGTCAGGAGATTTGTATGGTAATTTGAAAACAAAATGAAAAGCCAGCATAAGCATAAAGCCCTATTGCTCCTTCCCTGTGCCTGTCAGCACTGTGGACAATAACGTACTTTAAGGGAATTTAAAGGATGAAGAAGGCCTAACGGGCATGCTGTGCTGATAAGCAGATGCATTTTCCATGCTTCCTACAGGACAACCTGGAGAGCAATCCCAGAGAGAGAAAGAAGTGCCGAGGAGTCCCTTTCCACCAGTAGCCCTTGCCCCATGGGTTAACCCTCCCTGTCAGCTGCTCTACATGGTGCGCGAGGCTGTCCCGGAAGCCGGAGTGCTTTGCCAGCTGTGTGCTATTGCTCCTCTTCCAGCTCCGGGAAAACGAGCGCCCACGCCGCTGCAGCCCCTCCGGCACGGGGCCCTGGCTTGTACGGGGCGAGTAGGGGGCTGCAGGGCAAGGCTGACTTCTCCTGCACCTCTGCACATCTGTGTCTGGTCCGCGGCATTCCACAGCACTCTGGATCGCTCCAGTATTTGGTCGTGCGAGGCTGGGGCACGTGTCTCGTTGGCTGTGAAAATATCCAGAGAGCAAAGAGGAACGCGCTTACAGCAAGGTCTAATGAAGAGAGTGAGTTTTGATTTTCACGCAGGTGAATCGTTAAAGGCAAAATAATCTTATTGATTGTTTGTTACAGTTGTCTGAATTGAGGACTGTCTCCTAGCAGATGGAAATTTACTGTGACTGATGGGATCTCATAAACTCAGATCAAAAGGAGAATAAAAATGAAGGATCTTAAAAGAAAATTACCCCAAATAAAAACATTAGTGTCAGAAACAAGTAAATAAAAATGCACTATATGCATTAACCGATGTTGCCTGCTTACCCAGTGACTATCATTGAAATATACCACAACAAATATTTTGATGTTATACTTCAGTGAATCTCTCCTTAAAAAAAAATAAAGAAAGAAAACAAAGACTTTGCTTTCCTGAAACTTTTACAGAATTCTGTTGAAATTAACCTGCAGAGCAATGTTGTGGTGCATAGTATGCTTATGAAGATGCTCATATCTACAGGATCGAAGTAATATTAAGTTCAGATGTATGTGGTTTTAACTGGGTTTCCACGCTCTCTGTATGGGTTTCAGGTCCCACATAAACTGTTTCGAATCTGTCAGTCAAATTTGGCAAATATACAAAAGAAGTATGGTAGCATCTACACCTTTTGCAAAGAAAGATGAGACATGCACGAGGTGAGATGTAATGTCATGACTGAGCAACATAATATTTTTTTCCTGCAGAAAGGATCGGTCCTGGTTGTGCCCATGCTACCTCCAGCCATGCCCTGCTGTGTCATCCCACCTCTGAGCTAGCTTTGGTGCCTGTCCAACCCCTCATCAAGGTGGCTCATCTAAAGCAACAAGGTGCTAACCAGGTGGGAAAGGTGACTGGTTTTCTCCTAGAAAATGAATAGTTAGTTTTCTTCAGTTTTCTTCCCTTTCCCCTGAGAAGGGAAGGGAGACAAAGACAGACCCTAATGCTCAGCTGTGAGAAACACTTTGGCTGTTGGCTTACAGCTTCTTAGATACCAATACAAGACACAAATCTGTAAGGACCTGGACCTCCTTAGTTCTAGTGTTCATGAAATGAGTGTATGTTTTATGGAGCAACCCAAAGCTTATAACATATTCCTTTTACCAGTTTCCCACGTGCAAAACCAGGTTGGCCTCAATAAAGGACTGAGAGAGAGAGTTCATTACTGCAGTCATTTCTCTTCATAGCGGCATCATGAGAGGCAATGAGAAGCTCTGGAAGTCATTCATTATTCTATCTATCTATCCTATCTCATCCTAGTATAAATGTATCTTCTGTAGTTGCTGTTCAGAAGCCGGACTGGCTTATGTAAAGGACCAAAGACTTGCATAAACTATGACATTAAGTCCAAGGAAAATTGTTTTCTTCCTTCTAACATTGCAGCTATCAGCAGCTCAAAGCAGGTGCTTGGAGAGGTAGGGCTGGGCTAGGAACGCATCTGGCTAGAGAAAGGGGCCCAATAACAGGGGTCTGGAGAAAGGGATCTGTTTCATGCCTTGCATTAGGGACCATGCTAACCAAGTTGCATCTTGTTCTTCTCAAAAAAAACACTGTTCCGCTGAAGGAATCAAGAGATTCTACACAAAATAAAGAAGACATGTACACACCATGCAGAGAGGTCTTCATCCTGTCTCTGGGTGGGTTTCTAACGCTGTTTCCCAGCTAGATTGTGACTCGACTTTCCTGGCTGCAAGTGCTGTGAGCTGTTGGTTGACCCTTCAGGGAAGGCTGAGATTGCTTCCTGTTCAAGAATTGTTCCCTCTCCAAAACACAGATTATGTGAAGGGAAGGTTCTTGGAGAAACAGATGCACCTTTTTGGAGAACAGGAAAGACGCACACAAAGATTGTAATCAGCTACATGTAATTGCATGGCTTGTTATAACTTCATGAGGTTACCTGAGGTTTAGTAAACGTGCCAGCAGGGACGCAGTAGGAGGCTAGGGGAAGTCCCCAGACAGCTGATGAACCTGATGGGCTCTCTTTCACTTGTGCTAATATATTGAAACCAGCTGACCTACAGGAAAGCCTACCTTCTCATGATAGGATTGGCATCTTGAAAGATTTGAGATTGACTGATGCCTGTAACTCTTCAAGCCCAGAATAAATAATGAATAATTATGCCAATAAATCATATAAATAATACAATAGCTGCCATTCTAATTCATGATATATCTTTGATTCCCTCCACAGATCCATTTTTTCCCCATTCACTAAGCCTTTCCTTACCCTCCTGTGTATTCCTTCTGATCATTGATGGTTTTGGCTTGGACTGTACTATAGAGCTTAGCTGCTTTTGGTAAGAGGCATGGAAAAAAATCATCCAAGCAACTCACAAACCTGTGCCAGTAAAACTCCTGGTATAAACATAATTTTACTGGCAACAAAATCATTCTGCTCCAGTAACATTTTATTCTGGGATCTGGTAGATCTTCACATAATTTACAGCAACAATAGGACTTCTGCCAGCTTTACTGGTAGGACTGGCTGCAAAAGGTATTTCAAGATGGTTTTAACGGCAAACCATTTCTAGGAGGAAAACCCTTATTCTCCTCCACCTCAGCCTCTCCCTTATTTTTCCCTTATTTTTGCTATGAAAATCACCTACTGCTAACAATAAATGTAGCTAACCTGGTATTAACATAATTTCACTGAATATGCAGACATGGAAAAACTGTCTCCCAACCAAGAAACTAGAAGTAGGTAGGGGGATGGTTAATGTAAAGAAATCCTGATATAGCTCAGGGAAGATTTTTAGTATGTGCTCATTAAATAACAACAAGCTCCAGATATGTTAATTTGTGCCATTTATCTATCTGCTAAGACAGAAGTCTGTGAGATTTGCAATAAGTGGGGGCAGAGGAACCTTTTACTGATTCCTGTACGATTTTTGAATGAAGACTGTTGCTGTTTGTTTGTGCAGAGGGAGAATGAGAATCTCTCCTTTTCCTCTTCTAATCAAAATTAATTGGAAAGTCTGCAAGTAGAAAATGATGATAGGTTAGGAGTTTTTTCTCGTTATGGGTTATTCCTTTTCAGGGACAATGAAGAACTTGTTCTCCAAGGTTTCCCTTGCTGCAACGGCTCATAAGCCCCAGTTAAACGACTCTATCATCTTCCTCAGGCCAGTCCTCAAAATCATCAATTATGTTTCACAGCATTAAAACATGCACAACATTGCCCGACAGCATCTGCAACACGTGCTTTCGTCAAGCCCCCCCGATTTGCACTGGGGCTTAAGTCATTCCTGAGCACTGCAGTCACGCGTGGAGCTCAGCCAGGGCCGCCCGAGCCTGCCAGTGCCACCGAAGCACACAGCCATCCCGCTGGTTTGGGGATCCTGCGGCTGCTGTGTGTCCAGTAGTGCATTTTCCCTAATCCTACCTCTCCGAGTCATTTTTTTCTTAATCATTCTTCTAAGCAAAGTTAGCAGCTATGCCCACTTCGGCAGCAGTTTTGCTTAGACTAAGAAGCTGTCAGAGTGCTGAGAAAGCTGCAGCTTTAACCAGATTTCATCTTTGTGTGTCACTGCTCATGTCAAAGTATAAATGTACTCAGACATAAGAGTTGTCCTGCTTTCATCAAGGGAGCCAGCCTGCCTTCGCCTGGTTCCGCTTGGTTAAGCTTGTTATTTAAATTGTTAAAATTGAGACATCGGCAGTAAATTTCAGAGAAGATATAACAATTATTAGATACAAGCAGGGCTCTTGTACTTGTGAACATATCATGCCCTCCATCCACACGGAATTAGCCACAAATAATTTACAGCAGTTTCTTTAAGAAGTGTGCACCGTAGTACTTGGATGACATTAAATCACGGTCATTCCCAACTGGATCGTATTTCCGACTTTAAGAAGATTTGATGCTCTTCAGCACCGTGGCTCAGCACTCCAGGGGACTACTTTTTAAACCTCCCAGCTCTTGAAGAACTGAGCTTTGATTCCCAGCGCTGCCTCCTGGCTGAGACCTGCGAGAGTCGGTGTCTGCGGTATGCCAGGCCAGACAGCATAGTCACCCCTTGAGGGGCAAGGAGGGCTGGGAGGATGTTCAGGTGACCTTGTGCCATTCAGCTTCCACATGAAAACGACTGACAGTGGTGGAGGGGGGGTTCCGCATCTTGCTCTGACAGCTGTGGGAAAGAGAGCTGACTGCTGAGGCTGGAAGGAAAAAACAAGTGTTAGGTGGAAGCTGAGAAAGTAATATCAAAAAGCGACATGCATATATATTATACAGGTAAAATAGGAGATGTGTTGATCTTTTCAGGGGCTGCACTGGGAGTGAAACTCATTTTAGTTTTCCATATGGGCTTGACTTCCACATGAGCTTCACATCCCTCAGAGGAGATGAACATAAACAGCTAAAAGGTTAAAAGGTAATAGAAATATTGGACAAAAGCTGTCTAGTGCAAGAAGGGGAAAGAGGAAGGGCCAGCAGAAGGTGCCTGTGGTGCTGTCTGTCCTGCTGGTGGTGGCACATCAGCGAATGCTCAAAGGCGCAGGGATGCAAACAGACAGATACCTGCAGCACAGAGACAGGCAGGGATTTCTAAAGCCCTCCTACAATTTAAGTCTCCTGGCATAGGGCTGAGGCTCTGCTGTGCATTTTTACAGGGAGCAGACAGTGGTAAGGGGACACCCCTCAGCCCTGCATGGGACACCCAGGCAGCCAGAGCCCTTGAGTAGCACGGTAAAGGTCACCAGCTTTCCCTTTTCCACACAGAGGACTGGAAAGGATATGGAGACTCTGTATTGCTCTCCCTCCTGCACCACCAGCACTCTGCTGCGGAGGAGAGGGAGAAGGCTGAGGAGTGATTTGTGCCAGGAGAAGACCAGGGGCACACTATATCTTCTTTGAAACACCTGTTAAAACAAGGATCAATACATGGCTCCCAGAGTTACAGTCTGGCTCCTGCCCTTTATTCACAGTAGTGTGAAGGCTTCAGTCTAAGCTTATAAAAAAACGGAATAGCAATAATATTGTCATTGAATCCCAAGAGTCCTCTGTTGTAAGATTTAACAGCCACAGGTCTGTGAACGCTGGAAGGTGGCCTGGATGGCCCTGGAGAGGGAGAAAAGGAAAGGCTGATCAGCAAGCCTTGTGTTTTTGGTTTTATAGACATAGATAAAAATATTCTTCCCCTGGAATTTTGTTTTTATTCAAACCCAGGAACAATTTTTTTGGGGAAGAATACATAGCTCTGAAAAAAAAAAAAAAAAACAAAAGGAAAGGAGAAGGGTGCTGGGACTCAATAGCGCTCTCTGTGCCCAGGTAGTGTCCAGCAGTGCATAGTCCCATCTCATTTTCACAGAGGCAGCCTTGCACAAAGTCATGCATATTAGGTGACTAACCACGTCTTTACAGGGCAGGAGGGTGTTCCTACTTGAAGCTGAAAACCAGAGGACTCTCATATTTCTGCTCAAGCAGAACTTGTGCAATCCATCCAATGCCCTGGGGACAAGCCACTGTGTGTCATGTCCATTGCATCCAGTGTGTCTCGAATGCCTTGCCTTTATTATGCATGTGCAGGCCATTTGCTCAGCACATTCACAAGGGTTGACCCATCCTTGACACATCAGGCATGCCACTCATCCTAGCGCCAGCCTGTGCCTGTACATCTCTCTCTTGTCCAGGACATTCAGCTGCCCTCAGGCACACTAAAAGCCACTGCAGAACTGCATTTCTGGGCATGCCTTGGTACACCAAGAGATATGATCACCCAAGAATTGAAAGGTACAGGTTAGGGATGTTGACAGAGAGGGTAGGGAATATTGTCAGAGATGCTGGTGTCATCAGCAGAGGTGGAAGCGAGGAAGGCAATGAGAGAGGAGATCAAATCAGAGTGATGTTGGCAACTTGGACCTAGAAGGCAAAGACTAGAAGAAAAGCAAGAGTTAAGAATTTAAAAGACTGTTTTCCTCTGCTCCTACATTGAATGATGGGACAGCTCTTCTCATCCCTGAGGGCACAGATTTTGTTCCAGTATATAGGAAATGTTCTGTTTCCTTCTGCAAAGGTTGGAAAGACAACTATCAGAGAGCGAATTAGGGACTCCATGGGGAATAACTACCTTCTGGGGATCTGCTGTTTGGAGGAGCTGGATGCAGGAAGATGTGGGTGCTGAGAGAGGCCTTCCCAGCGTGAGGTAGCGACCATAGCAGAAGTTGAGGCCATGGCAGAAGGAGCCATGCTGAGAGGTGAGAGCCTGGCACAAGGACCATTCATCCATCCAGGTCACTCTGGAGTACCTGAGAAGTGGGCTATGCAAAGCAGATCTGCCATCTTTGGGTTTGTTTCTGTCGTGGTTTAGGCCGATCTGGTAACTAAACTCCACACAGCCGCTCTCTCACTCCTTCCCCAGTGAAGTGGAGAGGAGGAAAATATAATAAAAGGACTGAGGGTTGAGACAAGAACAGAGAAGGAGCACCCACCAACCATGGTCCCGGGCCAAACAGACTCAGCTTGGGAATAAAGCAAAACAATTTATTAACAGTTACTTGAAAGGATAAAGAGAAACAAAACCAGTTACTTGAGCGGATAAAAAGAAACAAAGCCACATCTTAAAAACAACACCTCACCCCTTTCCTTTTCTTCCCAGCTCTACCTCCTCCCCCAGCGGCACAGGAGGACAGGGAATGGGGGACTGCAGGTCAGTTCATCCCATGTTGTTACTGCCGCTCCTTTTCTTGAAGGAGAAGGAGTCCTTACACCCTTTTCCCTTGCTCCAGTGGATTCCCTACTCACAAGAAAAATCCACAGACTTCTCCAACGTGAGTCCTACTCTCAGGATGCAATCCTTACCCATCAGATTGCTCCAGTGCGGGCTTTTACCACAGTCACAGATTCTTAAGCAGTTGTTGCCACTCACTCCAGCGTGCGTCATCACACGGGCTCTAGATGCGTCTCTGCCTTTTTGTGCGTCCCATGCTCCACGACCTCTTGCAGGCTCAGGCATTTCTTCTCCAGCGTGGGCTTCTCCACGGGCTGCAAGTGGGTCTCTGCTCCACCGAGTCTGTCCTGGCTGCAGGGGGGCCATCTGCTCTCTTGCCACCAGTTGCAAGGGAAACTCAGCTCCAGCACACCTCGCCCCATTCCATCTTCACTGGCCTGGTGTTGGTGTGGCCGTTTCTCTCAGATCTTAGTCCTCTCCGGGTGAACTCGGCCCAGCGGGCACCCCGGGAGCGGGGCGCTCCCCGAGTTCCCCAAGTGGCTCCGCCGCTGCCATCCTCAGCGGGTGGCGCCAGCCCGACACAGGCAGCCACCTGGTCGGGAGCCAGGGAGCGGGGGCAGCACCCTACTCCCTTCTCTGCTCACTCCTGGGCAAAAGCACCTGTTCCAGTTCCTTTGTCCCAACTTAACTAGGGCAATTCGCAGAGGCGCTGCTTGGCTCAACCCTGAGAGGGATGGGAGTCTGATCTAGTGGCCAGAACCGGGTCTGATCTGGTTCCCAAACCAGGGAAGTCACAGACAGCAAATCCCCTTTCCTGCCACCAGAACCCCTTTACATCAACCCATCACATTTTCACTCTCAGCTCCCATGAATGAGCTTTGAATCATTTGGCTGAAGAACCAGAGCTGAACCCAGCAACTTTCACCAAGTCTTACTGTGTTACTGAGCACACTCTCTCACTGGGCTGATTTTCAAGGAAGGAGAACCCCAAGATCTCCTTTCTGAATGACTTTTGTGCCTTGCATAAAAGCAAAAATGTCAAGCCGTTTCTTTAGAAAAGCCAAACCACTCATACAAAAACTACCCATATGAGCCCGAAGTATCATTCTCAAGGGAGTGCTGCTAAAATAGGCTGCAAATGCCATTGGGCTTGGTTTTCATCTTTTCTCTCTAAGTGTGACTATGACACGTGCTGGTATTTGCTTTGCGAGATAACAACAGACATAGGACATTTCAGGAAATACAAGGAGGCAGCTAACCGTAATATCAGCAGCATTATCAAAGCTGGCATAACGCTGGTCTGAGCCTAACAGGAAAGCAGCAGTGGTACGAACTGGACACATAACTTTAAAAATGTCATGTCTCGTTATCAGCAACACGACTAACCAATCCATGGTTAAAAGTGGCTGCAAGTCTATAAAGGGAACACAATGCTGCACTCTCCCCAGGAGTGATACAAGTTTCCAATACGCAGCATCTTCACTTGAAAATATCGTGCTAACTAGGTATGGATGTTGACAACAGTCCAAAAATCCCGATGGCTGGCCGGTGTCTGAATGGAAGAGGAAAAGCTTTGCTTTCATTTCTTCTGGCCTGCTTTCCTCAGCATTGTCCTCATGCGAGCCCTGCCGTGCTCCTGCTTCAGCCTGAGCACCAATAAGCACATTTTACGATTGTTTGCTGGGTTCAAAACACTTGAAACATTTCAAAGCACCTGACATCCTTTCAAGTTAGCTGCTAAAAAACCGAGCGCAAACAGAATGGGTTTCACAGAAGCTCTGTCAATCAGCGCTCAATCTGTATGTTCTCCAAGACATTTCTTATCCTGGCTGATTTATTTCATATTAAAAGGGTTGTCAATCTGTATCACAAGAACAGGTTGAAAAAAAAACCTGTGAGTGATGTCTGTGACTTTTTTTTGTTTATTTAAAATGATATTTCCCCCCTCCTGCTTTCCCCCTCGCATTCTCTCTTACCCACCCCCACCTTTATTTTTCTCCGCAGGTATGGAGTGAGTCTTGTATACCACATGCATTTAAATTAGAAATATATTTTGCAAGGCTGTGGCAGACCTTTTTTTATTATCCATCAGATATATCCCTTTTACCATCTGATGGCTTGGCAACAGGATCATCTCTCTTTCAGTTAAAATAAATGGGCCAGTAAAGTGGTGGAATATGTACTGTGCTGAAAAGACTTTACACTAGTTAATGTACACTGCGTGTTGTGGGTTTCATTAGAGCAGAATACTAATGATGCACTGCATGTCTCCCCACGGTATCGCTTTATTGTACCAGCTGTATTATTGTTTTATATTAATATATTGATTATTGTCTTTTTCTCTCATGTGTGTTTTGTCTCCTAACTTTTTTCTCCTGGCATTGCTTACCTATTACAGTTGGCATTTTTTTTCAATATCACTTTTTTTGAACGAACGTTGATATTTCTATGATTTCTCTTTGTTTTCCCCCATGTCTCCAAAGTAATTAATTTCCCTTGTTTGCTGCACAGATGTTGGGATATTTTTCAGTGAAACTTGATAAAGAATGACACCTTCACATACAGGTATAGAAGAAAAAAGGATAAATATCTTGGCATTTCAGATTCCAAGGTGGGGAGATATCTAAACTCTCAACAGACCGATTATCTTGGAGTTGGACAGAGGCTGAGAAAGATCTGGTTTCTGGATCTTTTCCACACTTTGTTGGACTGCTGAACTCAAAGACCCTGTTTGCTATATCTGTGAGATTACCCCTGCACCTGGGCTGTGTGGCTGTTGTGTTCCTTTGAGGAAAGAAGAGACAAAAGCTGAGTTACCAGGAAGAATTTGTAATTTAACAACGCTCGGAGTGTAAAGGCACCATCACTTTGATCCATGTCAATTCAGCAGCTAACACCGCAGGACCTGGTCCAGGTCTGGTGCTTGTAGATACTATAGCAACATAGATAACAAAGAAGAGTAACACCATGGTAAACGTAGTTATGCAGCTGTTTATACCCTGTGGCTGAGAAACAGTTAATTCTCTCACTCTTTTTAAGGTGTCATAATATGTTACTCTCGTGACTTTTTCAGAGAGAGCTTGCTGATGGTGGTAAGTCTCTGAGACACCTCAACACGCCACTGGCAGGGAAGAGAAAGTGAAA